>NC_035436.2:169009126-169623313 GCF_002127325.2 Helianthus annuus
GCGTTCGATTTCCAAAAAGGAAAACTCGTGAGTGCACCCTTTCTTGTATCCTCCGATTGGAGCTTACCCTTTGAGCTCATGTGTGACGCAAGCGACTACGCGGTCGGGGCGGTCTTGGGTCAAAGACAGGAGAATCACTTTCACCCGATCTACTATGCGAGTAAAACCCTCAATACGCCCAAGAGAATTACACTACAACCGAGAAGGAACTTCTATCCGTCGTCTTTGCTTTCGATTAGTTCCGTTCATACCTTGTTCTTTCAAAGACCATAGTTTTCACCGACCATGCGGCTTTGCGCTATCTTTTTCCAAAAGAAAGATGCTAAGCCTCGTCTTATACGATGGATCCTCCTTCTTTCTGAGTTTAACATAGAGATTAGGGATAATAAAGGAGCGGAGAATGTCGCGGCGGGCCATCTTTCGCATCTAGAGGATCCTAGTAGGGAGGAGATTCGTGAGGAGGCGATAGGAGATAGATTCCCTCACGAGTCCATCGATTTTGTTACGGCGGAGAATGAGGGTTTGTCATGGTTTAGTGATATAGCGAATTATCTTGCAAATGGGTATGTGATGAAGGATATGAATGCCCAACAAAAGAGGAAGTTGTTTAAAGATGCGAGAAAGTACATATGGGATAACCCTTACCTTTTTAGGATAAGAGGCGACCGTATTCTTAGGAGGTGTGTTAGTAAGGAAGAGGGTTTAGATATTCTTAGGCATGTGCATGAGGGGTTGACGTGAGGTCATCATGGTGCACACACTACCGCACGAAATCACTCATTTCGTACGAAATCACATTATTTCGCACGAAATCAGTTTATTCCGCACCAATTTGTCATTTTGTGTGACTGTTTTCGCATGAAATAGTCATTCCGTTTGAAAGTGGTTCATATCGTGTGAAAGTTGATTTCGCTTGAAGAGACTATTTCGCACCAAACGTGATTTCGCTCCAATAGATCATTTCGCACCAAGTGTTTTTGTTTGAGCTCTCTTCGTGTGAAATCTCATTGTTAATTGAACTTTGTGACTTTGTGATACAGGTTATTAAATCATGGAAGAGGAACTTTACAATGCGTTTGCTACACCAGTTGCTCCTGTTACAGCTGCTGAAACTGTTTACAGTGAGAATGAGACGGGAACTTATCAAAAACCACCGAAGCTTATGTACATTGAAGATTTTAGAGGATGGCAAAATCAGTTCGAATACTGGGTGCAAGCTTACGAATTTGATGCATGGTGTTCGTTAGATGTAGATTACGAGAAACCGAAAAATGAACGTGGGCTTGAAAAGGCTTTTAGTGACTATTCAGATAGTGAAAAATTGAAATATACAAGTGAGAAAATGATGATT
The DNA here is from genome assembly GCF_002127325.2 of Helianthus annuus. Lineage (NCBI taxonomy): Eukaryota > Viridiplantae > Streptophyta > Magnoliopsida > Asterales > Asteraceae > Helianthus > Helianthus annuus. The sequence continues at coordinate 169,010,478 of NC_035436.2, forward strand.
AGTATTCTCCAACAAGCAGTTAAAGAAGATATCTTTGTCTTGCTCCAACATGAGGGTACTGCTAGATCAATTTGGACAGCATTGATTAACAAGTTTAAGGGAAGTGCTGATATGATAAAAAACAAAAAGGCTCTACTAAAGAAATCATTTGACATGTTTGTAGCTTTTGAAAATGAAACAACAAAAATGACCATTGATAGATATTGTCATCTGGTCTTGGAAATGGGAAGATTGGACATAAAGAAAGACGACGATGAATGGGTTGATAAGCTAGCTGATGCGTTACCTCAGAATAAATGGGGAACATATTTGCTGATCTTAAAACACATGAGAAAATCTGAAAGTATGAATCTGGCAAAGTTTATTCAGAAGATTGAAGAGCATGAGTTGGACATCCAGAAAACGGCAATCATGAATAATCCAAATGCTCAACAAGATGTCAGTTTGTACTACAGAGGAAACAAATTTGAAGTTACTCCAAGCCCAAAGATTCAGACTGGTTTCAGTGCTGATAGTTCTTCTGGAACAAAGGGTAGTATTGTGACTCAGAGTGGTGGACATTCATCTTCGTATTCAAGCTTTGATCCAAATTATACAACACCAAGTCCTTAACGATAGAATTCAACAAATCTGCAATGCAATGTTACTTTGACATTCAAAATGGTCAAAATGTTTCTCCAGAAATAGCTAAACAACACATGGCATCACTCGTTGCTATGTTAGAATCGTATGAAAGTTTAGTTGCTGGCAAAATTGGAAATCCGATGCTCACCAAAGAGGATTATGACCAGATTGATGCTGAAGAACTTGAGTTGATGGATGTTAAATGGTGTTTAGCCAGTGCCGTTAGAAGGGCAGAAAAGTTTCAACAAATCACTGGAAGAGATGAGTTTAGTGAAATGTCTAAATCTCCGATAGGGTTTGACAAATCAAAGGTTACGTGTTTTCGTTGTCGAGAAAAAGGTCATTTTAAGCGAGAGTACAAAAACAAAGAAGCAAACGGAAGACAAGATCAGTCTGGAAAGAACAATTATTATCAAAAATCAAATTTTCATCAAATTGAACAACAACCGTCATCATCCCGTGCTATTGAAGACGGAAAGAAGAAAGCTTATCTTGTTAATCAAGATGATGAAAAAGTGGCAGAGGGATTTAGCTGGGACAAATACATTCCACCAGATTCAGGTCTTGTTGCTAGAATTCTGGAAGAAGAAGAAGTCAAATCTAGTCCGAAAAGAATACCGATTTTTCCAGAATTTGGAAGTGATGCAGATACCGATGATGAAGAAGAATATCTTAATAAAGCTAGAAAAGGTCTAGATTCTGATAGTTTTTATTATTTCTTTGCAGATAAGGTTGAGATGCTGAATGAGAAGAAAGCTGCCAGATTGAAGAGAGAGTTGGAAACAAGAAGAATTGCTGAAGAAAAGGCAAAATTGGAAGCCGAAAAAGTAAAAATTGAAGAAAATTTCACAGTAAAGGTTGAAGATGAAGATTGTGAAATAACAGCAACATTTGATGAAAAACCAATGAGTGAAAATGTGATTGAGAGAGTTGTTGAAAAGATTGTTGAAGTTGAAAAGATCGTGGAAGTAGAAAAAATAGTTGAGGTTGAGAAAATAGTTGAAAAAGTTGTTGAAGTTGAAAAGTTTGTTGAAGTCATAAAACCATATCTGAAGTCTTTAGCTCCTTGCAAAGATTGTGAGGAGAAAGATAAGAAGATTCGTGAACTTGAAGAGTTAAAAGAAAAACTGTTGTTTGATGTGAAGTACGTGAAGGAATCATATGATGTGTTGAACAGATCAGTTGATGGTCTAAAAAAGACAAATTTAGAAGTTGATGCTGCTATGACAATGATGAGTTCAACTTTAATGACAAAGCTGAAAGTCATCAATGAGTATATTGAAGACTGTGCAAAGCTAAAGCAGGATTTGGAACTCGAAAAGATTGAAAGTGAAAGAATCAAACGATTACTGTTGAGTTATACAACTTGTGATTATTTGATTGATCGAGTTTATCCTACTGTTGCAGGTCTTGAAGCTTTTCAGGATAAAAAGACAGAAGAGGATACTGGTAAGAAACAAAGTGTCAAATATAACAAGTGTCCACCCCCGATCTACGAAAGTTATTCTCCCAGAAAGCCGAATGAGGAACGTTTAAATAAGGCTCTCAACATAAAATTAAAGTCTGAAACCATTGATGAGTTACCAGACAACATTGATGTCACATTCACAGCGTCTGACACTGATCATGAGTCTGAGTTATTAAAGAAAGTGGTCGATCAGGTGTTGGATATGGATGAAGAGTCAAAGTCGGAGTCTAAATCTGAAAGTTCGAGTTCATCAGAAAAGAGTCCGAGTTCACCAGTCAAACGGGTTTACAATAAAGAATTCCTGTTATCAAAATCTAATTTGAATGATGAACCAATCAAGGTGGCATATACTTTGAATGATTCAGACAAATTATATTCTGATGAGGAATTTCCAATAAGAAGTGTTAAAACTGAAATGATCAAACAGGTTTTCAAATTGATAGAAATTAATTTTTCTGAAATAAAAGATTTGAATCTCCATGAAAAACCTAAAAGATACACTTCAAGGATTCAACAAAGAGTAAACAAGAAAATGGGTTACGTTACAGTTTTTAAAAGAACCCAAATCATAATAGTAATTTCAAAAAGAAGGGATTAGGTTTTATTTCCCCAGGAAATTATAAAAATAAGAAAACTCATACATCAAAACCTAAATTTGTTTCAGGTACAAGCTCGGTAGAAGAAGAAAAGAAGTCTTTCTGGAGACAGTCAAATCAAGAGTTTCTCGCTGAGAAGAAAAAGAATATGATTATGAGATCTGAGCAAAGAGTTGAAAGAAGAATGTGTTTCAAATGTCACAAGATTGGACACATTGCTTGGAATTGCCAACAGTCCAACAACACAAGGTAGGTTTGAGAAAAATGTTGAAAATTCTGTTCCGCCATTGGATGATATTAACTTTCCACCATTGCGGGCAGAAAATCTGAAATCAAAAGGTAGGTTTGAGATTTCAGATCAATTTTTTGCTGAAAAGAAAGAATTTGATGCTGAAAAAGCTTTTAATGGAAATGTTAAACATATCTTTGAGAAGATGGTTGATGGTAAGGTAAAAAGTGTGAAAGATTTTTACAAATCCAAAAGATGGTGGGATAGATGTGAGTCAAAATCACCCAAGGCTGGTCAGGCTTGGGTGACAGCATTCACAACTTAGATTCCTGACTTGCCGGAGCTCCCAAGTTGGTTTTTGTGGAGCAGGAATCGGCACATTTCTTGAGAAATTCACATCTGTGAAATTTCGACTTACATATGGTGTTTTCATTCTTGAAAATTGTCATCTTACAAGTGGTAAAAAGAGTTTTTTTATCTGCAAGAGGTTATCAGGGTCATTTAGTTGAACCTGATTTAAACCTCATTCAAGAAGTTGATATAACAATGTGATGAATTGAACCCCAACTTTACATGTGATAAAATCAACGAAACTTAAGTGTTTTGAAATCTTAATGGGAAAATAGTTTGTTGAAAGGGGGAGTTCTGATTGTTTAAGCCAAGTGGATGGCGAATTGAAGCAATTCAAAACAGTTGTCACGTTACTTGTATAGTTTGTTTTCAAGTTTTTCGTTAGATGATTTTGAATTTTAGGGGGAGTAAGATAAATTTCAGAAAATCCAAAAACATTAGAAAATTTGAAAAAGTCAAAAACATCGAAAAATAAAAAATGAGTTTTGTTGAGAAAAGAGGAAATGATAGTACATCAGTGGACTATCACAGCACGCTAAAGAAATGAAAAGTCAAATGTGATAAACGATCTCATTGCGGATATGCCAGTAGGTTTTATACATTTAGTAGATTGTTTTGAGATATAAACCTAAAAATCAAACTTGCTTATTTCGCGGGGAACATCTCTCGGATATATAGGTAACCCCTGAAATCTTGTTTGAAGGGCTTTTTATTTCTGACATACTAGGTCTTTGTGCGTGATGATATCTACCAGGACTTCTGATTTTGCGGGAGCAATAGCCTAGTCCTCGTATAATACTTTGCAAAAGCTTTAATCTTAAAGCCAGCCCTCAGTACAAAAAATGATGAAACATTGAAAAATGTTAATCATGTGCTGTTGAAGAAAAGATCCCCAAACGGGACACACCTAAAGACGAGCCGTCATCTCTTTGTACGAACGGAAGTTCTAGCCTGAGCTCTCACGGTTTCGCATTTACCCGTTTACAGATATCATTAGTGTACAATCACCTGTAAGACTGAATATAGAAGTCTGGATATGGGAGTATATTCTGAGGTGGGACACACGGATAAGTTTAAGTCCATTAAAATACTAATTTAGTATCTCGAAACAGTTGAACTTTGTATGAAAATTTAAGTGGATCAGTATACTGACAATCTAAGTGAATTGTTTAGAACTTAAAATGTTTAAAGCTTAACGGTGTTAGTGATTTGTTTCATAAACTGATATGATCCTCTTACACAAACTCACAAAAAAATTGTCTGTAAATATTTCTTTACTACATGTCTTTAAAAGCAAAAATTCCAAAAAGATTTTCAGTGTGTTTTAGCATAAACTTGTGAAAAATACAAAAAGATTTTCGACAACTGATATTGAAAAGCTGATTTTCAAAATTCCAAGTGCTAAACATGACGAACAGGTTTGGGCTTTGAAAATGATGATTTTTTATTACATGTGGTCATCAGAGATTGTAAATGTCAAATCATGTTTTAAAGCTTGTCTTTACAAATAGTAAACAGAGAATATATTTGTCAAATTGTTAAATTTGTAAATCTTATTTTGAGGTAGAGGATGTGCAGGATTAGCCAGGTTTCTGATTCTGAATGTTTTATAGAGCCAGGCTTCGATCCTGATCCTGTGAAGAATATTAAGCATGAGTAAGATAATGAATCAACATTCAAGGGGGAGTTTAGATGCTGAAGACTAAAGAACTTGAGGAATAAAGAGATCTGGTCAAGAGAAGATAGAGACAGATTGAGATTCTGGAAAAAGAGAGATAAAGATTGAGGATGCTTACACTGTCAGATATTTTGAAAGAGCCCAAAGACTGATCAAGGCTGAAGACTGTGAAGACTCGACACTGAAGACTTCGTCAACATCTGAGGGGGAGTCTATTGGTGCATATGTCTGTCGACTTCGTCTTGTATCGAGTCTTGTAATAGAAATGTTAGATCAGGGCACGTAGTACGAGAAAATAGGGTTTGTGTGTGAATAGTTGATTTCGCACGAAATAGCAAGAAGCTATTTCGTATGAAATAGCAATCAAGTCATTTCGCACGAAACGCCTTTTGCTTATTTCGTGCGAAATCACACTCCTATAAATAACCTTGGTGCGAATTCATTTGTAAGGTTCATGTTTCCGGTACCGAAGTGCTGCCGAAGTGTCTACTGATTTGTAAACGTGTTATATCAATAAAACAAGATAATTAAGAGTGAATCAAGCTGTTACAAAGTCTAATCAATGAATTCCGCCTCTGATTAGACCGAGAACTCTTCTGATAGACTCGTTTTGATCGTCTCACGATCCTACAGAACTCCTCCCCCTGAGCTCTGATACCACTTGTAGGATCGTTTTCACGACCGAAACGAGTCGTTCAGAGGTGTTCTTCTCAATACGAGAGGCGGAAACTAACGTATCAAGTTCGAATCAGCTAGATATTCACTTTAAACTGTGTTTTGATTGATTTGACAAAGTTTTACAGCGAGTAGACACTTCGGCAGCAGTTCGGCACTGAAACCGGAAAGTTACAAATGACAAGGCACATCAGGTATTTATAGGTGTGGCTATTTCGCACGAACATGCTCACACGAAATCAGTTTCGTGTGAAATGACATCCATGTCATTTCGTGCGAAATACCCCTACAACACATGTTTGACATTTTTCTCGTACTACGTGCCCTGATCTATCTAATACAATACAAGACTCGATACAAAATGAAATCGGCAGACATATGCACCAACAACTTTTAACTGTGAAATCACTAGATTTGAGGTGTTCTAGGATGATGTCATCATGGTGTTCTTGAGAACTTCATGTTTTGGCTTCAATCCACCAAGAACAACTTAGATCTAAACGATTTCCACACAAATAAACAAAGATCTTTCATAGATCTAAACATATTCATGGTGAAAGGGATTGAAAGATGGTTTTCCAACTTTCTTTCAACTCTTTTACACTCAATGCACTCAAGACCGATAACCTTCCACTCATTCTTGTGGTTGTGTTGGTTTAAGATCTGGATTCTATCCACGAGACCACCGATTTCGGGTTAACCAAGAACAGCCACCTTGAACCGGTTAGCTGGTTGAATTTGGGTGATTCCTGTTCAACTGGGTCACTAGGGTCAAGATGGGGTTCTGTTGATTGGCACCCGATCAGATTACTACTCGACTATGTGACGATTAGACTTCAACACTTAACAATATTCAACATGTTCAGTACAAACGGATTGCCACCCGATCGGACTACCATCCGGTCAAGTGACAAACTGCTGTGAACTTGTTCTCACTGAAGTGTCCAACCAATCGGGTTATCATCCGATCGAACGACCTGAAAGGTAGAGATGCTTCCGTCTTTTCAAAATGCTACAACAAAAACTTCAAAAAACAAGCCATCATACACAAACACATCCTTCCCAAAGGACGTAACAATCCACTAGAAAGGTCACCCGGTCGGATGACCATCTGAGCGGACTATCACCCGAACGACTGGCTACCCGATCGGATTGCCATCCGATCGGATTGCTGTCCGACCCACTGACACTTGTATCGGTTTACGCGTCACTTATCGTTATGTTATCGTTCTGATCAGGCTAACCTTACTCTCTAACGCTCCCTTCAATCCACCAATCGCTATGAGTATACTCGATCCCTTTTTACTTTATGCACTTTTGGGTGTTACATACGTTACTTATACTAAATCACATCAACACACTACGCAATACTTTAATCGCTAACCAATTATCGCATGTTATACGTGACTTAATGAATGCTTGTTTGTTATGTTTACACATGGAATGCTGTCTTCCTGCCTTAGCAACAATAGTACTATTTGTTTGGATTCAGCACCTGTTCACTCAGGGGTTGTTAAGGACTATTTGTTACATGACTCACAGTGGTGAGTGTGTATTACGAACTGCCTTGGGCAGTCAACTCGCAGTCATTGGTATCGATAGGTTCATGTCGATAACAAACATTCTTCATTTTACATTGTGTACGTGTTGGTTATGCGTAACAATTTTGAACTCTATTATATCTATTAAACTTGTATGCTCACCTTTACACTACGTGTATTGACTTTTACTTTAACGTATGTGACAGGTGCTTAGGATGCTTATTTGCGTAGCTTGCTGCGAAATCGAGGCTAGGAAAGACCTAGAACAATAAACAACTGTCTGTAATAAAAAAAATCTGAGTTGTCAGAACAGAACAATTTGACTAGATCTTGTCTGTAATAATTATGTTATCATTTATGACTTGGTATGGGACGTGTTGCTTAAAATAATTGGTAATTATAGTTTTTATGGAAACTTCTGGACAATCTGTTTCGCTCAGTGCCGCGCCCCGATGATTCCGCCATTGGTTGGGGTGTGATAGATTGGTATCAGAGCCATAACTATAGGGAATTAGGCAAGACACGATCTAGTCCGGGTTGATGTCTTAGAAACGACCTAATCTATAGTTAGGTACCAACAGACCGACTTGTGCATACCCTGTAGGGGTAATGTACGAGTTTACTTGCTATTCTCGCTATTTCTCGCCTACGCTACACTATCACTGCACTAATTTTCGAAAATGAACAAGTGATTAAGTCGAGATTAGGTGTGAAAACCGCAAACTCTCGACTAAATTGCTTGTTCGACCCGCATTTTTATCTATAAACACGAGAATTTGCGTTGAATCAGGAGTGAAATCCATACTTTAACGCAGATTTTCGTCTCTATTTTATCAAAACAGGAGCAAAGTTGTTAAGTCAGGGGTGCAACCCGAACCTTGACGACTTGCTTCGCCCTCTATTTTGTTTCACAAAATCCTCACCAAAGTCTCGACGGACTCCAACGACTTGAAGTCACGATATGACTGGAAGAATGCGTGCCGATCGCCCAGATTCGAGGCGAGAGCACAGTCCCGAAGGCCAAAGTGTGCACGAAAAGTCCTTGTGAATAGTCGAATCACTTTGGGTAGTCGATGTCTAATAGCCGCAGACAATCTATTTCTCGATTTTTATATTTTAATTCTGAGCTCGCTACTGCCGACTCTGCTATCTGCTGTTCTTGTGGATTTTATGTGTTTTATGTGATTTTACCTGTTTATATGTTACGATTTTTGGTGATTTACTCGCTTTCGCGTTTCACTTCGATCAACACACACGACTCGCACTGCACCTTTATCTCAATACGCTAACAAATCGCTACTTTGGTTAATCGCATGCTACGCTACTCGCTTATGTTATACTATACGCTACACTACGCGATGTATCACTATTCTCGAATGCTCGCGGACTTTGAATGATAGGTTTCTGTATTCTGACTGCATCTTGTGATTATATGCGTATGTGTTTCTGTGTTTCTGTGCCTTACATGCTTATGTGCTTATGTGAATCTGTGATTATGTGACTATGTGATTAAGTAATTATACGTGTTCCTGAGCTTTAGTAGTATTAGGCTTGTGAGGTGAGATTCGATTATGTTGTGTTGAGTCCTATGGCGATGTCTGTTGCAGACAATGTCGTCATCTGGATCTCGCGCTACTCAAGCTGCTCGCCGAAAGCAAGCAGATAAACGCCTTGCCGCTATGGTTACTAAACAAATGGCAAAAGTAGTTCCTCAAATCATGAGTGAACTGTACGAGAACATGAGCAAATCGTCTGAAGAGTCCAGGACCGAGACTCCCAAAGCTACTCCTGCAGCTGCTTTCAGCTTCAAGCAGTTCAAGGCATGCGGACCAAAAGAGTTCACTGGCGAAGAAGGCCCTACGGCTTTGTTTCAATGGTTCGACTCAATCGAAGTCACCTTGCGTCAGAGTGGATATCCTGACAATCTCCGCACTCTGAATGCTACCGACGTTTTCCAGTCACGCGCACTAGACTGGTGGACGGCCGAAAGGAACAAGCGCGGAAATGATGCAGCCCATGGTTTGTCATGGGATGAGTTGAAGAACGTTATGCTCGATGAGTTCTGCCCTCCCCATGAGCGCCAAAAGCTAGAGGATGAATTCTGGCACATCAAGCAGAAAGATGGTGACGACGCTGCCCTCACTGCTCGCTTCAAGCAGCTCAGTATCATATGCCCCGATCAAGTGAAGACTACCGACATGACGATCAATAAGTACATCCGTGCTCTGCCGGATTGTGTTGCAGATTTTGTGCATGCTTCCAAGCCAGCAACAATCAAAGAAACTTACTTGCTTGCCGCTGAAATCAACGACAAGCGAGTAAAAGCTGGTTTTGGGGATAAAGCTTCAAAGAACCTGCACCAAGCTACGACCGTCGCACCGACCACTGACGCCACCGCCACCGCATCGCAGTCATCGAAGTCCTCTCGCCGCAAGAGGAAGAACAACAATAGCAGCTCCAGCAACAAGAACTGTGTTGTCGCTACCGCTGCTCCACTTCAAGCGGTACCAGCTCAGCAACAACAACAATACCGAACAGCACCAGCTCCAATCACTTATGCACCGCCTGCAAAGCGTGCATACACGGGCCCCCATCCTGCCTGCCCGACCTGTACTTATCATCACCCGGTGGATATCGCCTACCGTTTTGGCGTGCACTGTAATATGTACGGCCACTTCACCACAAACTGCCGTACTGGTCCTCGCCAAGCACTAGCTCAAGCTACTACTCATCAAGCTCTGCTCCCAGCCCCTCAAAGCCAACAAGCGACTCAGGCACCCGCGGTCAACGCCAGAGTCTGCTTCACGTGTGGTGATCCCAACCACTTCGCGAACATGTGCCCGAACAGGGTTATGAAACAAGAGCCCCAGCAGCAGCAACCTCAGCAACAACAGCCTCAACAACAACAGCAACAAGCCGCCCTCGCCAGAACTTTCAACATCAATACGCGCCAAGCACAAGCCGAAAATAATGTGGTTAATGGTACGTTTCTCGTGAACGGTATTTATGCTTCGTGTTTATTTGATACTGGATCTGATAACTGTTTTGTGTCGTTTAAATTCGAGAAGCTCCTTAAACGTAAGCGCTCCCATCTCCCCTCAACGTTCGATGTTGAAGTCGCCACCGGAAGAACCGTCGCTGTCAATTCTGTTCTTCGTGATTGTACTCTTGAGCTCAACAATCACATCTTTTCGATTGATCTTATTCCAATGCAACTCGGAAGTTTTGACATCATAGTAGGCATGGACTTTCTTCGCGAAAACCATGCTAAAGTTGTGTGCTTTGATAAGATGATTTGATTCGCTCTCGCTAACGGTGATGTATTATGTGTTTATGGTGAAACTCCTTCGAAAGGTCTCAAGCTCATGTCATGTTTCCAAGCTAGCAAGTATCTCCGCAAGGAATACAGAGGGTTCTTGGCTAACGTTGTAGTAGCGGAGAAGGAAAAGAAAAGGAACACCGAAGTGAAAGATGTTCCTGTTGTCTGTGAATTTCCTCAGGTTTTCCCTGATGATCTTCCCGGACTGCCGCCAAGTCGTGATATCGACTTTCGTATCGACCTCATTCCTGGAGCCAACCCTGTTGCTAAAGCTCCCTATCGACTCGCTCCGTCCGAAATGCGTGAACTCTCGAGTCAGCTCCAGGAATTGCTTCATAAAGGCTTCATTTGCCCGAGCACCTCTCCATGGGGCGATCCAGTATGTGCATCGACTATCGGGAGTTGAATAAGTTAACAATCAAGAATCGCTATCCCCTACCTCGAATTGATGATTTGTTTGACCAGCTACAAGGTGCTGCGTGTTTCTCGAAGATCGATCTACGCTCAGGCTATCACCAGCTACACATCCAAGAGGATGATATACCCAAAACCGCTTTTCGCACTCGATATGGCCACTATGAGTTCGTTGTTATGCCTTTTGGTTTAACCAACGCACCCGCGGTTTTCATGGATCTGATGAATCGGGTGTGTAAACCATTTCTGGACCGCTTCGTCATCATGTTCATCGATGATATCCTGATCTATTCCAAGTCGAAAGCCGAACACGCGCAGCATCTACGTTTGGTTCTCGAGCTACCCCAAGGGAATCGACTCTTTGCCAAGTTCTCCAAGTGTGAATTTTGGCTAGAGGAGGTTCAATTCCTCAGTCACATTGTCAATAGTCAAGGTATTCATGTCGATCCCGCGAAGATTGAAGCAGTTAAGAGTTGGGTTACGCCGAAGAACCCGTCAGAAGTCCGTTCTTTTCTCGGACTAGCCGGTTATTATCGTCGATTTATCGAAGGATTCTCTAAAATCTTTGTGCCGCTTACCGCCCTCACGCACAAAGACAGATCCTTTGTTTGGGGAACTGAACAAGAGTCTGCTTTCCAAACCCTCAAGCACATGCTTTGCAATGCTCCCGTCCTTGCTTTAGCCGACGGAAACGATGACTTCATTGTCTTTTGTGATGCCTCGAACCTTGGTCTTGGTTGTGTTCTCATGCAACGGGACAAGGTTATCGCTTACGCGTCTCGTCAGCTCAAGATCCATGAGAAGAACTATACAACACACGACCTTGAGCTAGGCGCAGTTGTTTTTGCGTTGAAGATTTGGCGACACTACCTTTATGGTACGAAGTGTACGGTCTTCACCGACCATAGGAGCCTACAACATATATTCAACCAGAGAGAACTTAATATGCGTCAACGCCGATGGGTAGAACTTCTCAACGATTACGACTGTGAGATTCGTTATCACCCAGGCAAAGCAAATGTCGTTGCCGACGCTCTAAGCCGACGAAGCTTTCTCCATAGCATCCCCAATATTCCAACTCAGCATCATCTCGAAACCCTCATCCGTGAAGCCCAACGTGCGTGTTTTACTGAACGCACTATGAAGAAGGAAAGAATCCACCACGATGGAGCCCATCTTGTTAGTAAGTCGAATGGGATATTCCATTATCTGGACCGAATTTGGATCCCTAAGCGGAACGATTTGCGACAGATTTTGATGGACGAAGCCCATAAATATCGGTATTCTATTCATCCCGGTGCCGATAAGTACTGGTGGCTGGGCATGAAAAGGGATACTGCTCTCTACCTTGGAAAGTGCCTTACTTGCTCGAAAGTCAAGGCCGAACACCAAAGACCCTCTGGCTTACTCGAACAACCCACGATTCCTATATGGAAGGGGGAGAGTATAGCTATGGACTTCATAACCAAACTCCCGTGCGCGTCATCAGGTCACGATAGCATTTGGGTTATCGTTGATTGTTTGACCAAATCTGCTCATTTTCTGCCAATACGAGAAGACTACAAGGTATAAAAATTAGCCCGAATCTACACCAACGAGATAATTTGTCGACATGGGACGCCTCGCGACATCATCTTTGACCGTGATGCTCAGTTTACCTCGCGACTGTGGGAAACATTTGAAGCGGCTCTCGGTACTACGCTTAATCTAAGTACCGCATTCCACCCCCAAACCGACGGTCAGACTAAAAGAACGATTCGTACTCTTGAAGATATGCTCCGTTCGTGTGTCATAGATTTCGGTGGTAATTGGGATGCTTACCTGCAGTTAGTCGAATTCTCGTATAATAACAGTTATCATTCCAGCATTCAAATGGCACTGTTTGAGGCTTTATACGGAAGAAGATGTCGATCGCCTATTGTATGTCACGAGATCGGGCACTCGTAATTAACCGGTCCTGAGCTATTGCAAGAAACGACTGACAAAGTCCTCCAAATTCGAGACAATCTGCTGAAAGCTCGGAGTCGTCAGAAAAGTTACGCTGATAGACGACGCAAGCCCCTTGAATTTGACGTTGGCGACTACATGCTCCTAAAGGTATCACCTTGGAAGGGTGTGGTCAGATTCGGCAAGAAAGGGAAACTAGCGCCTCGATATGTTGGACCTTTTAAGATTCTAGAAAGGATCGGAAAAGTCGCCTACAGACTCGAACTACTGGAGGAACTTAGTAACGTCCAACCGACTTTCCATGTTTCGAACCTCCGAAAGTGCCTGGCTGAGCATGATTTAATTGTACCTCTTGATGATCTTCAAATAAACGAAACACTACACTTCTTGGAAAAGGCTGTCGAGATCATGGATCGCCAAACCAAGCAGCTCAGACGCTCGCACATTCCTATCGTGAAAGTCCGATGGGAAGGAAAACGAGGCGCAGAGTTCACTTGGGAACTCGAAAGCGACATGAAAGCGAAGTACCCACAGTTGTTTGTTATAGCTTCGGCCTAATTTCGGGACGAAATTCCCTCAACTAGGGGAGGCTGTAACACCCCATGTTTCGAAAGTCAAAGTTAAAGTCAATATTGAAGTCAAAGGAAGAAAAGATTGCTAATTGCGATCTGTCATTCCTTGCTCAAATCCTGTTTTGACTTCTTTGACTCGTAGTTAGTCTATTTAATTGTTTACGTTAGTTGTATTATGTGGAGTGTCTATTAATAATCGGGGTTTATTCGATGATTATCGCACGTTTGATCGCTTTATCGCTTATCTCAATCGCGCTCGCAACTCGAATTACGTGCTCTGGATATTGTTTTATGTCTGTGTGCGCCTTATGAGTTACTTGTGCATGTTTAGTTATGTTATGTTGGGATGATTAATCGAAACGCAATCGAAACTCAATCGCAATCGAATCGCAGGCGCTAAACGCAAGTAATTTAGGATGATTGTATGTTAGATATAGTAGTTGGGATTAAAAGTAATTTGAATAGAAAACTCTATCACATCGCAACACTCGCAATCTCAATCGAAACCGCAAAACTCGTTGCGTCGAACACTCGAATCAAGTGGCTAGTTAACCAAGTGACTAGCCGATCGACCAGCCGCTCGATTGAGCTACCACTCGATCGACCAGCCAGTCGATCGGGCTGCCAACTCGATCGACCAGCCACATCCCACCCTTTCCTTTTGGGGAAACCCTATAAATACCCCTGTCAACATCACAACTTACCACTTTTGCACTCTCCTGTCCGACCAGCGCTCCAACCTCACCTTTTCTTCGATTTCTCGCGATTCCGGTAAGATCTCAATCCAAATGTTGTACTTCCTCGATCTACACACACTCCTACACCTTTCTATCTTTTGAATCTTATATTTTAACCGTGAAATCACTAGATTTGAGGTATTCTAGGATGATGTCAACATGGTGTTCTTGAGAACTTCATGTTTTGGCTTCAATCCACCAAGAACAACTTAGATCTGAACGATTTCCACACAAATAAACAAAGATCTTTCATAGATCTAAACATATTCACGGTGATAGGGATTGAAAGATGGTTTTTAGGGGTGCTAAACGGGTCTTGTTCGCGGGTTGGCGGGTTCAACCCGACCCGAACCCGAAAATCATACATGAACCCGACCCGACCCCAACCTGAAAATCATATCATACATATGAACCCGAACACGACCCGAAGTTTCATGGGTTGACCCGAACACGACCCGTTTAACCCGAATTTCTTAATTTTTTTTCTGAAATTTATATATTAAAATTACAATTTACTTAAAAACACAAATGTATATAATAATATCATATTTAAATTATAAAATCTATGTTAATTTCTCTTTTTAAGTTATAATCATAGTATAAAATACACACCCCATTTAATTTATAACATAAAAAATATTGGAAAAAATATAAAATAGTATAAATGAGTTAAACGGGTCAACCCGCCAACCCGACCAGGTTGACCCGAACCCGACCCGTTAACCTAAACGGGTTTGCGATTTCAACCCAAAATTGACCCGAACCCGTTTAGACTAAAGCTAAACCCGCGAATTTCGTGTTAGGTTCGTGTCGGGTTTTCGGGTCGTGTCAGAAATTCACACCCCTAAGGTTTTCCAACTTTCTTTCAACTCTTTTACACTCAATGCACTCAAGACCGATAGAATCGGAGCTCATACTAAACTTCCACCCATTCTTCTGGTTGTGTTGGTTCAAGATCTGGATTCTATCCACGAGACCACCGATTTCGAGTTAACCAAGAACAACCGCTTTGAACCGGTAAGCTGGTTGAACTTGGGTGATTCCTGTTCAACCGGGTCACTGGGTCAAGATGTTGTTCTGTTGATTGGCACGTTGTCACACCGTCTCGATAAAACTACAAACTATCAAAATGACCAAGGAAGAAGACGATCAGGTCGACCAGGTCGGAGTGTCGTCCGATCGGACTACTGTCCGAACGGATTACCACCCGATCGGGTTGCCATCCGATCGGCTTGCACTTTAGGTTCCACACTTAACTCAGTTTTCAAATATTTAAAGTTTGAACGTTGAACGAATTGTTGTCCGATCGAATTACCACCCGATCAGATTACTACTCGACTATGTGACGATTAGACTTCAACACTTAACAATTTTCAACAATTTTCAACTCTTTTACACTTAACAATTTTCTCACTGAAGTGTCCAACCAATCAGGTTATCGTCCGATCGAACGACCGTTCGATCGACCGACCTGAAAGGTAGAGATGCTTCCATGTTTTCAAAATGCTACAACAAAAACTTCAAAAGACAAGCCACCATACACAAACACAACCTTCCTAAAGGAAGTAACAATCCACTCGAAAGGTCACCCGGTCGGATGACCATCCGAGCGGACTGTCACCCGAACGACCGGCTACCCGATCGGATTGCCATCTGTGACACCACACCCAGATAAGGATGCACCATACACAATTGATACCAACTTACCAGTAAACACTTACGTGATTGATACAAACGGTAATGTACAAAAGTTGGAAACTTAAAGGTACAAAGTTTGGTCAAACTACTATTAGCTGATCACGCAAAATTTCCACCAGATAAGAAAGTTTGAGATACTTTATTTCACTAGTCACGCCTATCCGAGATAAAAAACCCGCCCAAGACTAACCATCATTTCCTGTGACACATGCTTAAAAGACGTCAGATATTACACTGGTGAGTTTATGAATATACACAATTTACAATTCACATTATTTAATCATGACTTGTACCCACCCATGTTATCATAACCCAACGTTACCACGTAACTTACATAACCATACAGTTAATGCCCACTACACCACAGGTGTAGTACCGACAAATCCCGCCGTAGCGGCACGTATAAGGGACCACAAATATCATGTGTATGTTATGCTCAGGTTATATACATGCGTACAACAGTCATGCCATACAGTTTAGGACAAGCATGTTCACATTTGAAAAGCATTCATAAAACTGACCTCTTGCTAGTAGCTAACCGTTGATACAATTGCTAGTATGATCAGGTACTATCTCAAGGTCCTGACACAATTTACATAATCCTAAGTTAGGTAACGGTACACCTAACTAGTCATTATCATGGTTGGATATTGGTTAACCCTACCTTGTTTAAGCATGGTTGATCAGTCCATGCCTAACTAAGGCTAGGCTACCCAATACCCGCCCCTGACAATAACCCTAGTACCTAAAAATAATACTAACACTACTACCACTAATATATTATTACTAATAATAAAACTAATATTAACTACTAAAAATAAATAATAAATAACTAAACATAAACTTAAACGAGAGTATACCTCAAGACTATCTACGGCACGTTGATGTAGAGTTTCCCTACTCCTGCTCCTACTCGTGGTCCAAAAACGACTACTAACAACACCCAACGGGGTATCCTATACGCGTGATTCTCAATACTAGAGCGTTCCCGTTAAAATTTTGGTGTATCTAAAATCCTACCATTTAACTCCTATATATATGTGAAGCAAGCAGGCACCTCAATTCCTTTCTGGGCGATGGGGACATTGACGTGCTTGCTAGCTAGCTAGCTTGACGTGCTAGCTAGCTAGCTTAGTTATATTAATTCAGCTGCTTCACTCGTTTTTCTTGTATAACTTTTAAAATATGACGTTTTATAAAACGACGAGTATGTCATTAGAACGAGCATATTTTTATCTACGTTTTAACCTAAGTTTCATTAAAAATGGAGTAAGGTAAATAAAATAATATATTTAATTATTAATATTAAACGGTCTCTTATAATAGCCAGGGCTTGTACAGATGTCTCATATTTCAACTAAATATTTCAACTAACCATTTTACTCATTACTTAGTCGTTCAAAAAAATATATAAATTATAAATTTTAAATATAATTTTATTGGTTCACAAAACAGGATGTTACAACTCTCCCCACCTTATAGAAATTTCGTCCGCGAAATTTAAGCAAAGAGATGTGGATATTTTTGTTTCATCTCGTCTTCTTTTTTCCATGTCTCTTCAGGTCCTCTCCTTGCATCCTATTTGACTCGTACTAGAGGAAACTCCCTGTTTCTTAATTTCTTTATGCGTCGATCTATGATCTGAATGGGGCGCTCTGTGAAGTTCAACTTGTCATTGATCTGGATCTCCTGCCAGGGTATCTTAAGTGACTCGTCCGCTAGACACTTTCTTAAATTTGACACGTGAAACGTGTCATGAATTCCTTGTAATTCTGTTGGCAATTTTAACCTATATGCTACAGGACCAACTCTTTCGATTATCTCAAATGGTCCAATATAGCGCGGACTTAGTTTTCCTTTCTTCCTGAAATGAATGATATCTTTCCAAGGCGAGACCTTAAGTAATACCTTGTCGCCAACTTGAAATTCTAAGGGTCTTCTTCGTCTGTCGGTATAACTTTTCTGTCTATCTCTAGCAGTCTTCATTCTTTCTCGGATTTATATGATTTTATTGGTAGTTTCTTCAATAATTTCGGGTCCAGCTAATGGATTTCTACCAATCTCAGTCCAACAAACTGGGGTACGACACTTCCTTCCATATAGTGCTTCAAACGGAGCCGCCTTGATGCTTGCGTGATAACTGTTATTGTATGCAAACTCTATTAGAGGTAAATGCTCATCCCAGTTTCCTCCAAAGTCTATCACACATGCCCTAAGCATGTCTTCCAGTGTTTGTATGGTTCTTTCACTTTGGCCATCTGTCTGTGGGTGATAAGCCGTACTTAAATTTACTTTTGTTCCCAATTTCTTTTGGAAGCTTTGCCAAAATCTGGACGTAAAACGGCTATCTCTATCTGATATAATGGAGATAGGTACTCCATGACGGGTGACAATTTCTTTGACATAAATTCTTGCTAATTTATCCATTTTATAATCTTCTCGTATTGGCAAGAAATGAGCAGACTTAGTTAAACGATCTACTATAACCCAAATAGTATCGTGACCATTCTTAGTTCGTGGAAGTTTAGTAATGAAATCCATGGTTATCATCTCCCATTTCCATTTAGGGATCTCGGGTTGGATTAAACATCCTGCAGGCTTCTGATGTTCTGTTTTGACCTGTGAACACATCATGCATTTTTCCACATATTCATTGATTGATTGCTTCATCCCTGGCCACCAATATTCATCTCGAATATTCTTGTACATCTTCGTACTGCCAGGATGCATTGTATACTTTGATCTATGTGCTTCTTCCATCACCATACCCCTGAGTCCTCCCATAATAGGTATCCAAATCCTATTGTGGAGTCTTAGTATTCCATCTTCTCCTTTAACAAGTAGTTCTTGTTTTCCCACCATCCTTTCTTTGTTAATCTGCTCAACTTTCAGGGCATTTGTCTGTGCATCTTTAATTCGTTCTAGTAAACCTATTTTCACTTCAATTCTAGATGCACGTATTCTTAAAGGTTTAACTTTGTCCTTCCGACTAAGGGCATCTGCTACTACATTAGCTTTTCCTGGATGGTAACGAATTTCACAATCATAGTCATTCAACAACTCCATCCATATCCTCTGTCTCATGTTCAACATCTTTTGCTCAAATATATACTTTAGGCTTTGGTGATCAGTGTAGATCACACACTTAGTTCCATATAAGTAATGCCTCCATATCTTGAGGGCAAATACTACTGCTCCGAGTTCTAGATCATGGGTGGTGTAATTTCTTTCATGTATCTTTAACTGTCGAGATGCATAGGCGATAACTTCTCCTCTTTGCATCAACACACACCCTAGTCCATAATGAGAAGCATCACAATATACTACAAAATCTTCGGTACCCTCGGGTAATGCAAGTACTGGGGCACTGGATAACTTTGTTTTCAAAAGATTAAAAGCTTCTTCTTGTTGGCTGCCCCAGACAAATGGGGTATTTTTCTGAGTCAGTGTAGTTAGAGGCATCGCTTTCTTAGAGAAATCTTGAATGAACCTTCTATAATACCCTGCTAGCCCTAGGAAACGTCGAATTTCTGTGGGATTTCTTGGTGCCTCCCAATTCTTAACTACTTCAATCTTTGTAGGGTCCACTTGTATGCCTTTTTCATTAACAACATGCCCTAAAAATTGGACTTCCCTAGTCCAGAATTCACACTTACTGAACTTGGCATAAAGTTTTTCTTCTTTTAGTAACTTAAGAATGGCACGGAGATGACCCTCGTGTGTTTCTCTACTCTTAGAGTAGATTAGGATATCATCTATGAAGACGATTACAAATTGATCCAAGTATGGTTTGCAGACTTGGTTCATAAGATCCATGAAGGCAGCTGGTGCATTAGTGAGGCCGAAAGGCATCACTAGGAACTCGTAGTGACCATACCTTGTCCTAAGGCAGTCTTGGGTATATCTTCTTCTCTAACCTTTAATTGATGATACCCAGATCTTAGGTCTATCTTTGAGAAGTAGCTTGCGCCTTGTAATTGATCAAAAAGATCATCGATTCTTGGGAGTGGGTATCGATTCTTTATAGTGATCTTATTCAGGTCTCTATAATCAATACACATCCTCATTGAGCCATCTTTCTTCTTGACAAAGAGAATCGGCGCTCCCCATGGTGACGTGCTAGGACGTATGAATCCTTTGTCTAGTAACTCCTGGAGTTGGTTTCTCAACTCTTTCATTTCAGTCAGGGCAAGGCGGTACGGGGCTTTGACAATAGGGGTAGCTCCTGGGATCAAGTCGATTCTAAACTCAATTTGTCTGTCATGTGGTAATCCGGGAAGATCTTCAGGGAATTCAGCCACTACTGCTACCTCTTCTAGTTTCTTTTCTTCCTTTGCCTCTAGCGCATATACTAGGTAAGCTAAATTACCCTTTTGAATACACTTGGATACTTTTATCATGGAAATAAAACTTATGGGTTTACTAGGTCTTTCCCCATCAATTGTTACAGTTCCCCCTTTTGGGTCCTTAATTTGAATTTGCTTCTTATCACACAATATTTGGGCTTGGTGACTAGATAACCAATCCATTCCTATTACTACGTCGAACTCTCCAAGTTTCAGTGGTAGTAAGTCTATGGATATTGGGGTCTTACTAATCTGGATGGTACAATCCTTTACCACACTCACAATTTCTTCTTTCCTCCCATCTGCTAGTTCTACTATAAATGGCTTATCTAGCTTACAAGGAGTCTGATTAATCAAAACTCTAAAGTGCTCAGATATAAAACTTCTATCAGCACCAGTATCAAATAGTATTTTAGCATAAAAGTTGTTAAGGAGAAATGTACCTGTTATGACATCAGGGTTCCTACGAGCCTCTTCAGTATTCAGAACAAAAGCTCTCCCTCTTGCTTTATTAGGTTCCTCATTCCTCTTAGGACAGCTATCACTATAGTGGCCCGTCTCTCCACATTTAAAACACTTACGTGGCTCTCTACAATCACGATAGTTGTGTCCAGGTTTCTTACAGTTTCTACCGACTAACTGGTTATATGGACCGGAATGTCCTTTTCCACAAGTTGGGCACCTAGGTGGGGGTCCTCGTTGCCTCTTGAAATCTCTGTAATTGGGTTTCTTTTGTTCTTGGTAGTTTTACCATTTCCTTTTCGGGATAGTTTCTGGGGTTTTCTTTTGTTAGATCTCAGTGGCGATAGTTGCCCCAGCCTTTACCGCATCATGATAGGTAGTTGGTTTAGTAGACTTGATAAACGTGCGATATTCTGTGGGGAGTCCCCACAGGAATCTTCGAATACGATTTTCTTCAGGGTTCACCAAGTAAGACACTATTCGAGACATTTCATTGAATTTGGTGACATATTCCCGGTATGTCTTATTCCCGAGTTCAAGATGCAAAAATTCCTTTTCTATTCTGTCAGTTTCGCTTGGTGGACAGAAGTAATTTGTAAACAGTTCTGAAAACTCCTTCCAACTCAGGCGATGTGCCAGATCATCACCTCTAGTTTGCTTTTGTATCCTCCACCAAAATAAGGCTTCGGATTTAAACAAATGAACAGCAAACCTAACTTTATTTCTTTCATGGCAATCACTGACGTCTAGAATGGCTTCTACCTCACTTAGCCATTCATGTGCCTCAATAGCACCTTTCTTCCCGTCGAATGAAGGAGGATTACATGAAATGAAAGTCTTGTAATTACATTCTTTAGAGATTTCTGTTTCTATAGCTTTAGATACTTTCGTATCATCTACCTTCTTTTCCGGGCGAGGTTCTTCTCGTGGAGTTGGTGTAGGTGTAGGTGCAGTGCTTCCCTCAGATTGCCCTGATCGTTCTGTATTCTGACGTTCGCGTCCCTGTGCGTTGGCAAGGATTTGCGCAACTCGGACGGCAATCCGATCGATCATGTCATCTCCTAAGTTTACAGGTTCGCTATGACGAGCAGGATTAACTGATGGGTTAGGTTGACGATTGTTGTTAACCGAAGGTTCTGCCGACATTTTCTGCTCATGTGCTTTATGTGCGAGAGAAGGTTGTGTATGATTTGTATGAAGGAGGTTGGCATCTATTTATATTAACAATGAACTACGCTATTGGCCGCCTTCATTTTTTTTTTACTCTATGATACTTGATTGAGAAGAAATATTACTTACTCAAATAATACACAAGTATCATTATATATATGCACTTCATGTATACAACATATACGTATTACATTTTATCTTTTAGATTTTATTATTATTATTATTATTATTATTATTATTATTATTATTACTATTATTTTCTCCTAACGAGTAAAGAAGACAAGATTTACGAGTAATTATTGTTAAGGGCAGTGTGTACAAAGTGGTAACGAAATGAGGATTTATAGGTTGTAATTACTACTATGGGTATTTTCTAATGACTCTATATCCTTAGTAAGTTCATACCCGGATTTATCTATTATTCGTATTTCAAAGTCAGCCAGAGCATCCTAAAAATTACATAAGCTGGCGTGTTCTCTTAGGTTGAAGCCTAGGTATCCATACCAAATACCTAATTCGCTAAAACCTTTGGCTCTGATACCAACTGTGACACCACACCCAGATAAGGATGCACCATACACAATTGATACCAACTTACCAGTAAACACTTACGTGATTGATACAAACGGTAATGTACAACAGTTAGAAACTTAAAGGTACAAAGTTTGGTCAAACTACTATTAGCTGATCACACAAAATTTCCACCAGATAAGAAAGTTTGAGATACTTTATTTCATTAGTCACGCCTATCCGAGATAAACAACCCGCCCAAGACTAACCATCATTTCCTGTGACACATGCTTAAAAGACGTCAGATATTACACTGGTGAGTTTATGAATATACACAATTTACAATTCACATTATTTAATCATGACTTGTACCCACCCATGTTATCATAACCCAACGTTACCACGTAACTTACATAACCATACAGTTAATGCCCACTACACCACAGGTGTAATACCGACAAATCCCGCCGTAGCGGCACGTATAAGGGACCACAAATATCATGTGTATGTCATGCTCAGGTTATATACATGCGTACAACAGTCATGCCATATTATTATAGTTTAGGACAAGCATGTTCACATTTGAAAAGCATTCATAAAACTGACCTCTTGCTAGTAGCTAACCGTTGATACAATTGCTAGTATGATCAGGTACTATCTCAAGGTCCTGACACAATTTACATAATCCTAAGTTAGGTAATGGTACGCCTAACTAGTCATTATCATGGTTGGATATTGGTTAACCCTACCTTGTTTAAGCATGGTTGATCAATCCATGCCTAACTAAGGCTAGGCTACCCAATACCCGCCCCTGACAATAACCCTAGTACCTAAAAATAATACTAACACTACTACCACTAATATATTATTACTAATAATAAAGTTAATATTAACTACTAAAAATAAATAATAAATAACTAAACATAAACTTAAACGAGAGTATACCTCAAGACTATCTACGGCACGTTGATGTAGAGTTTCCCTACTCCTGCTCCTACTCGTGGTCCAAAAACGACTACTAACAACACCCAACGGGGTATCGTATACGCAGGATTCTCAATACTAGAGCGTTCCCGTTAAAATTTTGGTGTATCTAAAATCCTACCATTTAACTCCTATATATATGTGAAGCAAGCAGGCACCTCAATTCCTTTCTGGGCGATGTGGCACATTGACGTGCTTGCTAGCTAGCTTGACGTGCTAGCTAGCTAGCTTAGTTATATTAATTCAGCTGCTTCACTCGTTTTTCTTGTATAACTTTTAAAATATGACGTTTTATAAAACGACGAATATGTCATTAGAACGAGCGTATTTTTATCTACGTTTTAACCTAAGTTTCATTAAAAACGGAGTAAGGTAAATAAAATAATATATTTAATTATTAATATTAAACGGTCTCTTATAATAGCCAGGGCTTGTACAGATGTCTCATATTTCAACTAAATATTTCAACTAACCATTTTACTCGTTACTTAGTCATTCAAAAAAATATATAAATTATAAATTTTAAATATAATTTTATTGGTTCACAAAACAGGATGTTACACCATCCGATCGGATTGCTGTCCGACCCACTGACACTTGTATCGTTTTATGCGTCGCTTATCGTTATGCTATCGTTCTGATCAGGCTAACCTTATTCTCTAGCGCTCCCTTCAATCACCAATCGTTGTGAGTATACTCGATCCCTTTTTGCTTTATGCACTTTTGGGTGTTACATACGTTACTTATACTAAATCACATCAACACACTATGCAATACTTTAATCGCTAACCAATTACCGCATGTTATACGTAACTTAATGAATGCTTGTTTGTTATGTTTACATATGGAATGTTGTCTACCTGCCTTAGCAACGATAGTACTATTTGTTTGGACTCAGCACCTGTTCACTCAAGGGTTGGTAAGGACTATTTGTTACATGGCTCACAGTGGTGAGTGTGTATTACGAACTGCCTTGGGTAGTCAACTCGCAGTCATTGGTATCGATAGGTTTCTGTTGATAACTAACATGCCTCATTTTACACTGTGTACGTGCTGGTTATACGTAACGATTTCGAACTCTATTATATTCATTAAACTTGTATGCTCACATTTATACTATGTGTATTGACTTTTACTTTAACTTATGTGACAGGTGCTTAGGATGCTTATTTGCTTAGCTTGCTGCGAAATCGAGGCTAGGAAAGACCTAGAACAATAAACAATTGTCTGTAATAAAAAAAATCTGAGTTGTTGGAACAGAACAATTTGACTAGATCTTGTCTGTTATAATTATGTTATCTTTTATGACATGGTATGGGACGTCTTGCTTAAAATAATTGGTAATTATAGTTGTTATGGAAACTTCTGGACAATCGGTTCGATGTGTTTGCATGCTTGATGTTGTTTGAATATTGATTAATACTTCGTATGATTCTTGGTGATGGTCTTTATCACACAATAGAGTCGTGCTAGGTTTTAGATTTTGGTGAGTGTCTATATCACATCATAAATCCCTAACCTTTAGGGTGGAATTATGTAATAAACCTTAGAAGTAATATTCAGTAATCTCATAAAATCAAGTGTTCTACTAATCGTCAATAGCTGCAAGGTGCGAGGTTATTGATAGGTCTAAGTCATTAAACTGAAAGGTAGAAGCTTCATTAGGAGTAAACCTATTGGCTAATGTCTAGCAAGTCTAATTGAGAAAACAAGTCTATCCTTGGTTAAGATCTCGACAGGGAGTAAGCCTCGTAGGATACTTTCATAAATCCATTAGGCGTCTTGCAAAAGAGTCTAATAACCAGTAATCTAAACAACCTTAGGGTGTCAAAGCGTGCTCTTGAGAAGGGTTACGAGTCCTTTAGATTTCCCGAAAGGTGAGAACTTTATGATCCCGGTTCCATAGTAGACAACTTCCAAATATAATCTTAACTAAAAGCAATCAGGATTCCAGTCTATGTAGTGTTTCCACCATCTGAGTAAAGTTCGAAGTAATTCGTTTAGTTAATTTAGTTAATTAATTTAGTTTAATCGCTTTCTTAGGATTTTTAGAAGCCACTGTTTCAAAACATAAAAATAGTTAAGTGTTGCGTCAGAGTCAGTCTAGGTAAGGTCATTAGCGTAATTCGATTGAGTCTCGTGAGTTCGATATCCGGACTTACATTAGTTATACTAGAGTCAATCGGTACACTTGCCGGTTAGTAGTTTATTGTGTCTTAGTGAGTCTAGAGTATTACTTAGAGCCTAGAATTAGGTTAATTTAGTTACTTTTATTAAACTACTTTTTAGCACATCGAGTTTTTGGCGCTGTTTCCGGGGACTTTTGGCAATTGCGTTGATTTCTTTGTTTGGACTTCATCTGATATCATTACGTGCTATTTGTGTGTTTTTGAGTCGTAGGAGTCTAAATAGTTCTAGTGTCTTTTTATTTTTCTTTTAGAGTCGTTTTACTTGTTTATTTTCGGGTTTGCAGTGAATGCTCCATACACGTTCTCAGGGAGCACCGAAGCCGCCGATCGACAAGTTTGCCTTCTCGTCTTCTAGTTTATAGGTTAGTAAATTTTCTACTTCATCTTCAGCCACTTCTGACTCTACACTCCAATCTAAACCACCAGCCTTTGACTTCACCTCGAAGTCGTCACCGCACAATTCCCCAGCACCTTCCCGTTCCCGTACACCTAGTCCTACACCCAATACCCAAATGGTCAATAACTGAATCATTTACGAACAAGCCACCACCGGTTTCACCGGTGCTACTTCACCCTATCACCCTTCCGAACATAAACAATGCTAGGCTATGGCAAATCTCATCTTACAGCATGACGGCCATCACTAATTCGTGTCAATTCCACGGCCGTGATGATGAGGATGCCCCCACCCATATTAATCGCATTACCCATCTGTGTAGCACCTTCTCTATCGAAGGTGTTAATCTTGATGCCGATACCTTCAGGTTTTCCCATTTCTCTCGCTGGCCGCGCAGCCATCTG
The DNA here is from genome assembly GCF_002127325.2 of Helianthus annuus. Classification (NCBI taxonomy): domain Eukaryota; kingdom Viridiplantae; phylum Streptophyta; class Magnoliopsida; order Asterales; family Asteraceae; genus Helianthus; species Helianthus annuus. Next base: position 169,036,789 of record NC_035436.2, read on the forward strand.
GTTCGATTCGCAGCCTGTAGAGACTTTCACCACCTGGGCAGGTTTACGAGATGCTTTCCTAGCTAAATATTTCCCACCGCCAAAGCATCTCGTCAACGCGATTAGATCCATTCATTCCGGATGGAGCCTGATGAGCCTTACCACCTGGCCTGGGAGAGATTCCAAACCTTGATTTCTCGTTGTTCTCAGCATGGTTTGTCGGATTGGGCACTTGTAGAAAAGTTCTACAATGGTCTCACCCCCGAGATCAAAGCCCGGTTTGATACTTCTGCTGGAGGGCAACTCATGGGTAAAAAAGACAGTAGTTGAGTGCAATGATTTATTTAAGAGTTTTGCCCATTCCGACATGGACTATAGCGCTGCCAACAGGACTTCCACTCCTATGACTAGTACCTCCTCGGTCGTTCGAGGGGTGCACCAAGTTGGCTTGTACTCATCGATAAATGCTGCTTTAGATAGGATGGAGAAAACTTTCAAATAGGAGCTTAATGAGATTAAGAAAAAGGTAGATAGATGTGAAGTGTGTAGGGGAGGCCACGATATGATAGATTGTCCCACACTTACACTCGAGCAGGTAGAGTATATTGCAGGTCAGTCTAGAGGTTTCAACAATAATAACCCTAATTATAACTCCAACTGGCGTAGTAGTAATAATAATTTTCGCTCATCCGGTAATCCTCTTGGTTTTCCATCCGGTCAGTATCAAAATAGGGGGCCCGGTCTATACACTAGTGGAGGGTCAGGTCAGGGAGGTCAGTTTGGTAGTTCAGGTTTAGGGGGTCAGTTTAATGGTGGGGGTCAAATCAAGAGGGTCAGAATAGCGATAAAGGTTCAGAGTGTAGTCTAAGGAGGATTGAGGAGCTTCTTGCTCAGTTAGTAGTTATGGATCAGGTTACCCAGAAAACCCTAGCTGAATTTGGTAATTTTGCTAAAAATCAAGAGCAGATAAATAAAAATCAAGATCTTCATATTAAAAATCAACAATCCGCGCTCTTAGATCTTCAGAGGACAGTAGGTGGTATAGCTAAGCAATTACAAGAATACCCTCTTGGGCAGTTTTCGGGTAACACTCACACTAACCCGGCTATCCATTCAGCAAAAGCAATCACCACCCGTAGTGGAAAGAGTTTAGGAGAGGTGGTTAGAGAGAGTGTTGAGGTAGAGGAAGAGGAAGAGGTAGATGAAGAGATAGAGATGGAGACTCCCGGTAAGGTGCACATTAGGCTAGACCCAGCAAGTACCGCACACACCGAGGAGCGTCAAGTAGAAAAGAGTGTTGAAAAACATCCGATAGGGGTTAGGCCTTCACCGTTAGTTGATCATTCACGCGTCCCATACCCCGCCCGCCTTAAGCATCAAAAATATGCTAAAGAATATGGGCAATTTCTAGAAATGTTCAAGCAATTAAAGATCAACCTTCCTTTCATCGAAGCCTTACAGTCCATGCCCAAATACGCCAAATTCTTTAAGGACCTTCTCAAGCGTAAGGATAGGATATGTGAGTTTTCCAACATTCCATTGACCGTAGGTTGTTCCGCGGTGGTCTTGAATAAGCTACCGGAGAAACTAACCGACCCGGGTACATTTACCATTCCATGCTTCTTCGGGGGTGTTGTTACCCCCGCTCATGCCTTAGCCGACTTAGGTGCTAGCATCAACTTGATGCCATTCTCTCTTTATGAGAAGCTAGGGTTAGGAGAGCTTATGTCACACCCCCAAAATCCACACGCGGAGTACTACCGCTTGGGAGCGTGACTGACCAGGATCAAGCCACCAATCATATAGAACAATGTAAATAGTAAAAGTATATGTAATTTAACCAAACCAATCCATATGAAAGGTGTTCAAAACATAAGTATAAATTCAGCGTTTAGCGGAAGCATATGAGTAAAAGCCCAACATAAATAAAGTATGTAATGTCATAATGTTTAATCAAAGCATTCACGATCCTTGTCCACAATGACTGCGCCTCCCAGTGCAAGCTCCATGTATACCTAACGACCTGCAAGGCATGTAACAGAGAGTCAACAACTAGTTGAGCGAGTTCACAGTAAGTAAGTTCGTAATAGTAAGTATGTTTCGTAACGTGTGGCTCTACTAGGCCGATAGTATGTTCTATTAGTGGGGGCTTCCCATGTTTGCTTATACACTAGACTATTTGTAACCATAAGTGTTCTTCTTAACCCGAGAACAGTAGTACGTACAAGGTTTACGTAGGTTTTACGTAAGTGTCCTTCACAAACCGAGGACAGTGGTACGCGGGGGTTTACGTAGGTTTTACGTAAGTGCCTGTCACAATCCGAGGCAGTAGTGAGTATATGTTTACGTAGGTTTTAAGTAAGTGTCCTTCGCAACCCGAGGACAGTGATGAGTACAAGTATACGTAGGTTTTACGTATGTATCCTTCGCATCCGAGGACGATGGTAGATAGTCTAGTAACAGTGTAAGTACAAGTATCTATTCAATCTCATTCCTTCAATCCCATTCCCAAACCCCGGGAATCCCATGCCTTGGTAAGAGTGTGAACTCACCTTGGTTTGCTCGGTTTGTTATTGCTTCTAGTGTTAAATAAATGATTAGGTCCGTTACACACGACCTAGTGTACATTGCACATAAACTCGATGTAAGTGGTCACGTTCAATTAGGGTTTACAATTCCTTGATGTCCAAACAACTGTGTTTCGTGTGACAATCGCGTACAGAATGACGTGACATAGATTGCACATACATACAGTATCATACAGTAACATGCAGTCAGTGGCATACCGTAACACTTATGAACCAAACAACAACCTCGGACTCTTTAATGATTGAAAACTCAGACCACGTGTTGTTTACAAAAACTCAGACCTTACAACATCATTAAAAATCCGGACCATGCATCATTTCTAGAAATTTGGATCATGTGCTCAATCAAAACTCAGACAATACATTATTCATGAAATTCGGACCTTATGGCATTCCATAAAACTCAGACATGTTGTGCCACAAGTAAACTCAGACTATACAAGCAACACAAAACTCAGATCACAAATATTACTAAAATTCAGACCCAAGCATCCTCTCAAAACTCAGACCCATACATCACCTTGTAAAAGTCGGACCTTGTTTACCCTAAACAAAACTCGGACTATGCCTTCCCCCTTACACAAATTCGGACACCACACAATTTCATAAAATTCGGACCCTTTCAAGCATATAAAATTCGGACATATAAAGCATATCATTCAAAAGTCGGACTAGGGTAAAACTCGGAAATATCATGTTCATTTATATAACTCGGACCCTATAGTGTTTAATCAAAACTCAGACTATGCATCTCAAATAAAATTCGGACTTTGTGACTTCACAAAACCCTGACACAATTCTCTGGACTAAAATCATGCGAGTATTCAAGTTCAATGTAACAGTTACGTTCTTCGATCAAGAAACCCTAATTTCATACATTTGCATTGTAGTAATCTAATCATCAATCAAACATCTCTATCATAACAGGCATCTTAGTGTCAGGCAAGTGATTACACAACTAATCATATCCATTTCACAATAATCAGAATCAATCAATAAACACAGAACTATTGTATGTAGAACTAGGGTTTTGCATGAATCACATAATCAAGGATTAACAACAAACAATCACTAAACGTTTACCTTAGATTGATTATAGATGGATTGGAAGATCAAGATTGATGCAAGAGAACTTGTGTAGCCAAGAATGATAGCCAAGAATGATGTGAGAATGATTGTAGAGAGAATGATTTGAAGTGACATATGATTGAAATTGGTGAGAATTATTTAGGGTTAAGGGGTTTTGTTATTTTTCATTACTATCACTAAACACCCCTAAGTATCATCCTTTACATAAAACACACACACCACATATAATTTACAGTTTCATCACCAAGTTCATGTATTTGTCAAATCATTCGTAACATAACACATAACCATGCAACAATCACAATACACTTTATCAAATCACAACGTTTACAGTTACAAAGCAACAAATTGTGTAAGTAAGCAACTAGACAAACAGTTAACGTGCAATAAATGCGAAAGTGGAATCTCGGAAACTCGAGTTGTCACATTATCCCCAACTTGAAAGAAATTTCGTCCCGAAATTTAGCATGCGGTTACTGAGGAAGCTAGGTAAGTTGTATCGTTTACTGGTTTTCCTGGGGTGCACATCATCCCCCCGTTGATTTGGAATTTTGTCCTGAAATTCTGTAGTAGCTTCGGCCTCAGTAGTAGTTGCATTGTTCTGAAATAACTGGGGATATTTGAGTTCCATTTGGTCTTCTCGTTCCCAGGTATACTCTGGGCCATGATGGGAGTTCCAACGAACTCGTACAAGAGGTATTCTGGTGTTCTTGAGGACCTTGACATCCCGGTCCGTGATTTCAACAGGTTCCTCGACGAAATGCAACTGTTCGTCGATAGTCAGTTCCTTCAAAGGAACTATGAGGGTCTCATCTGACAGACATTTCTTCAGATTCCACACGTGGAAAACGTTATGAACTGCACCGAGTTCTGCTGGTAGGTTCAGTTTGTAGGCCACTTTGCCTATTCTTTCAGTGATTTCGAACGGTCCAACATACCGCGGATTGAGCTTGCCTCATTTTCCAAAACGAACCACACCCTTCCAGGGTGAGACTTTGAGTAGTACTCGATCCCCAACTTCGAACTCGAGCGGTTTCCTGCGCTTATCAGCGTAACTTTTCTGGCGATCACGAGCTGCCGCCATGCGTTGTCGTATCTGTGCAATTCGTTCAGTAGCATCAACTACCATTTCTGGACCTGTGATTTGACTATCCCCACCTCTGCCCAACAGAGAGGTGACCGGCATTTACGTCCGTACAATGCCTCGAATGGAGCGGCTTGTATGCTGGTGTGGTAACTGTTATTGTACGAGAACTCTACTAACGAAAGATGTTTTTCCCAGCTGTTGCTGAAATCGATAACACACGCCCGAAGCATGTCTTCTAGAGTCTGGATAGTGCGCTCAGACTGCCCATCTGTCTGAGGGTGGTAAGCTGTGCTCATGTCTAGTCGAGAGCCAAAAGATTTGTGCATTGCTTGCCATAGTTCTGAAGTGAATCGTGCATCACGATCTGAAATAATAGAGGTTGGCACTCCATGCCTCGAAACAACTTCTTTCAAGTAGACGTCTGCTAAGGTAGAGAACTTATCCGTTTCTTTGATAGCCAAGAAATGAGCAGACTTTGTGAGTCGATCTACGATCACCCAAATAGTATCATTCCCACGCTGGGATCTAGGCAGGCCAGTAACAAAATCCATGGAAATTTCCTCCCATTTCCACTGCGGTATCTTGGGTTGCTGAAGTAGGCCTGAGGGTTTCTGGTACTCCGTCTTGACCCTCGCACAGGTCAAACACTTGCCGACGTAAGTTGCTATGTGGGCCTTCATGCTAGGCCACCAGTACGTAGTTCTAAGATCGTGGTACATTTTGTCCGAACCTGGATGTACCGAGTAGCGAGACTTGTGAGCTTCATCCATTACCAGCTCGCGTAAGTTGCCATAATGTGGAACCCAAATGCGTCCTGTTACATAGTAGGCGCCGTCTTCCCTTTGTTCTAATCGTTGCCTTGAGCCGTGTAGGGCTTTAGCCCTAACGTTTTCTAGTTTCAATGCTTCTACCTGAGGATCTCGTATCCGTGCAGGAAGACTAAACTGAATAGTAAGCTGCAGTGCTCGCACGCGCCTAGGTAAAGTATCTTTTCGACTGAGAGCGTCAGCCACAACATTGGCTTTGCCTGGACGGTACTTGATGGCACATTCGTAATCATTCAGCAGCTCGACCCATCGTCGTTGCCACATGTTCAATTCCTTCTGCTTGAAAATATGCTCGACATACCTGTGATCGGTGTAGATAGTGCACTTGGTACCGTACAGGTAGTGTCGCCATATCTTAAGCGCGAAAACAATAGCTCCCAGCTCTAAATCGTGCGTACTATAGTTCCGTTCGTGAACTTTAAGTTTCCGTGAAGCGTAGGCAATGACTTTATCCCTTTGCATCAATACACAACCAAGACCTTGAATCGACGCGTCGCAATAGACCACAAAATCATCCGTGCCCTCTGGCAATGAGAGAATAGGTGCGCTGCAGAGCCTATCCTTTAGGTATTGAAAAGCCGTTTTCTGGGGATTACCCCAACGATAAGTGACACCCTTCTGTGTCAGTAGAGTAAGCGGTTGCGCAATCTTGGAGAAGTCTTTAATGAACCGTTTGTAATAACCCGCCAAACCCAAGAATTGGCGTATTTCCGTTGGTGTACGCGGTGCAGGCCAGTTCCTGATCGAATCTACCTTGGATGAATCAACATGAATCCCATCCTTGTTTACCACATGGCCCAAAAAGTGAACTTCACGAAGCCAAAAGTCGCATTTTGAAAACTTGGCGTACAGTTGTTCCTTTCGAAGAAGTTCCAAGATAAGACGTAGATGCTGCTCGTGTTCCTCCTGACTCTTGGAATAGATCAGAATGTCGTCGATAAAAACAATTACAAACTTGTCTAGATAGGGTTTGCACACCCTGTTCATAAGGTCCATAAAGACCGCAGGCGCGTTCGTTAGTCCGAATGGCATGACTAGAAACTCGTAGTGGCCGTAGCGAGTTCTGAAAGCTGTTTTGGAGACGTCCTCATCCTGGACTCTCAGCTGATGGTAACCTGACCTCAGATCAATCTTGGAGTAGTAGCTCGACCCTTGCAACTGGTCGAATAAGTCGTCAATACGTGGAAAAGGGTACCGATTCTTCAATGTCACCTTGTTGAGCTCGCGATAATCAATGCACATCCTGAAGGTACCGTCCTTCTTTTTCACGAATAATACTAGAGCTCCCCAAGGCGAAGAGCTAGGACGAATAAAGCCCTTATCCAAGAGCTCTTGTAGTTGCTTTGATAGTTCTTCCAGTTTAGTTGGAGCTAAACGATATGGTGCGCGAGCTATAGGTGCTGCTCCAGGAGCTAGTTCAATCTGGAATTCGACCTGACGATGAGGCGGTAGACCATGTAAATCTTCAGGAAACACTTGAGGAAAATCGCGTACAACTGGGATATCCTCTATTCTTTTCTCTTTCGTTGATGCATCAGTAACTAGTTCCAGAATGGCAGTGTGACCCTTTCGTAAACATATCTGAGCCTTCAGGAAGGAGATGATGCCAACCACAGCACCACTCTTGTCGCCTTGAACTTTGAGAGGTTCTTTACCAGTACGGGGAATACGAATGATCTTCTCCTTACATAGAATCTCTGCTTTCTGCTGGGATAAACAATCCATACCAATGACGATGTCAAAACTACCCAGAACTATAGGAATGAGGTCGATGGAGAAAGTCTGACCAGCGAGGATAAGATTACAACCCTGAACTACGTGTGTGGCCTCTAGACTTTTTCCGTTAGCTAACTCTACGACATGTTTGGTGCTTAGGGGAGTTGGTGCATGTTTTAACATTTGGCTAACTTTCAAAGACACATAACTTGTATCCGCACCCGAATCAAACAATACAGTAACATAAAAGTCGTCAAGAAGAAACTTACCCATAACTACGTTGGGATCATTCCTGGCATCACCCTGCCCCAGCACAAATGCACGTCCCCTAGCTTCGTTGCCGTTGTTGTTCCCACCGTTGTTTTTTCCGTTGCCTTGGTTATTGTTGTTGTTGTTCTGGTTTCGGTTTAACCGAGGGCAGTGTCTTTTGAAGTGACCTTCAGCGCCACAATGAAAACATCCCTTGTTGCCCTGTTGCTGATTCTGTGGTGTTTGCTGTTGCTGTTGATTCTGATTCGCAGGCCGCGGGCTCCTACAATCCTTGGCCTCATGACCCATCTTGAGACACCTCTGGCAACGACCCTTGTTGCACTGGCCACTGTGGTGTCTGTTACAATTGTTACACCTTGGGAGGTTCCCTCGATAACCACCCTGACTGCCCGAAGATTGCTGACTAGGGCTCTGATAGTTGTCAGTCTTTCGCTGCTGCACCTGAGACTGAACTGAAGCTGAACCTTTGCTGGAATCCCCCTCCCATTTTCTCTTGTTGTCACTAGGGGTAGTAGGAGTAGCAGAAGTGGTAACGGTAGTAGTAGCGCTGATGCGCTTAGGCAGCCTGTCTTGTTCCACTGCCTGATCCATGAGGCGATGAGCAAGGCGCTGAATATCCTGGATGTTAGCAAGGTTGGTCGATGTCACGTGGCTTTGAATTTCTGGTGCCAACCCCTTGAGATACAACTCAATGCGTCTGATAGGAGGGTCCACCATAGTTGGACACAGAACGGCCAGCTCGTTTGACCTTTTAGTATATGCTTCAATTTCCGACCCAGTCATCTTCAAATGAAAGAACTCCACTTCTAACTTGTGGATGTCGTCGCGTGTGCAGTATTCCCGTTTAATCAGCTCCTTGAAATCATTCCAAGGAGTGGCATTAGCAGCTGCCAATCCTAAAAGTTGGACTTGCGCATTCCACCAAGTCAGCGTGATTCCTTCCAGTGTGCCAGTGGCGTACTTCACCCTGCGAGCCTCAGGGCATTCACACATTTCAAACACAGACTCGAGCTTTTCAAACCAATGGAGGAGTCCCACTTCTCCCTCCGTGCCACTGAACGTGCTTGGACGACAGTCCATGAAATTCTTGAAAGTGCAAACAGGTGGCTGAGCGTGTTGACCTGTTGTGTATAAATAGGGCAAGGTTAAACACAAGAGTTGGTTTAGGAATGTAGGATCTAAAGATCCTAGTGTGAGTTACGACTGCAGGGTATACCTCCTGCTTGTGCAGCTGCAAGTGCCGCAGCAACTTGTTCGTTGATGAGAGCCGTCAACTGGGCTTGAGTCAAGTTAATACGTCCGGCCATGATCTTCATAGCAAATATAACATAAGTGAGAGAGGTTCGCGAATAGTTCGATGACAAAAGAGAGTAAGCACACAAGTGTTCTCAAGCAATAACGAATAGTAGGCAATGTAATCTAAGCATACCACGAGCAAAGTTCTATGTAATTCTAGCATGTAGGCGATAAACATAAACCTTATTACCTAGGATGTTGAGTCTTGCACGTGGAGCGAGGCGTCGTTGTGGATCGTTGAGCACTGTACTGGTTATAGTCTGGTTTTAATAAAAAACGTTTTTCCCTTATTAAAACCGAGTTCTCTATAACCAATGGCTCTGATACCAATCTGTCACACCCCCAAAATCCACACGCGGAGTACTACCGCTTGGGAGCGTGACTGACCAGGATCAAGCCACCAATCATATAGAACAATGTAAATAGTAAAAGTAAATGTAATTTTACCAAACCAATCCATATGAAAGGTGTTCAAAACATAAGTATAAATTCAGCGTTTAGCGGAAGCATATGAGTAAAAGCCCAACATAAATAAAATATGTAATGTCATAATGTTTAATCAAAGCATTCACGATCCTTGTCCACAACGACCGCGCCTCCCAGTGCAAGCTCCATGTATACCTAACGACCTGCAAGGCATGTAACAGAGAGTCAACAACTAGTTGAGCGAGTTCACAGTAAGTAAGTTCGTAATAGTAAGTATGTTTCGTAACGTGTGGCTCTACTAGGCCGATAGTATGTTCTATTAGTGGGGGCTTCGCATGTTTGCTTATACACTAGACTATTTGTAACCATAAGTGTTCTTCTTAACCCGAGAACAGTAGTACGTACAAGGTTTACGTATGTTTTACGTAAGTGTCCTTCACAAACCGAGGACAGTGGTACGCAGAGGTTTACATAGGTTTTACGTAAGTGCCTGTCATAATCCGAGGCAGTAGTGAGTATAAGTTTACGTAGGTTTTACGTAAGTGTCCTTCGCAACCTGAGGACAGTGATGAGTACAAGTATACGTAGGTTTTACGTATGTATCCTTCGCATCCGAGGACGATGGTAGATAGTCTAGTAACAGTGTAAGTACAAGTATCTATTCAATCTCATTCCTTCAATCCCATTCCCAAACCCCGGGAATACCATGCCTTGGTAAGAGTGTGAACTCACCTTGGTTTGCTCGGTTTGTTATTGCTTCTAGTGTTAAATAAATGATTAGGTCCGTTACACACGACCTAGTGTACATTGCACATAAACTCGATGTAAGTGTTCACGTTTAATTAGGGTTTACAATTCCTTGATGTCCAAACAACTGTGTTTCGTGTGACAATCGTGTACAGAATGACGTGACATAGATTGCACATACATACAGTATCATATAGTAACATATACAGTAACATGCAGTCAGTGGCATACCGTAACACTTATGAACCAAACAACAACCTCGGACTCTTTAATGATTGAAAACTCAGACCACGTGTTGTTTACAAAAACTCAGACCTTACAACATCATTAAAAATCTGGACCATGCATCATTACTAGAAATTTGGATCATGTGCTCAATCAAAACTCAGACAATACATTATTCATGAAATTCGGACCTTACGGCATTCCATAAAACTCAGACATGTTGTGCCTCAAGTAAACTCAGACTATACAAGCAACACAAAACTCAGATCACACATATTACTAAAATTCGGACCCAAGCATCCTCTCAAAACTCGGACCCATACATCACCTTGTAAAAGTCGGACCTTGTTTACCCTAAACAAAACTCGGACTATGCCTTCCCCCTTACACAAATTCGGACACCACACAATGTCATAAAATTCGGACCCTTTCAAGCATATAAAATTCGGACATATAAAGCATATCATTCAAAAGTCGGACTAGGGTAAAACTCGGAATCATGTTCATTTATATAACTCGGACCCTATAGTGTTTAATCAAAACTTAGACTATGCATCTCAAATAAAATTCGGACTTTGTGACTTCACAAAACCCTGACACAATTCTCTGGACTAAAATCATGCGAGTATTCAAGTTCAATGTAACAGTTACGTTCTTCGATCAAGAAACCCTAATTTCATAAATTTGCATTACAGTAATCTAATCATCAATCAAACATCTCTATCATAACAGGCATCTTAGTGTCAGGCAAGTGATTACACAACTAATCATATCCATTTCACAATAATCAGAATCAATCAATAAACACAGAACTATTGTATGTAGAACTAGGGTTTTGCATGAATCACATAATCAAGGATTAACAACAAACAATCATTAAACGTTTACCTTAGATTGATTCTAGATGGATTGGAAGATCAAGATTGATGCAAGAGAACTTGTGTAGCCAAGAATGATAGCCAAGAATGATGTGAGAATGATTGTAGAGAGAATGATTTGAAGTGACATATGATTGAAATTGGTGAGAATGATTTAGGGTTAAGGGGTTTTGTTATTTTTCATTACTATCACTAAACACCCCTAAGTATCATCCTTTACACAAAACACACACACCACATATAATTTACAGTTTCATCACCAAGTTCATGTATTTGTCAAATCATTCGTAACATAACACATAACCATGCAACAATCACAATACACTTTATCAAATCACAACGTTTACAGTTACAAAGCAACAAATTGTGTAAGTAAGCAACTAGACAAACAGTTAACGTGCAATAAATGCGAAAGTGGAATCTCGGAAACTCGAGTTGTCACAGCTTACACCCACGCGTATGTCATTGTCCTTGGCCGACCGCTCGGTCAAGTATCCTCGTGGAGTCATAGAGAATTTACTTGTTAAGGTAGATAAGTTCGTGTTTCCCGTAGATTTCGTGGTTCTAGATATGAAGGTCGACGAGAGAGTTCCGATCATTCTTGGCCGTCCATTCCTTCGCACCGTAAAGGCAGTCATCGATGTCTTTGACGGTAAGATTTCACTTCGTGCGGGCAATGAGATAGTCACCTTTGAGATAGATAGAGCCATGCAACACCATAGTGGTAGTGATGATTCTAGTGGTCCATGTCACTCCGTTTACTTTCTAGATTCTTTCATCTCGTGCGTTGATAGGTGCATAGATTTCATTAGTAGAGCCGATCTAGTTAGTGAGGGAGTAGTTGAAGAGGAATTGGTTGATGAGGGTGAAGAGGTAGATTTGACTTGGGTTCCCGAAACCTTAGAGCTTTGTGAGATTAAGGAAGAGAGTGAGAGTAAACCCATAGATACTCCACCCCTAGAGATTAAGGTCCTTCCGTTACACCTAGATTATGTTTTCTTAGGAGAGAATTCGAGTATGCCCGTCATTTTTTCTTCTAAATTGACGGAGGAGGAGAAGAGGAAGTTAGTTGAGGTGCTAAAGGAGCACAAGGAGGCTATTGCTTGGAAATTGTCCGACATTAAGGGGATTAGCCCCACTTTTTGCACCCACGGTATTCTTATGGAGGATGAGTTTAAACCGGTGGTGCAACCTCAAAGGCGCCTAAATCCCAACATGAAAGAGGTAGTTAGAAAAGAGGTGTTGAAGTTGATGGAAACCGGTTTGATTTATCCCATATCCGACTCTTCTTGGGTGAGCCCTACTCAAGTCGTCCCTAAGAAGGGGGGATGACTGTTGTCGTGAATGAGAAAAACGAGCTCATCCCTTCTCGTACGGTCACCGGTTGGCGTATGTGTATTGACTACCGCAAGCTCAATGACGCCACCCGGAAAGACCACTTCCCACTCCCATTCATCGACCAAATGCTAGAGCATCTCGTGGCGCAACAATTCTATTGTTCCTTGATGGTTTTTTCGGCTACTTCCAAATCCCCATCGCGCCGGAAGACCAAGAGAAGATAACCTTTACATGTCCATATGGCACGTACGCGTACCGACGCATGCCGTTTGGATTATGTAACGCTCCGACTACATTCCAATGATGTATGATTGCCATCTTTCAAGACATGGTTAAGAGTTCTATGGAGGTCTTTATGGATGATTTCTCGGTCTATGGCGATTCATTTGATCAATGTTTAGGTAATCTTGAGAGAATGATGAAGAGGTGTGTTGAGACGAAGTTGATGCTTAATTGGAAAAAGTGTCACTTCATGGTTACGGAGGGGATTGTTTTAGGGCATATGATTTCTAAAGCCGGTTTAGAGGTAGATCGTACCAAGATAGATACAATTAGTAGGCTCCCTCCACCGACTAGTGTTAAGTCCATTCGTAGTTTCTTGGGTCATGCAGGCTTCTATAGGCGCGTTATTAAGGATTTTTCCAAAATCACTCGCCCCGTGACTCGACTCCTTGAGAAGGACGTCCCGTTTGTCTTCGATAAGGAGTGTCTTCAAGCGTTCGATTTCCAAAAAGGAAAACTCGTGAGTGCACCCATTCTTGTATCCTTCGATTGGAGCTTACCCTTTGAGCTCATGTGTGACGCAAGCGACTACGCGGTCGGGGCGGTCTTGGGTCAAAGACAGGAGAATCACTTTCACCCGATCTACTATGCGAGTAAAACCCTCAATACGCCCAAGAGAATTACACTACAACCGAGAAGGAACTTCTATCCGTCGTCTTTGCTTTCGATTAGTTCCGTTCATACCTTGTTCTTTCAAAGACCATAGTTTTCACCGACCATGCGGCTTGGCGCTATCTTTTCCAAAAGAAAGATGCTAAGCCTCGTCTTATACGATGGATCCTCCTTCTTTCCGAGTTTAACGTAGAGATTAGGGATAATAAAGGAGTGGAGAATGTCGCGGCGGGCCATCTTTCGCATCTAGAGGATCCTAGTAGGGAGGAGATTCGTGAGGAGGCGATAGGAGATAGATTCCCTCACGAGTCCATCGATTTTGTTACGGCGGAGAATGAGGGTTTGTCATGGTTTAGTGATATAGCGAATTATCTTGCAAATGGGTATGTGATGAAGGATATGAATGCCCAATAAAAGAGGAAGTTGTTTAGAGATGCGAGAAAGTACATATGGGATAACCCTTACCTTTTTAGGATAAGAGGCGACCATATTCTTAGGAGGTGTGTTAGTAAGGAAGAGGGTTTAGATATTCTTAGGCATGTGCAGGGGTTGACGTGAGGTCATCATGGTGCACACATTACCGCACAAAAAGTCTTCGATTGCGGTTTCTTTTGGCCTACGGTATTTGATGATGTTACTGAATTTGTTATGACTTGCGATGCTTGCCAACGCACGGGCAATATCTCATCCAAGAATGAGATGCCCCAAACTCCTATTCAAGTACTCAAAATCTTTGACGCATGGGGAATAGACTTTATGGGGCCTTTTCCTCCTTCGAGTGGGAATAGGTACATCCTCGTGGCAATTGACTACGTTTCGAAGTGGGTGGAAGCTCAAGCTTTGCCTACAAACGATACCCGAGTGGTGGTGAGATTCTTGAAGAACTTGTTCACGCGTTTCGGTATTCCTAAAGCCCTTATTAGTGATAGAGGAACGCACTTTTGTAATGCCGTGTTGGAGAAGGCATTGGAGCGATATGGAGTTACTCACTGTTTGTCTACCGCGTACCATCCATAAACAAACGGTCAAGTAGAGAATGCGAATAGGGGAGTGAAAAGGATATTAGAGAAAACAGTAGGAAAGAGTCATAAGGATTGGTCGGATAAACTCGATGATGCTTTGTGGGCATTTCGCACCGCCTACAAAACACCCTTAGGTACCACACCGTTCATGATAGTCTATGGCAAAGCGTGCCATCTCTTGGTAGAATTGGAGCACCGAGCGCTTTGGGCTCTTAAAACCGTGAACGTAGATCTTACTCCAGCGGCTAGGAAAAGGTATTTCCAAATCCATGAGTTAGAAGCCCTTAGAGATACGGCGTATGAGCGTTCTTGGAGTATCAAAGAGAAAACAAAAGCGTTACATGATAGGAAGATTAAGGGGTTGAAGGAGCTTAAAACCGGTGATCAAGTGCTTCTTTACAATTCGAAGTTTAAGTTGTTTCCTGGAAAGTTGAAGTCAAAGTGGACGGGACCGTATGTCGTGAAGGAAGTGTTTCCGCATAGTGCGATTGAGCTATACGATGAAGTTAGTAAGAGATCATGAAAAGTGAACGGCCATCGATTGAAGCACTACTTGGGTGTCACACCCCCAAAATCCACCTGCGGAGTATCACCACTTGGGAGCGTGACTGACCAGGATCAAGCCACCAATCATATAGAACAATATATATAATAAAAGTAATTGCCATTAAACCAAACCAAATCCGTATGAATGGTGTTCCAAAACACAAGTAAGTTATCGTTGTTTAGCGGAAGCGTATAATCAAAACCCAACATAATTCAGTACGAAATGTCATAAGTGTTTAATAAGATAATCACGATCCAAGCCCCACAACGACCAGCTCCTCCATTTGCAAGCTCCATATACCTAACGACCTGCAAGGCATGTAACAGAGGGTCAACAACTAGTTGAGCGAGTTCACAGAAAGTAAATGCGTAATAGTAAGTTCGTTTGTATCAGGTGGCTCTACTGGGCCGATAGTACGTTCTATTGGTGGGGGCTTCCCACGTTGTATGACCACTAGACTACTCGTAACCATAAGTATCCTTCACAACCGAGGATAGTAATAAGCATAAGTATGCTTCACATCCGAGGATAGTAATGAGTATAAGTATCCTTCACATCCGAGGATAGTAGTAAGTATAGGTATCCTTCACAACCGAGGATAGTAGTAAGTATAAGTATCCTTCACAACCGAGGATAGTAGTAAGTATAAGTCTACGTAGAGGGTAAGTATGTGTCCTGCACAACCGAGGACAGTGAATAGCATAGGTATGTGTCCTGCACAACCGAGGACAGTGGTATGGTAGTCTAGTATTAGTGGCAATACGTATCTATTCCATCTTATTCCTTCAATCCCATTCCCGTGCCCTGGGAATCCCATGCCTTAGTAAGGGTGTGAACTCACCTTGGTTTGCTCGGTATGCTTAACTATTGGTGCACAAACAATTTAGTCAAATCCTATACACACGTATACCAACTGTTCAGTATTCACATTTAGTCACATATTTCATCACAGGTTGCATTCATTCGATATACCCACATAATATCATGCGACAAGTAATAATTGATCATGAAACATACTTAACCATAGCATACATCAAAACCATTACAGGCACTAAACACTTGAGTCACATGGAAGTTATATCACATAGAAATAATGCATCAAACACCCTTACAGTATTATTCATCATAATATTATCTACAAGTATTCAAAACTCAGACAAGAAGTGTGGGGGGGGCTTCCCTGCTTAAACTCGGACATGGAGGGGGTGGGTTTTCTATCACAAAGTCGGACAAAGGAGGAGGTAAGAAACTCGGACCCCATGTCCAACATAAAACTCGGACCAGAACACTTGTAATAAACTCGGACCATGTCTTCATTTAATAAACTCGGGCATGCTTTCATTTCACAAGGTCGGACAAGGATTCTAAAGCCCAAAACTCGGACCTATGCCATGTTTAAACTCTGACCATGTTTTCATTTAATAAACTCGGACCTAGTGTCCATCAAGTAACTCGGTCCACAAGTAATTCATTAAACTCGGTCCACACTTCCATTCATTAAACTCGGTCCACACTCCCATTCATTAAACTCGGTCCACACTTCCCTTCATTAAACTCGGACCATAAGAGTGGAATTTAAATCTCGGACTAACACATTCACAAAGCTCAGACTAAAACAAATCACGATTATATCAGTTACGTTTTCTATCATACGAACAGGAAACCCTAACTTCAATACGTTTGCATTACACTGATCAAAACAATAATCACAATGCCTACATCTCACGCATCAAAATCATCAAACACTTGATTCTATGACTAATCATCTTCTTAACACAACAATCAACATCAATCAAAACACAGAAGCACCATGTGGAAACTAGGGTTTACATGAGTTACAAGAATTAAGCATTGCTAGCAATCAAATGATCAATAAACAAATGATAACACAATTACCTTGGATGGTTCTAGAGAAAGATGAATCAAAATTGATGATTATCTTGTGCCAATGATGATGGTGATGATGATTGCTAGAGAAGTGAATGTACGTGCTTTGGTTTTTGTGCCAAATGATTAGTGAAATGGGGTTAGGGTTAAGTATGATTTAGGTTTTACTAATAACTCTTTACACCCTCCATTATTCTATTTTACAAGAGTGCACTATCTCAATTAACTTCACAGTTTCACCACCAAGTTATACATTTGACAAGTATTTCACAATTTACACATAACCAAGCATGTTCACACAATACACTTCATTGAACCAAAACGTTATATTGAATTAAACAACCAAACAACACATTAACGTGCAATAAATGCGAAATAAGAATCTTGGAAATTCAAGTTGTCACATTGGGAGGGCCGATTGATAACACCGAGACGGAGGAAACTCCTCTCGAATACATTCCAAACACCACCGTTTAGCGTCTTGAGAGCAATCTCAAGTGTAGAGTTTGTATAGTTCGTTTTGTTTCGTTTTTGAGTCTTTTCATACCTAACGGTAGTTTGTCGTAGTGTCTCGTGTCTTTGTTTTTGTGTGTTTAAGTATTTTTGTAGGAATCATAACCAACGAGGAGCGGATGGTTTTGGGAAGGTTGGGTGTTGGTGCATCCGTCTATCGTCTGCGTCTTGTATCGAGTCTTGTATATATCATGCTAGATCAGGGCACGAGAATCGAGAAATAGTGATTTAGAGAGATTCCGCTTGAAATGACAAGTATGTCATGTTCAAGCGAAATCACCTAAATGGCTAATTCCGCTTGAGTTTATCAACCGATTCCGCTTGAGCTGTTAATGTTGATTCCGCTTGAAATGATTCTGCCATGTTCAAGCGGAATATGCTTGCCTATATATAGTGGCACTCAAGCGAAATCATTAAGTTGTTGTTCCGGTTTGCAACGAAGTGCTGCCGAAGTGTCGAATCGCTGTAAACGTCATTATTATCAATCAAACGACAATTTAAAGTGTAATACTTGCTGAATTAACCTCAGTTTCTTAGTTTCCGCCTCTGAAACTAAGATAAACTCTCCTGATCGACTCGTTCGGGTCTGAAAACGATCCTACAAGTGGTATCAGAGCTCAGGAAGAAGAGTTCATACCAATTCAGCTGCATTTTCTGATTTCTACACCTTCTTTTTCTAAAATCAAAATTTTTCATGGATAAAATCAGCTGATTTTCACATATTGTGTTCGCAAACATGTTTTAAAGAATCCTTGAAAGTTTCAGCTTAAAATTCAATCTAAAACAGTTTCAATTCGTTATTCCGCTTCAAATACAGCGAGTAAAATATGACGTCAATAGCATTTCGAGTTGATTTCGCTTGAAATCACGTTATTTCGCTTGAAATCACGTTATTTCGCTTGAAATTTGGGTCTTATTCCGCTTGAAAGTGAGATCCCGCTTGAAATATCAGTTGATTCCGCTCAAATCCGAGGTTCCGCTTGAAAGTTTCCGGGTGATTCTGCTCGAACTGAGATTTCGCTTGAAAATTTATTGTGATTTCGCTCGAACGGGGTATTTCGCTTGAAAATAGTGTATCTTCAAGCAAAATCAGTTACATTGTTTGAACTTGGTATTTCGCTTCAAAGTGTATCCTGCTTGAACAAATATTTCGCTTGAACAGTCTGTTTTTAAGAAATTCTTGATATCCGAAACATGGACGAGGATTTTTATAACGCATTCGCTACCCCGGTTACCCCGATCACTATTGCACAGAACACGATGCTAGAAAACGAAACGGGGACTATGCAAAAACCGCCTAAGCTCATGAACATTGAGGAGTATAAGGGTTGGGAAGGACGGTTTGAAAACTGGGTACAAGCTAACTATTTAGATGCTTGGGAATGTGTTGAAACGAAGTATGTGAGACCGATGAATGACGATGAAGAGGTGATTGCTATCAAAGATATGAGTGCAGATGATAAAAGAAAATACAAAAATGAGAAAATGATGCTAAGTCTACTACAACAAGCTGTGAAAGAAGACATTATGGTCTTATTGCAACATAACGGAAGTTCTTATTCAATCTGGAAAGCATTAAGATCAAAGTTTGTTGGTAGTTAGGAAATGATCAAGAACAAAAAATCACTTTTGAAAAAGGAGTTTGATTTATTTCGAGGTTTGAAGAATGAGAGCACAAAGCAGATTATAGAAAGATACTTCAATTTGTTGGTTAACATGAGAAGGGTGAGTATCAACAAAGATAATGAAGAGTTGATTGAAAAATTAGCTGATGCATTGCCACATGAAACATGGGGAACATATTTGATGATGCTCAGAAACAAGAAAGGATATAACACGCTAACTTTGAGTAAATTCATTGAAAAATTGGAAGCTCAGGAGATGGAACAGATAAAAATTTCAAGAATGAAAGTGTTCAATGCTGAACAAGACATCGGTTTGTACTACAAAGCAGGGTTGAATGATAAAACAACCAACTTGTCACCAAAAGTTGAAACTGCATTCAATGCAAAGAACTCATCTGGAAGCTCATCAAAAGGATCAAACAGTAACGCAAGTTTCTCATCATTTCCATCATTTGATCCGAATGTTTCAACAACAAGAAATGGCAAAAAGCTTCAATGCAACATTGTGTTGAATATTGAAAATGATCAGGAATATTCTGAGGAGTTAGCTAAAAGCCATATGTCTTTGTTGGGAACTGTTCTTGAATCTTATGGTAGTTTTGTTGCAGGTCGAATCGGAAATCCAATGCTTACTAAGGAGGATTACGACCAAATCGATGCTGAAGAGATGGAGCTGATGGACATAAAATGGTGTTTGGCTAGCGTGTTGAGGAGAGCTGAGAAATTTAAGCAAATTACTGGAAGAGATGATCTTTGTGAGGCTAATGTTTCTACTTTGGGTTTTGATAAATCTAAAGTCACTTGTTTTCGTTGCAGGGAAAAAGGACACTTCAAGAGAGAGTGCACCAATCGCGAAGCAAGTGGAGCTCAAAATCCTTTCAACAACAATGATTACTACCGAAAGGCCATTTACCATCAAGTTGCTCAACAACCACCTCAACAACATCAACATCAAGCACAAACTGCACATGGAAGGAATGTGATTGAAGATTCTTCAAAAAGAGCTTGTGTGGTTAATCAAGAAGAAAGGAAGCCATCAACAGGGTTCAACTGGGATAAATATATTTCAACTGATGCTAAAGCATGTGTGATTGATCAAGATGACGAAAAGTTACCTGAAGGGTTTAGTTGGGAGAATTTTACTTGGGATGAGTATATTCCTGACCAAGCTCCTATTCACACAGCTTTTGTTGCTCGTATTGAAGAAGATAGTGATGAAGATTGTACTGAATATTATGCAAAACAAATGGCACAACATCTGAAGATGATGGCAGAAAGTGACAGTGAAGATGAGAAAGCCTAGAAGAAAAAGAAAAAGGTAAAAACACCGGTTATCAGTGAAGATGAAGCAGTACCGGTAGTGAGAAGAAAAGTGAAAGAAGTTCCAAAGTTCAAAATTGATGAAAAAGCTGATGCTAGTGAAATGAAAGTGAACTATGAAACTTGTGTGATCTTGAAAAAGAAAAACAGTGAAATGATTAACAACATGAACAGATTGAAGGAATCTTATGATGTTCTGAACAAAGCAATGAACATATATAATGACACAAGTGAAGAGCAGGCTACAGCAATGAAGACACTTCAAGGAGCTTTCATGATTAAACAAAAAGTTGTGAACAATTACATCGAGAAGTGTGCTGCTTTGGAACAAAAGCTAGAGTTACAAAGAATTGAAACAGAAAGGGTTAATCGTTTGTTGAAAAGTTACTCATGTACTTCTTATGTCATTGACAAGATCTATCCTACTGTTGAAGGCATGAAGGCATTTGAAGAGGATGAAGTAACTGAAGAAAAGAATGCTGAAAAAGTTTCTGAAGAAAAGACTCCAGAGAAAAAGACTGAGAAGAAGAAAGACACTAAGAAAAAGGCTGACAAGAAAAATTCTGGTAAGAAACAAGGTGTCAGTTACAACAAGTGTCCACCCCCGCTGGAAAATGGATATTTGCCCAGAAATCCAAATGATGAAAGAGTCAAAAAGGCCACAAACTTACAGTGGGAGTTGGAGTTGTCAGTCAATTTGCCAGAAAGTATTGATGTCACGTTTACATCGTCTGACACTGATCAACAATCTCAATTGATGATGAAAGTGGTGGATCATGTGTTAGATAACGATGAAACTGAGGAGTCAAAGTCGGAGTCAATGTCGGAGTCAAAGTCTGAGTCTAGCATTCCGGGTCAAAATGAAAAACAGGGCAAAAGAGTTTATAGTAATGAATTCCTGTTATCAAAATCTAATTTGGATGATGAGACATTTAAAGTTGCATATACTTTGAATGATTCGGACAAATTATATTCTGATGAGGAATTTCCAATAAGAGGTGTCAAAACTGAAATGATAAACAAGGTTTTCAAGCTCACAGAAATTAATATTTCTGAAATAAAAGATTTAAATCTTACTGATAAACCTAAAAAATACACCTCAAGAGTGCAACAAAGATTAAACAAGAAAAAGGGTTATAGTTCTGGTTCTGGTTTTCAAAAGAAACCAAACTATAACGGTAATTTCAAAAAGAAAGGTCTTGGTTTTACTCCAACAGAAAAACAGAAAAATGAAAAATATGTTCATGATTTTAAATCAAAAATGACATTTGTTTGAGGTACATCATCAGAAGAAGAAGAAAAGAAAGCATTTTGGAGACAGTCAAATAGAGAGTTCCTTGCAAAGAAGCAAGAAGAAATGAAGAAAGCTAATCTAGAAAGAAAACTCGAATCTGTTTCAAATGTGGTAGAATTGGACATCTTGCAGTGAACTGTTTGCAAACAATTCAAACCAAACAGGGAGTTTCCAAACTTAAAGAGAAAGTGGTTGAGTTTGAACCGCCAATTGACCGAACCAAATTATTCAAAAACTCAAAATTCGAAATTGGTGAATGTTCAAACAAGTTTTACAAGAAGAGAGCTAAATCTAACAACCAGAAATGGGTGGTTAAAAAGTCTGTTGATAGCTCTAGTGATGATTCTGATAAGTCAAAATCAGAGGAGCTATCTTCTGGCGATGAATCTGATTCCACAAAGTTATAGGAGCCACAGGTTGAGACAAATGATGAAAAGTCAGTTCCTACTGTGGATGATGATAATTTTCCACCACTTCGGACTGAAAATTTTAAGAAGAAAATTGGTAAAGTGGAAATTTCAAACCAATTTTATGATGATAAAAAGGTTTTTGATGTTGAAAAAGCCTTTAACCCCAAGGTAAAACATATCTTTGGTAAGATGATTGATCAAAAAGTCAATGGGGTTAAAGAGTTCTATGAGAAAAAGAGGGGAGGTAAGAAACCGAGTGTTGATGACTCGGTAACACCCAAGGCTGGTCAGGCTTGGGTGGATATTTTCTTTGAATAGAGAAAACCTGACTTGCCGGAGCTCCCAAGTTGGTAATGTGGAGCATGAATCGGCATCTTTCTTGAAATTTAAAAAAAAAATTAAATTGAGAAGTATGAATTGCCGGAGATCCCAAGTTTGTAATCGTGGATCAGGAATCGGCATCATTCTTTGTATTTGATTGTTTTACGTACAAGTGGTAAATCAGGGACATTAATTTGTACTTGATTTCCCTACAAGTGGTTGAAGACAATATGATGAACCACATCCCCATCCCTACAAGTGGTAAAATCAACGAAACTTCTAAGACAAATTTAGAAGTTGATGCTGCTATGACAATGATGAGTTCAACTTTAATGACAAAGCTGAAAGTCATCAATGAGTATATTGAAAACTGTGCAAAGCTAAAGCAGGATTTGGAACTCGAAAAGATTGAAAGTGAAAGAATCAAACGATTACTGTTGAGTTATACAACTTGTGATTATTTGATTGATCGAGTTTATCCTACTGTTGCAGGTCTTGAAGCTTTTCAGGATAAAAAGACAGAAGAGGATACTGGTAAGAAACAAAGTGTCAAATATAACAAGTGTCCACCCCCGATCTACGAAAGTTATTCTCCCAGAAAGCCGAATGAGGAACGTTTAAATAAGGCTCTCAACATAAAATTAAAGTCTGAAACCATTGATGAGTTACCAGATAACATTGATGTCACATTCACAGCGTCTGACACTGGTCATGAGTCTGAGTTATTAAAGAAAGTGGTCGATCAGGTGTTGGATATGGATGAAGAGTCAAAGTCGGAGTCTAAATCTGAAAGTTCGAGTTCATCAGAAAAGAGTCCGAGTTCACCAGTCAAACGGGTTTACAATAAAGAATTCCTGTTATCAAAATCTAATTTGAATGATGAACCAATCAAGGTGGCATATACTTTGAATGATTCAGACAAATTATATTCTGATGAGGAATTTCCAATAAGAAGTGTTAAAACTGAAATGATCAAACAGGTTTTCAAATTGATAGAAATTAATTTTTCTGAAATAAAAGATTTGAATCTCCATGAAAAACCTAAAAGATACACTTCAAGGATTCAACAAAGAGTAAACAAGAAAATGGGTTACGTTACAGTTTTTAAAAGAACCCAAATCATAATAGTAATTTCAAAAAGAAGGGATTAGGTTTTATTTCCCCAGGAAATTATAAAAATAAGAAAACTCATACATCAAAACCTAAATTTGTTTCAGGTACAAGCTCGGTAGAAGAAGAAAAGAAGTCTTTCTAGAGACAGTCAAATCAAGAGTTTCTCGCTGAGAAGAAAAAGAATATGATTATGAGATCTGAGCAAAGAGTTGAAAGAAGAATGTGTTTCAAATGTCACAAGATTGGACACATTGCTTGGAATTGCCAACAGTCCAACAACACAAGGTAGGTTTGAGAAAAATGTTGAAAATTCTGTTCCGCCATTGGATGATATTAACTTTCCACCATTGCGGGCAGAAAATCTGAAATCAAAAGGTAGGTTTGAGATTTCAGATCAATTTTTTGCTGAAAAGAAAGAATTTGATGCTGAAAAAGCTTTTAATGGAAATGTTAAACATATCTTTGAGAAGATGGTTGATGGTAAGGTAAAAAGTGTGAAAGATTTTTACAAATCCAAAAGATGGTGGGATAGATGTGAGTCAAAATCACCCAAGGCTGGTCAGGCTTGGGTGCCAGCATTCACAACTTAGATTCCTGACTTGCCGGAGCTCCCAAGTTGGTTTTTGTGGAGTAGGAATCGGCACATTTCTTGAGAAATTCACATCTGTGAAATTTCGACTTACATATGGTGTTTTCATTCTTGAAAATTGTCATCTTACAAGTGGTAAAAAGAGTTTTTTTATCTGCAAGAGGTTATCAGGGTCATTTAGTTGAACCTGATTTAAACCTCATTCAAGAAGTTGATATAACAATGTGATGAATTGAACCCCAACTTTACATGTGATAAAATCAACGAAACTTAAGTGTTTTGAAATCTTAATGGGAAAATAGTTTGTTGAAAGGGGGAGTTCTGATTGTTTAAGCCAAGTGGATGGCGAATTGAAGCAATTCAAAACAGTTGTCACGTTACTTGTATAGTTTGTTTTCAAGTTTTTCGTTAGATGATTTTGAATTTTAGGGGGAGTAAGATAAATTTCAGAAAATCCAAAAACATTAGAAAATTTGAAAAAGTCAAAAACATCGAAAAATAAAAAATGAGTTTTGTTGAGAAAAGAGGAAATGATAGTACATCAGTGGACTATCACAGCACGCTAAAGAAATGAAAAGTCAAATGTGATAAACGATCTCATTGCGGATATGCCAGTAGGTTTTATACATTTAGTAGATTGTTTTGAGATATAAACCTAAAAATCAAACTTGCTTATTTCGCGGGGAACATCTCTCGGATATATAGGTAACCCCTGAAATCTTGTTTGAAGGGCTTTTTATTTCTGACATACTAGGTCTTTGTGCGTGATGATATCTAGGGTATTATACCAGGACTTCTGATTTTGCGGGAGCAATAGCCTAGTCCTCGTATAATACTTTGCAAAAGCTTTAATCTTAAAGCTAGCCCTCAGTACAAAAAATGATGAAACATTGAAAAATGTTAATCATGTGTTGTTGAAGAAAAGATCCCCAAACGGGACACACCTAAAGACGAGCCGTCATCTCTTTGTACGAACGGAAGTTCTAGCCTGAGCTCTCACGGTTTCGCATTTACCCGTTTACAGATATCATTAGTGTACAATCACCTGTAAGACTGAATATAGAAGTCTGGATATGGGAGTATATTCTGAGGTGGGACACACGGATAAGTTTAAGTCCATTAAAATACTAATTTAGTATCTCGAAACAGTTGAACTTTGAATGAAAATTTAAGTGGATCAGTATACTGACAATCTAAGTGAATTGTTTAGAACTTAAAATGTTTAAAGCTTAACGGTGTTAGTGATTTGTTTCATAAGCTGATATGATCCTCTTACACAAACTCACAAAAAAATTGTCTGTAAATATTTCTTTACTACATGTCTTTAAAAGCAAAAATTCCAAAAAGATTTTCAGTGTGTTTTAGCATAAACTTGTGAAAAATACAAAAAGATTTTCGACAACTGATATTGAAAAGCTGATTTTCAAAATTCCAAGTGCTAAACATGACGAACAGGTTTGGGCAGAATTTGTTTGAAAATGATGATTTTTTATTACATGTGGTCATCAGAGATTGTAAATGTCAAATCATGTTTTAAAGCTTGTCTTTACAAATAGTAAACAGAGAATATATTTGTCAAATTGTTAAATTTGTAAATCTTATTTTGAGGTAGAGGATGTGCAGGATTAGCCAGGTTTCTGATTCTGAATGTTATATAGAGCCAGGCTTCGATCCTGATCCTGTGAAGAATATTAAGCATGAGTAAGATAATGAATCAACATTCAAGGGGGAGTTTAGATGCTGAAGACTAAAGAACTTGAGGAATAAAGAGATCTGGTCAAGAGAAGATAGAGACAGATTGAGATTCTGGAAAAAGAGAGATAAAGATTGAGGATGCTTACACTGTCAGATATTTTGAAAGAGCCCAAAGACTGATCAAGGCTGAAGACTGTGAAGACTCGACACTGAAGACTTCGTCAACATCTGAGGGGGAGTCTATTGGTGCATATGTCTGTCGACTTCGTCTTGTATCGAGTCTTGTAATAGAAATGTTAGATCAGGGCACGTAGTACGAGAAAATAGGGTTTGTGTGTGAATAGTTGATTTCGCATGAAATAGCAAGAAGCTATTTCGTATGAAATAGCAATCAAGTCATTTCGCACGAAACGCCTTTTGCTTATTTCGTGCGAAATCACACTCCTATAAATAACCTTGGTGCGAATTCATTTGTAAGGTTCATGTTTCC
This sequence comes from Helianthus annuus, assembly GCF_002127325.2. NCBI lineage: Eukaryota > Viridiplantae > Streptophyta > Magnoliopsida > Asterales > Asteraceae > Helianthus > Helianthus annuus. The sequence continues at coordinate 169,062,975 of NC_035436.2, forward strand.
GGTACCGAAGTGCTGCCGAAGTGTCTACTGATTTGTAAACGTGTTATATCAATAAAACAAGATAATTAAGAGTGAATCAAGCTGTTACAAAGTCTAATCAATGAATTCCGCCTCTGATTAGACCGAGAACTCTTCTGATAGACTCGTTTTGATCGTCTCACGATCCTACAGAACTCCTCCTCCTGAGCTCTGATACCACTTGTAGGATCGTTTTCACGACCGAAACGAGTCGTTCAGAGGTGTTCTTCTCAATACGAGAGGCGGAAACTAACGTATCAAGTTCGAATCAGCTAGATATTCACTTTAAACTGTGTTTTGATTGATTTGACAAAGTTTTACAGCGAGTAGACACTTCGGCAGCAGTTCGGCACTGAAACCGGAAAGTTACAAATGACAAGGCACATCAGGTATTTATAGGTGTGGCTATTTCGCACGAACATGCTCACACGAAATCAGTTTCGTGTGAAATGACATCCATGTCATTTCGTGCGAAATACCCCTACAACACATGTTTGACATTTTTCTTGTACTACGTGCCCTGATCTATCTAATACAATACAAGACTCGATACAAAATGAAATCGGCAGACATATGCACCAACAACTTTTAACTGTGAAATCACTAGATTTGAGGTGTTCTAGGATGATGTCATCATGGTGTTCTTGAGAACTTCATGTTTTGGCTTCAATCCACCAAGAACAACTTAGATCTAAACGATTTCCACACAAATAAACAAAGATCTTTCATAGATCTAAACATATTCATGGTGAAAGGGATTGAAAGATGGTTTTCCAACTTTCTTTCAACTCTTTTACACTCAATGCACTCAAGACCGATAACCTTCCACTCATTCTTGTGGTTGTGTTGGTTCAAGATCTGGATTCTATCCACGAGACCACCGATTTCGGGTTAACCAAGAACAGCCACCTTGAACCGGTTAGCTGGTTGAATTTGGGTGATTCCTGTTCAACTGGGTCATTAGGGTCAAGATGGGGTTCTGTTGATTGGCACCCGATCAGATTACTACTCGACTATGTGACGATTAGACTTCAACACTTAACAATATTCAACATGTTCAGTACAAACGGATTGCCACCCGATCGGACTACCATCCGGTCAAGTGACAAACTGCTGTGAACTTGTTCTCACTGAAGTGTCCAACCAATCGGGTTATCATCCGATCGAACGACCTGAAAGGTAGAGATGCTTCCGTGTTTTCAAAATGCTACAACAAAAACTTCAAAAAACAAGCCATCATACACAAACACATCCTTCCCAAAGGAAGTAACAATCCACTAGAAAGGTCACCCGGTCGGATGACCATCTGAGCGGACTATCACCCGAACGACTGGCTACCCGATCGGATTGCCATCCGATCGGATTGCTGTCCGACCCACTGACACTTGTATCGGTTTACGCGTCACTTATCGTTATGCTATCGTTCTGATCAGGCTAACCTTACTCTCTAACGCTCCCTTCAATCCACCAATCGCTATGAGTATACTCGATCCCTTTTTACTTTATGCACTTTTGGGTGTTACATACGTTACTTATACTAAATCACATCAACACACTACGCAATACTTTAATCGCTAACCAATTATCGCATGTTATACGTGACTTAATGAATGCTTGTTTGTTATGTTTACACATGGAATGTTGTCTTCCTGCCTTAGCAACAATAGTACTATTTGTTTGGATTCAGCACCTGTTCACTCAGGGGTTGTTAAGGACTATTTGTTACATGACTCACAGTGGTGAGTGTGTATTACGAACTGCCTTGGGCAGTCAACTCGCAGTCATTGGTATCGATAGGTTCATGTCGATAACAAACATTCTTCATTTTACATTGTGTACGTGTTGGTTATGCGTAACAATTTTGAACTCTATTATATCTATTAAACTTGTATGCTCACCTTTACACTACGTGTATTGACTTTTACTTTAACGTATGTGACAGGTGCTTAGGATGCTTATTTGCGTAGCTTGCTGCGAAATCGAGGCTAGGAAAGACCTAGAACAATAAACAACTGTCTGTAATAAAAAAAATCTGAGTTGTCAGAACAGAACAATTTGACTAGATCTTGTCTGTAATAATTATGTTATCATTTATGACTTGGTATGTGACGTGTTGCTTAAAATAATTGGTAATTATAGTTTTTATGGAAACTTCTGGACAATCTGTTTCGCTCAGTGCCGCGCCCCGATGATTCCGCCATTGGTTGGGGTGTGACAGATTGGTATCAGAGCCATAACTATAGGGAATTAGGCAAGACTCGATCTAGTCCGGGTTGATGTCTTAGAAACGACCTAATCTATAGTTAGGTACCAACAGACCGACTTGTGCATACCCTGTAGGGGTAATGTACGAGTTTACTTGCTATTCTCGCTATTTCTCGCCTACGCTACACTATCACTGCACTAATTTTCGAAAATGAACAAGTGATTAAGTCGAGATTAGGTGTGAAAACCGCAAACTCTCGACTAAATTGCTTGTTCGACCCGCATTTTTATCTATAAACACGAGAATTTGCGTTGAATCAGGAGTGAAATCCATACTTTAACGCAGATTTTCGTCTCTATTTTATCAAAACAGGAGCAAAGTTGTTAAGTCAGGGGTGCAACCCGAACCTTGACGACTTGCTTCGCCCTCTATTTTGTTTCACAAAATCCTCACCAAAGTCTCGACGGACTCCAACGACTTGAAGTCACGATATGACTGGAAGAATGCGTGCCGATCGCCCAGATTCGAGGCGAGAGCACAGTCCCGAAGGCCAAAGTGTGCACGAAAAGTCCTTGTGAATAGTCGAATCACTTTGGGTAGTCGATGTCTAATAGCCGCAGACAATCTATTTCTCGATTTTTATATTTTGATTCTGAGCTCGCTAATGCCGACTCTGCTATCTGCTGTTCTTGTGGATTTTATGTGTTTTATGTGATTTTACCTGTTTATATGTTACGATTTTTGGTGATTTACTCGCTTTCGCGTTTCGCTTCGATCGACACACACGACTCGCACTGCACCTTTATCTCAATACACTAACAAATCGCTACTTTGGTTAATCGCATGCTACGCTACTCGCTTATGTTATACTATACGCTACACTACGCGATGTATCACTATTCTCGAATGCTCGCGGACTTTGAATGATAGGTTTCTGTATTCTGACTGCATCTTGTGATTATATGCGTATGTGTTTCTGTGTTTCTGTGCCTTACATGCTTATGTGCTTATGTGAATCTGTGATTATGTGACTATGTGATTAAGTAATTATACGTGTTCCTGAGCTTTAGTAGTATTAGGCTTGTGAGGTGAGATTCGATTATGTTGTGTTGAGTCCTATGGCGATGTCTGTTGCAGACAATGTCGTCATCTGGATCTCGCGCTACTCAAGCTGCTCGCCGAAAGCAAGCAGATAAACGCCTTGCCGCTATGGTTACTAAACAAATGGCAAAAGTAGTTCCTCAAATCGTGAGTGAACTGTACGAGAACATGAGCAAATCGTCTGAAGAGTCCAGGACCGAGACTCCCAAAGCTACTCCTGCAGCTGCTTTCAGCTTCAAGCAGTTCAAGGCATGCGGACCAAAAGTGTTCACTGGCGAAGAAGGCCCTACGGCTTTGTTTCAATGGTTCGACTCAATCGAAGTCACCTTGCGTCAGAGTGGATATCCTGACAATCTCCGCACTCTGAATGCTACCGACGTTTTCCAGTCACGCGCACTAGACTGGTGGACGGCCGAAAGGAACAAGCGCGGAAATGATGCAGCCCATGGTTTGTCATGGGATGAGTTGAAGAACGTTATGCTCGATGAGTTCTGCCCTCCCCATGAGCGCCAAAAGCTAGAGGATGAATTCTGGCACATCAAGCAGAAAGATGGTGACGACGCTGCCCTCACTGCTCGCTTCAAGCAGCTCAGTATCATCTGCCCCGATCAAGTGAAGACTACCGACATGACGATCAATAAGTACATCCGTGCTCTGCCGGATTGTGTTGCAGATTTTGTGCATGCTTCCAAGCCAGCAACAATCAAAGAAACTTACTTGCTTGCCGCTGAAATCAACGACAAGCGAGTAAAAGCTGGTTTTGGGGATAAAGCTTCAAAGAACCTGCACCAAGCTACGACCGTCGCACCGACCACTGACGCCACCGCCACCGCATCGCAGTCATCGAAGTCCTCTCGCCGCAAGAGGAAGAACAACAATAACAGCTCCAGCAACAAGAACTGTGTTGTCACTACCGCTGCTCCACTTCAAGCGGTACCAGCTCAGCAACAACAACAATACCGAACAGCACCAGCTCCAATCACTTATGCACCGCCTGCAAAGCGTGCATACACGGGCCCCCATCCTGCCTGCCCGACCTGTACTTATCATCACCCGGTGGATATCGCCTACCGTTTTGGCGTGCACTGTAATATGTACGGCCACTTCACCACAAACTGCCGTACTGGTCCTCGCCAAGCACTAGCTCAAGCTACTACTCATCAAGCTCTGCTCCCAGCCCCTCAAGGCCAACAAGCGACTCAGGCACCCGCGGTCAACGCCAGAGTCTGCTTCACGTGTGGTGATCCCAACCACTTCGCGAACATGTGCCCGAACAGGGTTATGAAACAAGAGCCCCAGCAGCAGCAACCTCAGCAACAACAGCAACAACAGCCTCAACAACAACAGCAACAAGCCGCCCTCGCCAGAACTTTCAACATCAATACGCGCCAAGCACAAGCCGAAAATAATGTGGTTAATGGTACGTTTCTCGTGAACGGTATTTATGCTTCGTGTTTATTTGATACTGGATCTGATAACTGTTTTGTGTCGTTTAAATTCGAGAAGCTCCTTAAACGTAAGCGCTCCCATCTCCACTCAACGTTCGATGTTGCAGTCGCCACCGGAAGAACCGTCGCTGTCAATTCCGTTCTTCGTGATTGTACTCTTGAGCTCAACAATCACATCTTTTCGATTGATCTTATTCCAATGCAACTCGGAAGTTTTGACATCATAGTAGGCATGGACTTTCTTCGCGAAAACCATGCTAAAGTTGTGTGCTTTGATAAGATGATTTGATTCGCTCTCGCTAACGGTGATGTATTATGTGTTTATGGTGAAACTCCTTCGAAAGGTCTCAAGCTCATGTCATGTTTCCAAGCTAGCAAGTATCTCCGCAAGGAATACAGAGGGTTCTTGGCTAACGTTGTAGTAGCGGAGAAGGAAAAGAAAAGGAACACCGAAGTGAAAGATGTTCCTGTTGTCTGTGAATTTCCTCAGGTTTTCCCTGATGATCTTCCCGGACTGCCGCCAAGTCGTGATATCGACTTTCGTATCGACCTCATTCCTGGAGCCAACCCTGTTGCTAAAGCTCCCTATCGACTCGCTCCGTCCGAAATGCGTGAACTCTCGAGTCAGCTCCAGGAATTGCTTGATAAAGGCTTCATTTGCCCGAGCACCTCTCCATGGGGCGATCCAGTATGTGCATCGACTATCGGGAGTTGAATAAGTTAACAATCAAGAATCGCTATCCCCTACCTCGAATTGATGATTTGTTTGACCAGCTACAAGGTGCTGCGTGTTTCTCGAAGATCGATCTACGCTCAGGCTATCACCAGCTACACATCCAAGAGGATGATATACCCAAAACCGCTTTTCGCACTCGATATGGCCACTATGAGTTCGTTGTTATGCCTTTTGGTTTAACCAACGCACCCGCGGTTTTCATGGATCTGATGAATCGGGTGTGTAAACCATTTCTGGACCGCTTCGTCATCATGTTCATCGATGATATCCTGATCTATTCCAAGTCGAAAGCCGAACACGCGCAGCATCTACGTTTGGTTCTCGAGCTACTCCAAGGGAATCGACTCTTTGCCAAGTTCTCCAAGTGTGAATTTTGGCTAGAGGAGGTTCAATTCCTCAGTCACATTGTCAATAGTCAAGGTATTCATGTCGATCCCGCGAAGATTGAAGCAGTTAAGAGTTGGGTTACGCCGAAGAACCCGTCAGAAGTCCGTTCTTTTCTCGGACTAGCCGGTTATTATCGTCGATTTATCGAAGGATTCTCTAAAATCTTTGTGCCGCTTACCGCCCTCACGCACAAAGACAGATCCTTTGTTTGGGGAACTGAACAAGAGTCTGCTTTCCAAACCCTCAAGCACATGCTTTGCAATGCTCCCGTCCTTGCTTTAGCCGACGGAAACGATGACTTCATTGTCTTTTGTGATGCCTCGAACCTTGGTCTTGGTTGTGTTCTCATGCAACGGGACAAGGTTATCGCTTACGCGTCTCGTCAGCTCAAGATCCATGAGAAGAACTATACAACACACGACCTTGAGCTAGGCGCAGTTGTTTTTGCGTTGAAGATTTGGCGACACTACCTTTATGGTACGAAGTGTACGGTCTTCACCGACCATAGGAGCCTACAACATATATTCAACCAGAGAGAACTTAATATGCGTCAACGCCGATGGGTAGAACTTCTCAACGATTACGACTGTGAGATTCGTTATCACCCAGGCAAAGCAAATGTCGTTGCCGACGCTCTAAGCCGACGAAGCTTTCTCCATAGCATCCCCAATATTCCAACTCAGCATTATCTCGAAACCCTCATCCGTGAAGCCCAACGTGCGTGTTTTACTGAACGCACTATGAAGAAGGAAAGAATCCACCACGATGGAGCCCATCTTGTTAGTAAGTCGAATGGGATATTCCATTATCTGGACCGAATTTGGATCCCTAAGCGGAACGATTTGCGACAGATTTTGATGGACGAAGCCCATAAATATCGGTATTCTATTCATCCCGGTGCCGATAAGTACTGGTGGCTGGGCATGAAAAGGGATACCGCTCTCTACCTTGGAAAGTGCCTTACTTGCTCGAAAGTCAAGGCCGAACACCAAAGACCCTCTGGCTTACTCGAACAACCCACGATTCCTATATGGAAGGGGGAGAGTATAGCTATGGACTTCATAACCAAACTCCCGTGCGCGTCATCAGGTCACGATAGCATTTGGGTTATCGTTGATTGTTTGACCAAATCTGCTCATTTTCTGCCAATACGAGAAGACTACAAGGTATAAAAATTAGCCCGAATCTACACCAACAAGATAATTTGTCGACATGGGACGCCTCGCGACATCATCTTTGACCGTGATGCTCAGTTTACCTCGCGACTGTGGGAAACATTTGAAGCGGCTCTCGGTACTACGCTTAATCTAAGTACCGCATTCCACCCCCAAACCGACGGTCAGACTATAAGAACGATACGTACTCTTGAAGATATGCTCCGTTCGTGTGTCATAGATTTCGGTGGTAATTAGGATGCTTACCTGCAGTTAGTCGAATTCTCGTATAATAACAGTTATCATTCCAGCATTCAAATGGCACTGTTTGAGGCTTTATACGGAAGAAGATGTCGATCGCCTATTGTATGTCACGAGATCGGGCACTCGTAATTAACCGGTCCTGAGCTATTGCAAGAAACGACTGACAAAGTCCTCCAAATTCGAGACAATCTGCTGAAAGCTCGGAGTCGTCAGAAAAGTTACGCTGATAGACGACGCAAGCCCCTTGAATTTGACGTTGGCGACTACATGCTCCTAAAGGTATCACTTGGGAACTCGAAAGCGACATGAAAGCGAAGTACCCACAGTTGTTTGTTATAGCTTCGGCCTAATTTCGGGACGAAATTCCCTCAACTAGGGGAGGCTGTAACACCCCATGTTTCGAAAGTCAAAGTTAAAGTCAATATTGAAGTCAAAGGAAGAAAAGATTGCTAATTGCGATCTGTCATTCCTTGCTCAAATCCTGTTTTGACTTCTTTGACTCGTAGTTAGTCTATTTAATTGTTTACGTTAGTTGTATTATGTGGAGTGTCTATTAATAATCGGGGTTTATTCGATGATTATCGCACGTTTGATCGCTTTATCGCTTATCTCAATCGCGCTCGCAACTCGAATTACGCGCTCTGGATATTGTTTTATGTCTGTGTGCGCCTTATGAGTTACTTGTGCATGTTTAGTTATGTTATGTTGTGATGATTAATCGAAACGCAATCGAAACTCAATCGCAATCGAATCGCAGGCGCTAAACGCAAGTAATTTAGGATGATTGTATGTTAGATATAGTAGTTGGGATTAAAAGTAATTTGAATAGAAAACTCTATCACATCGCAACACTCGCAATCGCAATCGAAACCGCAAAACTCGTTGCGTCGAACACTCGAATCAAGTGGCTAGTTAACCAAGTGACCAGCCGATCGACCAGCCGCTCGATTGAGCTACCACTCGATCGACCAGCCAGTCGATCGGGCTGCCAACTCGATCGACCAGCCACATCCCACCCTTTCCTTTTGGGGAAACCCTATAAATACCCCTGTCAACATCACAACTTACCACTTTTGCACTCTCCTGTCCGACCAGCGCTCCAACCTCACCTTTTCTTCGATTTCTCGCGATTCCGGTAAGATCTCAATCCAAATGTTGTACTTCCTCGATCTACACACACTCCTACACCTTTCTATCTTTTGAATCTTATATTTTAACCGTGAAATCACTAGACTTGAGGTGTTCTAGGATGATGTCAACATGGTGTTCTTGAGAACTTCATGTTTTGGCTTCAATCCACCAAGAACAACTTAGATCTGAACGATTTCCACACAAATAAACAAAGATCTTTCATAGATCTAAACATATTCACGGTGATAGGGATTGAAAGATGGTTTTTAGGGGTGCTAAACGGGTCTTGTTCGCGGGTTGGCGGGTTCAACCCGACCCGAACCCGAAAATCATACATGAACCCGAACCCGACCCGAACCTGAAAATCATATCATACATATGAACCCGAACACGACCCGAAGTTTCATGGGTTGACCCGAACACGACCCGTTTAACCCGAATTTCTTAATTTTTTTTCTGAAATTTATATATTAAAATTATAATTTACTTAAAAACACAAATGTATATAATAATATCATATTTAAATTATAAAATCTATGTTAATTTCTCTTTTTAAGTTATAATCATAGTATAAAATACACACCCCATTTAATTTATAACATAAAAAATATTGGAAAAAATATAAAATAGTATAAATGAGTTAAACGGGTCAACCCGCCAACCCGACCAGGTTGACCCGAACCCGACCCGTTAACCTAAACGGGTTTGCGATTTCAACCCAAAATTGACCCGAACCCGTTTAGACTAAAGCTAAACCCCGCGAATTTCGTGTTAGGTTCGTGTCGGGTTTTCGGGTCGTGTTAGAAATTCACACCCTTAAGGTTTTCCAACTTTCTTTCAACTCTTTTACACTCAATGCACTCAAGACCGATAGAATCGGAGCTCATACTAAACTTCCACCCATTCTTCTGGTTGTGTTGGTTCAAGATCTGGATTCTATCCACGAGACCACCGATTTCGAGTTAACCAAGAACAACCGCTTTGAACCGGTTAGCTGGTTGAACTTGGGTGATTCCTGTTCAACCGGGTCACTGGGTCAAGATGTTGTTCTGTTGATTGGCACGTTGTCATACCGTCTCGATAAAACTACAAACTATCAAAATGACCAAGGAAGAAGACGATCAGGTCGACCAGGTCGGAGTGTCGTCCGATCGGACTACTGTCCGAACGGATTACCACCCGATCGGGTTGCCATCCGATCGGCTTGCACTTTAGGTTCCACACTTAACTCAGTTTTCAAATATTTAAAGTTTGAACGTTGAACGAATTGTTGTCCGATCGAATTACCACCCGATCGGATTACTACTCGACTATGTGACGATTAGACTTCAACACTTAACAATTTTCAACTCTTTTACACTTAACAATTTTCTCACTGAAGTGTCCAACCAATCAGGTTATCGTCCGATCGAACGACCGTTCGATCGACCGACCTGAAAGGTAGAGATGCTTCCATGTTTTCAAAATGCTACAACAAAAACTTCAAAAGACAAGCCACCATACACAAACACAACCTTCCTAAAGGAAGTAACAATCCACTCGAAAGGTCACCCGGTCGGATGACCATCCGAGCGGACTGTCACCCGAACGACCGGCTACCCGATCGGATTGCCATCTGTGACACCACACCCAGATAAGGATGCACCATACACAATTGATACCAACTTACCAGTAAACACTTACGTGATTGATACAAACGGTAATGTACAAAAGTTGGAAACTTAAAGGTACAAAGTTTGGTCAAACTACTATTAGCTGATCACGCAAAATTTCCACCAGATAAGAAAGTTTGAGATACTTTATTTCACTAGTCACGCCTATCCGAGATAAAAAACCCGCCCAAGACTAACCATCATTTCCTGTGACACATGCTTAAAAGACGTCAGATATTACACTGGTGAGTTTATGAATATACACAATTTACAATTCACATTATTTAATCATGACTTGTACCCACCCATGTTATCATAACCCAACGTTACCACGTAACTTACATAACCATACAGTTAATGCCCACTACACCACAGGTGTAGTACCGACAAATCCCGCCGTAGCGGCACGTATAAGGGACCACAAATATCATGTGTATGTTATGCTCAGGTTATATACATGCGTACAACAGTCATGCCATACAGTTTAGGACAAGCATGTTCACATTTGAAAAGCATTCATAAAACTGACCTCTTGCTAGTAGCTAACCGTTGATACAATTGCTAGTATGATCAGGTACTATCTCAAGGTCCTGACACAATTTACATAATCCTAAGTTAGGTAACGGTACACCTAACTAGTCATTATCATGGTTGGATATTGGTTAACCCTACCTTGTTTAAGCATGGTTGATCAGTCCATGCCTAACTAAGGCTAGGCTACCCAATACCCGCCCCTGACAATAACCCTAGTACCTAAAAATAATACTAACACTACTACCACTAATATATTATTACTAATAATAAAACTAATATTAACTACTAAAAATAAATAATAAATAACTAAACATAAACTTAAACGAGAGTATACCTCAAGACTATCTACGGCACGTTGATGTAGAGTTTCCCTACTCCTGCTCCTACTCGTGGTCCAAAAACGACTACTAACAACACCCAACGGGGTATCCTATACGCGTGATTCTCAATACTAGAGCGTTCCCGTTAAAATTTTGGTGTATCTAAAATCCTACCATTTAACTCCTATATATATGTGAAGCAAGCAGGCACCTCAATTCCTTTCTGGGCGATGGGGACATTGACGTGCTTGCTAGCTAGCTAGCTTGACGTGCTAGCTAGCTAGCTAGCTTAGTTATATTAATTCAGCTGCTTCACTCGTTTTTCTTGTATAACTTTTAAAATATGACGTTTTATAAAACGACGAGTATGTCATTAGAACGAGCATATTTTTATCTACGTTTTAACCTAAGTTTCATTAAAAATGGAGTAAGGTAAATAAAATAATATATTTAATTATTAATATTAAACGGTCTCTTATAATAGCCAGGGCTTGTACAGATGTCTCATATTTCAACTAAATATTTCAACTAACCATTTTACTCATTACTTAGTCGTTCAAAAAAATATATAAATTATAAATTTTAAATATAATTTTATTGGTTCACAAAACAGGATGTTACAACTCTCCCCACCTTATAGAAATTTCGTCCGCGAAATTTAAGCAAAGAGATGTGGATATTTTTGTTTCATCTCGTCTTCTTTTTTCCATGTCTCTTCAGGTCCTCTCCTTGCATCCTATTTGACTCGTACTAGAGGAAACTCCCTGTTTCTTAATTTCTTTATGCGTCGATCTATGATCTGAATGGGGCGCTCTGTGAAGTTCAACTTGTCATTGATCTGGATCTCCTGCCAGGGTATCTTAAGTGACTCGTCCGCTAGACACTTTCTTAAATTTGACACGTGAAACGTGTCATGAATTCCTTGTAATTCTGTTGGCAATTTTAACCTATATGCTACAGGACCAACTCTTTCGATTATCTCAAATGGTCCAATATAGCGCGGACTTAGTTTTCCTTTCTTCCTGAAATGAATGATATCTTTCCAAGGCGAGACCTTAAGTAATACCTTGTCGCCAACTTGAAATTCTAAGGGTCTTCTTCGTCTGTCGGTATAACTTTTCTGTCTATCTCTAGCAGTCTTCATTCTTTCTCGGATTTATATGATTTTATTGGTAGTTTCTTCAATAATTTCGGGTCCAGCTAATGGATTTCTACCAATCTCAGTCCAACAAACTGGGGTACGACACTTCCTTCCATATAGTGCTTCAAACGGAGCCGCCTTGATGCTTGCGTGATAACTGTTATTGTATGCAAACTCTATTAGAGGTAAATGCTCATCCGAGTTTCCTCCAAAGTCTATCACACATGCCCTAAGCATGTCTTCCAGTGTTTGTATGGTTCTTTCACTTTGGCCATCTGTCTGTGGGTGATAAGCCGTACTTAAATTTACTTTTGTTCCCAATTTCTTTTGGAAGCTTTGCCAAAACCTGGACGTAAAACGGCTATCTCTATCTGATATAATGGAGATAGGTACTCCATGACGGGTGACAATTTCTTTGACATAAATTCTTGCTAATTTATCCATTTTATAATCTTCTCGTATTGGCAAGAAATGAGCAGACTTAGTTAAACGATCTACTATAACCCAAATAGTATCGTGACCATTCTTAGTTCGTGGAAGTTTAGTAATGAAATCCATGGTTATCATCTCCCATTTCCATTTAGGGATCTCGGGTTGGATTAAACATCCTGCAGGCTTCTGATGTTCTGTTTTGACCTGTGAACACGTCATGCATTTTTCCACATATTCATTGATTGATTGCTTCATCCCTGGCCACCAATATTCATCTCGAATATTCTTGTACATCTTCGTACTGCCAGGATGCATTGTATACTTTGATCTATGTGCTTCTTCCATCACCATACCCCTGAGTCCTCCCACAATAGGTATCCAAATCCTATTGTGGAGTCTTAGTATTCCATCTTCTCCTTTAACAAGTAGTTCTTGTTTTCCCACCATCCTTTCTTTGTTAATCTGCTCAACTTTCAGGGCATTTGTCTGTGCATCTTTAATTCGTTCTAGTAAACCTATTTTCACTTCAATTCTAGATGCACGTATTCTTAAAGGTTTAACTTTGTCCTTCCGACTAAGGGCATCTGCTACTACATTAGCTTTTCCTGGATGGTAACGAATTTCACAATCATAGTCATTCAACAACTCCATCCATATCCTCTGTCTCATGTTCAACATCTTTTGCTCAAATATATACTTTAGGCTTTGGTGATCAGTGTAGATCACACACTTAGTTCCATATAAGTAATGCCTCCATATCTTGAGGGCAAATACTACTGCTCCGAGTTCTAGATCATGGGTGGTGTAATTTCTTTCATGTATCTTTAACTGTCGAGATGCATAGGCGATAACTTCTCCTCTTTGCATCAACACACACCCTAGTCCATAATGAGAAGCATCACAATATACTACAAAATCTTCGGTACCCTCGGGTAATGCAAGTACTGGGGCACTGGATAACTTTGTTTTCAAAAGATTAAAAACTTCTTCTTGTTGGCTGCCCCAGACAAATGGGGTATTTTTCTGAGTCAGTGTAGTTAGAGGCATCGCTTTCTTAGAGAAATCTTGAATGAACCTTCTATAATACCTTGCTAGCCCTAGGAAACGTCGAATTTCTGTGGGATTTCTTGGTGCCTCCCAATTCTTAACTACTTCAATCTTTGTAGGGTCCACTTGTATGCCTTTTTCATTAACAACATGCCCTAAAAATTGGACTTCCCTAGTCCAGAATTCACACTTACTGAACTTGGCATAAAGTTTTTCTTCTTTTAGTAACTTAAGAATGGCACGGAGATGACCCTCGTGTGTTTCTCTACTCTTAGAGTAGATTAGGATGTCATCTATGAAGACGATTACAAATTGATCCAAGTATGGTTTGCAGACTTGGTTCATAAGATCCATGAAGGAAGCTGGTGCATTAGTGAGGCCGAAAGGCATCACTAGGAACTCGTAGTGACCATACCTTGTCCTAAGGCAGTCTTGGGTATATCTTCTTCTCTAACCTTTAATTGATGATACCCAGATCTTAGGTCTATCTTTGAGAAGTAGCTTGCGCCTTGTAATTGATCAAAAAGATCATCGATTCTTGGGAGTGGGTATCGATTCTTTATAGTGATCTTATTCAGGTCTCTATAATCAATACACATCCTCATTGAGCCATCTTTCTTCTTGACAAAGAGAATCGGCGCTCCCCATGGTGACGTGCTAGGACGTATGAATCCTTTGTCTAGTAACTCCTGGAGTTGGTTTCTCAACTCTTTCATTTCAGTCAGGGCAAGGCGGTACGGGGCTTTGACAATAGGGGTAGCTCCTGGGATCAAGTCGATTCTAAACTCAATTTGTCTGTCAGGTGGTAATCCGGGAAGATCTTCAGGGAATTCAGCCACTACTGCTACCTCTTCTAGTTTCTTTTCTTCCTTTGCCTCTAGCGCATATACTAGGTAAGCTAAATTACCCTTTTGAATACACTTGGATACTTTTATCATGGAAATAAAACTTATGGGTTTACTAGGTCTTTCCCCATCAATTGTTACAGTTCCCCCTTTTGGGTCCTTAATTTGAATTTGCTTCTTATCACACAATATTTGGGCTTGGTGACTAGATAACCAATCCATTCCTATTACTACGTCGAACTCTCCAAGTTTCAGTGGTAGTAAGTCTGTGGATATTGGGGTCTTACTAATCTGGATGGTACAATCCTTTACCACACTCACAATTTCTTCTTTCCTCCCATCTGCTAGTTCTACTATAAATGGCTTATCTAGCTTACAAGGAGTCTGATTAATCAAAACTCTAAAGTGCTCAGATATAAAACTTCTATCAGCACCAGTATCAAATAGTATTTTAGCATAAAAGTTGTTAAGGAGAAATGTACCTGTTATGACATCAGGGTTCCTACGAGCCTCTTCAATATTCAGAACAAAAGCTCTCCCTCTTGCTTTATTAGGTTCCTCATTCCTCTTAGGACAGCTATCACTATAGTGGCCCGTCTCTCCACATTTAAAACACTTACGTGGCTCTCTACAATCACGATAGTTGTGTCCAGGTTTCTTACAGTTTCTACCGACTAACTGGTTATATGGACCGGAATGTCCTTTTCCACAAGTTGGGCACCTAGGTGGGGGTCCTCGTTGCCTCTTGAAATCTCTGTAATTGGGTTTCTTTTGTTCTTGGTAGTTTTACCATTTCCTTTTCGGGATAGTTTCTGGGGTTTTCTTTTGTTAGATCTCAGTGGCGATAGTTGCCCCAGCCTCTACCGCATCATGATAGGTAGTTGGTTTAGTAGACTTGATAAACGTGCGATATTCTGTGGGGAGTCCCCACAGGAATCTTCGAATACGATTTTCTTCAGGGTTCACCAAGTAAGACACTATTCGAGACATTTCATTGAATTTGGTGACATATTCCTGGTATGTCTTATTCCCGAGTTCAAGATGCAAAAATTCCTTTTCTATTCTGTCAGTTTCGCTTGGTGGACAGAAGTAATTTGTAAACAGTTCTGAAAACTCCTTCCAACTCAGGCGATGTGCCAGATCATCACCTCTAGTTTGCTTTTGTATCCTCCACCAAAATAAGGCTTTGGATTTAAACAAATGAACAGCAAACCTAACTTTATTTCTTTCATGGCAATCACTGACGTCTAGAATGGCTTCTACCTCACTTAGCCATTCATGTGCCTCAATAGCACCTTTCTTCCCGTCGAATGAAGGAGGATTACATGAAATGAAAGTCTTGTAATTACATTCTTTAGAGATTTCTGTTTCTATAGCTTTAGATACTTTCGTATCATCTACCTTCTTTTCCGGGCGAGGTTCTTCTCGTGGAGTTGGTGTAGGTGTAGGTGCAGTGCTTCCCTCAGATTGCCCTGATCGTTCTGTATTCTGACGTTCGCGTCCCTGTGCGTTGGCAAGGATTTGCGCAACTCGGACGGCAATCCGATCGATCATGTCATCTCCTAAGTTTACAGGTTCGCTATGACGAGCAGGATTAACTGATGGGTTAGGTTGACGATTGTTGTTAACCGAAGGTTCTGCCGACATTTTCTGCTCATGTGCTTTATGTGCGAGAGAAGGTTGTGTATGATTTGTATGAAGGAGGTTGGCATCTATTTATATTAACAATGAACTACGCTATTGGCCGCCTTCATTTTTTTTTTTACTCTATGATACTTGATTGAGAAGAAATATTACTTACTCAAATAATACACAAGTATCATTATATATATGCACTTCATGTATACAACATATACGTATTACATTTTATCTTT
Source organism: Helianthus annuus (assembly GCF_002127325.2). Classification (NCBI taxonomy): domain Eukaryota; kingdom Viridiplantae; phylum Streptophyta; class Magnoliopsida; order Asterales; family Asteraceae; genus Helianthus; species Helianthus annuus. The sequence goes on from NC_035436.2 coordinate 169,079,265, forward strand.
TAGATTTTATTATTATTATTATTATTATTATTACTATTATTTTCTCCTAACGAGTAAAGAAGACAAGATTTACGAGTAATTATTGTTAAGGGCAGTGTGTACAAAGTGGTAACGAAATGAGGATTTATAGGTTGTAATTACTACTATGGGTATTTTCTAATGACTCTATATCCTTAGTAAGTTCATACCCGGATTTATCTATTATTCGTATTTCAAAGTCAGCCAGAGCATCCTAAAAATTACATAAGCTGGCGTGTTCTCTTAGGTTGAAGCCCAGGTATCCATACCAAATACCTAATTCGCTAAAACCTTTGGCTCTGATACCAACTGTGACACCACACCCAGATAAGGATGCACCATACACAATTGATACCAACTTACCAGTAAACACTTACGTGATTGATACAAACGGTAATGTACAACAGTTAGAAACTTAAAGGTACAAAGTTTGGTCAAACTACTATTAGCTGATCACACAAAATTTCCACCAGATAAGAAAGTTTGAGATACTTTATTTCATTAGTCACGCCTATCCGAGATAAACAACCCGCCCAAGACTAACCATCATTTCCTGTGACACATGCTTAAAAGACGTCAGATATTACACTGGTGAGTTTATGAATATACACAATTTACAATTCACATTATTTAATCATGACTTGTACCCACCCATGTTATCATAACCCAACGTTACCACGTAACTTACATAACCATACAGTTAATGCCCACAACACCACAGGTGTAATACCGACAAATCCCGCCGTAGCGGCACGTATAAGGGACCACAAATATCATGTGTATGTCATGCTCAGGTTATATACATGCGTACAACAGTCATGCCATATTATTACAGTTTAGGACAAGCATGTTCACATTTGAAAAGCATTCATAAAACTCACCTCTTGCTAGTAGCTAACCGTTGATACAATTGCTTGTATGATCAGGTACTATCTCAAGGTCCTGACACAATTTACATAATCCTAAGTTAGGTAATGGTACGCCTAACTAGTCATTATCATGGTTGGATATTGGTTAACCCTACCTTGTTTAAGCATGGTTGATCAATCCATGCCTAACTAAGGCTAGGCTACCCAATACCCGCCCCTGACAATAACCCTAGTACCTAAAAATAATACTAACACTACTACCACTAATATATTATTACTAATAATAAAGTTAATATTAACTACTAAAAATAAATAATAAATAACTAAACATAAACTTAAACGAAAGTATACCTCAAGACTATCTACGGCACGTTGATGTAGAGTTTCCCTACTCCTGCTCCTACTCGTGCTCCAAAAACGACTACTAACAACACCCAACGGGGTATCGTATACGCAGGATTCTCAATACTAGAGCGTTCCCGTTAAAATTTTGGTGTATCTAAAATCCTACCATTTAACTCCTATATATATGTGAAGCAAGCAGGCACCTCAATTCCTTTCTGGGCGATGTGGCACATTGACGTGCTTGCTAGCTAGCTTGACGTGCTAGCTAGCTAGCTTAGTTATATTAATTCAGCTGCTTCACTCGTTTTTCTTGTATAACTTTTAAAATATGACGTTTTATAAAACGACGAATATGTCATTAGAACGAGCATATTTTTATCTACGTTTTAACCTAAGTTTCATTAAAAACGGAGTAAGGTAAATAAAATAATATATTTAATTATTAATATTAAACGGTCTCTTATAATAGCCAGGGCTTGTACAGATGTCTCATATTTCAACTAAATATTTCAACTAACCATTTTACTCGTTACTTAGTCGTTCAAAAAAATATATAAATTATAAATTTTAAATATAATTTTATTGGTTCACAAAACAGGATGTTACACCATCCGATCGGATTGCTGTCCGACCCACTGACACTTGTATCGTTTTATGCGTCGCTTATCGTTATGCTATCGTTCTGATCAGGCTAACCTTATTCTCTAGCGCTCCCTTCAATCACCAATCGTTGTGAGTATACTCGATCCCTTTTTGCTTTATGCACTTTTGGGTGTTACATACGTTACTTATACTAAATCACATCAACACACTATGCAATACTTTAATCGCTAACCAATTACCGCATGTTATACGTAACTTAATGAATGCTTGTTTGTTATGTTTACATATGGAATGTTGTCTACCTGCCTTAGCAACGATAGTACTATTTGTTTGGACTCAGCACCTGTTCACTCAAGGGTTGTTAAGGACTATTTGTTACATGGCTCACAGTGGTGAGTGTGTATTACGAACTGCCTTGGGTAGTCAACTCGCAGTCATTGGTATCGATAGGTTTCTGTTGATAACTAACATGCCTCATTTTACACTGTGTACGTGTTGGTTATACGTAACGATTTCGAACTCTATTATATTCATTAAACTTGTATGCTCACATTTATACTATGTGTATTGACTTTTACTTTAACTTATGTGACAGGTGCTTAGGATGCTTATTTGCTTAGCTTGCTGCGAAATCGAGGCTAGGAAAGACCTAGAACAATAAACAATTGTCTGTAATAAAAAAAATCTGAGTTGTTGGAACAGAACAATTTGACTAGATCTTGTCTGTTATAATTATGTTATCTTTTATGACATGGTATGGGACGTCTTGCTTAAAATAATTGGTAATTATAGTTGTTATGGAAACTTCTGGACAATCGGTTCGATGTGTTTGCATGCTTGATGTTGTTTGAATATTGATTAATACTTCGTATGATTCTTGGTGATGGTCTTTATCACACAATAGAGTCGTGCTAGGTTTTAGATTTTGGTGAGTGTCTATATCACATCATAAATCCCTAACCTTTAGGGTGGAATTATGTAATAAACCTTAGAAGTAATATTCAGTAATCTCATAAAATCAAGTGTTCTACTAATCGTCAATAGCTGCAAGGTGCGAGGTTATTGATAGGTCTAAGTCATTAAACTGAAAGGTAGAAGCTTCATTAGGAGTAAACCTATTGGCTAATGTCTAGCAAGTCTAATTGAGAAAACAAGTCTATCCTTGGTTAAGACCTCGACAGGGAGTAAGCCTCGTAGGATACTTTCATAAATCCATTAGGCGTCTTGCAAAAGAGTCTAATAACCAGTAATCTAAACAACCTCTAGGGTGTCATAGCGTGCTCTTGAGAAGGGTTACGAGTCCTTTAGATTTCCCGAAAGGTGAGAACTTTATGATCCCGGTTCCATAGTAGACAACTTCCAAATATAATCTTAACTAAAAGCAATCAGGATTCCAGTCTATGTAGTGTTTCCACCATCTGAGTAAAGTTCGAAGTAATTCGTTTAGTTAATTTAGTTAATTAATTTAGTTTAATTGCTTTCTTAGGATTTTTAGAAGCCACTGTTTCAAAACATAAAAATAGTTAAGTGTTGCGTCAGAGTCAGTCTAGGTAAGGTCATTAGCGTAATTCGATTGAGTCTCGTGAGTTCGATATCCGGACTTACATTAGTTATACTAGAGTCAATCGGTACACTTGCCGGTTAGTAGTTTATTGTGTCTTAGTGAGTCTAGAGTATTACTTAGAGCCTAGAATTAGGTTAATTTAGTTACTTTTATTAAACTACTTTTTAGCACATCGAGTTTTTGGCGCCGTTTCCGGGGACTTTTGGCAATTGCGTTGATTTCTTTGTTTGGACTTCATCTGATATCATTACGTGCTATTTGTGTGTTTTTGAGTCGTAGGAGTCTAAATAGTTCTAGTGTCTTTTTATTTTTCTTTTAGAGTCGTTTTACTTGTTTATTTTCGGGTTTGCAGTGAATGCTCCATACACGTTCTCAGGGAGCACCGAAGCCGCCGATCGACAAGTTTGCCTTCTCGTCTTCTAGTTTATAGGTTAGTAAATTTTCTACTTCATCTTCAGCCACTTCTGACTCTACACTCCAATCTAAACCACCAGCCTTTGACTTCACCCCGAAGTCGTCACCGCACAATTCCCCAGCACCTTCCCGTTCCCGTACACCTAGTCCTACACCCAATACCCAAATGGTCAATAACTGAATCATTTACGAACAAGCCACCACCGGTTTCACCGGTGCTACTTCACCCTATCACCCTTCCGAACATAAACAATGCTAGGCTATGGCAAATCTCATCTTACAGCATGACGGCCATCACTAATTCGTGTCAATTCCACGGCCGTGATGATGAGGATGCCCCCACCCATATTAATCGCATTACCCATCTGTGTAGCACCTTCTCTATCGAAGGTGTTAATCTTGATGCCGATACCTTCAGGTTTTCCCATTTCTCTCGCTGGTCGCGCAGCCATCTGGTTCGATTCGCAGCCTGTAGAGACTTTCACCACCTGGGCAGGTTTACGAGATGCTTTCCTAGCTAAATATTTCCCACCGCCAAAGCATCTCGTCAACGCGATTAGATCCATTCATTCCGGATGGAGCCTGATGAGCCTTACCACCTGGCCTGGGAGAGATTCCAAACCTTGATTTCTCGTTGTTCTCAGCATGGTTTGTCGGATTGGGCACTCGTAGAAAAGTTCTACAATGGTCTCACCCCCGAGATCAAAGCCCGGTTTGATACTTCTGCTGGAGGGCAACTCATGGGTAAAAAAGATAGTAGTTGAGTGCAATGATTTATTTAAGAGTTTTGCCCATTCCGACATGGACTATAGCGCTGCCAACAGGACTTCCACTCCTATGACTAGTACCTCCTCGGTCGTTCGAGGGGTGCACCAAGTTGGCTTGTACTCATCGATAAATGCTGCTTTAGATAGGATGGAGAAAACTTTCAAATAGGAGCTTAATGAGATTAAGAAAAAGGTAGATAGATGTGAAGTGTGTAGGGGAGGCCACGATATGATAGATTGTCCCACACTTACACTCGAGCAGGTAGAGTATATTGCAGGTCAGTCTAGAGGTTTCAACAATAATAACCCTAATTATAACTCCAACTGGCGTAGTAGTAATAATAATTTTCGCTCATCCGGTAATCCTCTTGGTTTTCCATCCGGTCAGTATCAAAATAGGGGGCCCGGTCTATACACTAGTGGAGGGTCAGGTCAGGGAGGTCAGTTTGGTAGTTCAGGTTTAGGGGGTCAGTTTAATGGTGGGGGTCAAATCAAGAGGGTCAGAACAGCGATAAAGGTTCAGAGTGTAGTCTAAGGAGGATTGAGGAGCTTCTTGCTCAGTTAGTAGTTATGGATCAGGTTACCCAGAAAACCCTAGCTGAACTTGGTAATTTTGCTAAAAATCAAGAGCAGATAAATAAAAATCAAGATCTTCATATTAAAAATCAACAATCCGCGCTCTTAGATCTTCAGAGGACAGTAGGTGGTATAGCTAAGCAATTACAAGAATACCCTCTCGGGTAACACTCACACTAACCCGGCTATCCATTCAGCAAAAGCAATCACCACCCGTAGTGGAAAGAGTTTAGGAGAGGTGGTTAGAGAGAGTGTTGAGGTAGAGGAAGAGGAAGAGGTAGATGAAGAGATAGAGATGGAGACTCCCGGTAAGGTGCACATTAGGCTAGACCCAGCAAGTACCGCACACACCGAGGAGCGTCAAGTAGAAAAGAGTGTTGAAAAACATCCGATAGGGGTTAGGCCTTCACCGTTAGTTGATCATTCACGCGTCCCATACCCCGCCCGCCTTAAGCATAAAAATATGCTAAAGAATATGGGCAATTTCTAGAAATGTTCAAGCAATTAAAGATCAACCTTCCTTTCATCGAAGCCTTACAGTCCATGCCCAAATACGCCAAATTCTTTAAGGACCTTCTCAAGCGTAAGGATAGGATATGTGAGTTTTCCAACATTCCATTGACCGTAGGTTGTTCCGCGGTGGTCTTGAATAAGCTACCGGAGAAACTAACCGACCCGGGTACATTTACCATTCCATGCTTCTTCGGGGGTGTTGTTACCCCCGCTCATGCCTTAGCCGACTTAGGTGCTAGCATCAACTTGATGCCATTCTCTCTTTATGAGAAGCTAGGGTTAGGAGAGCTTATGTCACACCCCCAAAATCCACACGCGGAGTACTACCGCTTGGGAGCGTGACTGACCAGGATCAAGCCACCAATCATATAGAACAATGTAAATAGTAAAAGTAAATGTAATTTAACCAAACCAATCCATATGAAAGGTGTTCAAAACATAAGTATAAATTCAGCGTTTAGCGGAAGCATATGAGTAAAAGCCCAACATAAATAAAGTATGTAATGTCATAATGTTTAATCAAAGCATTCACGATCCTTGTCCACAATGACCGCGCCTCCCAGTGCAAGCTCCATGTATACCTAACGACCTGCAAGGCATGTAACAGAGAGTCAACAACTAGTTGAGCGAGTTCACAGTAAGTAAGTTCGTAATAGTAAGTATGTTTCGTAACGTGTGGCTCTACTAGGCCGATAGTATGTTCTATTAGTGGGGGCTTCCCATGTTTGCTTATACACTAGACTATTTGTAACCATAAGTGTTCTTCTTAACCCGAGAACAGTAGTACGTACAAGGTTTACGTAGGTTTTACGTAAGTGTCCTTCACAAACCGAGGACAGTGGTACGCGGGGGTTTACGTAGGTTTTACGTAAGTGCCTGTCACAATCCGAGGCAGTAGTGAGTATAAGTTTACGTAGGTTTTAAGTAAGTGTCCTTCGCAACCCGAGGACAGTGATGAGTACAAGTATACGTAGGTTTTACGTATGTATCCTTCGCATCCGAGGACGATGGTAGATAGTCTAGTAACAGTGTAAGTACAAGTATCTATTCAATCTCATTCCTTCAATCCCATTCCCAAACCCCGGGAATCCCATGCCTTGGTAAGAGTGTGAACTCACCTTGGTTTGCTCGGTTTGTTATTGCTTCTAGTGTTAAATAAATGATTAGGTCCGTTACACACGACCTAGTGTACATTGCACATAAACTCGATGTAAGTGTTCACGTTCAATTAGGGTTTACAATTCCTTGATGTCCAAACAACTGTGTTTCGTGTGACAATTGCGTACAGAATGACGTGACATAGATTGCACATACATACAGTATCATACAGTAACATGCAGTCAGTGGCATACCGTAACACTTATGAACCAAACAACAACCTCGGACTCTTTAATGATTGAAAACTCAGACCACGTGTTGTTTACAAAAACTCAGACCTTACAACATCATTAAAAATTCGGACCATGCATCATTGCTAGAAATTTGGATCATGTGCTCAATCAAAACTCAGACAATACATTATTCATGAAATTCGGACCTTATGGCATTCCATAAAACTCAGACATGTTGTGCCACAAGTAAACTCAGACTATACAAGCAACACAAAACTCAGATCACACATATTACTAAAATTCAGACCCAAGCATCCTCTCAAAACTCAGACCCATACATCACCTTGTAAAAGTCGGACCTTGTTTACCCTAAACAAAACTCGGACTATGCCTTCCCCCTTACACAAATTCGGACACCACACAATGTCATAAAATTCGGACCCTTTCAAGCATATAAAATTCGGACATATAAAGCATATCATTCAAAAGTCGGACTAGAGTAAAACTCGGAAATATCATGTTCATTTATATAACTCGGACCCTATAGTGTTTAATCAAAACTCAGACTATGCATCTCAAATAAAATTCGGACTTTGTGACTTCACAAAACCCTGACACAATTCTCTGGACTAAAATCATGCGAGTATTCAAGTTCAATGTAACAGTTACGTTCTTCGATCAAGAAACCCTAATTTCATACATTTGCATTGTAGTAATCTAATCATCAATCAAACATCTCTATCATAACAGGCATCTTAGTGTCAGGCAAGTGATTACACAACTAATCATATCCATTTCACAATAATCAGAATCAATCAATAAACACAGAACTATTGTATGTAGAACTAGGGTTTTGCATGAATCACATAATCAAGGATTAACAACAAACAATCACTAAACGTTTACCTTAGATTGATTATAGATGGATTGGAAGATCAAGATTGATGCAAGAGAACTTGTGTAGCCAAGAATGATAGCCAAGAATGATGTGAGAATGATTGTAGAGAGAATGATTTGAAGTGACATATGATTGAAATTGGTGAGAATTATTTAGGGTTAAGGGGTTTTGTTATTTTTCATTACTATCACTAAACACCCCTAAGTATCATCCTTTACATAAAACACACACACCACATATAATTTACAGTTTCATCACCAAGTTCATGTATTTGTCAAATCATTCGTAACATAACACATAACCATGCAACAATCACAATACACTTTATCAAATCACAACGTTCACAGTTACAAAGCAACAAATTGTGTAAGTAAGCAACTAGACAAACAGTTAACGTGCAATAAATGCGAAAGTGGAATCTCGGAAACTCGAGTTGTCACATTATCCCCAACTTGAAAGAAATTTCGTCCCGAAATTTAGCATGCGGTTACTGAGGAAGCTAGGTAAGTTGTATCGTTTACTGGTTTTCCTGGCGTGCACATCATCCCCCCGTTGATTTGGAATTTTGTCCTGAAATTCTGTAGTAGCTTCGGCCTCAGTAGTAGTTGCATTGTTCTGAAATAACTGGGGATATTTGAGTTCCATTTGGTCTTCTCGTTCCCAGGTATACTCTGGGCCATGATGGGAGTTCCAACGAACTCGTACAAGAGGTATTCTGGTGTTCTTGAGGACCTTGACATCCCGGTCCGTGATTTCAACAGGTTCCTCGACGAAATGCAACTGTTCGTCGATAGTCAGTTCCTTCAAAGGAACTATGAGGGTCTCATCTGACAGACATTTCTTCAGATTCCACACGTGGAAAACGTTATGAACTGCACCGAGTTCTGCTGGTAGGTTCAGTTTGTAGGCCACTTTGCCTATTCTTTCAGTGATTTCGAACGGTCCAACATACCGCGGATTGAGCTTGCCTCATTTTCCAAAACGAACCACACCCTTCCAGGGTGAGACTTTGAGTAGTACTCGATCCCCAACTTCGAACTCGAGCGGTTTCCTGCGCTTATCAGCGTAACTTTTTTGGCGATCACGAGCTGCCGCCATGCGTTGTCGTATCTGTGCAATTCGTTCAGTAGCATCAACTACCATTTCTGGACCTGTGATTTGACTATCCCCACCTCTGCCCAACAGAGAGGTGACCGGCATTTACGTCCGTACAATGCCTCGAATGGAGCGGCTTGTATGCTGGTGTGGTAACTGTTATTGTACGAGAACTCTACTAACGGAAGATGTTTTTCCCAGCTGTTGCTGAAATCGATAACACACGCCCGAAGCATGTCTTCTAGAGTCTGGATAGTGCGCTCAGACTGCCCATCTGTCTGAGGGTGGTAAGCTGTGCTCATGTCTAGTCGAGAGCCAAAAGATTTGTGCATTGCTTGCCATAGTTCTGAAGTGAATCGTGCATCACGATCTGAAATAATAGAGGTTGGCACTCCATGCCTCGAAACAACTTCTTTCAAGTAGACGTCTGCTAAGGTAGAGAACTTATCCGTTTCTTTGATAGCCAAGAAATGAGCAGACTTTGTGAGTCGATCTACGATCACCCAAATAGTATCATTCCCACGCTGGGATCTAGGCAGGCCAGTAACAAAATCCATGGAAATTTCCTCCCATTTCCACTGCGGTATCTTGGGTTGCTGAAGTAGGCCTGAGGGTTTCTGGTACTCCGTCTTGACCCTCGCACAGGTCAAACACTTGCCGACGTAAGTTGCTATGTGGGCCTTCATGCTAGGCCACCAGTACGTAGTTCTAAGATCGTGGTACATTTTGTCCGAACCTGGATGTACCGAGTAGCGAGACTTGTGAGCTTCATCCATTACCAGCTCGCGTAAGTTGCCATAATGTGGAACCCAAATGCGTCCTGTTACATAGTAGGCGCCGTCTTCCCTTTGTTCTAATCGTTGCCTTGAGCCGCGTAGGGCTTTAGCCCTAACGTTTTCTAGTTTCAATGCTTCTACCTGAGGATCTCGTATCCGTGCAGGAAGACTAAACTGAATAGTAAGCTGCAGTGCTCGCACGCGCCTAGGTAAAGTATCTTTTCGACTGAGAGCGTCAGCCACAACATTGGCTTTGCCTGGACGGTACTTGATGGCACATTCGTAATCATTCAGCAGCTCGACCCATCGTCGTTGCCACATGTTCAATTCCTTCTGCTTGAAAATATGCTCGACATACCTGTGATCGGTGTAGATAGTGCACTTGGTACCGTACAGGTAGTGTCGCCATATCTTAAGCGCGAAAACAATAGCTCCCAGCTCTAAATCGTGCGTACTATAGTTCCGTTCGTGAACTTTAAGTTTCCGTGAAGCGTAGGCAATGACTTTATCCCTTTGCATCAATACACAACCAAGACCTTGAATCGACGCGTCGCAATAGACCACAAAATCATCCGTGCCCTCTGGCAATGAGAGAATAGGTGCGCTGCAGAGCCTATCCTTTAGGTATTGAAAAGTCGTTTCCTGGGGATTACCCCAACGATAAGTGACACCCTTCTGTGTCAGTAGAGTAAGCGGTTGCGCAATCTTGGAGAAGTCTTTAATGAACCGTCTGTAATAACCCGCCAAACCCAAGAATTGGCGTATTTCCGTTGGTGTACGCGGTGCAGGCCAGTTCCTGGTCGAATCTACCTTGGATGGATCAACATGAATCCCATCCTTGTTTACCACATGGCCCAAAAAGTGAACTTCACGAAGCCAAAAGTCGCATTTTGAAAACTTGGCGTACAGTTGTTCCTTTCGAAGAAGTTCCAAGATAAGACGTAGATGCTGCTCGTGTTCCTCCTGACTCTTGGAATAGATCAGAATGTCGTCGATAAAAACATTACAAACTTGTCTAGATAGGGTTTGCACACCCTGTTCATAAGGTCCATAAAGACTGCAGGCGCGTTCGTTAGTCCGAATGGCATGACTAGAAACTCGTAGTGGCCGTAGCGAGTTCTGAAAGCTGTTTTGGAGACGTCCTCATCCTGGACTCTCAGCTGATGGTAACCTGACCTCAGATCAATCTTGGAGTAGTAGCTCGACCCTTGCAACTGGTCGAATAAGTCGTCAATACGTGGAAAAGGGTACCGATTCTTCAATGTCACCTTGTTGAGCTCGCGATAATCAATGCACATCCTGAAGGTACCGTCCTTCTTTTTCACGAATAATACTAGAGCTCCCCAAGGCGAAGAGCTAGGACGAATAAAGCCCTTATCCAAGAGCTCTTGTAGTTGCTTTGATAGTTCTTCCAGTTTAGTTGGAGCTAAACGATATGGTGCGCGAGCTATAGGTGCTGCTCCAGGAGCTAGTTCAATCTGGAATTCGACCTGACGATGAGGCGGTAGACCAGGTAAATCTTCAGGAAACACTTGAGGAAAATCGCGTACAACTGGGATATCCTCTACTCTTTTCTCTTTCGTTGATGCATCAGTAACTAGTGCCAGAATGGCAGTGTGACCCTTTCGTAAACATATCTGAGCCTTTAGGAAGGAGATGATGCCAACCACAGCACCACTCTTGTCGCCTTGAACTTTGAGAGGTTCTTTACCAGTACGGGGAATACGAATGATCTTCTCCTTACATAGAATCTCTGCTTTCTGCTGGGATAAACAATCCATACCAATGACGATGTCAAAACTACCCAGAACTATAGGAATGAGGTCGATGGAGAAAGTCTGACCAGCGAGGATAATATTACAACCCTGAACTACGTGTGTGGCCTCTAGACTTTTACCGTTAGCTAACTCTACGACATGTTTGGTGCTTAGGGGAGTTGGTGCACGTTTTAACATTTGGCTAACTTTCAAAGACACATAACTTGTATCCGCACCCGAATCAAACAATACAGTAACATAAAAGTCGTCAAGAAGAAACTTACCCATAACTACGTTGGGATCATTCCTGGCATCACCCTGCCCCAGCACAAATGCACGTCCCCTAGCTTCGTTGCCGTTGTTGTTCCCACCGTTGTTTTTTCCGTTGCCTTGGTTATTGTTGTTGTTGTTCTGGTTTCGGTTTAACCGAGGGCAGTGTCTTTTGAAGTGACCTTCAGCGCCACAATGAAAACATCCCTTGTTGCCCTGTTGCTGATTCTGTGGTGTTTGCTGTTGCTGTTGATTCTGATTCGCAGGCCGCGGGCTCCTACAATCCTTGGCCTCATGACCCATCTTGAGACACCTCTGGCAACGACCCTTGTTGCACTGGCCACTGTGGTGTCTGTTACAATTGTTACACCTTGGGAGGTTCCCTCGATAACCACCCTGACTGCCCGAAGATTGCTGACTAGGGCTCTGATAGTTGTCAGTCTTTCGCTGCTGCACCTGAGACTGAACTGAAGCTGAACCTTTGCTGGAATCCCCTCCCATTTTCTCTTGTTGTCACTAGGGGTAGCAGGAGTAGCAGAAGTGGTAACGGTAGTAGTAGCGCTGATGCGCTTAGGCAGCCTGTCTTGTTCCATTGCCTGATCCATGAGGCGATGAGCAAGGCGCTGAATATCCTGGATGTTAGCAAGGTTGGCCGATGTCACGTGGCTTTGAATTTCTGGTGCCAACCCCTTGAGATACAACTCAATGCGTCTGATAGGAGGGTCCACCATAGTTGGACACAGAACGGCCAGCTCGTTTGACCTTTTAGTATATGCTTCAATTTCCGACCCAGTCATCTTCAAATGAAAGAACTCCACTTCTAACTTGTGGATGTCGTCGCGTGTGCAGTATTCCCGTTTAATCAGCTCCTTGAAATCATTCCAAGGAGTGGCATTAGCAGCTGCCAATCCTAAAAGTTGGACTTGCGCATTCCACCAAGTCAGCGTGATTCCTTCCAGTGTGCCAGTGGCGTACTTCACCCTGCGAGCCTCAGGGCATTCACACATTTCAAACACAGACTCGAGCTTTTCAAACCAATGGAGGAGTCCCACTTCTCCCTCCGTGCCACTGAACGTGCTTGGACGACAGTCCATGAAATTCTTGAAAGTGCAAACAGGTGGCTGAGCGTGTTGACCTGTTGTGTATAAATAGGGCAAGGTTAAACACAAGAGTTGGTTTAGGAATGTAGGATCTAAAGATCCTAGTGTGAGTTACGACTGCAGGGTATACCTCCTGCTTGTGCAGCTGCAAGTGCCGCAGCAACTTGTTCGTTGATGAGAGCCGTCAACTGGGCTTGAGTCAAGTTAATACGTCCGGCCATGATCTTCATAGCAAATATAACATAAGTGAGAGAGGTTCGCGAATAGTTCGATGACAAAAGAGAGTAAGCACACAAGTGTTCTCAAGCAATAACGAATAGTAGGCAATGTAATCTAAGCATACCACGAGCAAAGTTCTATGTAATTCTAGCATGTAGGCGATAAACATAAACCTTATTACCTAGGATGTTGAGTCTTGCACGTGGAGCGAGGCGTCGTTGTGGATCGTTGAGCACTGTACTGGTTATAGTCTGGTTTTAATAAAAAACGTTTTTCCCTTATTAAAACCGAGTTCTCTATAACCAATGGCTCTGATACCAATCTGTCACACCCCCAAAATCCACACGCGGAGTACTACCGCTTGGGAGCGTGACTGACCAGGATCAAGCCACCAATCATATAGAACAATATAAATAGTAAAAGTAAATGTAATTTTACCAAACCAATCCATATGAAAGGTGTTCAAAACATAAGTATAAATTCAGCGTTTAGCGGAAGCATATGAGTAAAAGCCCAACATAAATAAAATATGTAATGTCATAATGTTTAATCAAAGCATTCACGATCCTTGTCCACAACGACCGCGCCTCCCAGTGCAAGCTCCATGTATACCTAACGACCTGCAAGGCATGTAACAGAGAGTCAACAACTAGTTGAGCGAGTTCACAGTAAGTAAGTTCGTAATAGTAAGTATGTTTCGTAACGTGTGGCTCTACTAGGCCGATAGTATGTTCTATTAGTGGGGGCTTCGCATGTTTGCTTATACACTAGACTATTTGTAACCATAAGTGTTCTTCTTAACCCGAGAACAGTAGTACGTACAAGGTTTACGTATGTTTTACGTAAGTGTCCTTCACAAACCGAGGACAGTGGTACGCGGAGGTTTACATAGGTTTTACGTAAGTGCCTGTCACAATCCGAGGCAATAGTGAGTATAAGTTTACGTAGGTTTTACGTAAGTGTCCTTCGCAACCTGAGGACAGTGATGAGTACAAGTATACGTAGGTTTTACGTATGTATCCTTCGCATCCGAGGACGATGGTAGATAGTCTAGTAACAGTGTAAGTACAAGTATCTATTCAATCTCATTCCTTCAATCCCATTCCCAAACCCCGGGAATACCATGCCTTGGTAAGAGTGTGAACTCACCTTGGTTTGCTCGGTTTGTTATTGCTTCTAGTGTTAAATAAATGATTAGGTCCGTTACACACGACCTAGTGTACATTGCACATAAACTCGATGTAAGTGTTCACGTTTAATTAGGGTTTACAATTCCTTGATGTCCAAACAACTGTGTTTCGTGTGACAATCGTGTACAGAATGACGTGACATAGAGTGCACATACATACAGTATCATATAGTAACATATACAGTAACATGCAGTCAGTGGCATACCGTAACACTTATGAACCAAACAACAACCTCGGACTCTTTAATGATTGAAAACTCAGACCACGTGTTGTTTACAAAAACTCAGACCTTACAACATCATTAAAAATCTGGACCATGCATCATTACTAGAAATTTGGATCATGTGCTCAATCAAAACTCAGACAATACATTATTCATGAAATTCGGACCTTACGGCATTCCATAAAACTCAGACATGTTGTGCCTCAAGTAAACTCAGACTATACAAGCAACACAAAACTCAGATCACACATATTACTAAAATTCGGACCCAAGCATCCTCTCAAAACTCGGACCCATACATCACCTTGTAAAAGTCGGACCTTGTTTACCCTAAACAAAACTCGGACTATGCCTTCCCCCTTACACAAATTCGGACACCACACAATGTCATAAAATTCGGACCCTTTCAAGCATATAAAATTCGGACATATAAAGCATATCATTCAAAAGTCGGACTAGGGTAAAACTCGGAATCATGTTCATTTATATAACTCGGACCCTATAGTGTTTAATCAAAACTTAGACTATGCATCTCAAATAAAATTCGGACTTTGTGACTTCACAAAACCCTGACACAATTCTCTGGACTAAAATCATGCGAGTATTCAAGTTCAATGTAACAGTTACGTTCTTCGATCAAGAAACCCTAATTTCATAAATTTGCATTACAGTAATCTAATCATCAATCAAACATCTCTATCATAACAGGCATCTTAGTGTCAGGCAAGTGATTACACAACTAATCATATCCATTTCACAATAATCAGAATCAATCAATAAACACAGAACTATTGTATGTAGAACTAGGGTTTTGCATGAATCACATAATCAAGGATTAACAACAAACAATCATTAAACGTTTACCTTAGATTGATTCTAGATGGATTGGAAGATCAAGATTGATGCAAGAGAACTTGTGTAGCCAAGAATGATAGCCAAGAATGATGTGAGAATGATTGTAGAGAGAATGATTTGAAGTGACATATGATTGAAATTGGTGAGAATGATTTAGGGTTAAGGGGTTTTGTTATTTTTCATTACTATCACTAAACACCCCTAAGTATCATCCTTTACACAAAACACACACACCACATATAATTTACAGTTTCATCACCAAGTTCATGTATTTGTCAAATCATTCGTAACATAACACATAACCATGCAACAATCACAATACACTTTATCAAATCACAACGTTTACAGTTACAAAGCAACAAATTGTGTAAGTAAGCAACTAGACAAACAGTTAACGTGCAATAAATGCGAAAGTGGAATCTCGGAAACTCGAGTTGTCACAGCTTACACCCACGCGTATGTCATTGTCCTTGGCCGACCGCTCGGTCAAGTATCCTCGTGGAGTCATAGAGAATTTACTTGTTAAGGTAGATAAGTTCGTGTTTCCCGTAGATTTCGTGGTTCTAGATATGAAGGTCGACGAGAGAGTTCCGATCATTCTTGGCCGTCCATTCCTTCGCACCGTAAAGGCAGTCATCGATGTCTTTGACGGTAAGATTTCACTTCGTGCGGGCAATGAGATAGTCACCTTTGAGATAGATAGAGCCATGCAACACCATAGTGGTAGTGATGATTCTAGTGGTCCATGTCACTCCGTTTACTTTCTAGATTCTTTCATCTCGTGCGTTGATAGGTGCATAGATTTCATTAGTAGAGCCGATCTAGTTAGTGAGGGAGTAGTTGAAGAGGAATTGGTTGATGAGGGTGAAGAGGTAGATTTGACTTGGGTTCCCGAAACCTTAGAGCTTTGTGAGATTAAGGAAGAGAGTGAGAGTAAACCCATAGATACTCCACCCCTAGAGATTAAGGTCCTTCCGTTACACCTAGATTATGTTTTCTTAGGAGAGAATTCGAGTATGCCCGTCATTTTTTCTTCTAAATTGACGGAGGAGGAGAAGAGGAAGTTAGTTGAGGTGCTAAAGGAGCACAAGGAGGCTATTGCTTGGAAATTGTCCGACATTAAGGGGATTAGCCCCACTTTTTGCACCCACGGTATTCTTATGGAGGATGAGTTTAAACCGGTGGTGCAACCTCAAAGGCGCCTAAATCCCAACATGAAAGAGGTAGTTAGAAAAGAGGTGTTGAAGTTGATGGAAACCGGTTTGATTTATCCCATATCCGACTCTTCTTGGGTGAGCCCTACTCAAGTCGTCCCTAAGAAGGGGGGATGACTGTTGTCGTGAATGAGAAAAACGAGCTCATCCCTTCTCGTACGGTCACCGGTTGGCGTGTGTGTATTGACTACCGCAAGCTCAATGACGCCACCCAGAAAGACCACTTCCCACTCCCATTCATCGACCAAATGCTAGAGCATCTCGTGGCGCAACAATTCTATTGTTCCTTGATGGTTTTTTCGGCTACTTCCAAATCCCCATCGCGCCGGAAGACCAAGAGAAGATAACCTTTACATGTCCATATGGCACGTACGCGTACCGACGCATGCCGTTTGGATTATGTAACGCTCCGACTACATTCCAATGATGTATGATTGCCATCTTTCAAGACATGGTTAAGAGTTCTATGGAGGTCTTTATGGATGATTTCTCGGTCTATGGCAATTCATTTGATCAATGTTTAGGTAATCTTGAGAGAATGATGAAGAGGTGTGTTGAGACGAAGTTGATGCTTAATTGGAAAAAGTGTCACTTCATGGTTACGGAGGGGATTGTTTTAGGGCATATGATTTCTAAAGCCGGTTTAGAGGTAGATCGTACCAAGATAGATACAATTAGTAGGCTCCCTCCACCGACTAGTGTTAAGTCCATTCGTAGTTTCTTGGGTCATGCAGGCTTCTATAGGCGCGTTATTAAGGATTTTTCCAAAATCACTCGCCCCGTGACTCGACTCCTTGAGAAGGACGTCTCGTTTGTCTTCGATAAGGAGTGTCTTCAAGCGTTCGATTTCCAAAAAGGAAAACTCGTGAGTGCACCCATTCTTGTATCCTTCGATTGGAGCTTACCCTTTGAGCTCATGTGTGACGCAAGCGACTACGCGGTCGGGGCGGTCTTGGGTCAAAGACAGGAGAATCACTTTCACCCGATCTACTATGCGAGTAAAACCCTCAATACGCCCAAGAGAATTACACTACAACCGAGAAGGAACTTCTATCCGTCGTCTTTGCTTTCGATTAGTTCCGTTCATACCTTGTTCTTTCAAAGACCATAGTTTTCACCGACCATGCGGCTTGGCGCTATCTTTTCCAAAAGAAAGATGCTAAGCCTCGTCTTATACGATGGATCCTCCTTCTTTCCGAGTTTAACATAGAGATTAGGGATAATAAAGGAGCGGAGAATGTCGCGGCGGACCATCTTTCGCATCTAGAGGATCCTAGTAGGGAGGAGATTCGTGAGGAGGCGATAGGAGATAGATTCCCTCATGAGTCCATCGATTTTGTTACGGCGGAGAATGAGGGTTTGTCATGGTTTAGTGATATAGAGAATTATCTTGCAAATGGGTATGTGATGAAGGATATGAATGCCCAATAAAAGAGGAAGTTGTTTAGAGATGCGAGAAAGTACATATGGGATAACCCTTACCTTTTTAGGATAAGAGGCGACCATATTCTTAGGAGGTGTGTTAGTAAGGAAGAGGGTTTAGATATTCTTAGGCATGTGCAGGGGTTGACGTGAGGTCATCATGGTGCACACATTACCGCACAAAAAGTCTTCGATTGCGGTTTCTTTTGGCCTACGGTATTTGATGATGTTACTGAATTTGTTATGACTTGCGATGCTTGACAACGCACGGGCAATATCTCATCCAAGAATGAGATGCCCCAAACTCCTATTCAAGTACTCAAAATCTTTGACGCATGGGGAATAGACTTTATGGGGCCTTTTCCTCCTTCGAGTGGGAATAGGTACATCCTCGTGGCAATTGACTACGTTTCGAAGTGGGTGGAAGCTCAAGCTTTGCCTACAAACGATACCCGAGTGGTGGTGAGATTCTTGAAGAACTTGTTCACGCGTTTCGGTATTCCTAAAGCCCTTATTAGTGATAGAGGAACGCACTTTTGTAATGCCGTGTTGGAGAAGGCATTGGAGCGATATGGAGTTACTCACTGTTTGTCTACCGCGTACCATCCATAAACAAACGGTCAAGTAGAGAATGCGAATAGGGGAGTGAAAAGGATATTAGAGAAAACAGTAGGAAAGAGTCATAAGGATTGGTCGGATAAACTCGATGATGCTTTGTGGGCATTTCGCACCGCCTGCAAAACACCCTTAGGTACCACACCGTTCATGATAGTCTATGGCAAAGCGTGCCATCTCTTGGTAGAATTGGAGCACCGAGCGCTTTGGGCTCTTAAAACCGTGAACTTAGATCTTACTCCAGCGGCTAGGAAAAGGTATTTCCAAATCCATGAGTTAGAAGCCCTTAGAGATACGGCGTATGAGCGTTCTTGGAGTATCAAAGAGAAAACAAAAGCGTTACATGATAGGAAGATTAAGGGGTTGAAGGAGCTTAAAACCGGTGATCAAGTGCTTCTTTACAATTCGAAGTTTAAGTTGTTTCCTGGAAAGTTGAAGTCAAAGTGGACGGGACCGTATGTCGTGAAGGAAGTGTTTCCGCATAGTGCGATTGAGCTATACGATGAAGTTAGTAAGAGATCATGAAAAGTGAACGGCCATCGATTGAAGCACTACTTGGGTGTCACACCCCCAAAATCCACCTGCGGAGTATCACCACTTGGGAGCGTGACTGACCAGGATCAAGCCACCAATCATATAGAACAATATATATAATAAAAGTAATTGCCATTAAACCAAACCAAATCCATATGAATGGTGTTCCAAAACACAAGTAAGTTATCGTTGTTTAGCGGAAGCGTATAATCAAAACCCAACATAATTCAGTACGAAATGTCATAAGTGTTTAATAAGATAATCACGATCCAAGCCCCACAACGACCAGCTCCTCCATTTGCAAGCTCCATATACCTAACGACCTGCAAGGCATGTAACAGAGGGTCAACAACTAGTTGAGCGAGTTCACAGAAAGTAAATGCGTAATAGTAAGTTCGTTTGTATCAGGTGGCTCTACTGGGCCGATAGTACGTTCTATTGGTGGGGGCTTCCCACGTTGTATGACCACTAGACTACTCGTAACCATAAGTATCCTTCACAACCGAGGATAGTAATAAGCATAAGTATCCTTCACATCCGAGGATAGTAATGAGTATAAGTATCCTTCACATCCGAGGATAGTAGTAAGTATAGGTATCCTTCACAACCGAGGATAGTAGTAAGTATAAGTATCCTTCACAACCGAGGATAGTAGTAAGTATAAGTCTACGTAGAGGGTAAGTATGTGTCCTGCACAACCGAGGACAGTGAATAGCATAGGTATGTGTCCTGCACAACCGAGGACAGTGGTATGGTAGTCTAGTATTAGTGGCAATACGTATCTATTCCATCTTATTCCTTCAATCCCATTCCCATGCCCTGGGAATCCCATGCTTAGTAAGGGTGTGAACTCACCTTGGTTTGCTCGGTATGCTTAACTATTGGTGCACAAACAATTTAGTCAAATCCTATACACACGTATACCAACTGTTCAGTATTCACATTTAGTCACATATTTCATCACAAGTTGCATTCATTCGATATACCCACATAATATCATGCGACAAGTAATAATTGATCATGAAACATACTTAACCATAGCATACATCAAAACCATTACAGGCACTAAACACTTGAGTCACATGGAAGTTATATCACATAGAAATAATGCATCAAACACCCTTACAGTATTATTCATCATAATATTATCTACAAGTATTCAAAACTCAGACAAGAAGTGTGGGGGAGGGCTTCCCTGCTTAAACTCGGACATGGAGGGGGTGGGTTTTCTATCACAAAGTCGGACAAAGGAGGAGGTAAGAAACTCGGACCCCATGTCCAACATAAAACTCGGACCAGAACACTTGTAATAAACTCGGACCATGTCTTCATTTAATAAACTCGGGCATGCTTTCATTTCACAAGGTCGGACAAGGATTCTAAAGCCCAAAACTCGGACCTATGCCATGTTTAAACTCTGACCATGTTTTCATTTAATAAACTCGGACCTAGTGTCCATCAAGTAACTCGGTCCACAAGTAATTCATTAAACTCGGTCCACACTTCCATTCATTAAACTCGGTCCACACTCCCATTCATTAAACTCGGTCCACACTTCCCTTCATTAAACTCGGACCATAAGAGTGGAATTTAAATCTCGGACTAACACATTCACAAAGCTCAGACTAAAACAAATCACGATTATATCAGTTACGTTTTCTATCATACGAACAGGAAACCCTAACTTCAATACGTTTGCATTACACTGATCAAAACAATAATCACAATGCCTACATCTCACGCATCAAAATCATCAAACACTTGATTCTATGACTAATCATCTTCTTAACACAACAATCAACATCAATCAAAACACAGAAGCACCATGTGGAAACTAGGGTTTACATGAGTTACAAGAATTAAGCATTGCTAGCAATCAAATGATCAATAAACAAATGATAACACAATTACCTTGGATGGTTCTAGAGAAAGATGAATCAAAATTGATGATTATCTTGTGCCAATGATGATGGTGATGATGATTGCTAGAGAAGTGAATGTACGTGCTTTGGTTTTTGTGCCAAATGATTAGTGAAATGGGGTTAGGGTTAAGTATGATTTAGCTTTTACTAATAACTCTTTACACCCTCCATTATTCTATTTTACAAGAGTGCACTATCTCAATTAACTTCACAGTTTCACCACCAAGTTATACGTTTGACAAGTATTTCACAATTTACACATAACCAAGCATGATCACACAATACACTTCATTGAACCAAAACGTTATATTGAATTAAACAACCAAACAACACATTAACGTGCAATAAATGCGAAATAAGAATCTTGGAAATTCAAGTTGTCACATTATCCCTAACTTAAAAGAAATTTCGTCCCGAAATTTGGTACGCACTCACTGAGGAAGCTAGGTAAGCTGTATTGTTCACTGGTTTTCCTGGGGTGTCACATCATCCCCCCGTTGATTTGGAATTTCGTCCCGAAATTCAGTAGTAGCTTCAGCCTCAGCAGTGGATGCATTGGTTCCGAATAACTGGGGGTACTTTTCTTTCATTTGGTCTTCGCGTTCCCAGGTGTACTCTGGGCCACGTCGGGAGTTCCAACGAACTCGAACAAGAGGGATTCTCTTGTGTTTGAGGACCTTAACATCCCGGTCCGTGATTTCAACAGGTTCCTCGACGAACTGCAACCGCTCGTCGATAGTGAGTTTCTTAAAAGGAACTATGAGAGTCTCATCTGATAGGCATTTCTTCAGATTCGACACGTGAAATACATTGTGAACTGCACCGAGTTCAGCTGGTAGGTTCAGTCTGTAGGCTACTGGGCCTATTCTTTCAGTGATTTCGAACGGTCCAACATACCGTGGATTGAGTTTGCCTCGTTTACCAAATCGAACCACACCCTTCCAGGGTGAAACTTTTAATAAAACCCGGTCCCCGACCTGAAATTCCAACGGCTTGCTACGCTTGTCCGCGTAGGCTTTCTGACGGTCGCGTGCCGCCGCCATGCGTTGTCGTATCTGCGCAATCTTTTCTGTGGCGTCCACTACAATCTCTGGACCCGTAATCTGACTATCCCCCACCTCTGCCCAACAGAGAGGTGACCGGCATTTACGTCCGTACAATGCCTCGAATGGAGCGGCTTATATGCTGGTATGATAACTGTTATTATATGAAAATTCCACCAAAGGGAGATGCTTTTCCCAGCCGTTGCCGAAATCAATGACACATGCCCGAAGCATGTCTTCAAGAGTCTGGATCGTTCGCTCAAACTGCCCATCCGTCTGAGGATGATATGCTGTGCTCATGTCTAAACGAGAGCCAAACGCTTTGTGCATCGCTTGCCATAGTTCTGAGGTGAATCGTGCATCCCGATCCGAAATAATAGAGGTTGGCACCCCGTGCCTCGAAACAACTTCTTTCAAGTAAATGTCTGCTAAGGTAGAAAACTTATCCGCTTCTTTGATAGCCAAGAAATGAGCAGACTTGGTGAGTCGATCAACGATCACCCAAATAGTGTCATTCCCGCGCTGGGATCTAGGTAGGCCAGTAACAAAATCCATGGAAATTTGCTCCCATTTCCATTGTGGTATCTCCGGTTGCTGAAGTAGGCCTGATGGTTTCTGATACTCGACTTTAACCCTTGCACAAGTCAAACACTTGCCGACGTAAGTTGCGATAAGAGCTTTCATGTTTGGCCACCAAGACGTTGTTCTAATATCGTGGTACATTTTGTCCGACCCTGGATGTACCGAGTAGCGAGACTTGTGCGCTTCATCCATCACAAGTTCGCGTAAACCGCCATAGAGTGGGACCCAAATACGCCCCGTCACATAATAGGCGTCGTCTTCCTTTTGTTCCATTCGTTGCCTTGAACTGCGTAAGGCTTCAGCCATGACGTTTTCGGGTTTTAATGCTTCTATCTGAGCAGCTCGTATCTGTGCAGGAAGACTGGACTGAATAGTAAGCTGTAGCGCTCGCACGCGCTTAGGTAGTGTGTCTTTCCGACTGAGAGCGTCAGCCACGACATTAGCCTTGCCTGGATGATACTTGATGGCGCATTCGTAGTCGTTCAGAAGTTCAACCCATCTCCGTTGACGCATATTCAAATCCTTTTGCTTAAGAATATGCTCGAGACTCCTGTGATCGGTGTAAATCGTGCACCTGGTACCGTACAGGTAGTGTCGCCATATCTTAAGCGCGAAAACAACAGCTCCCAGCTCTAAATCGTGCGTCGTGTAGTTCCGTTCGTGAACCTTGAGTTGACGAGAGGCGTAGGCAATAACTTTATCCCGCTGCATCAATACACAACCAAGCCCCTGTATCGATGCGTCACAATAAACCACGAAGTCATCTGTGCCCTCTGGCAATGAGAGAATAGGTGCGCTGCAAAGCCTATCCTTTAAGTACTGAAAAGCGGTCTCTTGGGAATCTCCCCAACGGTAGGTGACACCTTTCTGTGTCAGCATAGTAAGCGGCTGCGCGATCTTGGAGAAATCTTTGATGAATCGCCTGTAGTAACCCGCCAAACCCAAGAATTGGCGTATTTCAGTCGGTGTACGCGGTGCAGGCCAGTTTCTGATCGAATCAACCTTGGATGGATCGACATGAATCCCATCCTTGTTCACCACATGGCCTAAGAAGTGGACTTCACGAAGCCAGAAGTCGCATTTTGAAAACTTCGCGTACAGTTGCTCCCTTCGAAGAAGTTCCAAAATAAGACGCAAATGCTGCTCGTGCTCCTCCTGACTCTTGGAGTAAATCAAAATGTCGTCGATGAAAACGATAACGAACTTGTCTAGATAGGGTTTACACACCCTGTTCATAAGATCCATGAAGACTGCAGGCGCGTTTGTAAGCCCGAATGGCATGACAAGAAACTCGTAGTGACCGTAACGAGTTCTGAAAGCGGTTTTGGAGACGTCCTCATCCCGGACTCTCAGCTGATGATAACCTGACCTCAGGTCTATCTTGGAGTAGTAACTCGACCCTTGCAACTGGTCGAATAAGTCGTCAATGCGAGGAAGAGGATAACGGTTCTTCACCGTGACCTTGTTCAGTTCGCGATAATCAATGCACATTCTGAAAGTGCCATCCTTCTTTTTCACGAATAGTACAGGAGCTCCCCAAGGCGAAGAGCTTGGACGAATGAAACCCTTATCCAAGAGCTCTTGTAGTTGCTTTGACAGTTCTTCCAGTTCGGTTGGAGCTAAACGATACGGTGCACGAGCTATAGGTGCTGCTCCAGGAGCCAACTCAATCTGAAACTCGACTTGACGATGAGGCGGTAAACCGGGTAAATCTTCAGGAAACACCTGAGGGAAGTCACGTACAACCGGAATATCCTCCAGCTTCTTTTCCTTTGCTGATGCATCAGTAACAAGAGCCAAAATGGCTGTGTGCCCTTTACGTAAACATTTCTGCGCCTTCAAGTAAGAAATGATGCCAACCACAGCACCACTCTTGTCGCCTTGAACTTCGAGAGGTTCTTGACTACAGCGAGGAATACGAATAACTTTTTCCTTGCATAAGATCTCCGCGTGATGTTGGGATAACCAATCCATACCGATGACGACGTCGAAACTACCCAAAACTATGGGTATAAGATCAATCGAGAAAGTCTGACCCGCTAGAACAATACTACAACCCTTGACTACATGTGCGGCTTCTACACTTTTACCATTGGCTAGTTCTACGACGTGTTTGGTGATTAGGGGTGTTGGTGTTCGTTTTAACAATTTACTCATTTCCAAGGACATATAACTTGTATCAGCACCCGAATCAAATAAGACAGTAACATAAATATCGTCGAGAAGGAACTTACCCATAACCACATTGGGATCATTCACTGCATCTCCTCGACCCAACACAAAAGCACGACCACGAGCTTCATTGCCATTGTTGTTGTTTCCCCCGTTGTTGTTGTTGTTGTTCCCGTTACCCTGATTGTTGTTATGGTTGTTGTTGTTCTGGTTCCTGTTCAGCTGAGGGCAATGCCTTTTGAAGTGACCCTCTGCACCGCAATGAAAACACCCTTTGTTGCCCTGCTGCTGATTCTGCTGTACTTGGGGCTGCTGCTGATTCTGGTTCGCAGGTCGAGGGCTTCTACAATCTTTGGCCTCATGACCCATCTTGAGGCATCTTTGACAACGATCCCTATTACACTGGCCACTGTGATGTTTGTTGCAGGTGTTACACTTCGGGAGGTTTCCTCGATATCCTCCCTGTCTGTGGCTGCCTGAGGAGTGCTGACTGGGGCTCTGGTAACTGTCTGTCTTTCGTTGCTGAGCTTGTGACTGCACTGAAGCTGACCCCTTGCTAGAATCCCCATCCCATTTTCTCTTACTTTCACTGGGAGTAGCAAGTGTAGTAGAAGCAGTAGCGGTAGCAGTAGCACTGATACGCTTTGGCAGTCTGTTCTGATCCACTGCCTGATCTGTAATGCGGTGAGCGAGGCGCTGAATAGCCTGAAGGTTGTCAAGATTAGCCGATGTCACATGGCTCTGAATCTCTGGTGCTAATCCCTTGAGGTACAACTCGATGCGCTTGTAGGGAGGGTCCACCATAGTTGGGCATAGCACAGCCAGTTCATTCGACCGTTTAGTATAAGCTTCGATTTCTGATCCAACCATTTTCAAATGATACAACTCGTCTTCCAACTTATGAATGTCTTCTCTAGTGCAGTATTCCCTCTTGATCAGTTCCTTGAAATCATTCCAGGGTGTGGCGTTAGCAGCTGCCAACCCTAAGATCTGTACTTGTGCGTTCCACCAAGTGAGCGCAATCCCTTCAAGTGTGCCAGTGGCGTACTTCACCCTGCGAGCCTCAGGGCATTCACACATCTCAAAAACCGACTCGAGCTTTTCAAACCAGTGGAGGAGTCCAACTGCTCCCTCCGTGCACTGAACGTGCTAGGACGACAATCCATGAAATTCTTGAAGGTACACACAGGTTGTTGCTGAGCGGGTTGACCTATTGTGCACGAATAGGACAAAGTTAAACACATGAGTTAATGTAGGATCTAAAGATCCTAGTGTGCATCTATACTGCAGGGTATACTACCTGCTTGAGCAGCTGCAAGTGCCGCAGCAACTTGAGCTTGAACGAGAGCCTCTAGCTGGGCTTGAGTCATGTTGATTCGTCCGGCCATTGATCTTCACATCAAAGGCAACGTAAGTGAGAAAGGTTCGCGAATAGTTCGATGACAGAAGAGTGTAAGCACACAAGTGTTCTTAAGCAATAACAAGTAGTGAGCAAAGTAAGGTAAGCATACTACGAGCAAAGATCTATGCAAATTCTAGCATGTAGGCAATAAACATAAACCTTATTACCTAGGATGTTGAGTCTTGCACGTGGAGCGAAGCGTCGTTGTGGATCGTTGAGAGCACTGTTCAGGTTATAGTCTGGTTTTAATAAAAACGTTTTCCCATATTAAAACCAAGTTCTCTATAACCAATGGCTCTGATACCAATCTGTTACACCCCCAAAATCCACCTGCGGAGTATCACCGCTTGGGAGCGTGACTGACCAGGATCAAGCCACCAATCATATAGAACAATATATATAATAAAAGTAATTGCCATTAAACCAAACCAAATCCATATGAATGGTGTTCCAAAACACAAGTAAGTTATCGTTGTTTAGCGGAAGCGTATAATCAAAACCCAACATAATTCAGTACGAAATGTCATAAGTGTTTAATAAGATAATCACGATCCAAGCCCCACAACGACCAGCTCCTCCATTTGCAAGCTCCATATACCTAACGACCTGCAAGGCATGTAACAGAGGGTCAACAACTAGTTGAGCGAGTTCACAGAAAGTAAATGCGTAATAGTAAGTTCGTTTGTATCAGGTGGCTCTACTGGGCCGATAATACGTTCTATTGGTGGGGGCTTCCCACGTTGTATGACCACTAGACTACTCGTAACCATAAGTATCCTTCACAACCGAGGATAGTAATAAGCATAAGTATCCTTCACATCCGAGGATAGTAATGAGTATAAGTATCCTTCACATCCGAGGATAGTAGTAAGTATAGGTATCCTTCACAACCGAGGATAGTAGTAAGTATAAGTATCCTTCACAACCGAGGATAGTAGTAAGTATAAGTCTACGTAGAGGGTAAGTATGTGTCCTGCACAACCGAGGACAGTGAATAGCATAGGTATGTGTCCTGCACAACCGAGGACAGTGGTATGGTAGTCTAGTATTAGTGGCAATACGTATCTATTCCATCTTATTCCTTCAATCCCATTCCCGTGCCCTGGGAATCCCATGCCTTAGTAAGGGTGTGAACTCACCTTGGTTTGCTCGGTATGCTTAACTATTGGTGCACAAACAATTTAGTCAAATCCTATACACACGTATACCAACTGTTCAGTATTCACATTTAGTCACATATTTCATCACAAGTTGCATTCATTCGATATACCCACATAATATCATGCGACAAGTAATAATTGATCATGAAACATACTTAACCATAGCATACATCAAAACCATTACAGGCACTAAACACTTGAGTCACATGGAAGTTATATCACATAGAAATAATGCATCAAACACCCTTACAGTATTATTCATCATAATATTATCTACAAGTATTCAAAACTCAGACAAGAAGTGTGGGGGGGGCTTCCCTGCTTAAACTCGGACATGGAGGGGGTGGGTTTTCTATCACAAAGTCGGACAAAGGAGGAGGTAAGAAACTCGGACCCCATGTCCAACATAAAACTCGGACCAGAACACTTGTAATAAACTCGGACCATGTCTTCATTTAATAAACTCGGGCATGCTTTCATTTCACAAGGTCGGACAAGGATTCTAAAGCCCAAAACTCGGACCTATGCCATGTTTAAACTCTGACCATGTTTTCATTTAATAAACTCGGACCTAGTGTCCATCAAGTAACTCGGTCCACAAGTAATTCATTAAACTCGGTCCACACTTCCATTCATTAAACTCGGTCCACACTCCCATTCATTAAACTCGGTCCACACTTCCCTTCATTAAACTCGGACCATAAGAGTGGAATTTAAATCTCGGACTAACACATTCACAAAGCTCAGACTAAAACAAATCACGATTATATCAGTTACGTTTTCTATCATACGAACAGGAAACCCTAACTTCAATACGTTTGCATTACACTGATCAAAACAATAATCACAATGCCTACATCTCACGCATCAAAATCATCAAACACTTGATTCTATGACTAATCATCTTCTTAACACAACAATCAACATCAATCAAAACACAGAAGCACCATGTGGAAACTAGGGTTTACATGAGTTACAAGAATTAAGCATTGCTAGCAATCAAATGATCAATAAACAAATGATAACACAATTACCTTGGATGGTTCTAGAGAAAGATGAATCAAAATTGATGATTATCTTGTGCCAATGATGATGGTGATGATGATTGCTAGAGAAGTGAATGTACGTGCTTTGGTTTTTGTGCCAAATGATTAGTGAAATGGGGTTAGGGTTAAGTATGATTTAGCTTTTACTAATAACTCTTTACACCCTCCATTATTCTATTTTACAAGAGTGCACTATCTCAATTAACTTCACAGTTTCACCACCAAGTTATACATTTGACAAGTATTTCACAATTTACACATAACCAAGCATGATCACACAATACACTTCATTGAACCAAAACGTTATATTGAATTAAACAACCAAACAACACATTAACGTGCAATAAATGCGAAATAAGAATCTTGGAAATTCAAGTTGTCACATTGGGAGGGCCGATTGATAACACCGAGACGGAGGAAACTCCTCTCGAATACATTCCAAACACCACCGTTTAGCGTCTTGAGAGCAATCTCAAGTGTAGAGTTTGTATAGTTCGTTTTGTGTCGTTTTTGAGTCTTTTCGTACCTAACGGTAGTTTGTCATAGTGTGTCATGTCTTTGTTTTTGTGTGTTTAAGTATTTTTGTAGGAATCATAACCAACGAGGAGCGGATGGTTTTGGGAAGGTTGGGTGTTGGTGCATCCGTCTATCGTCTGCGTCTTGTATCGAGTCTTGTATATATCATGCTAGATCAGGGCACGAGAATCGAGAAATAGTGATTTAGAGAGATTCCGCTTGAAATGACAAGTATGCCATGTTCAAGCGAAATCACCTAAATGGCTAATTCCGCTCGAGTTTATCAACCGATTCCACTTGAGCTGTTAATGTTGATTCCGCTTGAAATGATTTTGTCATGTTCAAGCGGAATATGCTTGCCTATATATAGTGGCACTCAAGCGAAATCATTAAGTTGTTGTTCCGGTTTGCAACGAAGTGCTGCCGAAGTGTCGAATCGCTGTAAACGTCATTATTATCAATCAAACGACAATTTAAAGTGTAATACTTGCTGAATTAACCTCAGTTTCTTAGTTTCCGCCTCTGAAACTAAGATAAACTCTCATGATCGACTCGTTCGGGTCTGAAAACGATCCTACAAGTGGTATCAGAGCTCAGGAAGAAGAGTTCATACCAATTCAGCTGCATTTTCTGATTTCTACACCTTCTTTTTCTAAAATCAAAATTTTTCATGGATAAAATCAGCTGATTTTCACATATTGTGTTCGCAAACATGTTTTAAAGAATCCTTGAAAGTTTCAGCTTAAAATTCAATCTAAAACAGTTTCAATTCGTTATTCCGCTTCAAATACAGCGAGTAAAATATGACGTCAGTAGCATTTCGAGTTGATTTCGCTTGAAATCACGTTATTTCGCTTGAAATCACGTTATTTCGCTTGAAATTTGGGTCTTATTCCGCTTGAAAGTGAGATCCCGCTTGAAATATCAGTTGATTCCGCTCAAATCCGAGGTTCCGCTTGAAAGTTTCCGGGTGATTCTGCTCGAACTGAGATTTCGCTTGAAAATTTATTGTGATTTCGCTCGAACGGGGTATTTCGCTTGAAAATAGTGTGTCTTCAAGCAAAATCAGTTACATTGTTTGAACTTGGTATTTCGCTTCAAAGTGTATCCTGCTTGAACAAATATTTCGCTTGAACAGTCTGTTTTTAAGAAATTCTTGATATCCGAAACATGGACGAGGATTTTTATAACGCATTCGCTACCCCGGTTACCCCGATCACTATTGCACAGAACACGATGCTAGAAAACGAAACGGGGACTATGCAAAAACCGCCTAAGCTCATGAACATTGAGGAGTATCAGGGTTGGGAAGGACGGTTTGAAAACTGGGTACAAGCTAACTATTTAGATGCTTGGGAATGTGTTGAAACGAAGTATGTGAGACCGATGAATGACGATGAAGAGGTGATTGCTATCAAAGATATGAGTGCAGATGATAAAAGAAAATACAAAAATGAGAAAATGATGCTAAGTCTACTACAACAAGCTGTGAAAGAAGACATTATGGTCTTATTGCAACATAACGGAAGTTCTTATTCAATCTGGAAAGCATTAAGATCAAAGTTTGTTGGTAGTTAGGAAATGATCAAGAACAAAAAATCACTTTTGAAAAAGGAGTTTGATTTATTTCGAGGTTTGAAGAATGAGAGCACAAAGCAGATTATAGAAAGATACTTCAATTTGTTGGTTAACATGAGAAGGGTGAGTATCAACAAAGATAATGAAGAGTTGATTGAAAAATTAGCTGATGCATTGCCACATGAAACATGGGGAACATATTTGATGATGCTCAGAAACAAGAAAGGATATAACACGCTAACTTTGAGTAAATTCATTGAAAAATTGGAAGCTCAGGAGATGGAACAGATAAAAATTTCAAGAATGAAAGTGTTCAATGCTGAACAAGACATCGGTTTGTACTACAAAGCAGGGTTGAATGATAAAACAACCAACTTGTCACCAAAAGTTGAAACTGCATTCAATGCAAAGAACTCATCTGGAAGCTCATCAAAAGGATCAAACAGTAACGCAAGTTTCTCATCATTTCCATCATTTGATCCGAATGTTTCAACAACAAGAAATGGCAAAAAGCTTCAATGCAACATTGTGTTGAATATTGAAAATGATCAGGAATATTCTGAGGAGTTAGCTAAAAGCCATATGTCTTTGTTGGGAACTGTTCTTGAATCTTATGGTAGTTTTGTTGCAGGTCGAATCGGAAATCCAATGCTTACTAAGGAGGATTACGACCAAATCGATGCTGAAGAGATGGAGCTGATGGACATAAAATGGTGTTTGGCTAGCGTGTTGAGGAGAGCTGAGAAATTTAAGCAAATTACTGGAAGAGATGATCTTTGTGAGGCTAATGTTTCTACTTTGGGTTTTGATAAATCTAAAGTCACTTGTTTTCGTTGCAGGGAAAAAGGACACTTCAAGAGAGAGTGCACCAATCGCGAAGCAAGTGGAGCTCAAAATCCTTTCAACAACAATGATTACTACCGAAAGGCCATTTACCATCAAGTTGCTCAACAACCACCTCAACAACATCAACATCAAGCACAAACTGCACATGGAAGGAATGTGATTGAAGATTCTTCAAAAAGAGCTTGTGTGGTTAATCAAGAAGAAAGGAAGCCATCAACAGGGTTCAACTGGGATAAATATATTTCAACTGATGCTAAAGCATGTGTGATTGATCAAGATGACGAAAAGTTACCTGAAGGGTTTAGTTGGGAGAATTTTACTTGGGATGAGTATATTCCTGACCAAGCTCCTGTTCACACAGCTTTTGTTGCTCGTATTGAAGAAGATAGTGATGAAGATTGTACTGAATATTATGCAAAACAAATGGCACAACATCTGAAGATGATGGCAGAAAGTGACAGTGAAGATGAGAAAGCCAAGAAGAAAAAGAAAAAGGTAAAAACACCGGTTATCAGTGAAGATGAAGCAGTACCGGTAGTGAGAAGAAAAGTGAAAGAAGTTCCAAAGTTCAAAATTGATGAAAAAGCTGATGCTAGTGAAATGAAAGTGAACTATGAAACTTGTGTGATCTTGAAAAAGAAAAACAGTGAAATGATTAACAACATGAACAGATTGAAGGAATCTTATGATGTTCTGAACAAAGCAATGAACATATATAATGACACAAGTGAAGAGCAGGCTACAGCAATGAAGACACTTCAAGGAGCTTTCATGATTAAACAAAAAGTTGTGAACAATTACATCGAGAAGTGTGCTGCTTTGGAACAAAAGCTAGAGTTACAAAGAATTGAAACAGAAAGGGTTAATCGTTTGTTGAAAAGTTACTCATGTACTTCTTATGTCATTGACAAGATCTATCCTACTGTTGAAGGCATGAAGGCATTTGAAGAGGATGAAGTAACTGAAGAAAAGAATGCTGAAAAAGTTTCTGAAGAAAAGACTCCAGAGAAAAAGACTGAGAAGAAGAAAGACACTAAGAAAAAGGCTGACAAGAAAAATTCTGGTAAGAAACAAGGTGTCAGTTACAACAAGTGTCCACCCCCGCTGGAAAATGGATATTTGCCCAGAAATCCAAATGATGAAAGAGTCAAAAAGGCCACAAACTTACAGTGGGAGTTGGAGTTGTCAGTCAATTTGCCAGAAAGTATTGATGTCACGTTTACATCGTCTGACACTGATCAACAATCTCAATTGATGATGAAAGTGGTGGATCATGTGTTAGATAACGATGAAACTGAGGAGTCAAAGTCGGAGTCAATGTCGGAGTCAAAGTCTGAGTCTAGCATTCCGGGTCAAAATGAAAAACAGGGCAAAAGAGTTTATAGTAATGAATTCCTGTTATCAAAATCTAATTTGGATGATGAGACATTTAAAGTTGCATATACTTTGAATGATTCGGACAAATTATATTCTGATGAGGAATTTCCAATAAGAGGTGTCAAAACTGAAATGATAAACAAGGTTTTCAAGCTCACAGAAATTAATATTTCTGAAATAAAAGATTTAAATCTTACTGATAAACCTAAAAAATACACCTCAAGAGTGCAACAAAGATTAAACAAGAAAAAGGGTTATAGTTCTGGTTCTGGTTTTCAAAAGAAACCAAACTATAACGGTAATTTCAAAAAGAAAGGTCTTGGTTTTACTCCAACAGAAAAACAGAAAAATGAAAAATATGTTCATGATTTTAAATCAAAAATGACATTTGTTTGAGGTACATCATCAGAAGAAGAAGAAAAGAAAGCATTTTGGAGACAGTCAAATAGAGAGTTCCTTGCAAAGAAGCAAGAAGAAATGAAGAAAGCTAATCAGAGAAAGAAAACTCGAATCTGTTTCAAATGTGGTAGAATTGGACATCTTGCAGTGAACTGTTTGCAAACAATTCAAACCAAACAGGGAGTTTCCAAACTTAAAGAGAAAGTGGTTGAGTTTGAACCGCCAATTGACCGAACCAAATTATTCAAAAACTCAAAATTCGAAATTGGTGAATGTTCAAACAAGTTTTACAAGAAGAGAGCTAAATCTAACAACCAGAAATGGGTGGTTAAAAAGTCTGTTGATAGCTCTAGTGATGATTCTGATAAGTCAAAATCAGAGGAGCTATCTTCTGGCGATGAATCTGATTCCACAAAGTTATAGGAGCCA
Organism: Helianthus annuus; assembly: GCF_002127325.2. Classification (NCBI taxonomy): domain Eukaryota; kingdom Viridiplantae; phylum Streptophyta; class Magnoliopsida; order Asterales; family Asteraceae; genus Helianthus; species Helianthus annuus. Next base: position 169,112,905 of record NC_035436.2, read on the forward strand.
CAGGTTGAGACAAATGATGAAAAGTCAGTTCCTACTGTGGATGATGATAATTTTCCACCACTTCGGACTGAAAATTTTAAGAAGAAAATTGGTAAAGTGGAAATTTCAAACCAATTTTATGATGATAAAAAGGTTTTTGATGTTGAAAAAGCCTTTAACCCCAAGGTAAAACATATCTTTGGTAAGATGATTGATCAAAAAGTCAATGGGGTTAAAGAGTTCTATGAGAAAAAGAGGGGAGGTAAGAAACCGAGTGTTGATGACTCGGTAACACCCAAGGCTGGTCAGGCTTGGGTGGATATTTTCTTTGAATAGAGAAAACCTGACTTGCCGGAGCTCCCAAGTTGGTAATGTGGAGCATGAATCGGCATCTTTCTTGAAATTTAAAAAAAAAATTAAATTGAGAAGTATGAATTGCCGGAGATCCCAAGTTTGTAATCGTGGATCAGGAATCGGCATCATTCTTTGTATTTGATTGTTTTACGTACAAGTGGTAAATCAGGGACATTAATTTGTACTTGATTTCCTACAAGTGGTTGAAGACAATATGATGAACCACATCCCCATCCCTACAAGTGGTAAAATCAACGAAACTTATTTTACAGAAAAACCATTTTGGTTAAAACAAACTTAAGTGTTTTGAAATCTAAATGGGAAAATAGTTTGTTGAAAGGGGGAGTTCTAATTGTTTACGCCTAGTGGATGGTGAATCGATGCGATTTAATATCGGTTGTCAAGTTCTTGTATAGTTTGTTTTCAAATTATTTTAAATGTGTTTGCATTTTAGGGGGAGTAAAAATTTCAGAAAATTCAAAAACATTAGAAAATTTGAAAAAGAAAAACAAAAACATGATAAAACCAAAAACGAGTTTTGTTGTCAAATAGAGGAAATGATAGTACATCAGTGGACTGTCACAACACGCTAAAGAAATGTAAAGTAAAAATGTGATAAACAATCTCACTGTGGATATGTCAGTAGGTTTTTGCACATTTAGTAGATTGTAACGAGATATAAACCTAAAAAATTAAAACTTGCTTATATCGTGGGGAACAATTTCTTAGATATATGGGTAACCCCCGAAATCTTGTTTGAAAGGTACCTCTTTCTGAGATACTAGGTCTTTATGCTCAGTGATATCTGGGGTATTATCCCTTATCCCGGGACTTCTGCTGAATGGAAATTCTGACCTAGTCCCCGTATAATACTTTCTGCAAAATGCTTGAAACATAGCACAGCCCTCAGCAAAATGATGAAACAATAAAATTGATAATCATTGCTGTTGTAAAAAGATCCTCTAAAGGGGACCCACCAAAAGTCGAAGTCGTCATCTCTCTGCTGAACGGAAGTTCTGACCTGAGCTCTCACGGTCTTCGCGATTTAACCCCTTTACAGATATCATCTGTGGTATATTCACTTGTAAGACTGAATATTGGGATCTGGATATGGGAGTATATTCCAGTAATGGGACACGCGAATAAGTTTAAGTCTTTAAAACATTAATCTCGTATCTCGAAACAATTGAACTTTGTGTGAAAATTTAAGAGGACCAATATACTGACAATCTACGTGAATTATTTAGAATTTAAAATGAAATGAAGCTTAACGGTGTTGGTGATGTGTCTCAAATACTGATATGATCCTCTTACACAAACTCACAAAAATACTGTTTGTAAATATTTTTTACTGCATTCCTTATATTCAAAAATCCCAAAAAGATTTTAGTGTGTTTTAGCATAAATTTTTGAAAAATTCAAAAAGATTTTCGACAACTGGTGTTGAAGAGCTGATTTTCAAAATTCCAAGTACTAAACATGACGACAGTTGGTTTGGGAGAGTGTGTTTAAAAGTTTAAAATCTTTCAAGTGGTCATTAGAAATTTTTGTAGAGAAAATGTTTTTGCAAAGTGGTAAAAACTATATTCCTACAATTGATTCATCAGAGATTATATGTTAGATCATTTTATGATTTCTACAAGTGGTGTCTGAGTGAGTTAAAGGTTTATATTAGAAAATTTATGTATGAGGTAAAGATTGTGCAGATAACCTGAGCTGGAGGAGAGCTAGGCCACGATCTTGGAATGGATTCTGAACCTGTGAAAGCCAGACTGTGATCCCAGTTGATTGAGAGGGGGATTCTGAATGACAAAGAGCCAGGTTCTGATCCTGAGATTGTTAATGCTGATGAATTTAAAGATTCAACATTTGAGAGGGAGTGTATGTTGGTGCAAATGAATAGAGAAGACGTCAACATCCGATGGAAGATTGAAAGAGAAGAGAAGATAGAGACTGAGGATACTTACAGCGTCAAATACTTCAAAGAGAAGCCCAAAGGCTAATAAAGACTGAAGATGCAAAGACTCGACACTGAAGACTCCGTCAACATCCGAGGGGGAGTTTGTTGGTGCATCTGTCTGTCGTCTGCGTCTTGTATCGAGTCTTGTATATATCATGCTAGATCAGGGCACGAGAATCGAGAAATAGTGATTTAGAGAGATTCCGCTTGAAATGACAAGTATGTCATGTTCAAGCGAAATCACCTAAATGGCTAATTCCGCTCGAGTTTATCAACTGATTCCGCTTGAGTTGTTAATGTTGATTCCGCTTGAAATGATTATGTCATGTTCAAGTGGAATATGCTTGCCTATATATAGTGGCACTCAAGCGAAATCATTAAGTTGTTGTTCCGGTTTGCAACGAAGTGCTGCCGAAGTGTCGAATCGCTGTAAACTTCATTATTATCAATCAAACGACAATTTAAAGTGCAATACTTGCTGAATTAACCTCAGTTTCTTAGTTTCCGCCTCTGAAACTGAGATAAACTCTTCTGATCGACTCGTTCGGGTCTAAAAACGATCCTACATTGGGTAATTGTGAGATAAAATTCTAAGGCATTGAACATGATTTTTCACGCAACCTTTTGTGAAAAGCAAGGGTTCGCGCTACGCCACCACGTCTCACCTTCACTTGTCGCGCCCCGTGACCCCTCAGTCCAAAATCAACATCTGAACCCCTCTCTCGCGTCACGCCACAATGAAACCCATCATCCGTCGCGCTACGCGACGACCCTACTTGAACTGCTGACCTAACCTACCCGCTGGCGTAACGCGACAGCTAGCATATCTTATCATCACGCAGCGCGACGTTATATGCATCGAATAAAACCCATTTCTCAGCTCTTATCTCCCCCAAATCACTCATAACCCTAACCAGCTACCACCCATCGCCGATCCACCCTAGTTCCACCATATCTCAGCCGTTTCTCCACCATTCCCCGCCATTTTACACCCATACTGACCGGAATTTGATTCCGACCAAAACCCATCAACAAGTTGGAACTCTAGGCCGTGGTTTGTGTCGATTTGGGGACTTGACATCACGAAAATTCTTAAAAGTTTTCTTGCAATTTCAGTGAATCCGGTATGTATTCTTACTTTTACTCTCACATACATGCTTGTCGAGTGGCGGAACCAGAACATTTTTGTCGGAGGGTCATCATTAGCTTATTTTCTTTACATGTTAAAAACTAGGGGTCCATTTTATGTTTGTTTCCTTAAAACTCTGATTTTCTATATAAAAATTCAATAAATTATGGTGATCGGAGGGTCAGCTGACCCTCTTGACCCCCCTCTGGTTCCGCCCCTGTATGAGTCGTAGGTTACATCTTAGTGTCAGTTTTTAGAGTTTAGTTTGAGTCGGTTGTGTAGTGTATCTTGTCGGGTCATTCATGGGTCGAGTCTGTTTGTGTCACTTATAAGTTGTTTTAGTGTAGATTATTGGGTGCGGATGGATGGTTTTGGCATACGGAATGTTGATTTGCAGAATTTGAGGTTCACTTGTCGGTCTTGGGTTATGTTTAGAAAATTTTTCTAGTTATGGTGTCGAGTAATGGGTGCGAATGATTGTTGATTTGGGACTATTGAATTTGTGTTGCTGATGTTTATTGCTATGCTAGTACATTGCGTAAAGTTCAAACATTGCATTATTTAATGGGATATTTTTGACAAAGATGAAAACCTCCTTTTATTAGGCGGACTTTTTCAATGTTGAAAATCTGTTTTGAACTAACATCAGCTGAATTTAAGCAAGGTTGGACTTCAATGACGGTTTGGTAGGCATTTGAACTTAATTATGGACAATTAAGGTGCCGGGGGAGGGTAGTGTACATTGAGTCTAAGTTAGGGTGTCGTTTGAGTCTAGTTTAGTCGTCTTGGGGTTTACTTGCACGTACAAGTTAATTAGGCTCGCCCGTACTCAATCTCCATTCGGGCGAGCTTAGTTACTACTTAGCAATTGTAAAAGGTAACCCGGTCGTTTTTATTTCGACTTTATTTTCAGAATTAAACAGCGAATGAAATGCTATATGGTTCTTCTAATTTTTTAGAAAAAATTTTCAAAAAAAATCCAAAAAAAAATAAAAATTAAAAATACCAAAAATAGATTGTGATTACTGATGATCTGCTTGTTTCGTCTTGTTGAATAATTGTTTTGCAGATATGGCAGCCGCAGGAAGTAGCTTAGGAGGCGAGCAACGGCCACGTAAAAGGGGCCCAGGTCAGCAGGAGCAGCCGGCATTACAAGTAGACACGCCGGATTGGAGATTAAAGAAAATCAAATATATAACTCCTGAAAGGATTCCGATATGCAAAATTAATGTCACACCCCTAATTTCCACGTGTCACCGGTGGGCCCGGTGGGGGTTCCGTGACGTAGTTGATATCGTCATAGTCAAATAATACAAAATATAAATGCACAGCAGAAGCAAAAGAAAGATTTATTTCAACCGAATTAATTGTAATATCAAGTATCACAAATAGTCGAAATAGATCCATAGGCGGATCCGAAACAAAGAGGAGACTTTTATTCAACAGACTTCATGCATCCTAAGCTTGCGAGACTTATACTGATGCTAAGGAGTGGCCAGCCTATTACGCGTAGTACCTGCACTTAGCCTTTTTGGAAAATACGTCAGTATACACTGGTATATACAATTTAACTGACTCATTTTGAAAAGGTTTAAAAATTGATTTGAATGCCCGTGGCACAAAACATTTTTATAACTTGGGATAATTATTTGCTTAATAATCTTGTAAAAGAATTACATGCTTGTTATGCGTTCAGTTGCCCGGGTCGTACCGGGTTAAAGATTAATAGACACACCACTTAATATAATTCCGCCGCGAGACTTCTCTCGTACCGACGATTATACTTTATTGAAATGCACTACGGGTGTACGCCTACACCCGTGTGCTAAGGTCGTGGCCATTCTTTGAATGATGCCAAGGATATCCGGGACATGGTCATTAAACCCCCAAAGGTGTTAAACAAACAAAACAGCATTTTTAAACGGGTTAATTTGACAACACTTAACCACCGACCGATTAAGGTCAATTTCCCGACCAAGCGGTATTTTATATACCGTATCCCAAGCCCGTATAAGGGAAAATAAGTTAAACGTATTTACCTGAGAAAAGTATAAAATCAAATACAGCAAGTGCACGTAGCTTTTACTGGGCTCCTATATCTGGAATTAAGGTTTTAATAACCTATTAGAATCCTAACAGGTCTTAAGCTTAGACCGGTTAGTTTTATATAAAGATTACGGTTTTAAACGCACGATAAGGCGAAGACCGTTTTAGAATGTGGTTTTGACCCGACAAGCTTGCATGCTTGTCTAATATGGGTAACTTAATCACATTTTGGATTTTGAGTCCGAAATGATATGGTTTGACCCGTTTCGGCTAAAATGGGTAAACTAGTTACATAAGCCGATCCGAACGCGTAAAGTGCGTAACGAGTAACCATAAGAATCAAATACAAGTTTCTGATGTTAATATGCCTAAAATATGTTGTGATATCAGAATGATATCTTCCATTATGCCCCAAATGGTTTTAAGCCCAAACTATGCCTTATAAGGGCATTTTGGTCATTTTAAAGGGTGTAAAATGAGTTTAAATAATATTCTGAGTTACAGGTCTGAATGAATCAGTAAATATACTCATTTTATTAAGTTACAATAGTAGGGTATCATATATATGTGAAATTTATTACTTATAACCATTCTATGCTCCGTAGGGGCATTTTGGTAATTTCACATAAGCCTAAAAGGTCAAAACTGTAATTCTGAGTTTGAAATATATGCCTACTGTTAAAATATAAAAATCTTGCTAAGTACATCAGTTGGTTTCAACCCTATATGCTTAAAGAGGTTCTAGTACATACTTATGCGTTAAAATCGCTTAAAAAGGCGATTTGGAGCCATTTCCGGGTTTTGTATAAAAAGCTGATATTTTTAATATTCTAGAAGGCTCAAAATAATTTATTTAGCATACTAGATCAGTAGAAAAAGGTTTGGGGTCAAGAGGGTTTATAAAACTCATTTTATAGCCTAAAAGGGAAAAACCGGCATTAACCGAATTAAGCTTAGAACACTAAGTTATGCTCAGCCTAAAATTTAATAAAAATCTCTAAAAATCCCAACATATTATTTTATATCAGTAGACAAAAGTTTTGTATAAAAATTTGGGTTTAGACAGGCTATATGCAATTTACGCCATTTAATTACTAAAGAAGCTTTAAATTACGCTATTGAGCATAACTCTTAATCTACACCTCAAACTGATCTCAAATTTTAGGTGCAAGTTTATAAATCAGTAGCTAAGGTGTCTACCCTTTTATTTTTCTAAAAATTACATTTTAAGGTCATTTTGGCATAATGGTCAACATATAAGCTATTAACGGAAACATGCATGTGAATAGGGTATCTAATGAACCAAGTTGTATAATCTCAGAGGGTTATACTAACATGTAAATAGGTCCAAAAGAAGCTCTAAGGCAATCCAAATCTTGGCTTAAACGGGTCAGAACTGAAAGTCAAAGCAGAAGTCAAACTTTGCGACTTTCGATTCCAGACCGAGCCTTAACTGAAAATTGTCGAGTTGAACATGTTGAGACATGTTCTTACATTAATTACCAAGTTATTTTAATGATCAAACAGGTTGCATGTGACCTATATTTCTAATTATGCATTAATTTGAAAATAAGCATTCTGTTGACTTTTTAAGATAAGCTTTGACTCGACAATTAACATAGTTAGAGTGGGAATCTGGAAATACCCTTTTAAGGGTTTGTTACCCACATAATTACCTACTCAATGGTATTTTTAATTCGAGATATTACTGAGTAATTATTGATTAATCTCGAAGTCAAACCTTAATTACGATGGTTTGACTTTTAGTTAATTAACTAAGCTAAAACGAATTTAGAAAGGTTAAGGACACTTACAAGGGTCCTAATTAGGATTAGGGATCACTAGGAAGGTGGCTTGCTGTCCAGAGAGCTCCAGGAATGAACTTGTGAACTTTGCAATTGAATGAACAAATTGGTCACAACTTGGAAGCTCTTATATAGCAATTTCAAATGATTTAGATGATGCCATGCAAGTCTATGAGGATCCCTGATCATAACATCTGTCCCTAGTGCATGAAAATCCATTTGTTCAGCCCCTGGTATCAGTTTACAGGTCCATAAGTCAGTTAACAGACCTGAACTGGCAGCTGCAGGTTGTTTCTGTCGCTGGCACTCTGACGCGGGCCACGTAAGCCCATAAGGGGCTCTTACGCGGGCCGCCTGGCCTGTCTGATCCAGTCAAACTTGTTTAGACTTTGCACTTTTGGTCCCTGGTCCTTTGCAACATGGTTTAAGTCCCTAAATTGCAGTTTCAGCCCTCTAACCTTATTTTTAAGGGTCTTGGGACTCTTACTAACTTAGTTAAGTCCTTGACTAACTTTGTGAACACTCATAAGGCCTTAGAATTCAATGTTGACGCTCTTAACCCCTCGTACATGAATTTGATCATAACTTTCTCATACGATAACGAAACTTTATGAAACTTTAACCACATATTCTAGTGAGTATATTTTATCGTTACAAAGCTTCGGTCCGCCAAAAGGTCACTCAGAGGTATACTTTGCACATGTTGACACTTTTAGCCCCTGTGGTTTGTAATTCCTCACTTTCTTTCATATTTAGCTTCGTATGATCCATGATTTATTCGTTTGAAGGTATAAACATCTTGTAGGGCTATTTTTAAATATAATTATCCATCGTTGACACTTTGGACCCTTATATTCACATAGTTTCCCTGTTTGACAACTTTAGTCCCTCTAAAGTATTCTTTCACACGTTCAGAGCTTATGACACGTGTTCATACATTATTGGACATGAATTTTCAAGGTGTTACATCCTCGCCCCCTTAAAAGAAATCTCGTCCTCGAGATTTATGAAAACAATTGAGGGTATTTCTCTTTCATTGTGGACTCTAACTCCCACGTATATTCAGGACCTCTACGGGCATCCCATTTCACCTTGACGATAGGCACAAGCTTCCTTCGAAGCCTTTTTACCTGTCGATCCTCAATCGACACAGGTTTCTCCACAAATTTCAAGCTCTCATCTATGTGCACATCTGCGTGTGGTATGACTAGCGATTCACCAGCTAAACATTTCTTCAGATTGCAGATGTGGAATACATTATGAATACCACTGAGCTCTTCAGGTAAGTTTAACTTATAAGCCACTGATCCAATACATTCGATGATCTCGAATGGTCCTATATACCTTGGGCTTAACTTACCTTTCTTACCAAATCGCATCACCCCTTTCCAGGGATACCTTGAGCAAAACTTTATCGCCAACCTCAAACTTGAGAGGTTTTCGCCTCTTATCAGCATAGCTCTTCTTCCTGTCCCGGGCAGCTTTTAAGCGGTCACGAATCTGGACAATCTTATTTGTCGTCTCGAAGACTATATCAGGACCTGATAATTGAGTGTCTCCTACTTCTGCCCAACAGATGGGCGTTCTGCACTTCCTACCATATAGTGCCTCAAAAGGTGCAGCCTGAATGCTGGTATGGTAGCTATTGTTGTAGGAGAACTCGACCAAAGGTAAATGCCTATCCCAACTACCGCCTAGATCAATCACACACGCACGTAGCATGTCTTCCAAAGTCTGAATAGTATGCTCACTTTGCCCATCTGTCTGAGGATGGTAAGCTGTACTAAAATTCAATTGCGTGCCCAGAGACTGTTGGAAACTTTTCCAAAAGTGTGACGTGTATCTTGTATCTCTATCCGAGATAATAGCCACTGGTACTCCATGCAGAGATACAATCTTATCAACATACAATTGGGCTAACATGTCAGAACTATAAGTCTCTTTAATGGGCAGAAAATGTGCTGAATTAGTCAATCTATCTACTATCACCCATATAGTATCATTTCCATTCTTTGTCTTTGGCAATTTGGTGATGAAATCCATCGTCACTATTTCCCATTTCCATGTGGGAATTTCAGGCTGTTGTAGCAAACCTGACGGCTTTTGATGTTCAGCTTTAACTTGAGCACACGTAAAGAATTTAGCTACATAAGCAGCTATAGACTTCTTCAAGCCTATCCACCAATAGTTTGCCTTTGCATCCTGGTACATCTTGTTGGCTCTAGGATGAACGGAATATTTGGAACTGTGGGCTTCCTTGAGGATAACATCCTGAAGTCCTCCATAAACAGGAACCCATATACGTCCATTTAACCTTAAAATTTTGTCCTTACCATAGGATAACTGTTCTTCAGTTACTCCTAACTTTTCCTCAGGATAGTTAGCTTCCGACACAGCTTCCTTTTGTGCAGCTAACAACCTTTCATTCAAACTGTTCTTGATTTCAATGCTCTTGGCATTGATCCTTATTGGCTTTACTCTTTCTTTTCTGCTCAAGGCATCTGCGACTACATTAGCCTTGCTTGGATGGTATCTTATTTCACAATCATAGTCGTTCAGAGTTTCCATCCAGCGTCGCTGCCTCATGTTCAAATCCTTCTGATTGAACAAGTGTTGAAGGCTTTTGTGATCGGAGTATATCACACACTTTGTTTCGTACAAATAGTGCCTCCAAAGCTTCAGTGCAAATACAACGGCACCCAACTCCAAGTCATGGGTGGTGTAATTCTTCTCGTGCACCTTTAGTTGACGTGAAGCATAGGCAATGACCTTGCCTTTTTGCATTAACACACAACCCATCCCGGTGTGCGATGCATCACAGTAAACTACAAACTCATCGATTCCATTAGGGAATGTCAATACAGGAGCATTGCTCAACTTCTGCTTCAAAATGTCGAAAGATTCTTGCTGCTTAGGCCCCCAATCAAACTTGTTATTCTTGCGAGTGAGTAGAGTCATGGGTGCTGCAATTCTTGAGAAATTCTCGATGAAGCGTCTGTAATATCCTGCCAATCCTAAGAATCTGCGAATCTCTGTAGGCGTCTTCGGCTCTTGCCAATTCATAATAGCGTCAATCTTAGCGGGATCCACTTGGATACCACGCTCACTCACAACATGTCCAAGAAATTGGACTTCTCGAAGCCAAAACTCGCATTTTGAAAATTTGGCATAGAGCTTTTCTTGATGTAGCAGCTTCAGAATACATCGAAGATGTTTCTCATGGTCAGCTTGGCTTTTCGAGTAGATGAGAATGTCGTCGATGAAGACGATGACGAATTTATCTAAATAAGGCTTGCAGACGCGATTCATGAGATCCATGAATGCGGCAGGTGCGTTAGTGAGCCCAAACGGCATCACTAAGAACTCATAATGACCATAGCGAGTCCTAAACGCGGTCTTGTGTACATCTTCATCCTTAACTTTCAACTGATGATAGCCTGATCTCAGATCTATCTTGGAAAAGTAGCTCGCTCCTTGTAGCTAATCGAACAGATCGTCGATCCTGGGTAACGGATACCTATTCTTGATAGTAATCTTATTAAGCTCACGGTAGTCGATGCATAAACGCATCGAACCATCTTTCTTTTTGACGAACAAGATTGGTGCTCCCCATGGAGACGAACTAGGTCTAATGAAACCTTTAGCTAGCAAATCATCTAACTGCGTCCTTAATTCCTTCATCTCCGTTGGCGCCAATCTATAAGGTGCTCTAGCCACAGGTGCAGCTCCGGGGATGAAGTCAATTTTGAATTCCACTTGTCTATCTGGTGGCAAACCAGGTAGTTCTTCCAGGAAAACTTCAGGGTATTCAGAAATGACAGGTATATCTTCAATCTTAGGTTTCTCCTCGTCAATGATTACCTGTGCCATATAGATGACACAACCATTCTTCAGACATCTGGATGCCTTGAGCATAGTCACTTGATCAGGCAATCCATGTTGGGTATCTCCCTGGATGGTAAGTGGTTCACCAGACGGAGTCTTGATCACCACTTGTTTCTTGTTGCACATAATCTGGGCTTGGTTTTGTGATAACCAATCCATGCCTATCACTATATCAAAGCCAGCTAGCTTAAAAGGTAATAAGGACAAAGGAAAAGAGTGGTTCCTAATGGATATGACGCATCCATCTAATACAGTCGAAGCGGTTTCTATGGTTCCGTCAGCTAATTCCACTTCATATTTCACACTTAGGGTTTTAACAGGTAATTTCAATAATTCACAGAACTTATTATCTACAAAAGATTTGTCTGCCCCAGAATCAAATAATACTCTTGCGTAGACATCATTTGTTAGAAAAGTACATGTTATCACGTTATCGTTCTGAATAGCTTCCTGAGCATTCATCTGGAAGACCCTGGCGTTGGTCTTCTTTCCCTCTTCAGCCTTTTTCGCAAGTTTCGGGCAGTTGGGCCTAAGATGTCCCTTCTCGTTACAATTAAAGCATGTGGCATCCTTGGGTTTCTTACAGTCTAATGCCTTGTGATCTGGGGACTTGCAAATTCCACACGCTTTCGGCTGGGATTGCGATCTTGACTCATACCTGCACTTCCCAAAATGGTGCTTCTTACAAACCTTGCACCTGGGTTTATCACACGTCTGTTGATCTCCCTTCTTGGATCCCGACCCTTTCTTGTGGTCGTTATTTCCCTTGCGCTTCTTGTCTGAGCGCCGCGAACCATCATCTTCGTGTTTTCTCTTCTCAGCATCCGCATTTCTCAATGATCTTAGCCTAACAGCGTCTAGTGTAAGGGACAGAGATATGTCAGCTGCTGATCGAAATGTAGCGGGCCGTGAGGCTTTGACACTTGCTTTGATTTCTGGGGCCAGACCCCCAATGAAACGGGCTATCCTCTTTGGTTCAGGTGTCACAAGGTAAGGAACCAACCTTGACATAGTATTGAAACTCGTGAGATAAGCCTGGAAATCCAGGTTTTTCATGACCAACGACAGAAAATCAGATTCTATCTTTTCCACCTCGTGTTGAGGACAGTAGTTCTCCTTGATGAGAGCAACAAATTGATTCCATGACATGTTATACAACGGAACCTTTCCAGTAGCCTGAATTAATGACCTCCACCAGGCCAAAGCTTCACCTTTGAAGGACTGGGATACAAACTTTACAATATCCCTCTCGGCACAACCACGGATGTCCACAACAGTGTCCATCTCATCCAGCCAAGTCATGCAATCCATGTCCCCTTTTTCTCTGGTAAAATCCCAGGGTTTACAAGAAACGAAATATTTATACGTGCAACCTTGGGCACGTGGGGCATCATCAAACACAATCTTCTTGGGGTGAACACTGTTCTCATTTGAAGAATGTCTATCATCATCTTTCTTAGACTCATCCTTCTTAGACTTGGGTTGGACAGAGGGTGGCTTGCTGTGGCCCTCCGAATGAGTCTTTGGCTTGGCATGCGGTGTAGACAGAGTCCTACTGTGAGTCTCACTATACTCACTATTCTGTCGATCCAAAGCTCTTGTAACAACATTATTAACTAGTGCTTGCAACTATGCACCAGTCAGCTGTATTCTAGCATGATTGTGGTTCTCCACTGGACGACTGTTTACTTCGTCCGATCCCACCATGTAGCTTCAATTGCTACATAAAGCAATAATAGGCAAGGTTTTATTTAGAGGTTTTTACAGAATTTTATACTTTATTAACCATGGTTTTAAATAGCCATTACTGGTTAATTTGTTAATTATTTATTTATTCAGGACCTTTATTAAAATCCTATATCACATTTTAATATTAACATAAAATTCTAGTCCCAAGGACGGTTATAACCAAGATTTTTACAGAATCAAGGTATTCGGGTCTGAATCACAGTTCATTACCCTTTTCTAGATAGTGAGTTGCAGACTTCTACTGTCTCTTAGTCCCAGAGGACATTAATTATTACCCATAGGCACTTCATCCCCAAGGGATGGTTATTTACTTACAGGGAATTTTAAATTAACCCAATTTTCAAAGTTGGCCTATGTGATTTTTACTGCATCACAATTTTCCCAGTATGTTAACATACTTATAGATGTTAACATAAATTTGGAATCTTTTAGACAGGTTTTACCATCTTGGCCAGTTCTGCGATAACACGTGGCTAGGTTTTACCCCTAAGATTCTCTTTTTAACATAACGCAGATCAATCCTAAGTTGAGACGTTAATTATGGATCTGAATCTAATTATGGAGGTACCATCTTGGCCTTGTCTTAAAATGACAGATGGCTAGGTCATGTCCCTTTTTAGATTTTGCCATTCTATAATAATGGTAGATCTTCTTTATTAGGAATGTTATTTTCGTTTTACTTTTTATTTTAAGTTTATGCATATACTTATTAATAATAAACAATCATGAAAATTTAAATTCAACCATTCCATTAATAAAGATTAAACAGTACAACATTTGCCCTAAACGGGACTTCTACAAAATAACATGCCCGCGCATGGACGAAACACAAACAAACAAACCCACGCAGGGGTTAACTAAAAGACATGCCCACGCAGGGGCAGAATACTAAAAGACAAGCCCACGCAGGGGCCGAATACAGAAACAACAAGTCCACGCAGGGACTGATTACAACTAAACAAATAAACAACGAGTTCTTTAATGACCCCTTCTCTTGGACTTCCCCTTGAGCAAGTCTGACAGACCTTTGAAGAAGCCTCGGTTGTTTTCACGGTCTTCACGAACCACTTGCTCAACTCGGTTCAATCGGTCAAGAACCTCCTGTTGGCGCTCCGGCGGAATTAGCTGCAGCTGCGGCGGCTGGTACAGAGGTTGTGGAGGTGGTGGACGTTGGTACCCATAAGTTGGGTAACCAGTGGTCCAAAGACCACCATAGGGTCCCTCTGGGTGGCGAGCGTTGTAGTCCCACGCTTCCTGATATGGGTCTACGTTGGCATAGTCGAACTGGGTATGAGCCGGCTGCTCAAAAGGGTTATACACCGCTGAGCCAGCGTAAGCAGGTATTGGGTTGCCAAAACCCACCGGTGGCGCCACAAGCGCAGAGTTGATCTCCGGAACGGGGTTCGATGGACCCCCTATCTGTGGTTCTTCTTCTTCTTCTTGGAGTGGCGGGTAGTGACTGCCACTCGATGGTTGGGGTGTGCTAATGCGGACACCCCCTCGCACGGACATCCGTGCGTTTGACCTCCTCCGCCTCGGTGGCTCCGGAGGCGGCTGCTGTTCCACTGGTGGTGGTGGTGGCGGAGTGACTGCCACAAATCGGTGATCCTCGGAAGGATCCTGCTGCTGCTGCTGATATGGGGACGAGTGTTCAGAGGGCGTGAAATACCAGTCCCACTGAGTAAACCTCACATGGTAACTGTCAGGACCGCGGTACGGCGATCCGTGGAAAGATGACTCATCAGAGATTTCGATGGGGTGGTTTGGGGTCCCGGTAGCAGGCTCCATGGGATCCGTATACTCGTCCATGTCATTTTCACCCGAGAAGTGATCCTCGGGTCCTAGTGGGTTAAAACCCACGGGTTGTTGAAGGTAGTTAGCCGGGTTGAACCGGCTTTGGAATGCGGGGGTAGGGTCGACAAAAGAGTGGTGAGAGTTGGACCTCTGCAAGGGTATGAAAGAAGGTGGTTGGTTGTTGGGCTCGTTCTCTTATTAGGGCCCAAAAGAATGCTGATACGAAGGTGAGGAATTGAGGGAGACTGACCGCCTCCCGGGTTCAACGTAGAGCCTCCACGGCTCTTGTGGGCTTGTACTCATGGTGATCGATGGTGTTCGCCGGTGCGAAGGCCCGGCTTTATGATCGTTGCCCGTAACTGGGCCCTTGCCTCTTCCCCTCAGAAATCTTGGTGGCATTGTCGACCTGCATACAAGATTATGATAACAACAAGAAATATAAAATAAAAGACAATGCAAAATAGCACAAAAACAGAATTTGTCCTATGTTCTTTGTCTAGACTCGGAACTCGAGGAATGTGCATTTATTTAACTGAGATTAAACACAAAAGGCTAGTGTTTAATTCACTCAGCGTTGGCTCTCATACCAACCTGTCACACCCCTAATTTCCACATGTCACCGATGGGCCCGGTGGGGGTTCCGTGACGTAGTTGATATTGTCATAGTCAAACAATACAAAATATAAATGCACAGCGGAAGCAAAAGAAAGATTTATTTTAACCGAATTAATTGTAATATCAAGTATCACAAATAGTCGAAATAGATCCAAAGGCGGATCCGAAACAAAGAGGAGACTTTTATTCAACAGACTTCATGCATCCTAAGCTTGCGAGACTTATACTGATGCTAAGGAGTGGCCAGCCTATTATGCGTAGTACCTGCACTTAGCCTTTTTGGAAAATACGTCAGTTTACACTGGTAAATACAATTTAACTGACTCATTTTGAAAAGGTTTAAAAATTGATTTGAATGCCCGTGGCATAAAACATTTTTATAACTTGGGATAATTATTTGCTTAACAATCTTGTAAAAGAATTACATGCTTGTTATGCGTTCAGTTGCCCGGGTCGTACCGGGTTAAAGATTAATAGACACACCACTTAATATAATTCCGCCGCGAGACTTCTCTCGTACCGACGATTATACTTTATTGAAATGCACTATGGGTGTACGCCTACAACCGTGTGCTAAGGTCGTGGTCATTCTTTGAATGATGCCAAGGATATCCGGGACATGGTCGTTAAACCCCCAAAGGCGTTAAACAAACAAAACAGCATTTTTAAAAGGGTTAATTTGACAACACTTAACCACCGACCGATTAAGGTCAATTTCCCGACCAAGTGGTATTTTATATACCGTATCCCAAGCCCGTATAAGGGAAAATAATTTAAACGTATTTACCTGAGTAAAGTATAAATCAAATACAGCAAGTGCACGTAGCTTTTACTGGGCTCCTATATCTGGAATTAAGGTTTTAATAACCTATTAGAATCCTAACGGGTCTTAAGCTTAGACCGGTTAGTTTTATATAAAGATTACGGTTTTAAACGCACGATAAGAAGGAGACCGTTTTAGAATGTGGTTTTGACCCAACAAGCTTGCATGCTTGTTTAATATGGGTAACTTAATCACATTCTGGATTTTGAGTCCGAAATGATATGGTTTGACCCGTTTCGGCTAAAATGGGTAAACTAGTTACATAAGTCGATCCGAACGCGTAAAGTGCGTAACAAGTAACCATAAGAATCAGATACAAGTTTCTGAAGTTAATATGCCTAAAATATGTTGTGATATCAGAATGATATCTTCCATTATGCCCCAAATGGTTTTAAGCCCAAACTATGCCTTATAAGGGCATTTTGGTCATTTTAAAGGGTGTAAAATGAGTTTAAATAATATTCTGAGTTACAGGTCTGAATGAATCAGTAAATATACTCATTTTATTAAGTTACAACAGTAGGGTATCATATATATGTGAAATTTATTACTTATAACCATTCTATGCTCCGTAGGGGCATTTTGGTAATTTCACATAGGCCTAAAAGGTCAAAACTGTAATTCTGAGTTTGAAATATTTGCCTACTGTTAAAATATAAAAATCTTGCTAAGTACATCAGTAGGTTTCAACCCTATATGCTTAAAGAGGTTCTAGTACATACTTATGCGTTAAAATCGCTTAAAAAGGCGATTTGGAGCCATTTCCGGGTTTTGTATAAAAAGCTGATATTTTTAATATTCCAGAAGGCTCAAAATAATTTATTTAGCATATTAGATCAGTAGAAAAAGGTTTGGGGTCAATAGGGTTTATAAAACTCATTTTATAGCCTAAAAGGGCAAAACCGGCATTAACCGAATTAAGCTTAGAACACTAAGTTATGCTCAGCCTAAAATTTAATAAAAATCTCTAAAAATCCCAACATATTATTTTATATCAGTAGACAAAAGTTTTGTATAAAAATTTTGGGTTTAGACAGGCTATATGCAATTTACGCCATTTAATTACTAAAGAAGCTTTAAATTACGCTATTGAGCATAACTCTTAATCTACACCTCAAACTGATCTCAAATTTTAGGTGCAAGTTTATAAATCAGTAGCTAAGGTGTCTACCCTTTTATTTTTCCAAAAATCACATTTTAAGGTCATTTGGGCATAATGGTCAACATATAAGCTATTAACGGAAACATGCATGTGAATAGGATATCTAATGAACCAAGTTGTATAATCTCAGAGGGTTATACTAACATGTAAATAGGTCCAAAAGAAGCTCTAAGGCAATCCAAATCTTGGCTTAAACGGGTCAGAACTGAAAGTCAAAGCAGAAGTCAAACTTTGCGACTTTCGGTTCCAAACCGAGCCTTAACTGAAAATTCTCGAGTTGAACATGTTGAGACATGTTCTTACATTAATTACGAAGTTATTTTAATGATCAAACAGGTTGCATGTGACCTACATTGCTAATTATGCATTAATTTGAAAATAAGCATTCTGTTGACTTTTTAAGATAGGCTTTGACTCGACAATTAACATAGTTAGAGTGGGAATCTGGAAATAACCTTTTAAGTGTTTGTTACCCACATAATTACCTACTCAAAGGTATTTTTAATTCGAGATATTACTCAGTAATTATTGATTAATCTCGAAGTCAAACCTTAATTACGATGGTTTGACTTTTAGTTAATTAACTAAGCTAAAACGAATTTAGAAAGGTTAAGGACACTTACAAGGGTCCTAATTAGGATTAGGGATCACTAGGAAGGTGGCTTGCTGTCCAGAGAGCTCCAGGAATGAACTTGTGAACTTTGCAATTGAATGAACAAATTGGTCACAACTTGGAAGCTCTTATATAGCAATTTCAAATGATTTAGATGATGCCATGCAAGTCTATGAGGGATCCCTGATCATAACATCTGTCCCTAGTGCATGAAAATCCATTTGTTCAGCCCCTGGTATCAGTTTACAGGTCCATAAGTCGGTTAACAGACCTGAACTGGCAGTTGCAGGTTGTTTCTATCGTTGGCACTCTGACGCGGGCCGCGTAAGCCCATAAGGGGCTCTTACGCGGGCCGCCTGGCCTGTCTAATCCAGTCAAACTTGTTTAGACTTTGCACTTTTGGTCCTTGGTCCTTTGCAACGTGGTTTTAAGTCCCTAAATTGCAGTTTCAGCCCTCTAACCTTATTTTTAAGGGTCTTGGGACTCTTACTAACTTAGTTAAGTCCTTGACTAACTTTGTGAACACTCATAAGGCCTTAGAATTCAACGTTGACGCTCTTAACCCCTCGTACACGAATTTGATCATAACTTTCTCATACGATAACGAAACTTTATGAAATTTTAACCACATATTCTAGTGAGTATATTTTATCGTTACAAAGCTTCGGTCCGCCAAAAGGTCATTCAGATGTATACTTTGGACATGTTGACACTTTTAGCCCATGTGGTTTGTAATTCCTCACTTTCTTTCATATTTAGCTTCGTATGATCCATGATTTATTCGTTTGAAGGTATAAACATCTTGTAGGGCTATTTTTAAATATAGTTATCCATCGTTGACACTTTGGACCCTTATATTCACATAGTTTCCCCGTTTGATAACTTTAGTCCCTCTAAAGTATTCTTTCACACGTTCAGAGCTTATGACACGTGTTCATACATTATTGGACATGAATTTTCAAGGTGTTACAATTAATAATAGAGCTGACCACCCACTACTGCAGTTTGACCTGAATTCTAATGAATGGAAAAAGTATGATAAACTGAAGGATACTGATTTATTACAGCATAGGACCATAGATTGGGGTTGGTTAGATGAGATCGGTTCGAAACAGGAGGTGTTGGATCTTTTGGGACCAAAGTTGAGGACGATGGTAGATTGTGTTTAGGACCAGTATGAGGTGTTAGCCTTAGAGTTCCACAGTACTTGGAGTCATAAAGAGAGAAAGTTTGCAGATGCGAAGGCAGTATCGTTCAATTTGGGTAGACGGGTATTTGAGATGGATATGGCCCGATTCGCGGTTGCTTCTGGTTTTTATACACATGAGGAGGTTCAGCAGCCAGGTTTTGCTACTAGTTTGAGAGGAGCATACTCCACTGATAGAGAGTTTAGTGTTGGAGCGGCAGAGTTACGTCGGTTTTGGAGCACCATTTTCGATCACCCTTTTGCATTGACGAACCTTATTACTTCAGTTCGTAATCCGGTGTATAGGTATGTTCTAAAGATCTTGTCTACTACTCTTTTGGGTTGGAAATCGGGAGAGAATAAAGCAAACTGGATTGAAATATTCATCTTGATGTGTCGGGTGGAAAACAGAGAGATGAATCCGGCGACTGTGTTAGCTGCTTCGTTTAGTAGAGGGCGCCAAGGTGGTCCACGGGCGGCATTGGCTATGGGTCCGTACATCACCCGTCTAGGATTGATTTTGGGGGAATTTGATAAATATAACCCCCGGTTTTTACATGAAGGACCAAAGACGGTTATCTTTGGCATGGGGGAGTTGCAGCAGGCAGGTATTGTTTCGTACAATAAGCTGTATAGATGGGAGGAGATTAGGCAGGGGCCACAGGTACAGCCACTTGAGGGACATCCAGCTGCGGATGTCATGATGCAGATTGAGCCCACTCATCGCCAGCGACCACCACAGAGGCACGAGAGGCCTGCACCGCAGTATCCTCGTAAGCAGCCGCCTCCTAAGCCACTTACTTTGCAGTCTCTATCTGGCTCTGTGGAGCAGAGGTTTGATAGTCTTGAGCAGGTTATTCGGACCGGGCAGGAGAGGCATGAAGGGGCTCTCAGATATATTATGAGTAGGATGAGTATGGCGATTCCTGACTTCTTTCAGCCGGGTGCACAGGCTGGACCGATTGATGCAGGAGTTATGGATGATCCGGCTCCCCCATTTACTGTGTTCGGGGAAGGTAGTTCAGGAGCCGCTGGGCAGGAGGACAGTGAGGAGGAAGAAAGCGAGAGTGGAGAAGAATAGTGTGGGGATGGCGAGGATACAAAAGGAGGTGATATTATATCTTTTGTTTTTATCTTTTATGCT
Organism: Helianthus annuus; assembly: GCF_002127325.2. NCBI lineage: Eukaryota > Viridiplantae > Streptophyta > Magnoliopsida > Asterales > Asteraceae > Helianthus > Helianthus annuus. The sequence continues at coordinate 169,133,149 of NC_035436.2, forward strand.
GTTTTAATCCTCAGTCTTTTGGTCTGTACTTATATTTTGAATACTTGTGAACAGGTTGGTTGGGATGGTTTGGTTGGCTTGTGGTTGAACTGATGCTATTATGTTTATATATTATCTTTTGGTAGTGTTTGGTTATGATGTTTGCTAGGTTGACGTTTGTTGCCGCTTTCGTTCGCGTGTCCGATTAGGAATTGTTTGCTGAGCGCGTTCGGATTGGAGGGTTTATGTGGAAACGACTGGCATATTAACAGTCTCACATATCAGATAAGTCATTTTCCACTTGTATATTTTGTGCATTTTCTTTTTTTTTTTTTTGGTATTTAGTTATTTAGTTTAGTGGTAGTATAGGTAGTTTAGTATGTTTTCATACTTGCATTAGGGACAATGCAAATTTTAAGTGTAGGGATGGAGCATATGAGTCGTAGTTTAGTTTGGTAAGTTAGTGTGTTGAGTCATAAATATAAAAAAAATTAAAAAATTGAAAAATTCCAAAAAAAATTGAAAAATGTTGAAAATGTCTTTCGATTAAATAAGTTTGCAAAATAAAAGCGGAAAATGATAGAAAAATCGATTTTTGTTCGGGTTGCAAATAAAGATAATATGAGAATTAATAAATTAAGCCCGTGTCTAATTTGAGATGTGTGAGTAGGCTTGGCCCGGTTTTAGGTTCCTTTGAGCTAAAAACATACCTAATTGTTGATTTACTAGCGGGTTCTCATCTAGGAGATGTAGTGAAGCCGAAACTGTCAATAATAGTATAAGAGATGCCGTTATAAGCTAAGATCGTTAGAGTTTCTTGTCATAACATGGGAATAAAATAATAATAATAATAATAATAATAATAATAATAATAATAATAAGAGCTAGACTGAAAAAAATCGGCAAGGTCTACGTAATCTCTGTTGGGGATAGTGACTCTAACTTGGAATACCTCTGGGATTGTTGAATCATAATGGAAAATACTGATGCCTATTGTAATCTCTCTTGGGGATGGTGACTCTGATTGGGAATGCCTCTGGGATAAGGTATGCACGGTCTAAAAAGCTCAAAAGAAAAAAAAATCGAAAAGGAAAAAAATATAATAGAGATTTGATTTTAAATTATCTTGATCTTGGTATAAAATGGTTAGGAAATAAGCCAGTGGTCATTCCTTTTGTTCTATAAACCTGAGGCGAGACTAGGTGAATCGTCTAATTCTAGTGTGAGACCCTAGGTGAGTTGACCGAACTTAAATTAAATAAACATGATAAGGGCTTGGAACCGGGGTTGGGTTTAAGAGGATCAAAATACTCGCAATCACGGTTAACACGGGTATTAATTTTAATAAAGTAAACTAGCTTTTGTGCCTGAACATTAACTTGATTCTGATTCCGTTGCATAATTCTTTTTCGGGGACGAAAAAATGTAAGTGTGGGGATATTTGATGTATTGCAAAATACATCCATTTATCGTGTAAAGTTTGTATATATTTCGTGTTTGTTTGATTACGGTTTAGTTAGGATTTCATTACTTTGATCAGTTCTTGTATTTCCAGGTCTCTAGTGCTAAAAAATGTCGAAAAACGAAGAGTTAACGGCTGGAAAACAAGTTGGAATGGAGTCCGGATAGTTGCAATGCTGAAACTGGTTGAAAATCGAAAGAGTCTGTGAAAAACAACCTATCGCATCGCGCGACAGCTTCAGGAGTTCATGGTGGCGCCACGCGAGGATTAAAATAATAATATCTGATCATTGGTAGTGTTGCGCTACGCGACGACAAGCAGTCTTACCCGTCGCGCGACGCGACGGGGTATCTGGGTGGAAATTAATGTTTTTGAGATAGGGTTTTACTATAAATTGATCATAATCATTCACAACCCATTCTTTATGAATTAGCAAGCTTGTGGACGAATTTCAGAGATCTTTTGGAGCGTTTTCGAGTTCGGGAAGCTACCGGTTGAAGATACGAAGTGCGGAAATCATTCTGGTTGCATATTTGCCATTCGGGTGTCTTTACTTTCGTCTTTCTTTCATCGTCATGTTTCGTGTTCTTGATTATACTTCGTGTTTGATGTTTTTCATGACTTTGATTGGCTAAACTTGTTAACTACCTAGACTTGGATGAATGATTGCTAAAGTTTTGATTATTATTATGAATTTATGAAAACTATGGATTATTTATGAATTGTAAACGACTTGTTCTATCGGTTAGATGTGTTTGCATGCTTGATGTTGTTTGAATATTGATTATTGCTTCGTATGATTCTTGATGACGGTCTTTATCACACAATAGAGTCGTGCTAGGTTTTAGATTTTGGTGAGTGTCTATATCACATAATAAATATCTAACCTTTAGGGTGGAATTACGTAATAAACCAGAGAAGTAATATTCCGTAATCTCATAAAATCAAGTGTTCTACTAATCGTCAATAGCTGCAAGGTGCGAGGTTATTGTTAGGTCCAAGTCATTAAACTGAAAGGTAGGAGCTTCATTAGGAATAAACCTATTGGCTAATGTCTAGCAAGTCTAATTGAGAAAACAAGTCTATCCTTGGTTTAGATCTCGACAGGGAGTGAGCCTCGTAGGATACTTTCATAAATCCATTAGGCGTCTTGCAAAAGAGTCTAATAACCGGTAATCTAAACAACTTCTAGGGTGTCATAGCGTGCTCTTGAGAAGGGTTAGGAGTCCTTTAGATTTCCCGAAAGGTGAGAACTTTACGATCCTGGTTCCACAGTAGACAACTTCCAAATATAATCTTAACTAAAAGCAATCAGGATTCCAGTCTAGGGAGTGTTTCCACCATCTGAGTAAAGTCCGAAGTAATCGTTTAGTTAATTTAGTTTAATTGCTTTCTTAGGTATTTTAGAAACCTCCCTTTCAAAACATAAAAGTAGTTAAGTGTTGCGTCAGAGTCAGTCTAGATAAGGTCATTAGCGTAATTCGATAGAGTCTCGTGGGTTCGATATCCGAACTTACATTAGTTATACTAGAGTCGATCGGTACACTTGCCGGTTAGTAGTTTAGTGTGTCTTAATGAGTCTAGACTATTACTTAGAGTCTAGAATTAGGTTAATTTAGTTACTTTTATTAAACTACTTTTTAGCACATCATCTTCACAAACCATGAGTTCATACTTAAGCCTTTTACATTTTAAACACTTTTTGGGTTGCAATATGTATCCATACTAAAACACACATACGCACACATACATGCAAACTTATTTAAACACTCAATCCGTATACATGTTTATATGATATCCTATTTGTGATTTCATGCTAGATTAATCTTTAGCTTAGCTAATTATCATTAACCTTGCAAGTAGGGGCGACAATTCTTGACATGACCCGAACCCGACACGGAAGAAAAACAGGTTTGGGTCGACTAAGACGGCTCGTTTAAAAAACTGGTCGGGTTAGCGTTGACCCATTAACCCGTTTAACTATTTAGAAAAAAAATCTTTTATATTTTTGTTTTTTTCGTTTCTATTTTACATGGTCCGTTATAATAATGTTAATTTTGATACATTATATTATTTAATTGTCACACTCATACTCATCATGAAATATATTATCGATAACCCGCTTAAAACCCAACAACTTGTTTATAAAATCGTCAACTTATATGACTCGTTTAAAAATATAGGTTAAACGGGTCGGGTTTGGGTTGGAATCTTTGACCCGAATAATAATATGGGGCAAGTTCGGGTTGAACATTTCAACCCACCAACCCGCAACCCGTCAACTCGCCAACCCATTAACCCGACACGATTGACATCCCTACTTACAAGCCTCTCTTAACATGTATAACGTTATTGGATTTGCACACCGCCCGTTTTATGGGTCATTGTTAAGTTATTCTTTACGGTCTTATTTGCTCCGGTGATAAGATTACGCTAGTGTCAAACTTTGGATTGATATTTAGGCTAATGCATGCTAGTATGTTACATGATTTAATATACTTTAAACATGCGGATTTGAGACTCATTCTTATATATGTTATGTAGGCAAACTAATATAATTACTTGCATAATTTGTATTGACGAATATTTAATACATATTGTAGGAAATGATTGATGATGCTATTACAAAAAAATCTACTTAGAATAGATTTAGAAACTCATCTGATTTTATTTATGCAACTTGATGTTTTAGTCTTGTAAGTTACAATTGTTGTATTTCTCTTTTTGAACAATGTGAAGTACTATTCAATACTATGAAAATGAAATTTTGAACTTTAATTTATTATTGCAAATTTAATTAATGTTATGATATCTTTGAACAATATATTACGTCTTACTTTGATGTTTCAGCTATCAATTGAGGTATGACATAATGTCCTAAATTATGTATATGTTACTGAACATGGGGATGATTCAAATGAAAACCACTTTTATTGTGAAAACTCGAAAACTAACTAAAAAAAGCCTAAAAAGCACACCAAATTTTTTTTTTCAATTTTTTATAAAAAAACGCAGGTTTTTTTATATAAAAAAACTTTTTTTCAAAAAAAAAATTGTATTACACATGTATAATACTACACATGTGTATGTGTACTACACATGTGTAGTATTACACATGTGCGCTACAATTTTTTTTTATTTTTTTTATATACTAAAAGTGGCGAAAATTGGTATGCAAAAAAAAATGGTATGTTTTTTTGGCTTTTTTAATTAGTTTTTGAGTTTTCACAATAACTAGTTGTTTTCATTTGAAACTTCCCCTACTGAACATATTGGATAAATATATATACATCCATCGACGTTACTTACACAAAATCATCTAAACTGACTAGTTTTGCTTTGTTGGAATGTCTTGGAATGTATATAACTAGCTTCTTATTTATAATGATGATTATAGAGATTTGTGATGAAAAATGAAAGGGGAAATATGTAAATATTTATTTAACAAGTTCATTAAGGGTAAAATAGTAATTTAATAAGAGTAATTTTAATGAAAAGGAGAAATATGTAATATATATAGATTAGGGAGGGGAAATATGTAATATATATGAGTTAGGGAGGGGAAATATGTAATTGAATTTTTTTCTTGGGTAAATATGTAATAAGCTCACTTAGGAAGGGGAAATATGTAAAAAACCCTATTTATAAGCATACAACAAATATGTGGAAATAAATCGATATGTGAAAAGTAGAATTAGTCAAGCAAAAAGCTTTGAAAAAAAGAACTCCGAACTAAATAGGGACGGATAACCTACGGCATTTTTAATAAGAGTAAATTACAACTTTGGCCCTTGAGTTTAGTTAGTTTAACTATTTCGACCCAAAAAGTAATCTTTTAACATCTCAAACCTACATGTTGCATTTTGTAACGATTTTAGCCCTAACACTAACTATGTTACTTTGTTTTGTTATGTATAAGGGTATTTTAGTACTTTTATGTCTCAGAGGCTGTTTATGTAAGTTATAATTTTCCTTTTAATGTTTAAAAGATTGTTTATGTAATTACTCAAATTAATAAAAAACCAAACCACAATTTCAGTCTCTATAGAATGAGTTTTTTATTTGTATATATTAAAAAAAATATCTTTATTTTTTAAACTTTTTATTGTTGTTTTGTTTTTATTAATTAGTTATTTTTACGATTATTTTTAATAAAACACATTTTAATTAACTAAAATTGTCTTTTCTAAAAGTTTTTTTATAAATGTCTTTTATGATCGTTCGTTTTTTCAAACTTCTTTTTAAACCGCTTATGTTTTGTTAATATATCGTTTATTTAAATCGTTCATTTGTTTAAACCTTCTGTTTGTTTAAAATAAAAAATTATAAACATTTTCTATAAGCCTCTTTTTTAAAATGTTTGTTTTTTAAACGGTTTTGTTTTTAAACATTTTAAGAAAGACGCTTATAAAAACGGAAGGTTTAGAAACAAGTAAAAATGATCGAGTAAAAACCGAACGATTTTAGTAAACAAAAGGTTTAAAAAATAAAGAGTTTTAAACAAACGGAAAGTTTTAAAAAATAAACGATATATTAACAAAACATGAACTGTTTAAAAAGAAGTTTGAAAAACGAACGATCATAAAAGACATTTATAAAAAAAACTTTCAGAAAAGACAAATTTGCTTATTTAAAATGAGTTTTATTAAACAATAATCGTAAAAATAACTAAATAATAAAAGCAAAAATAACAATAAAAAAATATAAAAAATATAATATTTTTTAATATATTCAAATAAAAAAACTCATCCTATAGAGAATGAAGAATGATACCGTGGTTTGATTTTTGTTAATTTAAGTAATTACATAAATAATCTTTTAAACGTTTAAAGAAACATAAAATTCAATCTGGAGGTTTGATATGTCAAAAAATTCCTTTTTGGGCCGAAATGGTTAAACTGGCTAAAGTTCAGGGGCCAAAATAGTAATTTACTCTTTTGATAATTAAATGACATATACGAAAATAAAGTAACTAAATTGTAACAACCCGCACGTTCGTGCGTTGTTACTACTCGTTATACTCGTTACGCCTAGCACCAGAGATTCGGATCATAATGTAACTATATCGCATACATCGCTATATCACAATATTTTCGCATATTATCGCACATTTTATCGCTATCACATCACATTGTACTTGCTGACAACCACGAAGATGTCGAGTGAGGACCAATTCTACCCTCCTTGATAGCCGTGATGTGTCGCAGTGCAACTCATTACTCAAAACGCACATCGCATCACACATTAACGTTCACGGTGACATTGAGTGAGGACCTATTCTACCCTCCTCGATGACCGTGAAGCGTCGCAAAGTAACGCATATTCGAAACGAAACCCGGTTATTGTATCGCAACTTTGAAATATGGATATGTATATACGACCCAACTTGGCTAATTATAATAAATATATGAAAATGTGGATAAGAATGTGTAACCAAACTATTGCAACGCTTAACAATCGAAATGGAACGCCAAAACTCAGCTTGCCGGAGGCGTTTGATCGAATGGCACTTCGATCGAATGGCCATCCGATCGGACAAGCATCCGATCTGATGCACTGCACTACCTCCTCTCCTCTCTTGCCTATAAATAGCCCTTGTCACATCACTATTCAAGTGATGTGACAGCTCCCACTCGACCAGCACGCTTCTGGGCTATTTTCCCTCGATTTCTCGCGATTCTTGTAAGTTTTCAACCTAAATCTTGTACTTTCTCGATCAACACGCACTCCTACACCTTTCTATCTTTTGAATCTCAACTTTTAACCGTGAAATCACTAGATTCAAGGAGTTCTAGGATGATGTCATCATGGTGTTCTTGTGAACTTCATGTTTTGGCTTCAATCCACCAAGAACAACTTAGATTTGAACGATTTCCACATAAATAAACAAAGATCTTGCATAGATCTGAACATATTCATGGTGAAAGGGATTGAAAGATGGTTTTACTAACTTTCTTTCAACTCTTTTACACTCAATGCACTCAAACCGATAGAATCAGAGCTTGTTCTGATCTTCTACTCCTTCTTGATGATGTGTTGGTTCAAGATCTGTATTCTATCAACGAGACCACCGATTTCGGGTTAAACATGGAACACCGTCTCGAACAGTTACTAGTCGGATTCGGGTGATTCCTGTCCGATCAGGAATACCAAGTATTGACGAGTTTTCTGTTGCTTAGCACGATATCAAAACGTCTCGATAAAACGAAAAATAATCAAAACAACCAAATGTAACTCGAACAGGTTGACCAGGACGGAGCGCCGTCCGAACGGACTACTGTCCGAATGGACAACCATCCGAACGACCGGTCAGCCGAACGACTTGTATATTGGTTCCACCTTAGTATTCAAACCAACTCTCAAGAGTTTTGAACACCGAACGGATTGCCGCCCGATCGAACTACCACTCGATCGACCGGCCATCCGACTATGTGATGTTTCGAAACTTCAACACTTAAACAATTTTCAAAATGTTCAATGCACAAAGGATGCCAACCGATCGAATGACCGTCCGATCGCATGACAACCTGCTGTGAACTTGTTCTCACTAAAAGTGTCCAACCAATCGGGTTGTCGTCCGGTCGAACGACCGTCCGATCGACCGACCTGAAAGGTAGAGATACTTCTATGTTTTAAAAATGCTACAACGGAAACTTCAAAAGTCAAGCCATCATACACAAACACATCTTTCCCAAAGGAGGAAACAAAGCACTCGAACGACCATCCGACCGGACGACCGTTCGAACGGACTACCACTCGCACAACTGGTTGTCCGATCGGATTACCATCCGATCGAACTACTGTCCGACTCACTTGTACTTTGCGTCGTTTTACGCGGTGCTTATCGCTTACACTATCAATCTGTAATCAGGTTAATCTCAGACGCGCTCCCTTCAATCCAACTAAGTTTTGTTTACTTGCTGAACACCGACTGTGAGTATACTCGAACCCTTTTTATCGCATTTTGGGTGTAACATACGTTCCTAATTAAATCGAATTTACCAAAATGAATTATTCAATCAAACTGTTTATCACTTGCGAATAATTCTATGCATATTTACACGTGATGCTAGTTACATATGTGTTAGGACTTATACTCACGAGGTCCTGCCTTAACTAGTATAGTACTATAGAACCCGACGGGGTCTAGTTAGGATGAATAGCAATCGCAATCGCAGCTCGAGTGTCTTAGCTGGTAGTATCAGTCTTATAGGCATATATGTTGAGGTATCTCGTTTATGTATTTGGTAATTCGCAGCATTTTTTTATCTATTTACGCTACACTATCAAAACTTGTATACTCGCCAATACTTTTGTATTGACGTTGTTTTAACGTATGTTGCAGGTTTAGTCGCAGTCTACATCAAATCAAGCTAGGAAGTCTAGAAACTCACCTAAAATCTAGGTTGTCGGATTTGTATTGTTCGAGAGGACAAAAAATCTGTGATAACTTATGTGATTGTATTGTTTGTTAGTATTGGATAACAAATGAAATAAATATTGTCGCTTTATAGTTGTTATGGATTCTCTTGAGCAATCTGATTCGCCTAGTATCACGCCCCGATGATTCCGCCATCGGTTGGGGTGTGACAGATTGGTATCAGAGCCATAACTATAGGGAATTAGGTAAAATTTTGTGACTCGACCTAGTCCGGGTCGACGTCTTAGAAATTGACCTAGTCTATAGTCTAAGTACCAACGGGCCGACTCATACGAACCTAGTAGGAGATTGTACGGGCCTAATTGACACTCTCGGTCGAATTCGCTAAAAACTATTACTTCGTGTGAACACCTCATACTACAAATTCACACGAAGAACCTTTCCTAAGGCTAGAATATTACTTAGCCTTTCCTAAGGCCAACACAATACACACGTTTTCGAAAATACACGTATAACACAACAGAATGATCCAGTCGAGACCAGGTGTGAAAACCAAGAACTCTCTATAGGATTGTTCACTCAGCACATTTTTCTAGCACGAGAACTTTCTGATGAGCTAGGAGTGACATCCGAATCTCAACGAAAGTCTCCATCTCAAAATCCAGCGGAAATCCCGAATTTATTCGAAGAGCACTACCACAATTAGGAACGAAGTTGTTAAGTCAGGGGTGAAACCCGTATCTTAATAAACCGTCCCACTCTCTAAAATGGTTTTCGAAAAGCTCTCACCAAGGACTCGACAATAACAATGACTCGAGCCACGCGATGATAAGGAGGATGAATGCCATGAGCTGCATCCCAGTGGAAGCATAAGTCTTCTAGGTCAACGCGCGTGCACGAACTTGTTGGGTATAGTTGGGTAACCTTGGGTAGTCGACGCCTAAACACCTGAGGCACTCCGATTATTTTACTAAGCCTACGACTCGCCGGTTTTACGCTTTAATGAACTTAATTACGCTTTATGCGTTTATTATACGCTTTATCGATTTCTCGATTTATCAATTTTCACTCCTTGTTTTACAAAACGCACAACTCGCACAGCCATCGCAATCCAAAACGAAAACTGAATAATTACAACAAAACTAATGATTAATTATTCGCTCTCGCTTTCGCTATCTCTCCCTCTCCAACGCGTCCTCGCGCATTCTATACCGACATGTATGTGTACAAGAATAAGCTACAACTAATTATATATAAGCCAATCAATTATGTGGAAACTGAGGAATCTCATGTCTCCTATGTGGCTCCTATGTGAAATCTAATATATAATACTCGCTACAGGTTTTGAACGCGCTCAATCGCATCGCAAGACTCAAAAATCATTATGATCGAATATCACTCCAAAACTCTCTCTGTCTAGATGCCTTCCAATGACTCTACCTCGAGACAAACAGCTAGGAGAAGAGCCAAACAAAGCGTCGAGAAGAGGATTGCCTCGCTTGTGGCCAGCGAAGTGGCCAAGGTCATTCCTCAAATTGTCGCTCAAGTGCACTCTCTCAGCAACTCTCGAACCTTGGAAGACTCTAAGACAGAAGCGCCGCAATCTGCTTTCCTCTACAAACACTTCAAAGCCTGTGACCCAATGGAGTTCACGGGTGAAGGAGGTGTGTCCCAACAACTCCAGTGGTTCGATTCTATCGAAGTTACCCTTCGTCAGAGTGGGTGTCCCAATGGTTTTCGTACTACTTGCGCTACCGGAGTATTTCAATCGCGAGCACTCGACTGGTGGACCGCTGAACGTAACAAACGTGGGATCTCCGCAGCTTACGCTCTCTCTTGGGATGAGCTAAAAGAGCTCATGAAGAAAGAGTACTGCCCTCCCCACGAAGTCCAGAAGCTAGAAGACGAATTTTGGAAAATCAAGCAAGTCAAAGGTGACAATGCTGGCTACACCGCAAGGTTCAAACAGCTTAGCATAATCTGCCCAAGACAAGTCAACACTTCAGAAAAAGCCATAACGAAGTACATTCGCGGCTTGCCTGAATGTGTGGGCGATTTTGTCGAAGTTGCAAGACCTGCTATTATCGAAGAAACCTACCGCTTGGCCGCTGAGATCAACGACAAATGAGTCTTGGACGGATTCTTCTCCAAGAATCCTGTCAAACAAGCGCATCAAGCAATCGTCATCGATTTATCTGACGATTCTTCCAACAATTCTACCGACGATTCTTCTGAAAATTCCTCCGATGATATCTTCAGCAAATCATCAGACGAATCCGCCGACGACACTGCATCATCTCAGGAAGCTCAGCCAGCCGTAAACGAAAGACCATGAGCCAGACTCTTCAACAACTAGACTGTCGCAACCAGAACCTCTCCAAGCAGCTCCAGTCCACTTAAAGCGCGCCTACAACGGAGCTCATCCCCTGTGTTTCACGTGTATATATCATCACCCGCCAGAAGCTAACTGTCGCTATTGCGCAAATTGCAACTGGTATGGTCATCTTACGCAGCACTGTCGCACGGGACCGCAGCCTTGAGGATTTTCAGCAACAACCGTAGTCTCCGCAGAAGTACACCACAGCAACGTTATTTTGCTTATTAATAATGTTGTCATAATAATACGACTTATCGCCATCAATCTCTTTTTCATGTGGAAGCTTATTCTATCTCTCGACGCATGTGGATTCTATTTCTCTCTCTCTCGCGCGCACAATCTATACGCTAGCACTATGTACTATAAAATGTATTTTACCCCTACTATGCGGTCTTGAGATAAGGTACGATAAACGTGCAAGAATCAAATTAATCACGGGTGCACACGAGATTATTTTGGTTAGTGCACGAAGATCGTAGTGAGTTTCAATGATGCCTCAACGTTCAGGGCATGGTTAAGCGTGGTGGATACGCCGCTGGTACTTCCTATATATAAGCATCTTGACCATGTCTGACAAAGTGTGACACCTATTCACAGAGTGGAGGCGCATGGATGAAACATGATGGTGTTTCGCCATGTCGACCGAAGTTTTGTGAAGAAAGTGCCATGTGGAGTTGGAATGTAGACCTATTATGCTATTGTAGTTATTTTCGACACACTAAACTATACATCGCAAGGCGTAACAATCTAATCGCAACTCAAGCGTGTACTCGCAAAGACTCTTCATAAGTCAACACGCTCGCAATCGCATTGTCGCTAGAATCTACCTCGCAATCGTTATCGCTTATTATGGGTGTTTTGGTCAAAAATTACCGAAGCAATTAAGTGATCAAATTAGTTAAGTGAGGTAGTGTGCTAAGAGAATGTGTTCAAAAATATGTCAATTGAGTTATTTGTAAAAACAGTTTGGGGATACGGCTCAGGATATAGAGTGGTATCTGCGATCAAACAATGAGCAAAAAAGTAAAGTAAATGACACGAGATGTACGAGGAAAGCCCTTGATTAATCTAGATCGCCGGCATAAAACCTCGGGAGCTGACAATCGCAGCTGCCTTGTTCTTCTATTGCTTCAAATATCAGGATACAGTGCAGGATGTGGTGCGGATCGACTAAGTGTTACAACGTGAATTGGGTACAAGTGTGGTGATTGCAGTAATCTAGAGAGCAAGAGTGTACAAGAGTGTTAGCGAAAAGATTGTGTGCCTTAAACTGATCCGCCACATCTATTTATAGTAAAGATAAATTAACAAACTATCCTAAACTTGCGGGATCCACCGAATATTCCTTCATCGAACGTTGTAGACCTGGTCTTTCGGGCTCAACGTCTCTTCTTCACCAAACTCGTCCGAGTCCTGAGGAGAAGAAGTCCTCTTGACCGTTAGTAAGCCTCAGCCTTTAACCTGCACGTGGTTAATCAATAAACCTCAGGATATCACCCAAGATGTTAGCAATATCCTCTTCCAGCATCCTGGTCACAAATAAACAAAGGCAGGATATTGGTCAGGATATGTATGCTTAGAAAATGACCCATAACAATTGTCCCCAAATATATCTGTTGGTATACCAATCCAACGGATATATTTCAAAAACCTCATCCCATAACTCAAGGCATTTAAAACGAAGCGACGGTCAAGATCACATCGTAACTCCCAACGCGTTTTTTACTCAATGGAGATTTACGATGCCCCTATATCTTCTCTTTTCTTGTTTGAAAAGCAGATATCTCCAACAAAACCTTCAGGTAATTTCTTCATTTCAGATTTTCTTCCTGTCAATTTACTTCACTTTACTTGCAATGGATACCGAGACCTTCATCCAGCAGAATCTCCTTAAAAATCCCGAAAAGGAGATCTGTGCTTTTGACAACGCAGACATTGCGGCTCTAAGAGCTTCCGGCGCTTTCCCTGACAACACGGTCTTCAGATCATTCGATCGGTCAATCCGATCGGATGTTTCTTCTACTGAATGGATTTGTTTTCCGGCATATCCCTTTTCACTAGGTCTTCGGTACCCTTTTCCTGAATTCATGATGCAATTCTTTCGAACCACCGGCATCTCTTTTGCTCAAACCATGCCCATGGTTTGGAGAGTACTGATTTTACTTAATCAAATCAAAAATCTCCATTGTTCCGACCTTCGCATCAAGGATTTGCCTATTGCTTATCGCCTCCGATCCCACGGCTCTAGCCGATTCTTGCTCTTCTCGACATCCAGCAAACCCTTGATTCTCAAAGCCACTAAAAACGAAGACGGATGGCAACGCAAATTTTTCTTTGTCAAACGAGATTCTATTGTCGAGGGTGCCAGCCTTCCGGTGGAGTGGTTAACCACCGGTAGGATCATAAATATCCTCATAGACCGTTTAATTGTTATCTTCCATTAATACTCTTCTTTTTGATCTTTATGCAGTGAACTTTAAGGAAGTTGCTCCCCCTACCACTGATTCAGAAGAGAGAATCAATACTATTTACCGGTTGCCTGCAATAGATAGGACTTTCACCACACACGTCCCAAGTTCCAGCCAATACTCATCATCCGAGATGTCTGGTAAGAATTTCTTTCAAAATAATTAGTCACAACAGTATAATGATAAAATAAAGATTAAAACTTTCCCCTTTATGCAGCACCAGCTAAGATCCCTGAAGTCTGTGATCTTGACGAATTGGACAGCTATTCTGATCAGATCCAGGTCAAGAAAGAGCCTAACCCCAAGACCACAGCTACATCCAAACCCAGCAGCTCCAAAGCCATCGTCATACCTAAACCTTCACCGGCCACCAAACCCCGGAGTTCAAGCTCCCGCAAAAGGAAAGAACCTGATTCCCCTGTCATTTCTGACACATTTCCTTACGAGAAGCACGGGTTCATTGAAGCTAGCGGGTTTATGACTTCTTTTCTTAACCAAGTCAATATTCTCATATCATATCCTGCGATTTACACTACTATCAAAGGTTTATCAATATTAATACCTATCGTTTTACCTTTGTAGGGTCTTGAGCATTTGGTTAACTTATATCAAGAATCCTGCAAGCTCAACAAGACACTCGAATCTAAACTAAAGGAAGCAGAAGTCACAATCTCCGACCAAGGTATGATTGCAGCCGCCAAATCTCGTCATTACGAGGAGAAATACAAAGCGATGACCCAAGAACACCAAGTTGCTCTCAACCAAGCCACTCTTCAAGCCCAGGCCGACCTAGAAGCCGCCCATGTGCAGTATGAACGGGATATGGTCAGCTACCGGGAGAGTCTCAAAAGTTCTGTCGTCATTTCTCTCCTCCAAGCCAGGTTGAAGATGGCTCACGAAGCCAAAACATTAGGTTTCGACTGTCCTTCCTGGGATGTTGGTGCTTGGGAGACCAAGCTAAAGAACCTCGGCGGCACCTTTTCCAAATCAAATGTCGATGAATCTTCCAACGCAGCCGAAAAAGCAACCGATGTTGAGAAGGATGCTGAGGCGGATCCCAAGACGGATGCTGCTGAAACCACTATGGACCAAGAAGGCACTACCCCCTAGGGCTTATTTCTTTTGAATTATTCGAACAATTTTATGTTTTTAAGAACAATTTATATTTCCGTATCTAAACAATTTGATAGCCGAAGGTGGATTGGTCCTGGGTTTCAGGATGAAACCTTCGGTTATCAACCAGTAATAATTGCTCCAAGAATAATTTCATGTTCTTATATTTCTAAGCATAAATTTTAGCTTTACAAAAAAAAAAAAAATTATACTGTTATCTTATAAAGTATCCTAATCAGTATGCTCAGCGATACACTGTAAAACTTTTTATTAGATAGAACTTCCAAACATCCCTTCAACTTTGTAGAAAGTTTTTGATTAATAACCAGTTTTCAATAATATTTAAATGATCAAAGTTCCAAACTATCACTAGTTTCAAACACCCTAATCAGATATTCTGAAAAAGACTTTGAGAATATATCAGGATACTTGTCCTTTTATAAAACATAATGTTACTAAAAACTTGAACGATGTTTACAAAGGAAAGATCATACCAGAAATAGGGTATAAACCTATTACCACACTTCAGTCCCTTTGCAATTCTTCCCATAAAGATGTCCCCTGTGCAAGGTACTTAGTGCATTAGTTCCAAGTCCCATCCTTTTAGCTTTGCACCACCACCTTAGTGGGAATGTCCCCTGTGTACAATGCCTTCAAATGCTTTAGAAATCTTCTGAATGTCAGTTTACATTGTATAGGCAATTTTTTTAAATCCCAAGGGCAAAACCCAAGGATGTACTGGAGATAAATCCCTTGTATCCTGGGGAAAATCCCAAATTTTCATGCGCTACAGGCGGGAGTGTATAAACTCCAAGACTTAGAAAGGTGAAAACCTTTAAACCTTAGAGAGTATGAAAATACCCTTTCGTGAGAGAGGGTGATCAATCCTCATATACCTTTAGGATTCAGGATATAGCCAACAGTAACGAAATTGTCAGCCACTTTTACATGGACTGGTCCCGCCACCTTGAACTATCCCTGAATAACTTGCGCTCCAGGCGGGGTGTTTAAACCCAATTCAGAAGAAAGGTGAATACCTTTAAACCTATGAAGGGATCAGTATCCCTTAAACGTGAGAGAGGGGGCCAATCCTCTAATCTTTCGAGTTATCCTGAGTACATATCCCGGAGCTGCATCCTGAAACATATCTTGCAAAACAATTGTAAACTAAGGTGGGTGTTAGCTTGGCTAACACCCCTCCGATGCTTAAGTCAGTATTGGGTTACAAAGAATAAATTAAACCAAACATATTTAAAAAAGGTAGAATTCATACCATCCTGAGTTAGAAATTAAATTCTAAACTCACTTGAAATAGAGCTTGAGGTGTATAGCATTCCAAGACCTCGGTAGCATATCCCCCTCCATATTCTTGAGTCTGTATGCTCCTTTTCCTGCTTCTGATTCAACTTCGTATGGTCCTTCCCATTTTGGTGCTAACTTGCCATCGGCAGGATTAGTAGTATTCTGAAAAGCCTTTCTTAGCACCCAATCTCCAACCATAAATCTTCTAGTCCTGATGTTCTTGTTATATGCCCTGGATATTCTCTGTTGATATGCTGCCATCCTTAGCCTTGCCGCATCTCTTTTCTCATCTATAGTGTCTAAATCCTGACTCAAGGCTTCAGGATTCTACTCAGGATCACTTAGGGTAGATCTTGCAGTGGGTATTGTCATTTCCGTCGGAATCATTGCTTCTGCTCCAAATACCAAGGGGAATGGGGTTTGGCCCGTTGCATTCTTTACTGTTGTCCTATCAGCCCATAAAACAAAGGGTAATTCTTCTGCCCATCTTCCTTTTTTGGCTCCAAGCCTTTTCTTTAAGTTATTGACAATTATCTTGTTTGAGGATTCTGCTTGTCCATTCGCTTGAGGATGTACTGGAGTAGATGTTACCATTTTGATTCCCCAACTCTTGCAAAAGTCAGTAGTTCTCTTGCTTATAAACTGAGAACCATTGTCACAGATTATTTCGGCTGGTACTCCAAATCTGGTCAGGATATTCCTCTTTATTAAGGATACTACTTCTTGGTCTCTAACTTGAACAAATGCTTCCGCTTCGACCCACTTAGAGAAATAGTCTGTCATTGCTAGCATTAAAACTTTTCCTCCCGGGGCTTTTGGTAACTTTCCTACTATATCCATGCCCCATTTCGTAAATGGCCAAGGGGAAACAATAGGATATAACGGTTCAGCGGGCTGATGCAATATGTTACTGTGTCTTTGACACGCATCACATCTCCGAGCATACTCTGCGGCATCTTTTCTCATTGTTGGCCAATAATATCCTGTCCTTAATACTTTTGAGAATAATGACCTGCCCCCAGTATGGTTACCACAATCCCCTTCATGTATATCCCGAAGTACTTCTTTAGCTTCAGGATCCTCCAAGCATCTCAAGTATGGTCCTGCAAGAGATTTCTTATATAAAATATTATTTATAATAGTGAATCGTGATACCTTCATCCTAAATGCCTTAGGATTTTCATCTTCGGGGATATGTCCTTCCTTGAGGTATCTCATGATTGGAGTCGTCCAGGATTTAGGATCCTCTTCAGGATACACCGCTCCAGGATCCTGAATACCTGCTACTTCTTTATCCTGAGAATCTGTGGCAGGATACAGGATATGTAATATCGGTATTGGGGTCCCTTCTGGTATCCTGATTGATGATCCCAAGTTTGCCAATGCGTCTGCTTCGGCGTTATCCTCTCTTGGTACCTGTCCAAGTGTAAAAATATCGAAATATCCTGCTAATTTTTAAGAATACCGAGGTATTCAATTAGTTTCTCACCCTTGACTGCATAGGATCCATTAAAATGATTAGTAATTAACAAGGAAACAACATATTTTTTTTTTTTGAAAGGAGAAATTCAAGGAAACAACATATACTTGCAAATTTTTGACATTCATATTCTTAGCCAATTTTAGTCCTGCAATTAAAGCTTCATATTCTGCCTCATTGTTAGTAGCAGGGAATTCACATCTAACAGCCTGGGGTATTATGTCCCCCTGTGGCGATTTTAGTAGTATACCTAAACCTACACCCCTTACATTAGATGCACCATCAGTATATAATATCCAGGATTCTAAGTTTTCTCCTAGTTGTTGCACTTCTAGGTCCACTTCATTTTGAATATCACTACTGAAATCAGCCACAAAGTCTGCTAGGGCCTGAGACTTTATTGCATTTCTAGGTTCATATATTAAATCATAGGCACTTAATTTTACCGACCACTTAGCCATTCTACCTGACATCTCCGGTTTTCTAAGCACATTCTTAACAGGATAATTAGTTTTAACATGGATCCTATGCGTTTCAAAATAATGTCTAAGCTTTGTTGATGCCATTACTAGAGCCAATATTAGCTTTTCTAGGTGAGAATATCTAGTTTCAGCATTTAACAAACTTTTGCTAACATAATAAACAGGATACTGCTGACCTTCGTGATCCTTTACGAGTACTGCACTTACTGCATTCCCTGATACTGCAAGATACAGGGATAGTGGTTCACCATCCTCAGGCTTCATCAATAGAGGCGCGGTTGAGAGATACTGTTTCAAATCCTGCAGGGCTGCTTCATGCTTCTCCCCCCATTCAAATTTCTTATTCTTTTTCAGGATATCATAGAATTCTTTACACTTTTCCGAGGATCTTGAAATAAACCTATTCAAGGCTGCCACCCGTCCTGTTAACCGCTGAACATCCTTCATATTCGAGGGTGACTTTATATTCAAGATAGCCTTGATCTGCTCCGGGCTTGCCTCTATCCCTCTTTTTGTCACCATGTATCCTAAAAACTTTCCTGCCCCCACTCCAAAATGGCATTTTGCAGGATTAAGTTTCATATTATACTGGTCCAGGATATCGAATGCTCCTTTAATATCCCGGAGATGATCCTCAGCTTTCTTGGATTTGACCACCATATCGTCAATGTACACCTCCATGGTGTCCCACAGTTTGTCTTTAAACATCATGTTCACCAATCTCTGGTACGTTGCACCTGCATTTTTTAGACCGAAAGGCATAGCAGTATAACAGTAAATACCTGTTGGTGTCATGAAAGCTGTATCCTCCTGGTCTGAAGGTTCCATTTGAATCTGCTGGAATCCTGAGGATGCATCCATGAAGGTTAACATTTCATGACTGGCAGTGGCATCCACCATTGAGTCTATATGAGGCAGAGGGAAGGGGTCTTTTGGACAAGCTTTGTTCAGGTCTGTGTAGTCTACACAGACTCTCCACTTCCCATTCTTCTTTTAAACCACTACCACATTTGCTAACCATCTAGGGAATTTGACTTCCCTAATCATCCTGGACTTCAATAATCTTTCAACTTCCTCTTGGATAATTGTATTTCGTTCAGGGGCGAATTTCCTTCTCTTTTGTTGTACAGGCTTGTATGACCTGTCAATTCCAAGCTTGTGAGTGATAATATCTTTGGATATACCTGTCATATCCTCATAATGCGAACGTTGACCTCCTGCATTTCAGAAAGTTAGTTAATTGTTCTTCAATATCCTGAGGGATATTGGTTCCTACGAGCACCGAGATATCAGGATTATCCTGGTCCAGGATAACTTTCTTCACATCCTGCTCCGAATTCTCCATGATATCCTGGGCCCGCATCTTTAATTGCTATGCTGGATTCGGTTTGGTCGAGGATTTCATTGAGGATGAGTAGCATTCTTTCGCCTCTTGTTGATCACTATCGACTTTGACAACTCCCCAAGGGGTAGGGATCTTGATGCATTGGTGATATGTTGATGGTACGGCCTTCATATCATGAATCCATGGTCTCCCCAGTATGATGTTATAGCAGGATAGAGAATCCATCACACAGAAACGTTGTATTGAGTTGACTCCTTCAACGTATACTGGCAATTTTATCTCTCCCACTGTGTTTCTAGCCTCTCCACTGAACCCACCAAGCACGGTAGACTTTGAAGTGATATCCATCGGAGATACATTCATTCTCTTCAGAGTTTCTAGTTGGATTATGTTGACGGAGCTGCCATTATCAACCAGTATCCTGCGTACAAAATGGTTAGCCACATATAACGTTATTACCAGAGCATCATGATGAGGATCCTGGACAGTATCTCTGTCGTCAGCGTCAAACGTGATCATTTTGTCAGTTGTGAGGGTAGTCATCTTGACAGGTTTGTCTCCCCTCTCAGCCATAGCTTCTTTTGCATGTCTCTTTGCCGCCGAATACGAAGTCCCACAAATGTCGGATCCTCCCGAAATGAAGTTGATTATCTTGGCATCCGCAGGAGGTGAGGGTGCTCATTCAGGATCCTTCTCGGGATCCTGCCCTTTATTTTTCTTCCTTCCTAGCAAGTCCTTCAGATATCCTTTGCTAAGAAGGTAGCTTATTTCCTTCCTCAAGGCAATGCAATCTTCCGTAACATGTCCGAAATCCTCATGGAAGGCGCACCATTTGGATTTATCCTTCCAATCAGCTTTTTGTTGATTCTTCCGAGGCCACCTGGCTTTATCTCCCAGACCCTGCATAGCATACATTAGTTCAGGTATATTAACAGAAAAACAATATTCAGATAATTCAGGATATACTTCAGGATCCTCGTCTTCAACAGCATTCACTCTCTTGTTATCATTTCTGCCATATGGCTTGGAGCGATATGGCTTATATGAGGATTCTGATTTCCTGTTGGTTGATTCATAGGTTGAGGTAGAATTCATTCTCTCTTGCATCTTCTTGTCATCTTCCAAACAGATATATCTCAAAGCCCTGTTACGAGCTTCGTCGAGATTCCTGGAGGGATTCATTACAAGATCCTGATAAAACTGAGAATCTTTTTGTAACCCCATCTTAAAAGCTTGCACAGCTGTTGCAACATCAAGATGCGGGATATCCAAGGATTCTCGACTGAACTTGTTCACATAATCCCTCAAGGATTCCTGAGGTCCTTGAGTTATCCTGTAGAGATCACTGGTTAGTTTTTCAAAACTCCGACTACAAGAAAACTGACTGTTAAATAAATTAACCAAATGAGCAAACGAAGTAATTGAGTGAGGAGGAACGTTTAACAGCCATTTTAAGGCTGATCCTGTTAGAGTAGAACCAAATCCCTTGCACAAGCACGCTTCCTTGAGCTCCGGAGGGATAGGGTTAATCTCCATTCTTTCCCTATACTGAGCAATATGCTCCTCAGGATTCGTAGTTCCATCGTAAAGCTTCATGTTGGGGGTTTGAAATCTCTTTGGGATCTCAGCATCACAGATAGGATGTGCAAAACGAGATATCTTATGGCTGTCTTGGGACACTTCCGGGATCGGCTGGACCACCCCAGGTACACTGGATATCATGTCCTTCAACTTTTGAAGTTCCCTAGTAAGTGCTGATGTCACACCTGTATCCTGCAAAGATCCACTATTGTTAGTAGCATGAGTATTATTATTATTTGACACGTTACCCGTTGGAGGATTTTGCCCATATCCTGAAGCATATCCTGAGCTCCTCATGGTTGACATCCTGACCGAGGAGGGTATTTTAGGAGTATGACTCTGAGGAATACTGGGCACAATATTCCCCCTGTTATCCTCAGTATACACAGCTGAACTAAAGTTCAATGCTCTGGGGTGTAATGGAGTGACATTATCCTCAGCAGATCTGCTCGAGCCAGACTTCAGGAGTTGTATTTCCCTTAAAAGCATTTGGTTTATTTCCTGTTGCTGCCTCATTTGTTCCTGCACACTTCTAAACAAAGTAAGAATTTCATCATTAGAAGCTAGAACGGGAGCAGATTCCTGAACACTGCGGGTAGGGATAATATCCTGAGGTCGTGAAGAGGCTGGCGTCCTCGGAGGAGGTGGTGGAAGCACCGAACCAGTAGTAGCAGAAGTCATAGCAGACACAGTAGAGGAACTCATGTTTGATCTTGAGGCCATTATGGACAATGTGGCAAAAAGTTTTGAAAATAGAAAACTTATTAGCGATTTGACAAAAATTTTTAGTAAAGAGAGCACCACTTGCCCACGGTGGGCGCCAAATTGTTTTGGTCAAAAATTACCGAAGCAATTAAGTGATCAAATTAGTTAAGTGAGGTAGTGTGCTAAGAGAATGTGTTCAAAAATATGTCAATTGAGTTATTTGTAAAAACAGTTTGGGGATACGGCTCAGGATATAGAGTCGTATCTGCGATCAAATAATGAGCAAAAAAGTAAAGTAAATGACACGAGATGTACGAGGAAAGCCCTTGATCAATCTAGATCGCCGGCATAAAACCTCGGGAGCTGACAATCGCAGCTGCCTTGTTCTTCTATTGCTTCAAATATCAGGATACAGTGCAGGATGTGGTGCGGATCGACTAAGTGTTACAACGTGAATTGGGTACAAGTGTGGTGATTACAGTAATCTAGAGAGCAAGAGTGTACAAGAGTGTTAGCGAAAAGATTGTGTGCCTTAAACTGATCCGCCACATCTATTTATAGTAAAGATAAATTAACAAACTATCCTAAACTTGCGGGATCCACCGAATATTCCTTCATCGAACGTTGTAGACCTGGTCTTTCGGGCTCAACGTCTCTTCTTCAACAAACTCGTCCGAGTCCTGAGGAGAAGAAGTCCTCTTGACCGTTAGTAAGCCTCAGCCTTTAACCTGCACGTGGTTAATCAATAAACCTCAGGATATCACCCAAGATGTTAGCAATATCCTCTTCCAGCATCCTGGTCACAAGTAAACAAACAAAGGCAGGATATTGGTCAGGATATGTATGCTTAGAAAATGACCCATAACAATGGGTATTTCGCAAACTCAATCGTTTATTGTGTGTTCGCTCAATCGCTTATTATGTGCATCGCGCTATCGCATATCGTGGATTATCGCTCTATCGCTAGTGTATCGCTCTATCGCTTGTGTATCGCTCTATCGCTAGTGTATCGCTCTATCGCTTGTGTATCGCTCTATCGCTCGTATATTGCTCCAGCCCTCATCGTGTATCGCGTAATGTAATCGCTATTGCTCCGTACTGTCTGTGTTAAGTTAGCACACATGACCTCGCTTCACGGGACGAAACTCATATGGTTAAAGCATGGTGGATACGCCGCTGGTACTTCCTATATATAAGTGTTTTAGCCATATCAGCAGACTTTCGTGGAAAAAGGCCATGTGGGGTCTAATGCTAGTAAATTTTGTGGTGTTAATCAATTCAATCGAATCGCATTTATCGCACACATTTCCCATCGCTTGCAACGCATCGATCGTCGCCTATCGCTCGATGGTTGTCGTTACCGCTCGTCATATATCGCTCATCGCTTTTCACTTGCTGTCGTCGTCTTCACTTATTATGACTATTTTGTGCTATCAATTATTGCGTACCGCTACCGCTTATCGCACTCGCTCGTATCACTAAATGGAGTTCGAAAGCGACTCCATCACTCAGTTCGCCTTCCAAGACTTGATCCAACCGTTTTCCGTTTGGACCAAGTCATCGCAAATCTGTCTGTACTATGACGACACGTATGACACGGCCTCACGAGACGGAAGCCTGTAGGATCGTGATCTGACCCGAATGAGTCGTTCAGAGGAGCTTTACTCTGTTTCAGGTGCGGAATAACAAGAAACAAAGCTAGAAACAGCTGATTCTTCACTTTAACTACTGATTGTATTGATTGGAACGCAATTACAGTCAGTCTTCACACCGGCAGCACTTCGGTATGGAAATCGTACAACTAATCTACTGATTTCGCTCAAGAACACATATATATACTGTTGTGATTTCTCCCCAACATACACAGGGCATTAGGAGCGAAATCAGTTGATGTGATTTCGCTCGAAATCACCTGACTGACACTATGAGCGAAATCAGCATGCTAAACTCTATACTCTTCCTATTTTCTCGTAAAATGTGCCCTAATCTATACAATGCAATCTAAGACTCGATACAAGATGAAGTCGACAGATGTAGTGCACCAACAGACTCCCCCTCAGATGTTGACGAGTCGTCCATCGAGTCTTTGACAATATCATGTCTTCACTTCTTCAGTCTTGATCAGTCTCTGGGCTTCTTTCTCTCTCTCTATATCCATCAACAGACTCCCCTTTAACATTTTGCTGTCATTTCTTTGTTCTTCAGCAACATCTGCTACAGGATCATTGTCTGACTTTCACAGGTCCAAGATTGTTGCCTGGCTTTAACTTTCACCACAGAATCGAAACTTGGCTCTATTTCTGCCTACAATCAATGGCCTGGTTCATGCTTTGTCTTCAGAATTCACAGGAATCAGAAACCTGGCTTTCTTCAATCAGAGTCCTCAGGTATCGTAAACTGGCTTTTGTTCAGCTTAGATCTCAGGATTGAATTAACCTGGCTCAATTTAACCTGCATAAACTCTACCTCAAAGTAAGATTTACATTTATCAATTTGAGTATAAACGTATGCACCAACACCGACTCTCTCTCATAAAACTTCTTCCATGATGAACCACTTGTTGATTTAAGAAAAAAACATTTGATGTTCAAGACACACTCCCCCTCACAACAATGTCATCATGTTTAGCACTCGGAATTTTGAAAATCAGCTTTCTAACATCAGTTGTCGAAAATCTTTTTGACTTTTTCAAAAGTTTATGCTAAAACACACACAAAATCTTTTTGAATTTTCTGAAGGAAAGTAAATGCAATAAAGAAATATTTACAGACAATATTTTTGTGAGTTCGTGTAAGAGGATCATATCAGTTTATGAGACATGTCACTAACACCGTTAAGCTGCATTACATTTTAAATTCTAAACAATTCACCTAGATTGTCAGTATATTTGTCCACTTAAATTTTCACACAAAGTTCAATTGATCCGAGATACGATGTTAATGTTTTAATTTATTGAACTTATTCGTGTGTCCCACTACTTGAATATACTCCCGTATCCAGATCCCAATATTCAGTCTTACAGGTGAGTATACCACAGATGATATATGTTCAGGGGTCAGGTGCGAGGGCCGTGAGAGCTTAGGTCGATACTTCCGTATACGCAAAGAGATGACGGCTTCGACTTATCGGTGTGTCCCCTTTAGAGGATCTTTTGATTACAACAGCAGTGACTATCAATTTTATTGTTTCATCGACATGCTGAGGTGAAGCTATATTTCAAGCTTTTGCGGAAAGCATTATCCGGGGACTAGGTCAGTATTTCCATACAGCAGAAGTCCCGGGATAATACCCCAGATATCACTGAGCATAAAGACCTAGTATCTCAGAATAAGGGATCTTTCAAACAAGATTTCAGGGGTTACCTGTATATCCAAGAAGTTGTTACCCACAGAATAATCAAGTTCGAATTTTAGATTTATATCTCGTCACAATCTACTAAGTGTGTAAAAACCTACTGACACATCCGCAGTGAGATTGTTTATCACATTTTATCTTTACATTTCTTTAGCATGTTGTGACAGTCTACTGATGTACTATCATTTCCTCTTTTGCAGAACAAACTCATTTTTGATTTTATCATGTTTTTGTCTTTTTCAAATTTTCTAATGTTTTTGTATTTTCTGAAATTTTCTACTCCCCCTAAAATGCAAACACATTTCAAAGGAAATTTGAAAACTTGACAGGACTCTTGACCCAAATGTAAACACAGAAAGTAAGATAAACTATACAGAAACTTGACAACTGACATCGAGTCGCATCAAATCGCCATTCACTAGACATAAACAATCAGACCTCCCCCTTTCAACAAACTGTTTTCTCATTTAGATTTCAAAACACTTAAGTTTGTTTTAATCAAAATGATTTTTCCGGAAAATAAGTTTGTTTTTACCACTTGTAGGATCATTTTGATAATCAATAATCAATTTGGGGTTATGGTTCATCATGTTGTTCATCAATCACATATGTAGTAAATCAAGTACAACTTAATGTCCCTGATTTACCATTTGCAGTTCAGCAACCTCTGTATCACTTGTAAAAATACACACAATACTAACTGTAGGAATATTACGTCTACATAAACCATTTTACCAATCAGATGTCGATTCCTGCTTTGCAATTACCTACCTGAAAGCTCCGGCGTAGTCATTCAACCTGTAACATTTGAACACTATCAAAAACTTTCATACAAACTCATTAAACATGAATGACGCCGATTCCTGATCCACAATTACAAACTTGGGATCTCCGGCATGGTCCTAAGACTTCAAGGAAAACAAACTTCCATCCAAGTCTTTTCAGACTTGATGGTTTTCAATTCTTGCGCAGTAGGGTTGTAAGTTGCCTTTTTAGTTGCATAAAAATCTTTAACCCCCTTTGCTTTCCCATTCAGCATTCTCCCAAAAATTTTCTTAACATTCCCATTGAATGTTTTCTCGACATCAAACTTAGTTTTCTCTGTGTAAAACTGATTCAAGATTTCAACCTTTCCAACCTTTTGTTTAACCTCTTCAAACTTCAGTGATGGAAACTCATCATCATTCACTGAAATTTTCACCTCAACCTGTGGCTCTTCTGGCTTTGTGGAACCAGATTCATCGCCGACTTTCTTATCAACCGTTTTAATAACCCACACTTGATTGTCTTTCTCTTTCTTTTTGTAAAAATTCTTTTTAGAACACTCACCAACCTCATAAGTTGAGTTTTCAAAAATTTTAAATTTTTCGGTTGGTGGTTCAACATCAATAACTTTTTCTTTCAATTTCTTAGAAACTCCCTGTTTTGTCTTGACACTTTTCGGACAGTTCCATGCAATGTGACCAGCTTCATTGCATTTGTAACAGGTTCGAGTTTCCTTTGAATAAGACACTCCAGTTCCATTCCTTCTTTTCTCAGCAAGAAACTCTTGATTTGACTGTCTCCAGAATGGTTTCTTCTGTTCATCTTTAGCACTTCCACCTGACACAAATTCTGTTTTTGTTTTAGAATTTTTCATATTTTTATGATTTTCTGGTGAAATGAATCCTAAACCTTTCTTTTTGTAGCTACGATTTTGGTTAGGTTTCTTTTGAAAACCAGGACCAGAATTGTAACCCTTTTTCTTATTTAGACGTTGTTGAACTCTTGAAGTGTATTTTTGAGGTTTTCCAGTAAGATTTAAATCTTTTATTTCAGAAATATTAATTTCTATCATTTTGAAAACCTTTTTGATCATGTCAAAACGAACACTTCTTATTGGAAACTCTTTGTCAGAGTATAATTTGTCCAAATCATTTAAAGTGTATGCGACTTCAAATGTTTCATCATCCAAATTTGCCTTTGATAACAAAAATTCTTTACTATAAGACCGTTTAACCGATGACTTTTGACTGTTGACTGACGAATTTGACCCTCCAGACTCAGACTTTAACTCGGACTCCTCATCAGTATCCAACACCTAATCGACCACCTTTTTTATTAACTCAGACTCATGATCAGTGTCAGACGAGGTAAACGTGACGTCAATGTTTTCCGGTAATTCATCAGTTGTATCGATTTTTAGCTTTATATTGACTGCTTTTTCAAGTTGCTCCTCATTTGGTTTTCTAGGAGAATACCATTCCCAAATCGGAGGCAGACACTTGTTATAACTAACAGTCGGTTTCTTACCACTATCTTTCTTCTTTGGCTTGTCGTCTTGAAAAGCTTCCATACCTGCAACAGTTGGGTAAAAACGATCAATGAGATAATCAGAACTAGAATAACTTTGCAATAAACGTCTAATTCTCTCATTCTCGATCTTCTCTGTCTCCAACTCTTGCTTCCACTTAGCACTCTCTTCGATGTAAAAGTTGATAGCTTTCTGCTTTGTCATCATTACAGCATTCATCATCGTTAGTGCTTGTTCTCTTTCATAATTTGTCTTTTGGAGACCAGTTATTGTTTTGTTCAAGACATCATAAGATTCTTTTACATAATTGAGATTGAACAACAACTGATCCTTCTTCTTCTCATACTCAGCAATTATATCGGCTTTTGCTGCACATTCCTTGCATGCTTCCAAACACTTTTTGCAAGGCTTGATGACTTCAACAATCTTTTCAACTTCAATTGTTTTCACCACTTCACCCAACTTTTCTGCCTCGGTCACCTTTTCTTCTGCTTTTACTTGCTCAGTTTCGATCATCTCCTCAGCAACACTTTCAACATTCTTATTCTGAACAACATCTTTAGTTTTCATTTGTTGTTGTTCTTTAGCAGCTCGTTTCTCCTTCAGTTTCTCCAAGCGATCTGCAAAATAGAAATGAAAACTTTCAGGAGAAAGATGAGATTTTGCAACATTGATATGTTTCTCTTCCTCATCATCACTGCTGTCATCTGGAGGTGATTGATCAAACTGTACAGATTTTTCAGAACTAGCATCTGATAAGCCAGAATCAGATGGTGTTTGATCAAAAACAACTTCCTTTTCTGAACTAACAACGTTCTGTACACTCTCATCTGAACTCTGTGAGTTTTCATCAGCACTTTCTGAACTTTCAACAGAAACAACAGACTCTTCATCCACACTCTTCACAGTCTCACCAATAGACTTCATCCATGTTGCAAACATGTCAGGTTCTCTAATAATCTTAGCAATACATGCTTTGAATTCTCCTTTATCATCAACAAACATATCCCAGCTGAAGCCTTCAGGAAGTCTTTCATCATCTTGATCGACTAAACACGCTTTGCTTTCAGGTGATATGTAGTTGTTCCAGTTAAAATCTACCAAACACGCTCTCTTAGAATCTTCAATCTTTCTACCATGAGCCGTCTGTGAATCTTGTGATTGACCAACCTGCTGATAAATGGCTTTCCGGTAATAATCGTCTTTTCCAAACGGATTCTGAGCTCCACTAGCTTCCCTGTTCTTGCATTCCCGTTTGAAATGGCCCTTCTCCCTGCATCGAACACAAGTAACTTTAGATTTATCAAAACCTAAAGTAGATAGATGAGCATCAAGAAAGTCATTTCTCCCGGTAATCATTTTGAACTTTTCAGCACGCCTAAGAACACTCGCTAGACACCATTTGATATCCATCAATTCCAACTCTTCGGCGTCTATTTGATCGTAATCCTCTTTTGTGAGCATAGGATTTCCGATCCGACCTGCAACTAGACCTTCATATGAGAGTAACACAGAACCAAGTAAAGCCATGTGATCTTTTGCTGTTTCTTCAGAAAAACTTTGACCTTCTGGAAGATTTAAAGCGATGTTGCACTGAATCACATAACCATTTCCTGTCTTTGTGCTCTGAGAGTGAAAACTTGTAGTTGACTCTTTTCGATTGACACTAGGAAATGATGAGAATCCGCTGCTGCTTTTGCTTGAACCCTGATCAACCTTTTCTGTTGAATCCCCAGCACTAAATGCAGTTTGGATTTTCGGACTTCTCTCAGCTTCTGGAACTGGAACACTACCTTTGTAATACATCTTTACATCTTGTTGACCACTTGGACCGTGCATCCTCGCGATCTTCTGCTGTTCTAAATCCTGACTCTCGATCTTTTCAATAAACTGAGAAATTGTTAGCCTATCATAAACACCGGTATTCTTCAAAATCATCAAATATGTTCCCCATTCTTTCTGCGGTAACGCATCAGCAAGTTTGTCTACCCACTCTTCACGATCTTTTGTAATACTTAACATCGACATGGATCGCACTAAGTGGCAGTATCGTTCAATCAGCTTCTTCGTATCCTCTCCCGGTAAACTGCTGAACAGATCAAACTCTTTCTTGAGCAACGCCTTCTTGCTCTTTATCATGTTCTCACTACCCTCAAATTTAACTTTAAGTGCATCGCAGATTGATTTTGCAGTTTTGTCGTGCTGAAGCAATATGAAGATGTCTTCTTTGATAGCTTGCTGAAGCAGACTGATCATCATTTTTTCGGCTTTATACATAACCCGTTCTTGATCAGTAAACTCTGATAGATCTTTGATAACCTGCAAATCTGTTCGAGGCAACACATATTTCTTCAGAATACATTCCCAAGACCTTAGATGGTTTGCCTGAACCCAGTTCTCAAATCTGTCCTTCCACCCGTAGTATTCTTCGATACTCATCAGTTTCGGGGGCTTTTGGGTAGTTCCCGTCTCATTTTCTAAGTTCATAGCTTGTGCAATAACAGTTGGAGCAGACGGTGTTGCAAACGCATTGTAGAACTCGTTATCCATTACGACTTATCACGTTTTTCAAAATCAGACACTTTAGAGCGAAATTAACCAATTTACAGCTTCGAGTGAAATCCCAATAACCACAGGAGCGAAATCACTGAATATGTCACCCAGGAGCGAAATCCCAATGTACTTTTGAGCGAAATCTCTATCAATTGTGTCACATGAGTGAAATTAGCCTGACTTTAGAGCGAAATCAGATATTTTGAGCAGCTTGGAGCGAAATCAAGATGTTACCCTGGAGCGAAATCTCAAGAATGATGTCCCAGGAGCGAAATTAACTTGTAACTTGAGCGAAATCAGGACACCAAGAGCAAAATCACAGAATGTCCATATGAGCGAAATCAGCTCGGAGTCAATTTTAGTCCATTTTTAGTCCGAATTTAGGTGTCAAACTTTCAGGGATTTGTCTATGTCCAATTATCTATTATCTGTGAAATTTTGATCCAATTTTGACCGGTAAAACTCGTTCTGGTGAAGAAAGAAGGTGTAGAAGTAAGAAATGATGATGAAATCCAGCTAATTTCTGCAGAACTCCTCCTCCTGAGCTCTGATACCAATTGTAGGATCGTGATCTGACCCGAATGAGTCGTTCAGAGGAGCTTTACTCTGTTTCAGGTGCGGAATAACAAGAAACAAAGTTAGAAACAGCTGATTCTTCACTTTAACTACTGATTGTATTGATTGGAACGCAATTACAGTCAGTCTTCACACCGGCAGCACTTCGGTATGGAAATCCTACAACTAATCTACTGATTTCGCTCAAGAACACATATATATACTGTTGTGATTTCGCCCCAACATACACAGGGCATCAGGAGCGAAATCAGTTGATGTGATTTCGCTCGAAATCACCTGACTGACACTATGAGCGAAATCAGCATGCTAAACTCTATACTCTTCCTACTTTCTCGTAAAACGTGCCCTAATCTATACAATGCAATCTAAGACTCGATACAAGATGAAGTCGACAGATGTAGTGCACCAACAAAGCCATATGGCTAAAACATGGTGGATACGCCGCTGGTACTTCCTATATATAAGTGTTTTAACCATATTGTTGAACTTTCGTGAATAAGTGCCATGCGGGGCCGATCTTAAAGTTAAATTTTGGTATTAATAAAAGGCTTTGTTTATAACAAATTTTAAACTGATCTTTTCTTACAAAAATTTTCTAACAGTTGATCAAAACCTTTGTGCAAAACGAGATTATCTTATAACGTTGTAGTGACAATCGACTCAATTTACTGCCGCGTGACGAGAAAATTTCGTAAAATGAGTTTTAATCACTTTAAAATCTTTTAGTAACCTAACCAAAACCCTACTCATTGCGCTGACGTGAACATCGAAATAGTTTAACGCCGCACTGTGAGAAGATTTTCATAACCAAGTTTTTCCTAATTAATTGACTTCTCGAAAATTTTAAACGCTTTGGAATCGCATTCTTGTGTCTGCTATCGCCTTTGATCATACGAATCGCTTTAACTCGTCGCTCTCGCTTAGTCGTCGCAATGCTCTCACGCGTTAATTCTCTATCTATCGCTCGCTATCTCGTCACTTCTAATCGCTACGCTCATTCGCATCAACTCTCGTGACCCTTCTTATGGATTAATTTCGGGATGAAATTTCCTAAAGCAGGGGAGACTGTAACAACCCGCACGTTCGTGCGTTGTTACTACTCGTTATACTCGTTACGCCTAGCACAAGAGATTTGGATCATAATGTAACTATGTCACATACATCGCTATATCGCAATATTTTCGCATATTATCGCACATTTTATCGCTATCACATCACATTGTACTTGCTGACAACCACGAAGATGTCGAGTTAGGACCAATTCTACCCTCCTTGATAGCCGTGATGTGTCGCAGTGCAACTCATTACTCAAAACGCACATCGCATCACACATTAACTTTCACGATGACATTGAGTGAGGACCTATTCTACCCTCCTCGATGACCGTGAAGCGTCGCAAAGTAACGCATATTAGAAACGAAACCCGGTTATTGTATCGCAACTTTGAAATATGGATATGTATATACGACCCAACGTGGCTAATTATAATAAATATATGAAAATATGGATGAGAATGTGTAACCAAACTATTGCAATGCTTAACAATCGAAACGGAATGCCAAAACTCAGCTCGCCGGAGGCGTTTGATCGAATGGCACTTCGATCGAATGGCCATCCGATCGGACAGCCATCCGATCGGACAGCCATCCGATCTGATGCACTGCACCACCTCCTCTCCTCTCTTGCCTATAAATAGCCCTTGTCACAACACTATTCAAGTGATGTGACAGCTCCCACTCGACCAGCACGCTTCTGGGCTATTTTCCCTCGATTTCTCGTGATTCTTGTAAGTTTTCAACCTAAATCTTGTACTTTCTCGATCTACATGCACTCCTACACCTTTCTATCTTTTGAATCTCAACTTTTAACCATGAAATCACTAGATTCAAGGAGTTCTAGGATGATGTCATCATGGTGTTCTTGTGAACTTCATGTTTTGGCTTCAATCCACCAAGAACAACTTAGATCTGAACGATTTCCACATAAATAAACAAAGATCTTGCATAGATCTGAACATATTCATGGTGAAAGGGATTGAAAGATGGTTTTTCTAACTTTCTTTCAACTCTTTTACACTCAATGCACTCAAACCGATAGAATCAGAGCTTGTTCTGATCTTCTACTCCTTCTTGTTGATGTGTTGGTTCAAGATCTGTATACTATCAACGAGACCACCAATTTTAGGTTAAACATGGAACACCGTCTCGAACAGTTACTAGTCGGATTCGGGTGATTCCTGTCCGATCAGGATTACCAAGTTTCGACGAGTTTTCTGTTGCTTAGCACGATATCAAAACGTCTCGATAAAACGACAAACAATCAAAACAACCAAATGTAAGTCGAACAGGTTGACCAGGATGGAGCACCGTTCGAACGGACTACTGTCCGAACGGACAGCCATCCGAACGACCGGTCAGCCGAACGACTTGTATATTGGTTCCACCTTAGTATTCAAACCAACTCTCAAGAGTTTTAGAACACCAAACGGATTGCCGTCCGGTCGAAC
The DNA here is from genome assembly GCF_002127325.2 of Helianthus annuus. Classification (NCBI taxonomy): domain Eukaryota; kingdom Viridiplantae; phylum Streptophyta; class Magnoliopsida; order Asterales; family Asteraceae; genus Helianthus; species Helianthus annuus. Next base: position 169,166,106 of record NC_035436.2, read on the forward strand.
TACCACTCGATCGACCGGCCATCCGACTATGTGATGTTTCGAAACTTCAACACTTAAACAATTTTCAAAATGTTCAATGCACAAAGGATGCCAACCGATCGAACGACCGTCCGATCGCGTGACAACCTGCTGTGAACTTGTTCTCACTAAAAGTGTCCAACCAATCGGGTTGTCGTCCGATCGAAGACCGTCTGATCGACCGACCTGAAAGGCAGAGATACTTCTATGTTTTCAAAATGCTACAACGAAAACTTCAAAAGTCAAGCCATCATACACAAACACATCTTTCCCAAAGGAGGAAACAAACCACTCGAACGGCCATCCGACCGGACGACCGTCCGACGGACTACCACTCGCACGACTAGTTGTCCGATCGGATTACCATCCGATCGAACTGCTGTCCGACTCACTTGTACTTTGCGTCGTTTTACGCGTCGCTTATCGCTTACGCTATCAATCTGTAATCAGGCTAATCTCAGACGCGCTCCCTTCAATCCAACCAAGTTGTGTTTACTTGCTGAACACCGACTTTGAGTATACTTGAACCCTTTTTATCGCATTTTGGATGTAACATACATTCCTAATTAAATCGAATTTACCAAAATGAATTATTCAATCAAACTGTTTATCACTTGCGAATAATTGTATGCATATTTACACGTGATGCTAGTTACATATGTGTTAGGACTTATACTCGCGAGGTCCCGCCTTAACTAGTATAGTACTATAGAACCCGACGGTGTCTAGTTAGGATGAATAGCAATCGCAATCGCAGCTCGAGTGACTTAGCTGGTAGTATCAGTCTTATATGCATATATGTTGAGGTATCTCGTTTATGTATTTGGTAATTCGCAGCACTTTTTATCTATTTACGCTACACTATCAAAACTTGTATACTCGCCAATACTTTCGTATTGACGTTGTTTTAACGTATGTTGCAGGTTTAGTCGCAGTCTACATCAAATCAAGCTAGGAAGTCTAGAAACTCACCTAAAATCTAGGTTGTCGGATTTGTATTGTTCGAGAGGACAAGAAATCTGTGATAACTTATGTGATTGTATTGTTTGTTAGTATAGGATAACAAACGAAATAAATATTGTCGCTTTATAGTTGTTATGGATTCTCTTGAGCAATCTGATTCGCCTAGTGCCGCGCCCCGATGATTCCGCCATCGGTTGGGGTGTGACATAAATACACAAAAATAAATAGAGTAAATAATAAAAGTTTGTTTGGCCATTTAACGGAAAACGTATTATTGGGGTTGGTGGCTCAATGAGATAAGCAAAGCTTCTAGAGCATAAAAAATGAGGAGATCATGGGTTCAAGTCCTACGGTAGGCTGTAAATGAACAAAATGAACAAGGCCTTGTTTGTGTTCGTTCGTTAAGGAAATAGTGTGTTCATGAACAGTTCATGAATAATTACCCAACGAGATTTTTTGTTCGTGTTCGTTCATTAAGGAAATGAACGTGTTCATGAAAGGTTCACGAACATATACTGTCACACCCCCAAAATACCACATGCGGAAACCCCCGCGAGGCGTGTGACGTACCAGGATCTAGCCACCAATCATATTGAACTCATAGGTATATTTGAATAAAACTTTCATTTATTAACATTAAGTATTACAAGATTACAAATAAATTACAGTGTACAGCGGAAGCATAATTCATTCGTTAAGTGTTTATAAACCACAAGTAAAATCCATTAGTCTTGTGTTGCGATTCCATGTATCTCGACCCATGACCACTCCAGCTTCCCAGATAGCAAGTTCGAACAATATGCACCTAGAGACCTGCAAGGCATGTAACAACGAATCAACAACAAAGTTGAGCGAGTTCACAGTTGGGTGTTCGTTTTAAGTTGTTTACGAAAACATAGTTTGTCTTTAGTTGGCTTACTTTCCGTGGGGGTTACCCCATAGTTGAGAGTATGTTTAACCAGTTTCTTCTTTTCCAAACCATAACCCGTACCTTGATTTCCCAAACCATAACCATAACCAGTGGGGGGGCTTCCCCATGTGAACCACTAGACCATTACCATATCGACGACTGAAGAACAATAGTTGTGCCCTACGTCAATGTCTATCATCATTGACAGTTTGCCATGATCCATTAGTACACGCCCGTTCGAACGACACGGTGTGAGGTTTGTCAAACCTAATAGCGCTATTAACTAATGACCTGCTCGCCATCGGCCTCGGTGATTAAGTCGATATAAAGTGAGGGACTTCATGATAGAGTTTTCTCTAGTAAGTTGTAAGGTTGTTGTCCTACCCAAGGAGGACGAACGTACGTAGTTCTACCCGAGGAGAATACACAGGATTTATAGTGGCATCCTACCCAAGGAGGATGGCTATACATATCCTACCCAAGGAGGATATGTAGGTTCCGTTTTAGTTTATTAACCCATTCCCAAACCACCGGGAATCCCATGCCTTGTAGAAAGTGTGAACTCACCTCGATTTGCTCGGTATGCTAAATTACGTGCTCACAAATAATCAGTCAAGGCCTATAGTATGCACGTATATGCAATTAGTTTAAGTTCGTAACGATTATCATGCAATCTATGTCACAAAGTGTGCTTAGGCAATCATTATCAAGTCACACATAACAGTTATCTCATGTTGATATAATTCGTGTTTCACATAATTAAGTTTTCAGTCTATTCTAACATGGGTTATTAGTTAACCGACTTAACAGAGTTAACATACTTACAGAGATAACACACTAACAGAGTTAACATACTAACAGAGTTATCATGCTAACAGAGTTATCACACTAATAGATTTATCATACTAACAGAGTTATCACACTAACAGAGTTATCATACTTAACTACTGTTACTTATAAGTTTCACGAGGAACTTTAAGTACTCAGAAGTTTCACGAGGAACCTTAACCTTCCTCACGAGGAACCTTAACCTTCCTCAACTGAAGGTTCCCCGGGTAAGCATGATCATCGTCATCAGTTACAGAACACAGGAACCCTAATACATTCTAACAGTTACGACACATCTCAACAACAAAATCATCAAGTTTCTGATTAACACTAACGTGCAGTCATGGCATTAGCAATACACATGTTCATAACAACTATCCGATTATTACTTGCTTATCATTCAAACAGAACAGTGGCCATTAAGACGCGCAACCCTAATCATTCTGATCTTTCATGTTATCACATAAGTACCCAAGTCATGATCCATTCACATCAAAACACATATATATGTATATTTTTACAGAAGCACCCATTGAACCAATGATCAAAACCATATCACATAGCATCTCTAATTACGAATATGTAAATGATACGGAGATATAACACTAACCCTACGCACGAACAAGGCGAATCACAGACAATTAAATCACGCAAGGAAAGGGGTTGCGACTAGTCTGGCTCTCCTTCCTGCTGTCGTCGACTTTAAGGGGGTGTTTAGGGTTTGAGATCATGTGACTGCCAATTTGTGAAGTCACGTACAACCTATTATGTGTGTGCGTGTAAATGACATCCCAAAGTGGCCGGCCCAAGCTCCATGTCTTCATTTGGGCTTTACTTAATCTATGCGTTATAGTGATATACTAAATGTGTGTATGTGCTCGGGTTAGGCCAATGTAACAGTTGGGCCGATGAGGATCCTTATACCCGAAATGTTTACGGCTAGGTGAACATGCATTTGTTTAACATAATACAACGAGTAAGATATACAATTTACAAAAGAACATACTTGCAACCCCATAGAACTATCAGATTTTTAATGCAACACATATGAGATTAATACCCGGTGAATTATAAGATGCAGATAAACGAGGTGTAACATGCAACGATTAGCACAAGAAAAGGATTTGAAAACACGAGTTGTCACATATACGAGCATAAATAAAATCGGGGTAAACGGCGGAGGCTAGAGGTGGATAGCAAAGGGAGCAGTGCTGGAACTTGAGGCCCTAACCGTGGAAAGGAGGTCGTCGGTCGATCGTATTCGTTGATGTAAATAATGAGAAGAAAAGGGGAGCGTTGCATAAACAAGGTGGGAATAGAGTTTCCTATTTTATTTGTTAGAGTAATAAGATAAATTAATAATTAAAGAATGTAAAGACTTTAGATAAAATAAATAAATATACAAAAAACTTTGATGAACAACGTAAATAGACGAACATGAACAAACATAAATGAACGAATGTTCACGCACATTTTATCGAACGTTCACGAACATAACCGAACGAACGAGACCTTTGTCCATGTTCGTTCAACTAACTAATCGAACATAATTTTATTGTTTATGTTCATTCATTTATTAAACGAACGAACGTAAACGAACTTCCCCTCGTTTGCAGCCCCATCTATAAGAAGTTAAATGAAATTTGTTGTTAAAAAAATAATAGAAAACGTATATTAAATGTCACTATGACACTATAAGTGTATCAAAAATTAACAATTACCATATTTTTTTGTGTATTATTTTCCGTATCCTTGTAAAATAAATGATCGTTAGGTCGCTACTTCTCTTAACTTACACATTAATATTTTATACTATTGTACCTAAAAGTGCATGACACATGGAATCCATTAGGTAAGTGCACATCTATAAGCAAATTTGATGGTCTCCCAACACCTATCAAAGTTTCATTATTATCACTATTTTATTTTTGGAGAAAATGATGGTTGATGCATGTTCTTGATATCAAATTGTTTCCTTTGGACATTCTTTGAACTTAAGCCTTGATAACCCCACCAATTACCCATTTGTCTAATACTTTTTACATTGATAACAAAGTCAAACCTTTCACAATGATGAATCTATTTATATTATTTATATGAACTTTTGTTCTTTGTTCTTTTCACATGTTATAAATCAAAAATAAAGTTCCACCATTTTTAATTTAATGGTATTCAATAAAACATTTTAATTTTAAATTGTAACTTTTAACTTCTTAACTTTCATTTGTGCTAAATTAAAATTGTCTCACGGACATACCTCCTTCCATCCTCCCCACTTTTAGGGTTTGGTCCATTTATGGTATAATAATTATATGAGTATACAGCTATAGCAAATTTAGGGGGGGGGGGGGGGCGAAGTTTTTGCTCAGTATTGTTATATATGTAGCTTCCGTACAGAAATTTTTGGGTATATACCTTTTCGATCCTCCAGGTTCTATAGAAACTTTTGGATATATACGTTTGCGATCCCCCGTCGGAAATCTCAAGCTTCGCCACTGTTTTATCGTTTTCGATAAAAAAAGTATCAATGGTCTTGTCTATGAGTTTTGAGTCCTACCATAACTTCATATGGAAGTCACTTTCAAATATTCCATCAAAAGTGAATGGCTCGATGTTTTCTCCACTATGGATGTCAACACCAAAAAGCCACAATTTCTTGAAACTTCTTCATATCTTAATATAACTTTATGCTAATTTCAAGAAATGGTTGATTTTCTATACAATAAAGTCTACAAACAAGTTATATGATGTTTTGGGTTTTTTTATCACATTATGTAAGATATCGATCATTGGTAAATTCTTACTTGTTTAAAATACTATGAACAAAAATCTATATGCAAATAATACATACGCTTGATAAGTTGATCATAATAAGGGTAGATAATCTCGGCCCACTAAAATTTGATCCACTAGTTTAAATATTTTCAAGATATAAAATAAAAGCTTCTAATATATTATTAGTCCCTTACGAAGAATCCAAAAGGCCCAAACTAGGAATACATGTCATAATAGACACTTCAGAGTTCAGAATCCAAAGAGAGTATTGTCGATGAGTCACACTCACATTACTCTACCCTTCAATTCTTCAAAGACGAGTTGTTGGTGATTTTAGTGTCATTAATCTATTTAGGTAATCAAGGTCTACTTAAAGATCAAATGTGAAATTGAAATAAATGTTGGTACGATTTAGGAAGCGTGTAGTGCACACTCGATCGAGACTGTTATTGATTTCAGGTGCCATGGAACTTCAATGGTTCTAAGGGCGAAACCTCTAGACCGTAGGGGTTCAAAGGAGCAACACCCTTAGAGGGGATCGAGAGCAGTGGTACTGGTGAAAGTTACATGGAAAATGATGGTCAATGGTAAACTTTTTTTTTTTTTTGAAAGGTGTGAATTATTCGTGAATGTTGGGAGGTCTAGCATATGTTGTCTTAACCGGTACCCGCTAGAGAACCCCATCGCACAATAGATCCCCAATCTAAACCTCGCAATGAGAAAGCCCTATTACCCAGACTCGAACTTAAGACTTGAAGGGGAAAATTCACATGAATCTAATTCAAGGTAAGGATTAGACTTACATCTCCTTTCTCACAATTATCTAACTTTAGTTATATCATAGTTATTCAGTCATGAAACTATAAATTTATTTGTGATCATGCAAATTGCTTTTCCTTGTTAAAGAACAGACTCCAAACGATTCAAATAAGGCTGCAATTAGTCAGTCGCTAGCGGTTTTTGTAGCATTAACAATCAATTTTAAGAAGATCTACAAACAATGTTGCAACCAACCAGTCATGTAGTGTAACGATATGTTGATCAGTTCTGTTTAGACATAATGGAAAACATGAAAACATACCTTTGATTGCATCAGTACAGGCCAGCAGAGAATCCAGATGGAGACGCAGCAACAGTGTTTGACATGATTGTCAGCTTGATCTGGTTCCTCCTTACGGTGCAATCTAATGATGGTGATGAAGAAACCGAATAGGGTGTTCGGTTGAGGAGAGGAGGTCGATTGATGTTATGAGAATTAGGTTATGTGTCTAACCCTAGAACCTCTAAGTAAGTCTCCTTATATATGCACCTAAGAGGAAACCCTAATTAGTTAATAATGGTAATAAGGTCCATCAACAATTACCAACTAATTATTTAATAGGTTGATATATATTTTGATCTGTATAATGTAAATGATTATAATGGCTACTAGATTAAATATAACATAAAATATATGTAATCTTACACGATACCGACTACCGAAAGATTAACATGGACCATTGTAACACCCTAGACAAATCCCACATCGACAGTGGGCAGGAGAGATTCTTGGTTCATAAGACATTCTCCGCCTCTTATATCACCAAGACGTTTTGGGCTTAGTTGGCTGCGGAGTACATGAAAACTCCACAGTTAAGCGTGCTCAGGTAGGAGTAGTACTAGGATGAGTGACATCCTGGGAGGTCTCCACCGGAGCAACCAAAAACAAATCCGTGAGAACCTGGATGGGCAACCCATCAGGGGCAAAACGAACAGTATCGATAATGCGAGGGGCTGGATGTTACATGTAGAGTGTTGCAACTAGTGGACTTATCAGGGTGGTTCTCATTGAGGTCTGGACTGTATTGGAAAACTGGGAAAACTTGTTAAAATCAGTATTATTAAAAATATTACCAAAATAAAGACTTCTTGAGAATGAGATATAGGCACACTGATATATATCTTTGAACGTGTGCTAAGAATATGTTTAAATTTAATAATTTTCTTTTTACATAAATTTGTGTCTAGTCGAATCGTGCTTCAATAATCGATAACAAGTCCACCTAGGTTCTTTTTTTTCATAAAAACGTAAAAGTAGTTGCATTTTTTTTACTCGACCTATACTTTAGCTCTTGTGAAATTTTTTGTGAAAATTTCTGAATCAATCACTGGTTGGTTGTTGAATCGGAAATGATAATGCACACTTAGGGGCTGTTTGGTAGCCTATTAATGACCATTCAGATGCTACCTTTTAATGGTTTAAAACCTCTGAATGAATAAAAGGTAACCTCAAGTCTGAATGGCTAAGAGGTAACCTCTGAATGGTAAATCATCACATGTTACAATCTTCTACCTTCTCATTGGTAAAATTCTTAATGGTTCCATTAAGAAGTAGCCTCTTAATGACCATTCAGAGGCTACCAAACAACCCCTTAAACTATCCCATTGTTGTTGGTAAGTGAAATTACGATTATTAAGTGATGTGAAATTACGATTATTAAGTGATATAAATATTATATGATGGGCAAAAGGCCAAATTTAGCTTTTAAAAATGATGAGTGTAGGCTTAAGTGCTTTAAAATGTGGGCTAAGTCCAGTTGCTAAATAACTTTTCTTGAGATCTCTTAATAGGCCCAAAGTACATACCAGCTAAGAGGCAACCCATAAAATTATCTACATTTCTTTCCATTTTCTTCTTTTTTTTTTCTTTTTACCATGTTGTAAGTTGTGACTAGACTTCCATTTTCTTAGCTTTTTTTTGTTAATTCTTTCCCTTTTCTTAGCTTTTATATGTTAAATTAGTAAAAAGTGTTACAAATTTAAACTTTGATGCATAGTTCCAATAACACATGTAATGCTTACAAAACCCAATTTTTTGTTCTTTAAGATGGAAAGATTGATAGAACGTTCAATCTTTTCTATTAATAACCAACTTTGTTTAATGTTCTATTGATATTTCTTAAAACTCTTTTTCAATATAAATCATTCAAGTTTATACCATACTGAATCGATCGAGTATTATTAATACTAACACCAATATTTGTTTCTATTCGATGTAAAACATGTGTTAATATCATTTTGGTCATATCATGACTTTATTCATTTTGATAGTTTCTATCGAATAGTTAGTTAACTAGTGTCACACCACATGGTATAATAGTTAGTTAGGTAAAAACTAGTAATCTGAACCATGCTTTGTGGCATGTTAAGTTGTAAAAAAAATTAACCTCCACAATTTATATGACAAAAAGCAAAACTTAACCCGTATGCTGCATCTCATTAATCCGCAGGAAAAAAAAAATAGCATTTTTAAAACAAAAAATAGTTGTAAAAAAAAGAAAGGAAGAAAAGGTTCCTGGGATTAGAGTGGGTCTATTAGCACAGGGACCCTCCTCTTAGAAGAATCCTTGCGACGTTCTTAAGAGGCTCAAAGATCTTGAAAAAGGGAGTGGGAGAGGCATAAACACGTCACAACGTTATATTCATAATTATATAAGCACGTTACATTATCTTATTAGAATGGCTAAAAAGGTAAATGACATCACTTTACAAAGAAAAAACGAAAGTAAACTGTGGCGCAATTTTGATGATGTGTACGTACGTGCTTGAATCACTTATACATTATCATTAGTCACTCGGTTTTGAACAAAGTTATACCGATATGTTGATAAAAGTGAATACGTTGCAACATCATACTCGAAACTTAAAAAAAATTAACATATTTTAGAGTTAAAAAGGAAAAACAATTGAAATACCCCAAACCCAGGGGTTTCATTGGTTGGATTTACTGGATTTACTCTTTGGCACCTAGTTCTTAAACTACAAACTCGTACATACATAGATGAAACTTTCATAACATAAGTACAACATATTCATAACCAGGTTCAAGTCTTTCAATGTAAAATAAATATTTAGAAACACAATAATAGTAAAAAGGGATGTCAGTCACGAGAAGTAGGGTAGTCTTCACTCCAATGCCACAACAATTCTCACGAGCTCATGAACAATCTAACTTTAACTTAATGTGCATACTAAAAGTCACGTACATTGAGTGAGTTCTAGTTTTATAAAATATCATCAAACAATAGCAATACCTATCATTTCATTATAGCATACTTCATATAAGCATAATTTAAACTGTAACCTTTAGTTGTAGCAATAAGGTGACGTCCATCTCATGAGTGATCCACATCACTCCTCTTGTGTTTCTGTACAACTATTGGTAGCTCTAGAGGTCACTACCCTATCATGCGCTCACAATGAAGTAAGACTTGGCAACCCGGGGAAACTTTATCATATGCTCTTAACTCCCCTTTACTGCCCTATCATGTCCTCACAACGTACCAAGGTTCACGATGATGGATTACGAGTAATACTTAGCAACCTTAGAGGTAATCGCCCTTTACCTTTATTATTACTTCAGCTTTTTCTTTCTTTACATGTATTAGGTTGCGTGTCGTTGTCGTCGTCGTCATCATCATCATACTCAGTAAATCCCACCAATAGCAAAGCTAAGGTAGGGTCTGAGGAGGGTAAAATGTAGACAACCTTACTTCTACCACATAGGAATAGAGAGGCCACTTCCAGTGAGACCCCCGGCTCGATAGTTGTTTTGCATCAAGCCTTGGACATAAGACACATAACACTCAACAATCGAGACAAAAGGTCGATTAGTGCATGTACTCTTTCTTCTTTCGGCTATCAACGCTACCACATGATGCACGAAGGCAACACTAGTTCATATTATTAAGCATTGTGCTTCTTTAGCATTTATTTCTTCCTTAACATTCTTTATCGAGTTTGAACATCACCCCAAAACTATCTAAAAGGGGGTCTAGAAACTTACATGTGGAAGCTAACGATGCTATGAACTTAATGGATTTTACCCTTGTAGAATATAAATCAATATGGTCTAGGGTTCATATGTGAAACGATCAATTTTCGCATGACATAAATAGTCAACAGGTCAAATACCGCACAAGTTTTTCATGCGAGATCTAGAGTTTTTGTATGGATATAGTTCTCGCATAAACATAACTCTACGAAAACCACACGTAAAGGTGGCTAGATCGATGAACTCGATATCATTTATCTCTCTAACTTTCTTTCTCTATAAGTATGGATGTGGGGGGAGATGAACTGAGGCACCCCAAGGCCTCCCTTTCCATTTAGGCTTGTAAGCAAATGACCAAAATGCCCTTGGCCTTTACAAGTCCTTTTTTTTCATAATGGGCTTATCAAAATAGATCCGTTAATAGGGTGCTAGTGAATCCACATCCCATCCCCCACCCCCAACCGCATTTTTAAATTTGAGGGAACATGACAAAAAACTATAAAAGACACTTCTACATCCTATCCTCCATCCCCATCCCCATCCGCATCCCCCATATCTCATAGGAAAACAAACCAATCCATCAAATTTGTTTCTTAGTATTCATCCCCATATCTTTTTTACATCTTTTTATGGATGGATGTAAGTGTATGAGGTTCTTAAAAAGGTGAAAAACAAATTTTAAACAATGAGATTTTTAGTTAAATTATATGGTTAAGATAGGAGATAAGATGTGAATGCTCTAGTAAAAAAATGTTAGTGGTCTATGGGGCATAAGATCATCAGTTAAAAACAAGAAAGTAAAAGTCCAAAACTTTAAGGTGTAGATGGAATTTTAGAGGAGGTAAAAGTGTGAGTTTATTAAAAGGTGGGAAGGTTTACCCACTTATGTTTATACAAGGAAAGGAGACAGACATATACAATCAAAAGGTTGGGCGTTAAAAGCGTATAAGTTTATTAAAAGGTGGGAAGGTTTACCCACTTATGTGGGGGTTTCTGTCCGGGAGGTCTTAGAGTCGAATCTTACGGGGGGCGACTGTGGCAGTGGCACCGGTTCAAACTGGCAATAATATGCCAACCGTGGGATTCCTACTCGTGACCTGGGTGATCAAAGGCCAAAGATCTAACCGTGTGATCTAGCCGTCCAAAAAAAGCGTATAAGTTATCGTGATGTTTATGCAAGGAAAGGAGACACTAATTCCTGTTACTTTTTTGTAATAAACTTCCATACTAAGATAATACTGATTCACTTTGCAAATATTTCCATATAAGGATTGCTTAAAGTAACATTGTGCTATATAAAGTCCAAATGATTAAGTTGTACACTTTAAGCACAAGATAAAATACAAATCACAAAACTCTTTATTTCAAAATATATCTTACCACTTTTGTAACATTTTTCTAAAAAAACGGTTGATATTATTTCTTCACCTGTCTCATGTTATAAATTAATCACTCATATTAAATCGAAATGACCATTATGTAATGATATAATTATAATAACATAAGTAAGTAATGTAGCTATGTTAATTGAGTATGTAATTAGGAAAATTTAGTGGAACATTCATTACAAAAACCATTTTAATTAGAGGATTACAAGAAGCGAATAATATACTTGTACGATGTGCTTAACACGTTCGATGAAAGAGAGAGAGCGTATGATAAGTGGTTACGTAGACGCCATATGTATTACAGTTAAAACAAAATATATAAGTATTTATGCGGATGTGTTAGTTATCATATTCATTTTGTATCAGGTGTACCCAATACATATCTTTCTTTGCAATAACTTGTTATAACCTATTAACAAAGTAACTTGACATAACAATGTTTATCCATATGAAACACATTATATAAGATATTTTTTTATCTATAATTAACAAAATCATCAAAATGAAAAAGAAAAATATTGCACCCTAATACTTTATTTGAACTTGTCACCAAAAGAACAAGAAGAATTCACAAAAGTTTATTATTATATCATCTGACAATATCAAACATAAATACTATAGGAAAAGGAGTAAACATATCAACATAAAGTCTAACAACCTCACATAACACTAGTTTTTTTAAACTAATGTTTTGACTTGATTTTATGCACTACTTTGAACAATGTTCATAATTGAAAGTGCTATAGCAGACAACTGGAAAGTCGCATCATTTCTCTTGGTTAACGGTGAAACGATACCCTTTTTTTGTTTAAATCCATCTTCACAAGTTGTAGTGGCATCCATAACCGAACTTATTTGCACATTCGCATCAAAAAAGCGTTTGGAATTATAACTCTCCATGGCTTGTTTGATGCCTGAAATAGCATCAGAATAAAGTTCAAAACAATCATCCAAACATGACTTCACATAGGGATCAAGCTTCTTTGTATTATTCTTGAGCAACTGCTTGATGTAACACCTTGTGTCCGTGACGTTATACCTCGTTAGTCTAATGGAGATCATCCCTAGACCCTTAAGGTTAGCACAATGGCTAGCCGGCGCAGCTTGAAGAGAAGTCGTGCAAAATTGGAGCTTCACATTAGGGTCTTGTTGTGAAGAAGTTTTGCAAGTGTCATATATGAGATCTTGGCCATTGATGGATAACAAGAATAAGGAAAATAAAAACAATGTAAGATAGAAAGATGAAGAACTCATTTTTCTTATGTAACTTTGGGGGGGGGGGGGGGGTAGGTAAAATGTTTCTTGGTTTTCTTGTGAACAATGAGTGGATTTATAGGGAATGAATCCTTTTTATTTAAGATAGAGCATGTACAACTTGACATTGTGAGTACGTTATTACTTTCTTTTTCAGTTAAAGGAAATGAAACCTTCATTTTTCTATAAAGTAAAACCGTTAGTTTTATATAAACTAAAATCGTCACAAAATTCAGTAGTCAAATTTGTCTAAAAATAAATCTATAAACTAATAGCATGCACCTTTTGGTATTAATATTTTCTAGAAAAAAAAATGATTCTTGATAGTAAACATGTCTTTGTTCAAACTTGTAAAACTTAATATACTTGAAAATGAAATTAAAAGAGAATATATGTGACAAAAAGAAAACCGTTCGGATCCAAAAATGGTTCTAAAACGAACAACGAATCCGATTACCGGTTCCAATTCAATCTGATTCGCCGATTTGAGATTATATACATTAAATACATATTCATTTTGAACCGGTTTGGCCCATATCTTTTTCCAGTCCATTCCAATACAATGAGTTTATCACTCGAGGCAATCCCAAACCAATTTCAGACTGAACCGGTTTGGCACAAAGTCTGGTTTATGCACATCGAAAGGGGACGATTTCTCCTAATCAATAAAGTTACAAAATTACTTAAAAAATTAAATGCAATTTAACAATTGATTCGTAATGTTCATTTTGATTTACTAATTTGATTTGTATGAAAGGAATGATTATAAAATTATAGGGTGAATCTAAAATACAAAAGGGGAAAAGTTGAGGGTATAATTGTGATTTGTGAAAGATTGTTGATTCACTTATGATTTAAGGAAGTATTAACTTCACCAAAGTTTTTAAGTAACAGTAACACCTGATTATCACACCAGATTTTTTTATTTTAATCCGTTTGACTAATAGGTCTTATACTTTGATCAATTCATGTAAATGTTAAGTAGTTTTGATTGGATAATAAATATATATTAACTGCTCGTTTTTAGACGTCGAAAAGTCATTGAAAGTTATTTCAGAATTACATGGTTGATGGAAAGTTGTATGAGAACTGAGCATTAAGAGGAACTCGTAAGTAGTGGTAATTGATTATCATTAGTAACTATGATAAGGCCATGGGGTATGGGGCTTGGGTTGGGGCATTTTTCATACACTCTTCTATGCCCGACATGGCGGGTTATGCATCGTATATCGGGAATCGTGTGTTTACTAACTTCCCACACACCGACGATTCGATACCTACCCCGTTTTCACAATCGCCCATCCACCTTTCACCAACCTCCATCGACCTTTCACAAAACGAATCCGTTCCCGAAACTCAACCACCCAATGATGGTCCTTCCGCATCGAAACCCATCAAAAAGAGAAGTCATAAGAAAAAAACCGAGGCGGATAAAGTAGTTGAAACGGCCAAACGAAAACAACAAAAATGGGTCGTTGCTGAAGAAGTTGCATTGGCGAGGGCTTGGTGATGTATGTCGAGTCACGAACCCGTCAATGTACAACGGCTGGGTCGCCAACCTGGGTCAACTTGCTCCAAAAATCATGCAATCACCCACGATCAGTTTATCATGCAAGCTCCCATCTTCCATTTATTTTATGTATTTTCTTTTTATTTAATTTTAGAATTAAGTGCATGGGCACATAGTGGGTAGGTAGTTAATTTCTTCAGGTAACCGTATTTTTGTTTTATATTAATTAGGATCAATGAATGTAAAAAAGAGGACAGTATGTTTTTGAGTATGAGATTTTTCTCTTTGGTTGGTTTATCTCAATGGATTTTGAGTTAAATTGATTGTGTCTATGCTAGCTCAATTGTGGCATATTGAGTGGTGTTCTTAGACCCGAATTTATAGCCGGAGTGGTGATTTCTGTATCTTCGGGAGTGATTCGCAGCCCTACTGTTGGTTTTGGTGGTGTATCTGTATCCAAAACGAACCGTAGATCTATCTTTTATTTTACCGTTTTATTTGACCGGTGATTCGGGGTCTTACTCCTGTCATAATGATATACAGAGACGTGAAATTTAGGAACAAATTAACCCAATGAATTATGTGTAGAAATTAACAACAAATCCCCGAGTTACAGTCGCACCACTCGAAAACTGGTTGGGCAACCTCCTTGATTCCACGCTACAGACTCACCACGTAGAATTCAATTAGGGTCCTAGATCACCTTCTAACCTGCCACCGATTAGAATAGCAAGGAACAAAGAAATTCTCAGATAGAATTGCTAAATTTTAGACTCCAAAAACTGCCTTCTCATTCATGTACGATCATTACAAAAAGCAGTGGAATCAAGAAACTGATTAACCACCCACTAAGCATACAATTAGGGAAACATAAAAACTAACTTGAAAAAGTCAAATAAATTAAAATAAAGAAGGAAAACTTGCGCAGGAAATTGAAATACGAACTGGACTTGTATGCGTGGTGGCTTGTGGGCTGGCTCATGGATTGGGCTGTGCTTGGATAGAGCAGACCCAATTTATGAGAACCGGAATTTGGGTCGTGGCTGTAGAGTTGCTGGGATTGGGCCCGTGCCTATCACTTAGTGTCAACAATCTCAACATTCAACTTTAGGTAATATCTTAACCTTTGTTTTTATTAATGGTTATTTTTTATATAAGTTTGTAATATATTAAATTTTTTTTTATTAAAATAGGAAATTCGCAACATCGAACCGCCTTGTGGGAATCGGTTAGTAGAGTATTCCATGAAGAAATGGGAAGGGAGACTTATCGTGAAAACGATAGCTTATCCTCAAAGTGGAGCGAGATAAGCACCCAACTTACAAAATTTAGTGGTTTTTTAAATAAAGCAAAGCAAAACCCTAAAAGTGGTGAAACCGAAGCCGACATTTTGACAAATACAGTGGTCACATTCAAATCAAATGTGAAGACCGACTTCCGTTTCATGCATTGTTGGGAGATTTGTAAGTTCCATCCAAAGTGGGCGGCTATCCCCATTGGTAGCGAAACTAACTCGTCTTCCAAAAGGTCAAGGGCCTCGTCCCAAGCCCAATCTGATGCACGAGATCAAGAGTTTGAGGACCTTTTGGATGATTCGTCAAGCCCAAACCGTCCTGAGTATGGAAGAAATGCCTCAAAAAAGCGTGGTCAAAAATCTAGATCTGGTACGGCATCGCCTTCAGCTGGGAGTTCTGGCTCGCGTAGGGGAATATACAGCGAGCAGTTGGATGACATTTCATGCAAGTTGGATACATTCAACGTATTCCAACAATAAAGGGCCGAAATACGAAG
The DNA here is from genome assembly GCF_002127325.2 of Helianthus annuus. Taxonomy (NCBI): domain Eukaryota; kingdom Viridiplantae; phylum Streptophyta; class Magnoliopsida; order Asterales; family Asteraceae; genus Helianthus; species Helianthus annuus. The sequence goes on from NC_035436.2 coordinate 169,182,356, forward strand.
GAGCAAAGAAGCTAGAGATGCCGCTAGAGATGCCCAGAAACAAAACCGAGATGATTTGAAATTTCTATCCCAGCCCATTGATCACCTACAGGGTGACGAGTTACAACTAGTCTTGGCATTGAGAGAAGAGATAAAAAAACAAATATAAAAGTTAGAATTTTTTTTTTGTAATTTTCTTTATTTAAAATCATTAAAAAAATTAAATTTGTTGTTTTAAATAATATTAAGAGTTAATTGCCAAAATCACCCCTGAGATTTGGGCACATTTGCCATTTTCGTCCAAAATGACACTTTTGTACCATTTTGCCCCCCCCCCCACGTTTGTAACTTTTTGCCATTTTCATCCAAACCACTAACTTAGTTTATTTTTTCTGTTAAGTTAAAGGATATTTGGATGAAAATGGCAAATATAAACCACAGGGACGAAAATGGAAACTATGCTCAAACTCTTTTTAATTTCTTTTATTTAGTTAATTTTGTCACATATATAAATTAAAAAGAATATACATGCAATTTTTATACGAAAAAAAATAATAGTTTTGTCACATACTTTTTTTTATAAATTTTCATCCATCCACAAAGTTAATTTTTTTCTATTAAGGCGAAAGATGTTTTAAATTTTATAAATTAATTTTTTGTATCAAGGTTATTATATGTTGTCTTTTGTTCAATAGAACTTTGTTTTCTTTCTCTAAGTAACATGAATATTTCGATTATGTTTTTGAGAGTTTAACAAGAAAATAGCTCGTCGTGAAAAGTGTTTATCACAAAATATTAGATGGCATTATACTTACTATTTGGTGGGTAATTTTAAGGTTTGGTAACGGTACGTTGTTTGATGGGGGCACTGGCTTTTGTTTTTCGTTAGGAGCGAATTTAAAAGAGTAGAAGATGAATTAAAAACTTGGTACATATGATAATATTTGTTTATTTGACATTTTTCTATAAGGTCACAAGCATTTTAGTTTTATAAAAATTAGAGGTTTAAGTAGATTTATTTTTATAAAATTGATCTATATAAACAATTGGAAATTAATTTCTGTATTAATTTATAAAATTTAAAACATCCTTCGTCTTAATAGAAAAAAATTAACTTAGTTAGTGGTTGGATGAAAATTTATAAAAAATATGTGAGAAAACTATTATTTTTTTCATATAAAAATTGCATGTATATTCTTTTTTATTATATATGTGACAAAATTAACTAAATAAAAGAAATTAAAAAGAGTTTGAGCACATTTGTCATTTTCGTCCCTGTGGTTTATAGTTGTCATTTTCATCCAAATATCATTCAACTTAACAGAAAAAATAAACTAAGTTAGTTGTTTGGATGAAAATGGCAAAAAGTTACAAACGTGGGGGGCAAAATGGTACAAAAGTGTCATTTTAGACGAAAATGGCAAATGTGCTCAAACCTCAAGGGCGATTTTGGCAATTAACTCTAATATTAAAATAGCCCAGCGGGTCAGCCCAGCGAAGCCCACCAAACCCACGCCCCAAACCCCCGCCCCACCATACCGTGTTGAATGTGGATTTAGCCCATGTCTGCCACCCATTCCACGTGTCAACCAATTTCCAACCCAAGTCTCAACCCAAGCCCCACCATACCCCATGGTCTAAGCTATAACTTGGTTTATTGGGTGAACTATAATCGTGAGGATCTAAAACTGATCATGGGCCGCCATACATCGTCATTGGGTTTCTCCCTTATCTTTATATAAATTGTTTAGAAACAACCGGAATCACGGTTTTATGTGCTAATGGTTAATAGCTCTACCTTTTTACTAAAAAATAAAAAATAAAAAAAAAAAAAATAAAATAAAAAAACTTTAGCATCTCCTCCACAAGCCTCTTCTTCGTCTCTCTCCCTGCATCTCTTGCTCAAAGACTCATTTCTTGTTGGCAACCACTTTATCAAGCGAAGGCATACAATGGTCGCAAACCCCCAAATACATTACTGTCTATCTCTGTATGGGGGTTAAATGAGTATACTTTAGTGATACTGTCAAAATTTCATGCATCTAAATAACAAAAGCCAAGTATTGTGTTGTCATTTTCATCTACAATACAATACAAGGAAAAAATGAGTCATAGTACCCATTCACGGGCATCAAAAACAAATTCAGTGTATATTGTGGCGGATCTACATAAAACGAAGAAAAATGAATTTTTCGCACTTCACTAAGGGGTATCTCGATAACCCCCTCAATCCACCATAGATCCGCCCCCTGTTGTCATACGCTACTTAAACAAACATATGTATTGAATTAATGTTTACCCAAAGGACTCAGTTCTAGTATCATTCTCTATATATTAAAACCGCGGGGGATGAATAGTCTATAAGTTTCTGTTTATGTTTTAAATTTTATTATTTTATTATAATTTATTTTGATCCTATTTTATTTTTTCTATTATACCTTTTAAGATGCTATGTTTTATAAAACTCCGATGATTATAGTGTTACGACGTGACTATTTTTAGGTACACACCAATTTAGTTTTATTTACCGAAACAAAGTTATGCGTAGTAATGTACAAGTGAGCGAAGCACAAACATGCATGTTATCAAAGCTATCTCACATTTATTATTATTTTTTTTAAATTGACATCATGGACCGAAACCATGACCGAGTTCCCATTGTGTAGGAAGCCCCAACCGCTTATGGCTGAGCAATTAAAATATATTGTTTCTTTTTGTCTCTTAAGCTGGGACGGAAACCGGCGTAACACAAGACCTAGTTCAAATCTTTCACTACCTATATTCATCTCATATGACACAAGTGGGAATTGAACTTGAGTCTACACTGGAAAACTCAAGCCTCCTACCACTAGACCACAAGTGGGGAGACTCAGTATATATTAACTATGATCATCATGAGTTGGTCAAATTGTATCCAAAATTTGGAACAGATGGGTTTACTAGGATATCTTTTTCCCTTTGTATAGTTTTCATTGGTATCTAGTTTTTATTGATCTTTATCATGTGCAGATGACTCGTTATCTTTTCAGTCAACCACAACTTATTCATAGGTAAAGATTGTTAAAACTGCCGCCTTAGGATACTATGAAATAGTTCTCCTGAAAGGCACATTAAAGTGCTATAAAGTTTTTAAAGTGTGTCAAATTCTATTCATATAGTTATTATTTCTTTTGAAGTGTATTTTAAATACATGGAATTAATAAATGCAGTCTATTTTGAAAACAGATTCTTATTTAAATAGTATAGTCATTATCTATGCAGTTAATGCGGTAAAATATTGGATATCGGTCAAGGACTGATATTTGAAATATAGGTTATATCGGTGGGATATAACAATTTATATATAAACACCAGAATTTATATATATAGCAATTTAACACCAATAATTCAGTGATATATCAGTTATATCGGTCAATATCGCAGATAAAATCGGTACCGATATTTGACACCGATATTTTACTAAGGGACCGATATTTGACACCGATATTTTACTAAGGGACCGATATGACCAACATATCACCGGTATTAACTGCATAGGTCATTATAATCATGATTAGTAATTCTTTTTTTTTATATAAACAGCCTAAGTTAAAATCTTGCAATGTTTTTATTGGTTTTCTTATACTTATACTCATACTCTCCACTCCATCATTTCTAGTAAGTTGTAATAAGTGGATATTATTGGTTTTGAATGACAAGTAATGTGCACCATATGATGTCCACATGAGGGTCACATGCATGTTTTACCACATGGTCATTAAAGTTTTATAAGTGCACCTAACTATTAAGATACAACTGTAAGTATACCAACGGGAGGTGGTTCATTGGCAAAAACAAAACCTTTAAACACTTTGGGAGAGGGAGGTCTTGGGTTCAAGTCCCACAGACGACAGGAATAAAAGAAATTTGCCGTTTAAAAAAAAGGTATTGCCTTCTTTACATCCTGTTCCAGTCAAAGTTCATGCAAACCCCTTTAAAGAATCAAACTTATTCATTAACTTTAAGTAACTTAAACATAAGGGTATAAGTATACATCTTGAAGCCATTATTGTCTATAAATGCTTCTAAACACTAACCACAAAACCGTATAAAAAAAAAATTTAAAAATCACACTCACACGTGCACACGCACACACAACATACTGAACTTTATATAACCAAGCCTTAAGAAAACCTCATCAAAACTGTACAACATCATGTATAAATCCAATCTATATTCCCTTTTATGCAGCCACAGTAAAACCATCAACGGTTAAATTAGTAAGATTATAGAAATTTACCTTCAAGAATAATATTACGGGTTCATTCTCTAACATCTTCAGACGTCTTTCTAAGTAACTCTTCCAACTCTCGAATCTGTTTATCTTTTTCTTCAATAATATCATTCGCTTTTTGTAACGCTTCATTATCATACTCCGCTTGTTCTTCCATCATCCTTAAAGATTGTAAAGCTTCCGTATAAAGTGCAGCCTTTTCCTCTTGTAACCGAGTGATCATAGCCATTGCTTGATTCGTAGCAACAGCCGATGCGTTTCGTTCTTCTTCCAACTCTTGATATAAAACACCCATAAGTTTCTTATCGTGTTCAACTTGTCTTCGTAATCTATCAACCACAGATTCCCCTTCAATTTCGCTCACAATACTACCGTCTAACGAAATATTAGACTCGTTTCTTTCCAAAGAGATTCTTCTTTGAAGTAACTGCAAACCCGTTAATTCATCGCTGTTAAAAGATAACTTGGGGCTTATTAGACTGTCGTTAGATCTGTGTGATAATAATATCTTTAAGTCTTCACCGATTCTCGCTGAAGAATTATTGAATGATTTCAGGTCTAGAAGCTTCCCGGAGAGTTGTCTTCCTTTGGTGCCTATAGCAAGCTTATACGCATCACCGAGATCTAATTGGTTTGATATTTGGTGACCGTTTGTAGTTGCAGGGTCTTTGATCACTTCATTGGTTATTGGAGGATTGACTACAAAACAGACAAACTATTAGTTATATTGCAGCTTTAATGAAAGCTAATTACTACGACTACGGTCTACAAATCACAATGATCAAACAATCACTTTCGAAAGGCACATCTCATCATCATCATACTCGGTAAATCCCACTAATAGCAAAGCTAAGGTAGGGTCTGAGGAGGGTAAGATGTAGACAGCCTTACCTCTACCCCGTAGGAATAGAGAGGCTGCTTCCAGTGAGACGCCCGGCTCGATGGTAGTTTTGCATCAAGCCTTGGACATAATGCACATAACACTCAGCAATTAAGACAAAGGCTGATTAGTGCATGTACTCCCTTGTCTTTCGGCTATCAACGCCACCACATGATGCATGATTAACCATCCCCCTCTTTTAATGTTATTTTCACGAAATTAGTAAAATAACGTTAAAATTAGTGCACTTTCACTTCCCCCCCCCCCCCCCCCGAGCGCCCACACATATATACATTAAATGCGCATACCGCAAACGAGGCCTTTCGAAATGCACATCTAAACACTCTAAAAAGGAGATTGAACTTACTTGTCTCTAGAAAGTCATCAGCAGGAATTTTGGCATTGCTCGATGACGAAACCTCATCAAAGGAGACCGGTTCATTAATCGGAGATATAGCTTCCTTAATTTCATCATTCTGACATTTAACTTCATCTATATCACGTGTTGCGACAGTAGCAGAATCGTTGTGAATATCGGAAAATTCAAAATGCGAATCAGCCTTCAAATGAACCTCCGGAATAATATCAGGAACAATATCAGGAACCGGGAGCTCTAATACATTGCCGGCATTAACATCATCATCTTTCGGATATTCAACCTCCGATGAACGAGCAGTTAGATTCTTTTCACTATGAATAGAAATACAAGATTCGAGAGATTCGTCCACAAAAATGTTCTTTTCATTCTTAGCATGCTCAGCGTTTGTAATCAACGATTCAGAAGCATGTGAATGTAACGAATTAGTAGGAAGCAAGTTTTTCACATGGTCTCTTGAACCATATTGTTCATTGCAACAAAAACAGATTCTCGAACCCGAAGAATCATGATTTTGTAACCGAAAAGTTTCATCGTTGAACCTGTTGTTGTTCACTAGACAATTTTCACATATTCCGTTAACATGGGAAGTAATAACCAGAGATGAAATCTCAGACTTATGATGATTACAGAATGAATCCCAGTAAATTCCTGTTTTGTCCTTTGCAAGAACATGATCATATCTTGAGCATAATACACATGGACCTTGAAGCTGAGAGTAAGATGCAAATTTTGCAATCAAGTAAGTGAAACATGCATCAATGAATAACAAAAACATGAGCAGCCATTCAGAAACTGCAAACTGTAAAGCCTTTGAAAGCCTGTGGAAATAATTATTGGGTGACTGTAAAGATGATGAGTTATTATTCTTCAGACCCATTTCAGAATATGCTTGCTGATTTCTTTCCAGCCTAATAACAGATCAAGAATCTTGAAATAAACTGAAAAAAAATAATAAAGAATGTTATAAAACTCTTAATACCTACAGATTTACAAGTTGGAACAAAAGGGTATTCATAAAAAGTCAAACTTGACAAGATTTAGTAGCTCTAAGCACAAACTATTAGGGTTTTGTTAAATTAAAGCAAGCAAAAATAAATCAGAAGATCATGGATTGATGAGCAGAAGTGAGAAGCAGATCAAACCTGATAAAGACAGCACAGTGAAGATTAATTGGATCTTGTTTAGATTCAAGATTATGAGCAGGGATTAAGAAGAAATTTGCAGTGTTTATATGTGTGTGTGAAAGAAACCCAATAAAAATCCGAAGTTTGAAAGAAAGCGAGGTAGGAAGTAGAAGTCGGCTACCGAAAGTGGGATGAAAGCAGCCATGATCGACCTACCATCATTAACTTTTTAGTCATCTTGTTTAATCTTCAAAAGACCCAACTTTTTACTTTTTCTTGGCTTTTAAATTTGTTTTGAAATAAATAAATTGTTAATTATGAATTTGTCTTATTATTTTATACAATTATGAGGGAACAGGTTTTTATTTCTTTGTCTTTTTATGATCTTTTAAGAATTAGTGATTTGGATGCTATTAGTGCTCTAAATGAATCAAATTTGTTTCTATTCGTTCATTAAGAAAATAATTGTGATTATGAACAGTTCATGAACGTTTATCGAATGACATTTTATGTCAACGTTAGTTCATTAAAAAAATGAATGTCTTCACGAGCACAAATAAAATCGGCGAAAGCGATGGAGGCTAGAGGTGAATGATAGAAGGAGCAACGCTGAGACTTGAAGCCATAACTGTGGAATGGAGGTCGATGTAAATATTGAGGAAGGAAAGGGGAATGATGCATAAACACAATGAGAATGTTGTTTCCTATTTTAATTGTTAGGGTAATAAAATAAATAAAAATTAAAAAGTATTAAAAGTTTAGATAAAAAGGTACTAAAGTCTTTCACGAAAACATAAAGAAGTAAATATCAACGAATGTTCACGAACACGTTAATGAACGTTCACGAACACAATCAAACGAACAAGACATCTGTTCATGTTCGTTCATATAATTAATCAAACGAAATTTATTGTTCATGTTCATTCATTTATTAAACGAACGAACGTAAACGAACTTCCCGCCAAACAGTTCACAAACTATTCGTTGAACGTTCGATTTGATTACAACCCTAGATGTTAATTTATATTTGTATTCATACATAACATAAAAATGCTATGGGTCTACATGTTTGATAATCCTATAATCATTTGCTCATAACAGAGACTAAAAGTCTTAGATTATATGTTGTGATGGGTGAAATATGAAAATAAAAGTGATGTCACAATGTTATGTAGGCATGGGGTTTTACATTTCACCTTTCACTGAGATGGTGTTGAGTGAGTATGAAATGTGGTGAGGTGTATGAAGGGGTATGGTCCCAGATCTTGCGTTAGTACGATCGTGAGTGACCATTACCCTTATCAAAACTCTTACTAGCCAACAACCTACCTGTGTCCGTGCGGGAACCCGCAAACACAATGGTTGAATCCAATCTGCCCAAGGATGGAGGAGGACTTACCTGGAATATGAGAACGGTATAGTGATGCGGCATGGCACCGCATCTGGTGTATGAAAACGGAAGTATTCACAGCGATGCGGCCTAGCACCACATCCAGTGAACACTTCTACCAATACAAGGGAGCTGGATAACAACAACAGTCACCACAAACGACGATGCAGCTTGGCACCGCATCTCGCGTATTTCTTGATCAAAGAGTGAGACGCGGGAACATCTACAGTTACCGCAAGCAGCGGTGCGGCCCGCACTGCATCCTGTACACTCGGCAAGTGGGACTGACACCACAGAGAAAGTAGCACCAATGGCAGCCGCCTGTCAGGTCTACATAAGTGGCAGACTGACGTGGCTTCACCTCCACAGCCGACATGCCTGACACACCTGCAAAGGTGCAACATGTCCTCAGTCTATCCATCTGTCACACCCCAACCGATGGCGGAATCATCGGGGCGCGGCACTAGGCGAATCAGATTGCTCAAGAGAATCCATAACAACTATATTGCGATAATATTTATTACATTTGTCATCCCATACTAACAAACAATACAATCACGTAAGTTATCACGGATTTCTTGTCCTCTCGAACAATTCAAATCCGACAACCTAGATTTTAGATGCGTTTCTAGACTTCCTAGCTTGATTTGATGTAAACTTCGGCTAAACCTGCAACATACGTTAAAACTTTGTCAATACAAAAGTATTGGCGAGTATACAGGTTTGATATGTATAGTATGATAGATTAAAAGTGCTGCGAATTTCCACATGCATAAACGTAATACACGACATATATACTCACAAAACTGATACTACCAGCTAAGTCCTCGATGCTCGACTCTGGCATAACTAGACCCCGTCGGGTGGAATAGTACTATACTAGTTGTTGGTGGGACGTCATGAGTATAAGTCCTAGCATACATGCAACTAGCATCACGTATATCTATGCAAACAGTTATTCGCAAGTGATAAATTGTCAAATTGAATCATTCGTTTGATAAGTTCGGTTGTTATGGAACGTATGTTACACCCAAAATTCGATAAAAGGGGTCAAGTATACTCACAGCGCGTTTTCGGTTAGGTTTGCGGAACCGGTGCCGGAGAATATCCTGATTTCAGATAATTTACGTGAGTGATAGATTACTATGCGTTAAACGGTATCGATTTGCGTGAAATCGGGCGAAATTGGGTTAAAATTGGACAAAATAGTGAAATTGGGCTGGCCCAGTCGAACAGGCCACTCGATCGAGTGGGCCTGGTCGATCGGTTGGACTTGGTCCTGATCGATCGGACAGCCTGATCGATCGAATGGCTGTTCGATCGACTAGCTGTTCGATCGACTAGCTGTTCGATCGACTAGCTGTTCGATCGACTAGCTGCTCGATCGACTAGCTGCTCGATCGACTAGCTGTTCGATCGATTGGGCCACTCGATTGGCCATCCTGTTCGGCTGTTTTTGATGATTTTTCGAGCGTTTTTCGGCGTTTTGGGTCGAGTCGTTACGACGAGGTGTTAAGCAACTGAAATCCCGTCAATTCCAACCTGTTTCATCGGCCGGGAATCACCCCGTTCGTCGGAACTGGTCGTTTTTGTCGGTTTTTCCGTGTTTAACTCGAAATCGATCATTTTATCACTAGATCTGATGTAAAAACCTTGATTTTACTTAGGAAATGCCCTGGATCTGAGTTGTTCTTGATGATATGAGGTCAACACTTGAAGTTCATAAGAACTTTGTGATGAAATCTATCCGAACATCCCAAATCCGTGGCCTTTTGATTAGAAAAAAAACATTGATTTGGTTGAGATTCATGAAGAATCGTATGTAAATCATCCGAATCTGAGTTGTTCTTCATGGGATGACATCACCTTTGAAGAACTTTATGGTGACATCACCTTAGAACACCCCAAATCCGTTGATTTCACGGTTAAAAATTGGGATTTGAAAGATAGAAAGATGAAGGATTGCATTTGGATCAAGAAAGTACAAGATTCGGGTTGAAAACTTACAAGAATCGGAAGAAATCGAGAGATTTGAGGGCTGGAACGTCTTGGTCGGTTAGGAGCAGCAACACAAGTGTTTGGGAGGGAATGGAGGGGTATTTATAGGCAAGGAAGGAGAAAGGAAGGCAAAACAGCAGTTGGATCGGCTGGCCCAGTCGATCGGTTGGCCCAGTCGATCGGCTGGCCCAGTCGATCGGCTGGCCCAGTCGATCGGCTGGCCCAGTCGATCGGCTGGCCCATTCGATCGGACTGGCCCATCCGATCGGCTGGTCCATCCGATCGGACTGGCCTATCTGATTGGGCCGGTCTGACCAATTGGACTAGCCTGATCGAATTGATCCGTTCGGAAGCCTTTTGATCCCGTTTTTGGTGCGATTTCGACGGTTTGAACCATATTTTCATATATTTATATAATTATTAAATTATTTATTATTATTAATCACAAAAGGGCCGTATATACGTATTTATGTATCCAATATTCAGTGCGTTGATCGAGTTACGCGTGCCTTCGAGTGCGTTCTTCGATGTGATGTGCCACAATGATTACCGGGGCACTACTTACTCGTATTGCTATCATCGTCATGACGGCTGGAGTCATAGCACTCACCCGATAGTCCTTGTTAGCGTTGATTACTTACGTTTTGACACCTCACGCTTATCGAGAAGGGTAGATTAGGCCTTTACTCGACATCATCGTGAGTGTTATGCAAAATAGGTTTGTACTAATGATAGAATATACGTAATCATTCGATTATACTACGATTTAGCGATATAATTGGTATGATTACATTATGATCCGAATCTCCGGTGCTAGGCGTAACGAGTGTGTCGAGTAGTAACAACGCACGAAGGTGCGGGTTGTTACAGTATCCCCTCCTTTAGGAAATTTCGTCCCGAAATTAATCCAATAGTAGGGTCGTAAGGGTTGATGCGATTGAGAGTAGAGATTATTAGCGTCTAGATAACGAGCGATCGATTACGATTTGGCGAGTGAAAATAGAGAGAGCATACGATTCGATTACTTAGAAGTGATAACACATACAAAAAGCAATTTTATAGCGTTTTAAACTTACCAATACTCGATTAATTTCCGAAGTTAATTAAGAAAAATCTCCTCATGGCGCGGTGTCGACCGTTTTGATGTCCACACCAGCGCTATGTGGAGGGTTTTGTTATTTGGTAACAGGTTTTGAGTTTTACATTTTAAAAGAATCAGGTGGCAAAATAAGTTTTAAGAAAACTTTCCTACAACGTGGGTTCGAGCGGAACTCGACTGCCGAACCCTCGTTCTCGGGAAGATTCCTGTCGGTCATTGCAAAGGTTTTTAAGAAAAGAATTGGACTTATGAAATTTTCATTGGGCACGGAGCCAAACTGATTCAATGTTTTCTCCATGTTGTAAGGAATTTCATTTGTCCAACGGTTTTAGTAAAAATTTTATAAAAATAGGTTTTCCTTAATACTATGGAAAAATAACTCACATCGGGCCCCACGTGGCACCTTCCCACAAAAGTTCGTTAATATGGTTAAAACACTTATATATAGGAAGTACCAGCGGCGTATCCACCATGCTTTACCCATATTAACTCTGTTTCATGAGGCAGTGTCATGCGTGCCGATAAGACACAGATAGAATTTCGATTCCCTTGATCCTAGCGATGAGGTGCTAGACCGAGTTTTGAATAGAAATAAGTTGGATGCAAACCAAGCGTAGGCAGCGGGTGCGAGTAGTCCGGTCGCACAACGCTGATATGGTATGCTTGGTTGGGCAACGAATGACACGATTTTGATTCGGGTAAATGAGATTTCGATTTGATTCCACACGAAGTTCGCATGGCACGTTTCCACAAGACTTGCTAATATGACAAACACCATGTTTCCATATTAGTTTTATCTTGTGAAGCAATGTCATGCACCCTAACATTACACCACCTGCGATGACTTCCAAGTAACCTTCGAACATCGATAGACAATAGATTTCAACAGATTGATAAGCGACGATTGTTGCGTTGCGAGTGATAGACGATTGATTGAACTGATTACACCACGAATAGTACTAAGGCTAGCCCACACGGCCTTTTTCCACAAAGTCAACTTTTTTTTTTGAAAATTACAAAGTCAACTAATATGGTCAAAACATCACCATGTTTCAACCTTGTTAGTTTCGTCTCGTGAAGCGAGGTCTTGTGCGCTAACATGACACGTAGAATGCGTGCATTGATAAGTAATAGCGAACCATGATAAGAGTATCGAGTTGGTGGATTAGGTGCGAGGCGCGTTAAGAGTGGAAGGCGGCGAGTGATTCTCGATACTCGTCTAGCGAATCCACAATAGGCGATCCACACCAGCTGATAGAGATTCACACAATTGACAACAACTAGCGTTAGAGATTTCTAGACAAACACATGATGCGATTGCGATTTCGAGCCACTTATCGAATGATTTGATTGCGAGATTGATCCGGCAAAACTGCGATTAAGTTGCGTTCTAGACTTTACGACCAGTCTCGCGTTGCTCCAATTGCTCTTCGGGGTGAACTTACCTAAGTTCATCGATTGTGGCAATTTGTGTACGCGGACTTACGAGAAGCCTCGCAGTGATGCGGTTTAGTTTTGTTACGCCTTGTGATTGATGGTAGAGTGTCAAATTAACCATAATAGTATAATAGGTCTAATAACGTCCAACTCCACATGGCACTTTCTTCACGAAGTTTCGGTAGTATGGTAAAGCGTACCCCCGCGTCACCCCTACTACTTATGCCCCGTGCTTTGGTGTCACACTTTGTTGACACGGCCTTGACCGTGCTTTTAAACGTTATGGCACCATTAGAACTTCACTACGATCTCCGTGCACTGACCAAGATAATCCCGTGTGCACCCGTGATTAGTTGTCCCTTGCACGTATACCGTACCTCGTTCTAAGAGTGTTATAGGGATAAAATACATAATATAGTACATAGTGCTAGCGTCTAGATAGTGCTCGAGAAATTGAATCCACACACGATGATATATGAAATAAGTTCCAGAAATGATAGCGATAAGTCGGATTATTACAACAACATTAGGATCAAAATAACGTTGTTGTGGATACTTGCGGAGACGGCGGTTGCTGATGACTTCTTTCCAGGTCACGGTCCTGTACGGCACTGCGACGTATAATGCCCATACCAGTTGCAATTTGCGCAATAGCGACATTTTGCTTCTAGCGGGTGATGATACGTGCATGTGAAACACAGGGGATGAGATCCATTGTAAGCACGCTTAGACTGAACTGGAACTGATCGGAGAGGTTCGGGTTGCGGCAGTCCAGTTGTTGAAGAGTCTGGGCTTACGGTCTTTCGTTTGCGGCTCGGTTGGGCTTCTTGAGTTGATGCAGTGTCGTCCTCGGATTCGCCTGATGATTTGACGGAAACATTGTCGGAGCAATCCTTGGAAGAATCCTCCGAGGAGCTGTCAGATGAACCATTGACCGATTCTCCAAGGGAATCGTCGGATGAGTTGATGAAGATTGCTTGATGAGCTCGTGTGACAGGCTTCTTGAAGGAGAATCCGTCCACGACCCGTTTGCTGTTGATCTCTGCGGCTAGTCGGTAGGCTTCTTCGATGGTAGTAGGTTTTGCAGCTTCGACAAAATCACCCACACACTCTGGTAAGCCACGAATATACTTCGCGATAGCTTTCTTTGGAGTGTCGACTTGACTTGGGCAGATTATGCTAAGCTGTTTGAACCTTGCTGTATAGCTCGCATTGTCACCTTCGGCTTGCTTGATTTCCCAAAATTCGTTCTCTAGCTTCTGGACTTCGTGAGGGGGACAATATTCTTCCTTCATGAGTTCCTTCAGCTCACCCCATGAGAGGGCGTAAGCTGCGGAGATCCCACGTTTGTTGCGTTCGGCGGTCCACCAATCGAGTGCTCGGGATTGGAATACTCCGGTGGCGCAAGTAGTTTGAAGGTCCTCGGGGCACCCACTCTGACGAAGGGTAACCTCGATGGCATCGAACCACTGGAGTAATTGAGAAACATCTCCTTCACCCGTAAAAGGCATCGGATCACAGGCTTTGAAGTGTTTGTAGAGGAATGCAGATTCCGTCTTGACGTCTTCCGGGGCTCGAGAGTGGCTTTGAGAGTGCACTTGCGCGACAATTTGAGGAATGAGCTTGACCACTTCCTTGGTCACAATTGAGGCAATCCTCTTATCGGCGCGTCGTTGGGCTCTTCTCCTAGCTACTCGTCTCGAGATCGAGTTGTTGGAAGGCATCTAGACAGAAGGATTCGGAATGAGATTCGATCATAATGATTTCTGAACTTTTGATGCGATTTGATTCGATCAAAACTTGGTATAGAATTATTTAAACACATAGGAGCCACATAGGAAAATTCTAGGTTCCTAAACTCTCACATAATTGATTCGTTTTGTATATAGTACGTATAGGTATAGCTGTAGGTTACACATAGATATTGATTCAGAATTCGCGAGGACGCGGTAAGGGGAATAGCGTAAGCGAATTCGAGTACTTAGGCGTTTGTTTCGTTGCGATCATTCGGTCTTTGTTTTAGATTGCGATGGCTGTGCAGGTTGTGCGCTTTGTAAATCGAGGTTCGTAAATTCGATAAATCGAGAAATCGGTAAATCGTAAAGCTTAAATTTGAAAACTCATAGACGTAAACCATACACGTAAAAATTTAGATGGAATGCCTTGGGTGTTTAGGCGTTGACTACCCAAGTAACCCGACTATAACCAACAGGTTCGGGCATACGCGTTGACCTAGAGGACTCACGCTTCCACTGGGATGCAGCTCCTAACATTCGTCTCTCTAGTCTTCGCGCAGCCTGAGTCGTTGTTATGGTCGTGTCCTTGGTGAGAGCTTTTGTAAACCATTTTATAGAGTGGAACAGTTGATTAAGGTATGGGTTTCACCCCTGGCTTAACAACTTCGTTCCCATTTGTGGTTGTGCTCATCGAATAAATCCGAGAGTTCCACCAGAATTTCGAAATGGAGACCTTTTGTCGAGATGTGGATGTCACTCCTAGCTCAACAAAGAGTTCTCGTGCTAGAAAAATACGCTGAGTGAGTGATCCTATCGAGAGTTATTGGTTTTCACACCTGGTCTCGACTAGATCACTCGGTTTTGTTATGCGAGTAGTTTTGAAAACATGTGTATTGTGTCAGCCTTAGGAAAGGCTAAGTAACCTTCTAGCCTTAGGAAAGGCTCTTTGTGTGAAGCTGTAGTATGCGGTGTTCACACAATAGTTGTAACTTTTCAACAAATTCGATCGAGAGTAGCAAGTTGGCCCAAACAAACCCTAACGAGTTCGTAAGAGTCGGCCTGTAGGTACTTAGACTATAGACTAGGTCAATTTTTCTAAGACATCGACCCGGACTAGGTCGAGTCTCAAACTTTGCCTAATTCCCTATAGTTATGGCTCTGATACCAATCTGTCACACCCCAACCGATGGCGGAATCATCGGGGCGCGGCACTAGGCGAATCAGATTGCTCAAGAGAATCCATAACAACTATATTGCGATAATATTTATTACATTTGTCATCCCATACTAACAAACAATACAATCACGTAAGTTATCACGGATTTCTTGTCCTCTCGAACAATTCAAATCCGACAACCTAGATTTTAGATGCGTTTCTAGACTTCCTAGCTTGATTTGATGTAAACTTCGGCTAAACCTGCAACATACGTTAAAACTTTGTCAATACAAAAGTATTGGCGAGTATACAGGTTTGATATGTATAGTATGATAGATTAAAAGTGCTGCGAATTTCCACATGCATAAACGTAATACACGACATATATACTCACAAAACTGATACTACCAGCTAAGTCCTCGATGCTCGACTCTGGCATAACTAGACCCCGTCGGGTGGAATAGTACTATACTAGTTGTTGGTGGGACGTCACGAGTATAAGTCCTAGCATACATGCAACTAGCATCACGTATATCTATGCAAACAGTTATTCGCAAGTGATAAATTGTCAAATTGAATCATTCGTTTGATAAGTTCGGTTGTTATGGAACGTATGTTACACCCAAAATTCGATAAAAGGGGTCAAGTATACTCACAGCGCGTTTTCGGTTAGGTTTGCGGAACCGGTGCCGGAGAATATCCTGATTTCAGATAATTTACGTGAGTGATAGATTACTATGCGTTAAACGGTATCGATTTGCGTGAAATCGGGCGAAATTGGGTTAAAATTGGACAAAATAGTGAAATTGGGCTGGCCCAGTCGAACAGGCCACTCGATCGAGTGGGCCTGGTCGATCGGTTGGACTTGGTCCTGATCGATCGGACAGCCTGATCGATCGAATGGCTGTTCGATCGACTAGCTGTTCGATCGACTAGCTGTTCGATCGACTAGCTGTTCGATCGACTAGCTGCTCGATCGACTAGCTGCTCGATCGACTAGCTGTTCGATCGATTGGGCCACTCGATTGGCCATCCTGTTCGGCTGTTTTTGATGATTTTTCGAGCGTTTTTCGGCGTTTTGGGTCGAGTCGTTACGACGAGGTGTTAAGCAACTGAAATCCCGTCAATTCCAACCTGTTTCATCGGCCGGGAATCACCCCGTTCGTCGGAACTGGTCGTTTTTGTCGGTTTTTCCGTGTTTAACTCGAAATCGATCATTTTATCACTAGATCTGATGTAAAAACCTTGATTTTACTTAGGAAATGCCCTGGATCTGAGTTGTTCTTGATGATATGAGGTCAACACTTGAAGTTCATAAGAACTTTGTGATGAAATCTATCCGAACATCCCAAATCCGTGGCCTTTTGATTAGAAAAAAAACATTGATTTGGTTGAGATTCATGAAGAATCGTATGTAAATCATCCGAATCTGAGTTGTTCTTCATGGGATGACATCACCTTTGAAGAACTTTATGGTGACATCACCTTAGAACACCCCAAATCCGTTGATTTCACGGTTAAAAATTGGGATTTGAAAGATAGAAAGATGAAGGATTGCATTTGGATCAAGAAAGTACAAGATTCGGGTTGAAAACTTACAAGAATCGGAAGAAATCGAGAGATTTGAGGGCTGGAACGTCTTGGTCGGTTAGGAGCAGCAACACAAGTGTTTGGGAGGGAATGGAGGGGTATTTATAGGCAAGGAAGGAGAAAGGAAGGCAAAACAGCAGTTGGATCGGCTGGCCCAGTCGATCGGTTGGCCCAGTCGATCGGTTGGCCCAGTCGATCGGCTGGCCCAGTCGATCGGCTGGCCCAGTCGATCGGCTGGCCCAGTCGATCGGTTGGCCCATTCGATCGGACTGGCCCATCCGATCGGCTGGTCCATCCGATCGGACTGGCCTATCTGATTGGGCCGGTCTGACCAATTGGACTAGCCTGATCGAATTGATCCGTTCGGAAGCCTTTTGATCCCGTTTTTGGTGCGATTTCGACGGTTTGAACCATATTTTCATATATTTATATAATTATTAAATTATTTATTATTATTAATCACAAAAGGGCCGTATATACGTATTTATGTATCCAATATTCAGTGCGTTGATCGAGTTACGCGTGCCTTCGAGTGCGTTCTTCGATGTGATGTGCCACAATGATTACCGGGGCACTACTTACTCGTATTGCTATCATCGTCATGACGGTTGGAGTCATAGCACTCACCCGATAGTCCTTGTTAGCGTTGATTACTTACGTTTTGACACCTCACGCTTATCGAGAAGGGTAGATTAGGCCTTTACTCGACATCATCGTGAGTGTTATGCAAAATAGGTTTGTACTAATGATAGAATATACGTAATCATTCGATTATACTACGATTTAGCGATATAATTGGTATGATTACATTATGATCCGAATCTCCGGTGCTAGGCGTAACGAGTGTGTCGAGTAGTAACAACGCACGAAGGTGCGGGTTGTTACACCATCCACCTCCTCCTTCACTCCTAGGCTATAAATACCAACCTCAAACCAGGTTTGAGGTATCTCTTCACAACTCTCTCACTACTACTACTATCATACTTTGCTTCCCAAGCATACTACTGATTCTCACGCCGGAGAGTGGTAACAAGGAGCACCCCCCACCCCATCCTCCTTGTTACGAGTCACGGTTTGTTTCCTTGTGCATGAGATCAACCAGTTGACAACCTAGCCAGCGATCCTCGAGAGGAAGGGATTAACCCTTCTTGACGAGACCAGTGTGTTAACCCTACCCGGTTAACCATTGTTTCATCATTGGCGCCCACCGCTACTCTTAGCACTTTTTTACCATCCCTCTCCCTCTCAAAAGATCATGTCTGATCGTCTGAATAACACTGCTGGGGATAACCTAAACCCCACCAACTCTGGGCCTGCGAGGATCACTCATCCAATCCCAAATCCTGGCCACATTGGCACATCAACGCAAGGGGGCGCATCCCTTACGTTTGGACACGATCTCTCACAGTACGCATCTGGGATCCCTCCAGACATGAATCCTCATACCTGGTATGACCAGCAGGCAGCGCAAATACAAGCCGGGCCTACCCCAGCACCGCATACCCCTGCGGGTCATATTTTACAATACGACGGCAGGGTTCTTTCACGCCCAGCCTCCCGAAGCAGGCGGGAGGACCGCGGATCCCCTTACTGTGAGGTCCGCACAATTGATGAGGACGACTCCTCATATGGGTCTCGCGCCAGAGGCCCAGTACATAGCCGCTTGGGCCCTCAAGGCGATAACAGGCGGCAATCCACAGCCCACCACTGCTCCGGCATCCAAAGCCGGTTGGGACCGCAGTCCCATCACGAAGGATATGGCCGTACCGACCCGGACGACCATACATATTGCGGGGAATCTCATGCCACTAGCAGCAGACCGGGAGGACGCAACTATTCTCCTCCCACTCATCCCCGAAACACATACCTACGCGCTGCAAAGCGCCCCGAGAACCGACCCTACAGGCCAAAAGCTGCGGCAGAAAACTCCAAATTTGCCCCAAAAATAGCCCACGCCCATGTCACCACCACAAAATTCCCATTTAACATAGGGAAATACAACGGTTCGTCCAACCCGGACGATCACAAGAACATCTTCATGGGTGCAGGGTGCAACGGCCAATGGGACAAGCCCACCTGGTGTCATTTTTTCCCCCAGACCCTCACAGTCTGGCCAGGGCTTGGTTCGATTCTTTGCCAGTAGGATCACTGGCCTCATTTGAGGACTTACATGCAAAGTTTCTCGCGCATTTCAGCCAGCAGCGACGTCACAAACGTGATTCGGTGGACGTCATGAATATCTGGCGCAGGGACGACGAATCTCTTGAAGCGTTCGTCGTCCGATACAACAAAGAATGCCTGGAGATAGGCGACGTGGCAGACCAAATGGCACGTAACCACTTCATCAAAGCTGTCAGAGACGAACAAATGGTTATGACCATCTCCGGCAAGGAGGGCTTGCCAAAGAAATGGGAAGATGTCATGGCTGCGGTCAAGACATACGCCCAAACTTAGCGGTCCCTTAAACCGCATCTCGCAAAGGCACAACCCCAAGCGGAAGGTCAAACCTCCCGCTACGAGCCCAAGCGCAACAATAAGCGCAACCGGGACACAGGGAATCGCGGCAGCGATCCCAAACCATATTTCCCGCATACCAACCAGTTTGACGCAAGGGCAACAATTAACGCCCAACGAGACAACCGGGCGTCAAAGAAAGAATCTCGGGACCGCAACTAGACCGAGATCACCAAGTCGCCAAGCGAAGTCCTTCTTACGAACGCGTAGTACCTGCGACCAGCCCAACCAATGAAGTACAAGAAAAATCAAGATCTCACTCTCTATTGTGAGTATCACAAGGACCAGGGCCATACAACAAAAAACTGCATCAGTCTCCGACTGGAGATAGAGCGAGCCCTAAAGGAGGGGAAGCTGCAACACCTGTTGCCTGGTGGGCAAAAAGCCACCAAACGCATCACCCCCCATGGCGAGGGCACCTCCTCAGGGAAGAGGACCATGTATGTGGCCTCAACCCATATGATCAACGGAGGCAAAGGAAGGCCGCGCAAGGCGGCGAGAAGACCGGACAATGACTGGAAAGACGAGCAAGTCGTTTTCCCCAAAGTCTGAGGCGGCCCGCGCGACAGGCGCGCCGTCGTTATTACAGGCCAACTAGCTCATTATTGCACCGAGCGATTATTCATCGACCCGGGCAGTACTTCTGATATCATATACGAGCAGTGCTTCAACCAGTTCGATCAGGAAGACAAAGATCGGTTACAAGCAGTGGATTACCCGTTGGCCGGGTTCGCAGGGGAAACTGTCTTTCCCCTTGGCCAAATTTCTTTTCCTGTGCGCCTCACCAGCGGAAGGCACACACGAACAAAAGAGGTAAACTTCATGGTTTTACCTCATACTTCCAAATATGACGTGCTCCTTGGGAGAGAATCCCAAGGTGACTTCAACATGATTACGTCCGTACCTCATTCTGCAATCGGTTTCCCAACCGAAACAGGGGTCGCGATAATCTATGCACGCAGGGAAGTTATGACGTCAGACGAACTGCGTCCGACCAAGATAGCAAGGCCGACCCCCAACAACCAACCAGAAAAATGGGTCCTCAACGCAAGATACCCAGAACAAAAGGTCACGTTGGGCCACGTCTTGTCCCCCAACACCAGAGCGCACCTAAAGCAACTTCTCTTCAGGAACTAAGATATTTTTGCGTGGGCACCCGCAGACATGACTGGGGTCCCACGCGAAGTCGCGCAACATTTCTTGAATACCTTGCTAGGTATCAAGCCGGTGATCCAAGGCCAACGCCACCTTGGATCCGCAAAAAATCAGGCGATGCATGAGCAGGTCGAAGAGCTGCTCTCCGCAGGCATCCTGCGGGAAGTCAAGTACCAGACTTGGTTGTCCAACCCAGTCATGGTAGAGAAACCATCCGGGGGCTGGCGCATGTGCGTCGATTATAAAGACCTCAACAAAGCCTGTCCTAAGGATTGTTACGCACTTCCGGAAATCGACGAAAAATTCGATAACCTCGCACCATTTCGATGGAAGTGCTTCCTCGATTGTTACAAAGGATACCACCAGGTACAGATGGCAATCGAGGATGAAGACAAAACGGCATTCCGCACCCCTACCGGAAACTACTGCTATACAAAAATGCCGTTTGGGTTGCGCAACGCGGGGGCAACCTATCAAAAACTGATGAACGACAGTTTCCGCGGGCAAATCAGCAAAAGTGTCGAAATCTACATGGATGACCTAGTCGTCATAAGCATGGAGGAGGATACCATGCTCATTGATATTGAAAAAACATTCCAAACTCTGCGAAGCGTCAATATGAAGCTCAATCCGGGGAAATGCTCGTTTGGAATGGAAGAAGGCAAATTCCTTGGATTCATCGTGACCAAAGATTGGATTCAAGGTAAACCCGGAAAAAGTTCAGGCGATCGTGCACATGCCATCGCCTTCAACAATGAAAGAGATGCAACGACTAGCCGGCAGGTTAGCCGCACTAAACAGATTCTTAGCCAACCATGCAGCTAAGTCTTATCCTTTCATCAAGACCATGCGGCATTGTCTAAAGAAAGAACAATTCCAATGGACCGCAGAGGCTAAAAATGCTTTTCGGGAAACGAAAGAGTGTTTGATACAACTCCCAACCCTAACCGCACCACGCAAAGGTGAACCACTTATATTATACTTATCCGCCGTAGACAATGCGGTAGGTGCGGTACTAATAGCGGAGCGGGAGGGAGTTCAAACACCCATCTACTACATCAGCAAGATGCTCAACGACCCAGAGACAAGATATTCAATAATGGAAAAGTTGGTACTAGCACTAGTACACGCATCAAGACGGTTGCGACGCTACTTCGCAAATCACGTCATCACGGTGTTAACTAACTACACGATTGGCCCGATCCTATCCAAACCTGACATCTCTGGGAGGTTAGCAAAATGGGCAATCGAGCTGGGTGCACTCACGCTAAACTACAAGCCGCGCCCCGCAATCAAGGGCCAGGTCCTGGCAGATTTCGTCGCCGAGGTACCGGCAAATCGCATCCAAGAATGTGAGGAAGAACAAAACCCTGCATCACCACCACCTTCTTCAGAAATATGGGCACTTTTTACCGACGGTGCATCCAACGAAGAAGGTGCGGGCTCAGGTCTGCGACTCGTCAGCCCCGATTGCCAAGAGCTTACCTATGCAATCCGCCTTGATTTCAAAAGCACAAATAACGAGGCAGAGTATGAGGCTCTATTGGCAGGGCTACGTCTAGTAGTCAAGCTCGGCGTACAACATCTGGAAGCACACGTCGACTCCTTGTTAGTTGCAGGGCAGGTGCGCGGTGACTATACCGCAAAAGGGGATATCATGATCCTCTACCTCGAGCAAGCCTTGCAACTAAAATCAAAATTCACTTCCTTCAATATCCATCATATCAACAGAAGTGTAAACAAATCCGCGGATCCACTGTTAAAACTTGCATCCACCAGCTTCCAGCACTTGGCAAAGGAGATACGCTTTGAAATTCTGCAGAATCCCTCGGTACCCCTGCGCCAAGTCAATGTCATCCAGTACGGTACAACATCCTGGATGACACCAGTCATTGCATACTTGCAATCAGGAGAGACTCCCGAAAGCAAGTCAGAGGCACGTAAGTTGCAATACAAAGCATGCCATTATCAAAAAGGAGACGGTATCCTATACCGAAAATCATACCTGGGCCCACTCCTACGCTGCGTCGACCCCCAAGATGCCACATATCTCATCAGAGAGATACACGAGGGAATGTGTGGCATACACGCAGAGCCACGCATGGTAGTGGCTAAAATCATGAATGTTGGGTATTACTGGCCTGGCATGCACCTGGATGCCGTCAAAGAATTGCGCAAGTGTATTAATTGTCAGCGGCATGCCCCCAAGACCTTGCGCCCCAAGAACAACTTGATCCCGGTCACCACCGCATGGCCCTTTCAAAAATGGGCAATTGACGTGGTCGGACCATTCCCAGACGCACCAGGTGCGGTCAAATCTATCATAGTAGCTGTCGATTATTTCACAAAATGGGTAGAGGCAAAACCACTTGCCTCAACCACTGTTATGATAACGAGGAAATTCATTTGGGAACACATCATCTGCCGTTTCAGTCTACCAATGTGCATCGTTACCGATAACGATACCAACTTTGCCGCTGACGAATTTCAAAAATGGCTAGCAGAACTACATATTGAACACATATTATCCTCCGTGGCACACCGCAAGGGAATGGCCAAGTTGAAAGTATCAACAAAAGTCTAGTCGAAGGCATCAAAGCAAGGTTGGGAACAGCCAGGCGTGGCTGGGTCGATGAACTCCCAAGCATCTTATGGGCTCACCGAACAAGCCCAAAAACAAGCAACGGGGAGACACCCTTCAGCCTGGTCTATGGCTCAGAAGCGGTAATCCCCGCGGAAGTAGGTCTTCCTTCACCTCGAATGTTGGCTATCAACAAAATAGCCAACAATGAAGCACGCAGACTTGACTTGGACCTCCTAAAAGAAAGGCGCGAAAACGCTGCCATCAACGAGGCCAAGTACAAAACCAAGCTTGAAAAATACTACAATTCACGCGTGCGGGTTTGTACATTTAACCCGGGAGACTACGTCCTTCGCGATAACGAAGCATCTAACGCTGAGCGCCCAGGAAAACTTGCCCCCAAGTGGGAAGGACCCTACCTCATCAAAGAGGTCTTGGGCAAAGGCGCGTATAAACTATAAACGTTAGAAGGCGAAACTATCGCACGCACATGGAATGCACAACAGCTTCGACGCTGCTACATGTAAGCCATGTTCTTACATTTCCATGTAACCTATTGGGCCGCAGGCCATTTGCAAATAAATAAACGAGCGATTTAATGCAATATTGTTTGTTACTACTATTACAAATGCGTGTTTCCACTTTGCGGTATCCGCAAAAACAGATTGGCAAAATCTTCATTCGCGATACCCACACAAAGTGCTAACCACACACAAATATTGTAATAGGCCAGCAAAGGCAAAATATTAAGTGTCTATCCGGCCAGATGCACACACGGGTTTTTACAAAACTTACACAATTCCTAAACCCTAACAGGGCAAAAAATGGAATTGACTAATACTCATACGACAAAGGTATAGAGTATACTCAACCCCGTTTACAACGGGTAGAGTTTCGCATACACACGTTCAAACATGCAAGAAGTAAAAACACTTGTACAAATTGAGCAATAGTTAAACTTTATATTCAAAAAATTCATGCACCCACGTGGTGCACAACAGATTTACATGAAGTTCTAACATATGCAAAGAGGAAAACAAAAAGGGGCACGCAGGCCAACCTAGTCCTATTTTGTACCACTGGTACCCGCGCTATCTTGGCCGTCACCAGTAGTATTTTCCTCTTCCAACTATTCCGCATCAACATATAACATCCGCAAGCGGTCTACATAGTCTGCCGCCTCTAAGCATTCATCAAGCTCCTTTACCGCAGCGATAGACGTGTCGTAAAATGATGCGCAAGCCGCCTCAAGAAGCGCTTCGGTATCCACATCACGAAACCCAGACCGTTCATCAGTATAGCCGCCTTTAGACAAGATGTTTATATGGCCGATACATCGGTTATAACCAACTTTAAAACCATCATCCCGGGCACGCTGCTTAATCAAGTCTATACCAGTTACGGTCTCAGGCGCGTCCAGGATAGCTTTAACAATCTGCAACAAAAGGGCAATAAGATTATCACGTGCTAATTCAAATAAATGCAAAGGCACCAGATACTTACATGTGCAATGCCGTGACACCGCATCCACTCACGATCAGTCTCAAGCTGGTTAAACGAAGAGGTAAGGCCATCTCTAGCCTCGACGGCCTCGTTAGCCCGCTTTTCAGCTACAGTCACGCGGGCAGTAATGTCTGCAAGCTTGGCCTCGCGAGTCTGCACCTCAGCCTTTCGAAAGCAAGAAACAAAGTTTGTACAAAATTATTAAACATTCTCGGAAGGCAGAAGGAAGGATCAAACAGAAAAGGCAACTCATACCTGAAGGCTCCCAACGACCTGTTCAAACGGTTGCGATCAGCATTCGCTCCTTCAAGAGCCTTAGAGGCGCGGCCCTCCCTCTCCTTGGCCTCTTCAAGAGCCTTTGCAGCACAGGCCCTGCCTCTTTGGCCTCTTCAAGCGCCTTTGCTAACCGGGCCTCTGCCTCCAGGGCCTTAACAGCAATCGATTCGGCCGCAGCCTTCTCCTTGCCCAAAGCAGCATTCGCTGCCTTGGCATTCGTCAACTCCTGACGAACACGAAACAATGTTTCATTCTGTTTGGCCCAAGATACTTTCCAGCTCTTGCGCTCATCAGAAAGTTTTTCTTTCCAACTCTTGCGTTCATCAGAAAGTAACTTAGCAAGGGTACGAACCTGTTTAAGCTCAGTAGTTGCAGCCCACTCCTCGGTCTGCTTATGCTTTTCAAAAGCAGCCCTATCCTTTTCAAGCTGCTCCGCACCCGCACGAGCAGCACTCACTAACTCCTCCGCCTCAGCCCGCAAGCGCGCAGCTTCCTCCTCCCTGCGTCCCAACACCTTGTAGTCTTCCAGGATGGCATTCGCCACTATGGAACTTCCCACAAGCATGGTGGAAAGTTGGTTGATGCGAAGTTCACGGGGTGCGCTACGGGCACGATCAGCTTCAAATGGGGTGCCCAGGCCACCCAGAATCTCCTTACAAGCAGAAGGATCATTTGAAATATCATCCCCCTGCATAACAGTCTAGGGGGGTCGGTGATAGCTCGTACTCCGATCCTGGGTATAGGTGCGGTAGTAATACTCCAGTTCAGACTCTCCAGGCTGAATTGGAGGCCCTCCATAACCCGCACCACCAGAAGCGGAACCAGAAACCTTTTCAGCAGCAGGAGACTTCTGCGTTTCAGCACCAGATTTTTGTTTCCCAGCATCAGAAAATCTCAAGTCCAAATCATCAGCATCATTTGGAGAGATCAGATTGTTGGAAGAATCAACAGTATCGAAAATCTAGGACGCAACTTTCCCCACAGTCTCCTCTGCCTGCACCGAAGGATCAGGCACCACCTTGGCAGAAGGATAGGTGAATTCTTTAGTCACCCCCGCATCTGTAGCTGTGTCATGCGGGGGAGAAGAAGGCATCTCAAACAAAGAGGAGAAGTCCCTTTGTTGCGGTTCCGCAAAACAAGAAAGCAATACCTATCAGAAAACAAATTGTGCGACCAAACACGGCCAACAATGACGCAAGTATCCAACATTGTTCAGCCAAACGTGGCCAACAATGCCAAGCAACGAGGTAACCGCAAAGGACATGCGGTTACTTGAGAGCTAATTGGAAAAACATGAACACCCCACAAAAGGGATCATGATTACATGTCCAATTATTGCGAAAGACCACTCTCTTCTCAATTCACCACCTCAGAGGTTGGTTCGAAGTTTGTAGACACCTCCAGTAAGATCTCAAAGGATGGTTCGACACACCAACAGGTGGCACCCAACCCTGATGAGATCAGACGCGCGTAGCTGATGTGTGCGAGGTGTTATATATTTTTGATGTATATTTTAAGCCCTTTTTACACTTTTAGCCAAGTTTTAAATTTATAAAACACGATATTTACTAACACTAAACACACATATGGGCAAGTGCACCCATCGTGGACGTAGTATAGTGTTGGTAAGATACCGAGGTCGTCCAAGGACACAAGAGCTTTTAGTACCGGTTTATCCTCAACGTCTAATCAAATCAAAAAGTTAGAAAAGATTTTTAAACTAAGAAAATAAAAGCTAACTAAATGCTGGAAAACAAAAATAAAATAAAAACAGATAGACAAGATGAATCACTTGGATCCGACTCGTGTATTAGTATAACCTTTGATTATTTTCGCACTTTTGCACTTGTTTAAGAGATTATCTTAGTTATTGTAGTAGGCCCCTCTTTTGAAGGCGACGTTACCCTCAACCCAGTAGTTTGAGTCAGCAAGGATACAATCCTAAAGGGTTGGATTATTGGAAGATAATGAATTAAGTTATTAATGCAAATTATGGTAGGCCCCGCTTTTGGCGGTGACGTTACCCTCGACTAAGTAGTCTGAGTCAGCAGGGATACAGTCCTAAATAGCCGGGTTATAGTATTAATAGTAGTTAACTTATGAGGGGGTCAAAGAGTTTGGATCCCCGCCATCCAATACCTATGGGCATTGAAGGAGATCCTACTAAATTTGACCCAGGTCCCTTGCAGGACCTCTAAACGCTGAACAAGGGCAAGACCCTTACCAAACCGTTCCCTTAACCCCCGACCAGGTAGCCAACATACCTCCATATAGACCGTGGAG
Source organism: Helianthus annuus (assembly GCF_002127325.2). NCBI lineage: Eukaryota > Viridiplantae > Streptophyta > Magnoliopsida > Asterales > Asteraceae > Helianthus > Helianthus annuus. Next base: position 169,209,709 of record NC_035436.2, read on the forward strand.
ATATGAATGGTGAAAATCTTTTATTTTATATAGACAGTAAAATAATGCCAAGACACCACGGACAAACGATAAGGAAAGATCACCTTCAACATAAGCAACTAGTTATTAAAGTCATTAATACAAAACCAAATAAAAAGTGCAAAAGATTGAAAATAAAAAGTATTAAACTAAACACTTGTCTTCACCAAGTGATGTAAGAGACTTAGGCAAACATGGCCTTGATTGTCAAGAACTCTTACGATCAATCTTGGATCCCGAGACGACTCACACACTCTCTGATGGACAATGGATGATGGTGGTGGATGATGGTGTTGTGATGGTGGTGGGTGGTGGATGAAGTGTGAGAGAGGTAGTGTGCCAAGGGATGAGTTGCAATGAAACCAAGCACTCCTATTTATAGGCTGAACAGAAGGCTGGGCACGGCCCCGTGTCCGCTGAACACGCCCCCGTGCCTGTCTGACACTCTCTCTCTTCATTAATTGTAATTCGCAATTACAATTAATGCGCCTGCTGTACTTTCGCCACGCCCCCGTGTCCACTGGACACGGCCCCGTGGTGGGCAATAGAAGCTTCTATAGGTTTGTCTTTTCTGCTGCTTCTTGGGCACGGCCCCGTGCTGGCTGAGCACGGGGCGTGTTCAGTCTTCTGTCTTCTCTATTTTGCTTGGGAGGATGCTGTTGAGGGGTCGGGCAATCCACTTATGTTCCTTTTCTTGTATTTATGTTAGATTTAGCTGTCTTTTTGCTTCTTTTGTGAATTTGAGCTCATTTAATCCTGAAAATACAAAAGGAAGACAAAAACACTCTTTTTCCAACATTAGTACTTAAAAAGGGTTAGTTTTATGCCTTATTTGATGTAATTTATATGTTTCATTTTACACACATCAAATACCCCCACACTTGAACTTTTGCTTGTCCTCAAGCAAAACTCTTTAATATGTGGCTTACACTCCCAAATGGAATGGATAGAAGAGAAGGTTTTGGCTTGCCATAGAGTGTCGAGAATCCAAGATTTTTTTGGGTTTTATTTTTTTTTATTTATTTACAATCCTATTCGTTATGATTTGTTTAGAATGTTTCATAGGAGAAATTACTTATTTGGGCATAACATGCCTTTTTAAAATTCCATTTATATACAAGTTCACATACCTCACGGGAGAAATCACTCACACTCGGCCGAAGGTGTATTTTTAGTGAATCACTCGAGAGCGGCATGGAACTTATTCCTACCATAAGCTTGCCAAGCAATCAATCCTCCTCCTTTTTAACTCGTTACCTTTGTAAATATCAAGAGGACTTTTTTGGTAAAGGCTTGGGCTAAAGGTGGGTGAATGGGTTAGTAGAAAAGGCGAAAAGCGTAAAAAGCGTCGGTTTTCGTAAAACACTTTGCTTTAGTGACTTTTTATTTCGAAGTATTTCTTCAAACAAGCTTTTGTTTTAAGAGCTTTGTTTGTTTATTTCTAACTTCATCATTTTTCTTTTTCTTCTTCTTTTTTTTAAGTCACACGAAAACCGAGCTTGTTACTAAAATAAAGGGTAAAAATAAAAAAAGTTTTTGGTGGGTAAAAAGGTTTTAGGGTAAAGAAATGAAAGGTTTAGGCTCAAAGGGGTTAACTAGGGGGATTTTGGGTAGGTGGTAAAAAAAATAAAAAATAATGGTGTAGAAAGAAAAAGGGTTAGTCCTAATGCCTCCATCATTTACTTACTTGGGTTTAAGTTGGTAAGGACCGGGAATGAATCGTCGTGGCAAGTTCTAGAGTCGTAAGAACCAAGCGGCTATTCACACAAGAAACGAAAAATGAGCATTTAGTCTAAAGATGTATATTTGTATGCTCAATAAAGGCTCAAAACTCACTTTTTGTGGGAATGGGTTTTTTTTTTTATGTGATCAAGTATATATAATCAAATTTTAACTAAGCTTGTTATGCCCGTTTCATAATTTTCTTATGTTGGTTCTTTTTATCACGACGCTATTGGTTGTAAATTTGTAAAATATAACCTTATTAATCTTAGAATTCCCAACTTAAACTTTAGACAAGTAAAAAAAATGGAAATTTTTGAAAAAATTTGGGGTGATCAGCGGTTCCAATAGAGTTTTGTGTAAGGCTTGTTTTTAGGACTTGCAAAATTTCAAGGTTTTAGCATCCCCCCCCCACACTTAAATTACACATTGTCCTCAATGTGTCCCAAAAATAAATTTTTAGGTTGATTAGATGTGTAGTATGGTGTTAAAAGCAAAGATTTATGTTACTGGCAGTCTGGACACGGCCCCGTGTTCAGGTGCCAGTAACGAAAATTAAAGAAAAGAAACAGAAGCCTGGACACGGGGGCATGTCTGGTGAACACGGCCCGTGTCCAGTTACCTGAACTGGGCATTTTTTTGCAGGGGGTTCAGCACGGGGCCGTGTTGGTTGGACACGGCCCGTGTTGAACCTTCTGTGTTGGAGAAATTGAAGTCGGGTTGCCTTGTTCTTGTGCATGGGGTCATGTTTCTCGTTTCCCTTTTCATCCTGTACCACCATGAGTGTGTTTTATTCCTGCAAATTAAAACTAAAAGATTAAACTAAACTAAGGATAGTTCCGCGGAATGCCTCCGTGGTGCGCCACGTTTATAAGGGTCCTTGGCTAGACCCAATGTGAGGTTATATATTTTCTGAGTGGGATGTTTGGCATCCCATGTTGTACCGTCGGAGAGCGGCATCCAAACTCGAATCAATAACCTTCATGTAGTTGACCGGGTCGTCGTCCTCTATTCTCTTCCCAACCTCGAATTTTACTTCATCATCTCCGTACCTTAGGGTGAGCGTTCCGTCATTCATGTCTACCACTGCTTGTGCGGTGGCGAGAAATGGTCTCCCTAGTATGAGGGGGACTTCGGTGTCTTCTTCCATATCGAGTATGACAAAATCGGCTGGATAGACAAATTTGTTTACCTTTACTAGGACATTTTCGATGACACCTTGTGGGAATTTGACGGATCGATCAGCAAGTTGTATGCTCATTTTTGTAGGACTCGTTGTTCCTAGGCCGAGTCTTTTAAACATTGATGAAGGCATGAGGTTAATGCTAGCCCTAAGGTCAGCTAGTGCATTACGAACGGGGGAGTCCCCGATCGAGACGGGAATCATGAAGCTTTCAGGATCGATTTTCTTTTGGGGAAGTTTTTTGAGTACGAGGGCAGAGCATTCTTCGCCTAAGTTAACTAATTGCAAAGTTTCAATTTTCTTTTTATGAGTGAGGAAGTCCCTCATGAATTTAGAATATTTGGGCATTTGGGTTAGGACATCAATAAAAGGAATATTGACATGCAATTGTTTTAATAGACTTTCGAATTTTGCGAATTGCTCATTGGTCTTTTGACGAATTAACCTACCAGGGTACGGAACTCGAGGAGCCTTGGTAGGCTCTGATGATGGAGGGGAGTTCTTCTCCTGCAGAGGCGGGGGTATAGTCTCTTCTGCCGGCGGTGGTGCTTCCGCAGGCCCCACGGTGCGGTTTCGTAACGTGATGAGATGAACTTGCGCTTTTGGGTTTGTTTCGGTATTGCTTGGTAATGCACCTTGTGGTCTCTCGGAAAAATTTTGAGCTAGTTGATTTAATTGTTTTTCTATGTTTTGAATACTAGCTTGTTGATTTCTAAAATTTGATTCTAATTGTAGAAACCTTTCCGAGTTTTTCTTTTCAGTGTTGGAGATGAGGCGAGATACAGTATCTTCAAGCCTTTCTCGTCCACCTTGTTGTTGAGTGAAATTTTGTGACTCATTTCTTGGTTGTTGAAAGTTTGTTCGTTGGGTTTGTTGGTTACTACTATTGCCGAGCTCTCTCCAACCAAGGTTAGGGTGGTTTCGCCATCCTTGGTTGTAAGTGCCCGTCGGAGGACCTGACGGCCTAGGTCTATTGTCAATGTAGCTTACCGACTCTTGTTGATCATCTGTTTCTTTCATACAACTCCAATTTTCATGTGGCCCACCACACCCTTCACAAGCCATAACCGAGACTGTTTTTGTCATTTCCAATTTTTTTTTATTTTTGAAGAAAGAGCCTCGATTTGGGCTTGTAAAGAAGTGCTTTCATCAACCTTATGGGCGCCCGGGGCAATAGATTTATTGCCTAGGGGAATGTGCCACTGAAAATTGGCTTGAGCAATTTCCTCAATTTGGTTATATATTTCATGCGGGCGGCGATTACCTAAAAGTCCCCCGGAGCTAGAGTCAAGTGTCTGCCTTGTGTGTGGCAACAACCCATTATAGAAAGTGGATACTTGTTGCCATATCGCAAGGCCGTGATGTGGACACTTTCGCAATAGCTCCTTGAACCTTTCCCAAGTTTCATATAAGGATTTCCCGTCCTCTTGCGAATATGTATTAATTTCAGTCATTAATTTAGCCGTTTTAGCTGGAGGGAAATACTTATATAGAAATTTTTGGGCTAGTTCATCCCAGGTGTTTACCGATCCAGCTGGGAGGGCATTGAGCCAAGCTTTTGCTCGGTCTTTTAGCAAGAAAGGAAACATTCAAAGGCGGATGGCGTCGTTTGATGCTCTATTGATCCGAAAGGTATCACATATTTCTAAGAAATTAGTAATATGTAGATGGGGATCCTCGTCCGCAAGCCCATGAAAGGTTGCGGAGTTTTGGAGCATTTGTATCAAATGCGGCCGAAGTTCGAAGTTATTGGCTTCAACATTCGATGCATTGATAGCGACGCCTATGTTACCTACGGTGGGTCGTAGATAATCCATGAGGGTACGTTGGTCCGCCATTGGAAGTGGATTTCCCGAAACTTTCTCTTGGTTCTTGGCTTTTAGTCTTTTTCTGAGAAAGCGTTCAGGTTCTTCTAGAGGTTCTTTTATGTCCTTATTAGAACTGGAGCTCATACACTATGTAGGGGTGGCGTCTGGTTCCAAGTCCTGCAATAAAAACAGAAAAGAATGCTGGTCAGAAGGTTCACCACGGCCCCGTGCTCAGTGAACACGGCCCGTGGTCGGAGTTACAGTGATTATTTTCCAGATCCCAGTTACTGGAGAGTTGGACACGGCCCCGTGTTGCACTGACACGGCCCCGTGGTCAGCCTTCTGTAACTTGGAAAACTAAAAACTGTCAGTAACAATGCTGGGCACGGCCCGTGTCCGACCAGGCACGGCCCGTGCTGAGCTCTGCAGAAGCTGAAAAACTAAGAAAATCCTAAAAAATAAAAAAAATGATTAGGCCGTTGATTCCTAACTTTCTTAAAATCCTTGTGTCCCCGGCAGCGGCGCCAAAAACTTGATGTGTGCGAGGTGTTATATATTTTTGATGTATATTTTAAGCCCTTTTTACACTTTTAGCCAAGTTTTAAATTTATAAAACACGATATTTACTAACACTAAACACACATATGGGCAAGTGCACCCATCGTGGACGTAGTATAGTGTTGGTAAGATACCGAGGTCGTCCAAGGACACAAGAGCTTTTAGTACCGGTTTATCCTCAACGTCTAATCAAATCAAAAAGTTAGAAAAGATTTTTAAACTAAGAAAACAAAAGCTAACTAAATGCTGGAAAACAAAAATAAAATAAAAACAGATAGACAAGATGAATCACTTGGATCCGACTCGTGTATTAGTATAACCTTTGATTATTTTCGCACTTTTGCACTTGTTTAAGAGATTATCTTAGTTATTGTAGTAGGCCCCTCTTTTGAAGGCGACGTTACCCTCAACCCAGTAGTTTGAGTCAGCAAGGATACAATCCTAAAGGGTTGGATTATTGGAAGATAATGAATTAAGTTATTAATGCAAATTATGGTAGGCCCCGCTTTTGGCGGTGACGTTACCCTCGACTAAGTAGTCTGAGTCAGCAGGGATACAGTCCTAAATAGCCGGGTTATAGTATTAATAGTAGTTAACTTATGAGGGGGTCAAAGAGTTTGGATCCCCGCCATCCAATACCTATGGGCATTGAAGGAGATCCTACTAAATTTGACCCAGGTCCCTTGCAGGACCTCTAAACGCTGAACAAGGGCAAGACCCTTACCAAACCGTTCCCTTAACCCCCGACCAGGTAGCCAACATACCTCCATATAGACCGTGGAGATATGAATGGTGAAAATCTTTTATTTTATATAGACAGTAAAATAATGCCAAAACACCACGGACAAACGATAAGGAAAGATCACCTTCAACATAAGCAACTAGTTATTAAAGTCATTAATACAAAACCAAATAAAAAGTGCAAAAGATTGAAAATAAAAGGTATTAAACTAAACACTTGTCTTCACCAAGTGATGTAAGAGACTTAGGCAAACATGGCCTTGATTGTCAAGAACTCTTACGATCAATCTTGGATCCCGAGACGACTCACACACTCTATGATGGACAATGGATGATGGTGGTGGATGATGGTGTTGTGATGGTGGTGGTGGTGGATGAAGTGTGAGAGAGGTGGTGTGCCAAGGGATGAGTTGCAATGAAACCAAGCACTCCTATTTATAGGCTGAACAGAAGGCTGGGCACGGCCCCGTGTCCGCTGGACACGCCCCCGTGCCTGTCTGACACTCTCTCTCTTCATTAATTGTAATTCGCAATTACAATTAATGCGCCTGCTGTACTTTCCCCACGCCCCCGTGTCCACTGGACATGGCCCCGTGGTGGGCAATAGAAGCTTCTATAGGTTTGTCTTTTCTGCTGCTTCTTGGGCACGGCCCCGTGCTGGCTGAGCACGGGGCGTGTTCAGTCTTCTGTCTTCTCTATTTTGCTTGGGAGGATGCTGTTGAGGGGTCGGGCAATCCACTTATGTTCCTTTTCTTGTATTTATGTTAGATTTAGCTGTCTTTTTTGCTTCTTTTGTGAATTTGAGCTCATTTAATCCTGAAAATACAAAAGGAAGACAAAAACACTCTATTTCCGATATTAGTACTTAAAAAGGGTTAGTTTTATGCCTCATTTGATGTAATTTATATGTTGCATTTTACACACATCAGTAGCCCATGCTACCATATCAAAACCCAAGGCTGAGAATTTCACATCAGACGAAACTTTTTCACCGGTACGGAAGAGGCGTCAGATGACTCTTTCGGATCTCCAGCTTGATTTACGAAGAGCAAAGGCCATCTACATGGCCTAGAATCTTCTCCAGACTCGAAACTACCTTCTAGACACCATAGTCCAGTACTCCTCCCACATGCAACTTGCATATGGCAGCAACACTAGACTGGGGGGACTTGAAGGGGTATGGTTCCAGATCCCGCATCAGCACGACCGCGAGCGACCATTACCCTTATCAAAACCCCCATTAGCCAACAACCTACCTGTGTCCGTGCGGGAACGCGCAAACACAATGGTTGAATCCAATCTGCCCAAGGATGGAGGAGGACTTACCTGGAATATGAGAACGGTATAGTGATGCGGCATGGCACCGCATCTGGTGTATGAAAACGGAAGTATTCACAGCGATGCGGCCTAGCACCGCATCCAGTGAACACTTCTATCAATACAAGGGAGCTGGATAACAGCAACAGTCACCACAAACGACAATGCGGCTTGGCACCGCATCTCGCGTATTTCTTGATCAAAGAGTGAGACGCGGGAACATCTACAGTTACGGCAAGCAGCGGTGCGGCCCGCACCGCATCCTGTACACTCGGCAAGTGGGACTGACACCACAGAGCAAGTAGCACCAATGGCAGCCGCCTGTCAGGTCTACATAAGCGGCAGACTGACGTGGCTTCACCTCCACAGCCGACATGCCTGACACACCTACAAAGGTGCAGCATGTCGTCAGTCTATCCGTCCACTTACTCCTCACTCCTCGGCTATAAATACCAACCCCAAACCAGGTTTGAGGTATCTCTTCACAACTCTCTCACTACTACTACTATCATACTTTGCTTCCCAAGCAGACTACTGATTCTCATAACGGAGAGTGGTAACAAGGAGCACCCCCCACCCCATCCTCCTTGTTATGAGTCACAGTTTGTTTCCTTGTGCAGGAGATCAACCAGCTGACGACCTAGCCAGCGATCCTTGAGAGGAAGGGATTAACCCTTCTTGACGAGACCAGTGTGTTAACCCTACCCGGTTAACCATTGTTTCATCAGTGTATAATAAGAAATGGAAAACAAAAATGGTGTGGTGAGAATAAATCCCACTAATAGGAAAGCTAAAGTAGGGTTTAAAGAGAGTAAGATGCAGACCGTCTTACCTTTACCTTGTAAGAATAAAGAGGTTGTTTCCGGTGAGACCCCCGACTCGATAGTAGTTTTGCATCAAGCCTTGGACATAAGGCACATAACACTCGACAATTAAGACAAAGCTAAGGTAGGGTCTGAGGAGGGTAAGATGTAGACCGCCTTACCTGTACCCCGTAAGAATAGAGAGACTGCTTCCGGTGAGACCCCGGCTCGATAGTAGTTTTTGCATCAAGCCTTGGACATAATTATGCATATAGGTGTTGTACTCAAATGTTTTAAGAGTTTAAAAAAAATCTAATATTACGTACTCAAATGTTTTGAGAGTTTTTCAAAAAAAATTCTAATGTTACACTTTTAACTCAAATCTATTTGACTTTTTACTTTTAACCCAAAAGTTTTCATTTTTTTGTAATTTAACCCCACAGCTATTTTGCTTTCAACTTTGTGAGTGGCACCCCACAACACTTAGGTGATGTTTGTTTTTTCAGATGTAAAAGGTATGCAGTCTGTGGACCACATCTGCAAACGTCTGCACGAGAAGAGGTGGATCAAATGTCTGTAGAGTGTAATAAAAAGAGTGTTTGGTTATCTCAAAACCCCACATCTGTAAACCTTCTCTTCTCCCCCCAAACCCCTTTCTCTTTTAGATCTGCAAACCACCCACCACCTCCACCACCCCATCAAACCCGCTAATCCACTCCATCTCCCACCACCAGCAACACGACGTAGAGAGAGAGAGAGAGAGATTGTTGAGAAAGAGGGAGCGACTAGAAAGAGAAACAGTGAGAGAGAGAGAGAGAGAGAAACAATGGCTAGAGAGAGAAACAGCGAGAGTTTCGGTGTTTCCTAGGGTTTCTTCATCTGTGTTCGTTCGTTCTTTCTTAGGGTTTCATCGCAATAAAAAAGGGGTTTCTTCATTCTATTCATAATAATTAGCGATTCAACCGATTCTGATTTGCTAATTTCTGTTCAGTAACAACAACGAGAGAGAGAGAGAGAGAGAGAAACAGTGGTAGTGACGGTGGTTCCGGCGACGGTGGTTGAGAGGAGGAAGCTGTGGAAGAGGTGGAAAGATATTGGACCATATCTGCATGGAGAAGAGGACACGCAGAGGTTTGAAGAAATTTTTGAACTAAATATCTTCTAAAAACAAACGGTCTGCACAGCTAAACGTCTGCGTGTGATCTGCGCGACACAGACATAAAAGGCCAGAAGAAGTTAAACTGAAAAAAATAAACACCCCCTTAGTCATAGACAAGAAATAGTCCCACTCAAATATCACTAACGCATTTTAAACGCGTTGTATGTGAACGACTAATGACAGGTGTCATTCTTAGAATTTTTATTCAGGTAAACAAAAACAAATATATAAAGTTCTTGTAGTTAAATTAGACATTATTAGTTGGTATGAATGATCTTGTGTTACTTTCATCTAACCTTTCAAGCTATCGTTAAAGTTGTAAATTTATGTCCGATAAAGATCGTAGAAATTGTTTGGGATGCATTTTGAAAGCAACATGAGAATAGTCGTGTAGCTATGAATTCAGTTTTGTAGCAACATACACACTTCAAGTTTCCAATGGCTGCTAGCTTGGGATGAGCACGGTATTCGTACGGTATCGAACCGGTACCGATACTGAAAAATTGGGGAAATTGGTACCGGTAGATTTGGTACCGATACCCGGTACCAAATGCTCATTCCTACTACTGGCTAAAAGAATTCAAGGATCCATCGATCATCATCTTCCTTATTCGCTCGCAAATAGCCTGCATAGTTAGGTTTATATCTACCTTTATAAAATGAAATTATGCTCGAACCTACACCACCAAGTTTGAACTATATATGATGTCAATGTTGTAAAGTGATGATAATAGTTAGGCAAATTGGAAATAAATAATCCCAACTCACTGTTATTGGCCAATAATAATCCCAACTCATTTAATCACCAATAATAATCCGAACTATTCACTTTTGTTTGTAAAATGCTCCCACGTTAAAAAAAACACTAACTAGGTTAAAATATTGTTGATGTGGCTTAACATGTGTGGACTGACGTGGCTGGTTAACATCTTACCTGTGTATAAAATGATTATCAGCCTCATTTGCACACACAATCGCACTCTCCTTCAAAACCCTAGTTCTACAAATTTGGCAAATTCAGTCGATTGTGTATGCAAATGAGGCTGATAATCATTTTATACACAGGTAAGATGTTAACCAGCCATGTCAGTCCATACATGTTAAGCCACATCAGCAATATTTTAACCTAGTTAGTGTTTTTTTTAATGTGGGAGTATTTTACAAACAAAAGTGAATAGTTCGGATTATTATTGGAGATTAAATAAGTTGGGATTATTATTGGCCAATAACAGTGAGTTGGGATTATTTATTTCCAATTTGCCTAATAGTTAAGATGGTATAGTTCAAAATTAAAGAATTCAAAAGAACTGAAAATTTGTGTGGGTGAATAATATATTTTATATATTGAACAAATGAAAAAAATAATAATAAAGCTAACCATGATAAAATGCCAGTAACTATCATAAAATTTAAAGTAGAGATATAATTATGACTAGCACAAAATAATAAATGTAATAGATAATATATTAACTCGGCTAACACAAAATAAATCCAATCGCTAAGTTTGACGTACTTCTTAGGGTGAGAGGGGCACTCCCCTAAGAGGGGAGTCCCCTCTCTTACGCATAACCAATTTTCGTGTGGCACGTCAACTTCCCTCTTAAACTCCTCTAACACCCTAAATTGATGGCGCCACTCCCTCTTAGATGACTTGGTTTTTTATTTTTTTTTATTTTTTTATTTGTTGTAATTATGCATGTTTATAAAAAAAATAATAATAAAAATTAAATAAAATTTAACAAAAGACATTTCAAAGTAGAAAATAAAAATAAAAATTAAATTCAAACTAGAAAATTAAAATTACATTCAAACTAGAAAATAAAAATTACATTAAAACTAGAAAATAAAAATTTTAGAAATCGCATGGCCACCCGTACTTGTTAGCGATGTCGCGCTTTCGGGCGAGGATGAACGGCAACATGTTTGGCGGAGCATCGTCGTGCGGCTTGATGAATGTTTTCATATCTCGATCGTAATTGTAGTTTTTCATCGTCTCGCGTTGTTTCGATATGAGCTCGCGAGCCTCCGACTCTCTTTTTTTTCCTCAATTCGATCGCCTCCAATTCCATCGCGTGCTTCGCTTCTTTCATGGCGGTGTACTCTTTGAATTGTTCCGCCAACTCGGCCGAGCTTCCCTCGGACGATGTCGCTTGACGCTTGTCTCGCCGTTGTGTTCTTTGTGGCGAGGGGTCTTCGTTTATATCGGGTATCGAAGGGTCCACGTCAACGGGCTTTCTTTTTTGTGCCGAAATAAATATGGGTCGAAGGCGGGGGATTGAGGAGGAGCGTCCATTGATAACAAATTTTGAAAATAGCCGAAATTGCCTTGAAGGTTGGGTGGTTGGGTGTTGTAAAAGGAGGGGTGTGAAGGTTGTTGGAAAAAAAACGGGGGTTGTGAAGTGTATCCGAAAGGGGGTTGTGGTTGTGCACTTGCACCGCTCGAACCACCACGAGACGGTTGCGAGCCCCGTCCCTTAGTTTTTTTCTTGGCCTCGCGGGGTTGGTTCTCCATTGCTCGGTTTGAAGTGAGTGTGGTTTGAGAGTATAAAAATGAGTGAAGTGGGTGTGGTTTGAGAGTATAAAAAATGTGTGAAATTAGTGTGGTTTGAGAGTATAAAAAATGAGTGAATGGTGTGGTTATTTATATATGTTTAAAAAGTGATTTTTTTTTTAAAATTCGACCGTTAATTTCGACCGTTCCTCAAAAATTGTGCCCATTCAACGCGGTGACTTCCCCCCGATTCCCTTCCCCGAATCGGGTCCCCGCCTTGATCGCGGCGGTGTTCCCGATCGGTGGATAGGGTCACCGCACCACTCCCCGCTTTGTGCCCTGGATACCCTTAGACACCTATAGGCAGGGGCGGACCTACTTAGTGTTGTGGGTGGGCAGTCGCACCCGTTGAAAAAAATAGTGTGCTTTTAAGGCAAAAAAACTCTACCACACCTCTTGAAAATGTGGTTGAACCCTTTTTCCGCATCCATAGCAAATAATTCATGGGTCCGTCAATGCCTATAGAAGTGAGTTTTAATAACATCGTCAATGTTGAAACATTTTAATATACACTGTATTTTATTATTATTATTTTTTTTTTGAAGAGGAGTCGAAGGCTTACTTCATATACTGACATTCTCAATGTTGAAACATTATACCATATATTATATTATATTATACCATCTATTAAAAACCAAACCTAATTAACAGTAAAATGAACAGTCAACTAGGGCAATAAAAGGGTCTCCACCAGCACACACTCCTGTTTATCTTCTTCATTTGGCAACAGAGGAAGACAGGAACGCATATGAAATCCGGCGCCCCGCCCCGCCACGGTCTGTGCCCGGTTGTTACGGCCGTCGGCCACTTTCTTGGTCTTCGGGTCAGACCGGTGGTTATGGCGTTGTCTGGTGGCCTTCAGTCAGCCGAAAGTGACGGCTGGGGTTATAGGGTTCCGGCGGCGACGAGTGTTGGTGACTCATCGGACGATTTAGATGTTTTCCAGCGAGATTTCTGGTATGCTTTTTCCGTCTGCATGTTTCCATTTTTTATAGATCGACTCATATACTAATGATCGGAAGTGTTTTTGTTGTATACCTTTCCGATAGTTGGGTTCTTTTGTTTTATTAAAGAAGAATGACACTGTCAATGTTCAAAATTTTTATTAAAGAAGATAAATTAAGATCAATTCAGAAGTAATTAAGGTAGCGTTTGGTATAAAGGAATGGAAGATGGAATGGAATGCATCATTCAGATGGAATGAAAAAAAACATGTTTGGTTATAATGTGGTAATGGAATGAAGTATTCCAAAAGAATGTAACTCCTTCCAAATATAATAATTTCAATTCCTTGGTATGTAGGTATTTTTTTTCTATTCCTTCAAGGAATGGAAAGAAATATGTTATTATTATTATTATTATTATTATTATATTTATACTTTTATTTGTATTTATATTTATATTTATTAATATTCATACTAATATTAATATATATCAAAAATCTATTATTAACTTTTATCATTAATATATTATTATTATTATTATTATTATTATTATTATTATTATTATTGAGGCAATTATATTTTTGTCCTTTTTAATACAGTTGTGTTTCGTTACTTCATCTTTTTTTGTTTATCAAATTGTACAAAGTAATGATTCACTCTATTCACATATGAGTAACCAAAAATCACAATGGAATGGGATGATCCATTTCATTCCGTTATCCATTCCATTACCTCGTCTATTCCATTCTCTCAAATATTTACAATGGTACTTAAAAGGCATTTAATAATTATGACCCTTCGGTAATTATATTTTGAAGGATCGTTGAAATGCCTCTTCTATTTTTTTGTTGAGCTTTCCCTTAGTTTATCGTTTATAGTTAAAGAATAAATTTCAATAAAATATTTACATTTACAGAAAGTATAAAAGTGAAAGGTTAGTTGAAGAGATAGTTGTGAGAACATCCGTAGTGGGGCGTTTTTTTTTAAATAAAAAAAAAACGCTCAAAAACGCCCCCCCTCCCCATTACATAGGGCGTTGTTTGGCTTTTTTTCGAAAAAAAATTGATTCCGCGTTGTTTTAAGCACGCCGCGAGAAGATTGACCAGCCAATCAAATCTAGCAACGGCTAGTTTATATATATATATATATATGTAACCTTTTACCTATATATAGGATAAGGATAGTGTAAAAAGAGCCCAAAGTGTGAGAAGTGTATTATAACACTATATATAATACTATATAATACCATATAAACACCGTATAACAATATGTAACACCATATAATACCATATAACACCATGTAACACTATATAACACCGCAGAGAGTGATGGGAGATGTCGCTCTCCTTGAACGTGTTTTCTCCCTTCCGGTTCGAACTGTTAAGAGCATCCCCTCAAGCTGTCGTTTGGCATTTGCACAAGCTTTGACAAGTGCCATCCATAAAGTAGTAGCTTCCCCTTGGACTGTTGAAAGTTGGGTCAAACTCTTGCTGTTACCCCGTTGTACCCATAAGGTGGTTAAGCCGTCTTCCAGGCAAGAGCGAAGGTCGGGTAATCGAAAGTCCTTGCAATGTGATAGTATTTTGCGGGCCTTAGCTATGTGGAAGGAGGGCTCTGGTTTTGAGGTTTTGGTCAATTCCCTTCTTGCCGATAGTGGAGAAGTGGTCATGCGTGGGGGGAGGCACAACGGGAGATAGATGAGGAGGTTATCATCAACATCAAGCAATGTCTCAGGAAAGTGAGTGATGGTCACTTCACTGCTGCAGTTAAGGTGTTGTGTTCCAGTGGGGTTGCTCTCCGGGGGGGATCTACCATGCAAGCCCTTATCGACAAACATCCCTTCGCGCCGCCCCTGAACCTCCCTTCAACCCCTCTCTCCCAACCTGTGTTATCCGTGGATGAAGACTGCGTCCACAGGTGTGTGAAATCTTTCCCGAAAGGGACATCTTGTGGGCGAGATGGCCTCCGGGCCCAACACCTGTTGGACGCTCTTAGCGACGAGGGGTCGGCGACTGCCTCGGGACTGCTTACTGCCATCACTGAAGTGGTAAACCTTTGGCTAGGGGGGTTATGTCCTAAGGTCCTTGCGGATTTTGTTGCTTCGGCGCCCCTAACCCCTCTGCTGAAGCCTGATAATGAAATTCGCCCCATTGTTGTGGGGGCAATTTGGAGAAGATTAGTCTCCAAAGTAGCCATGAAGAAAGTCGGGAAAGAAGCTGTTAAGTACTTGGGGGACTATCAATTTGGGGTGGGGGTCCCCAATGGGGCAGAGGCGGTGCTGCAACGCTAACAGGTTCCTTAATTCTTTTCATTCAGATGGCTCGCTGGCCATACTTACGGTTGATTTTTCCAACGCTTTCAACTTAGTTGACCATTCGGTTTTGCTTCGCGAGGTTGATCGCCATTGTCCCTCCATATTCCCATGGGTTCAATTTCTGTATGCTCATCCTGCTAGGCTATACGTGGGGAATGACTGCTATAGCAACCCTCCCGAATATTTTTCTGACACCCTAATATATTTTTAATACCCCTATATGTCTTAAAATACACCCCATATGTGAAAACCGAGCCCAAAATATAAAATATCATTAAAAATAAATAAAAAACAAGAGAAATGGGGTTTAGGCGGGCCGCGTAAGCCACCCCTTAAGCTTACGCGGGCCACGAGAAGGTGATGGTTGGCACGACCCCAGGCCGCCACGTGGCCCAACACCCGTCGACCCTATGCAATGACCCGGATCACCTATGGCCTAGTCCACCTACTAGGCGGGCCGCGTAGCTTCTTGCTACGACTTACGCGGGTCGCGTAGAGCCCAAAATCAGGCCTATATAAGAGGGCATCGGGCCTTTAGTTTACGTCGCTCAAATTTCGACTTTCTCTCTCAATTTTCTTATAGTAGGCACTATACTCGGGCATAATACCCCCTGAATAACGAGGTTTTGCTCCATTGTAAGTATTATAACCCCTGGATACGTATTAGATACTCTGCCCGATTGATCTAGGGGTCCGTAACGGCTGTCGTGGTTCTGCCTGACGTAGTCATTGGAATGCCGTCTCGGGGAGGGTATTACTAATGTTAAAATGAGTTATTATACTAACATGTGTGCATTTGTGTAAATTATAGATAATCCTCAGGAAACCCTTACAGAAAATCTAAGACAGCAATGTGAGTAATCCTTCTTTTTGTGTAAACCTTTTTGTGAGTAATCTCCTTTTTGCAAACTGTTTTTACAAAACCTCACTTAATTAATTATATATTAAACAGTTATTGAGTATTTGTAAGGATACAATTATCGTCGGTATGTTGGAGTTTGTATACAAAATTTGTTACTGCCTTGCGAGTAGTAACATTCCACAAGTCGGGTCTGACAGTACCGTGGGTGGTAATTGGTATGACTTGGAAACAAATGTAATTGCGAGATCGCCCTCAATACTGTACAATGGTTTTTTATTAAAAACTTGATTGAACTGGGATTCACTCACCAGTATTTCCCACTGACAAAATGTTTTTAAACGCGTTTCAGGTAACAATATGTGAAAGCCAATTAGAAGCTAGCTGGACAGCACTGAAGGCTTGGAAAAGTGGCAATAAAGTTACCTAAAATAAAATAGATGTTTTTATTAAATAAAAATAGGATTTATTCCTATGAAAATGTGTGTACTGCAAATTTGGGTTTTATCCCATGTGTTTAATATTATGAAAGTGTGGTATTTTACTCTGATCAAATATTTCCTAACTACGGTCCTGATGAAAATTCCGCTGCCAAATTAGACAATAACAGGATACCACAGAAACTGGCCGCGGCCGCCCGTTCCTGTCTTTGTATAGGGGGACGGGGGTTGCGACAGAAGGTGGTATCAGAGCTAAGCCACTGATTCAGCCACAGAAGTGTTCTACTGACACCAAAATTCAATCTGTTAGGAAATAAATTACGAAACTACATGCATATTATTGTTATGTGTTATTTGACTATTTGTTAGTTTACAGTATGAGCGACCAAAGACCATCTGACGCGTACCGTCAATTGTCTGGTTCGCCTAGAAGCGAAGGTGCCTCTTCTCAGCCTGCCCTCTCGGGGTACTCTGCTGATACGGAAGAAGGAATATTCGTATTTAAGGCTCAATCTGAAGAGCCATTTCCTCAGAAAAAGAGGGGATGGTTCAGCAGGGGAGCACACGAGCGTAGGAAACGTATCAAAAAGTTACAAGAACAGAGAGTGTTAGCAGCAGCTAAAAGAGAAACTGATGCCCATACCCAAGATATGCTTAATAGAAGCCTAGCCAATTTCCATATCTTAGCAACCACTGCAGCTGACCCTAACCTGGAGCAAATGTTAGCACCTTAACCCCTACCACTGTTCCCTAACCAACCCATGGAAATAGAAAACCGTGAAAATCAAGTTGAAATGCATGATTTTAACCCGGAGGAGATACCTAGAGTACCAACACCAAATCTGTGACAACTCGAGTTTCCAAGATTCCTTATTCGCGTTTATTGCACGTTGACTGTTTAGTTGCTTGATTATTTGACTTGTAACTACACACTGAATTATAAGATGAGACATTGTTTGATATGCTATGTGCTTAACATGAGTAAAGTGTTTGGTTGTTAGATTCCTTGAGCATGAACTTGTATACTTACATGACTGTTGAGCTTAATACCGACGAAACAAAGTGTTTTGCCGTAACACCTATTGACGAAACAGGTTCAACGAAACAAAGTGTTTCGTCACACACATCTTTGACGAAACAGATACGTTTCGCCGGCCCAGTGTTACGCGAGGCCCAGTAACGGCCCAACACGTTACATCGAGTATTTAACTAGTTCTACGGGTTATTTGTTACAATTTTTAGCAAACAAGAAACCCTAGAGCTTCCTTTTCTCTGTTGACGACAATCTTGTGTCCCCGAAGCCCCGAATCAATCTAGTTGTTGCTCCATTCATCGCGGTTAGTTTTTAACCTTCGTGTGATTGTTGATGTTACCATCGTTAACTGTTTTTGCTTGAATTCATTAGGATCAATGCTAGATAATGTTTGTGTTCATGATTGAGTGATGAATTTGGCTATGTTATGATCTATATTATCGGTTACAATTATATGATTGGAATTGTTGTTGTCAATGATCGGAATAGGATGTTAATATTATAGAAATGGTGATGCACTTCCATATAGTGACTATCACCTATGCTAGATTTCATAAGGTTAACGCATGATCAAATTATGATCGGTAGTCTATGATGTTGATGATTAGTTGAATGAATACCGTATGAGTTCTGTATGATGATTCCTGTATGTTGAAGACTGTATGATTCAGTGTGACGACAATTAGGGTTCTCTGTACCTAACTGTTATGTGGCGAAACTGATGACTTTACGAAACGCAAATACCGACGAAACACTGATGTGTTTCGTCAACATCAGTCACCACGAAACAGACACGGCGAAACAAGGGGGTGTTTCGCCGAGATTAGGGATGACGAAACAAAAGGGTGATTCGTCATGGGTCAACACGACGAAACAGAGTGTTTCGTTGACGAGGGTTCACGGCGAAACAGGGAGTGTTTCGCCAAATGGGAAATTTGCACAGTAACTTGATTTCTTTCTGTTAAAGGATAACTGAGTCAGCCAACCACTGTTAAATGTTATGCATGACTTGTATGAACTTGTATACGTGCCTTGTGTTATTCATGGTTGCTAATTTATCACCACTATGATTGAATATGCAAACGTGGGCTTAGTAAATGTAAACTGATTGTGTATGCGTGTATACTCTAGGACTTGATTGATTAACTGTGAGCCCATATCTTAGCATACCGAGCAAACCAAGGTGAGTTCACACTCTTACCAAGGCATGGGATTCCCGGGGTAGGGAATGGGATTGGATGATTATCTGTACTTACATTGTTATTGGGAATTATGAATTACTGACCTCGGTTGGGAAAGGTCACTTATAGATACTGCTAGACTAGTGGTACATGGGGAAGCCCCCACTACTCTTCGCACACATGCCTGTAATGGCCGCGATACTGATACTGATCTTCGCACACATGCCTGGAATGGCCGCGATACTGATACTAAACTTCGCACACATGCCTGGAGGGCCGCGATACAACTAAAACTAGTCTACAAAACATGGGAAACCCCCACTAATCTTCGCAAACATGCCTGGAGGGCCGCGATGTAATTATAAACGATATACGGGTTACTAAACAAGCAAACGTTTTACGAAATGAACACTATTACTAAACAACCCACTGTGAACTCGCTCAACTAGTTGTTGACTCTCTGTTACATGCCTTGCAGGTCGTTAGGTACATTTGGAGCTTGCACTGGGAGGCGCGGTCGTTGTGGACAAGGATCGTGAATGCTTTCTTAAACGTTTATGACATTACATACTTATACTTATGTTGGGTTTACTTTTATGCTTCCGCGAAACGTTGAGATTATACTTATGTTTTGAACACCTTTCATATTGGTTTGGTTGAATTACATTTATATATATATATATATATATATATATATATATATATATATACTGTTCAATATGATTGGTGGCTTGATCCTGGTCAGTCACGCCTCCAAGAGGTGATGCTCCGCGTGTGGAATTTGGGGGTGTGACAGATTGGTATCAGAGCCATTGGTTATAGAGAACTTGGTTTTAATATGGGGAAAACGTTTTTATTAAAACCAGACTATAACCAGTACAGTGCTCAACGATCCACAACGACGCTTCGCTCCACGTGCAAGACTCAACATACTAGGTACTGCTATTCATGTTTACGTTGTCTACTTGATAGGATTACATAGAACTTTGCTCGTGGTATGCTTAGATTACATTGCCTACTATTCGCTATTGCTTGAGAACACTTGTGTGCTTACTCTCTTCTGTCATCGCACTATTCGCGAACGCTCTCTCACTTATGTTACCTTTGCTATGAAGATCATGGCTGGACGCATTAACTTGACACAGGCCCAGTTGATGGCTCTCATTAACGAACAAGTTGCTGCGGCACTTGCAGCCGCACAAGCAGGAGGTATACCCTGCAGTCGTATCTCACACTAGGATCTTTAGATCCTACACTCCTAAACCAACTCTTGTGTTTAACCTTGTCCTGTTCTTATACACAACAGGTCAACACGCTCAGCCACCTGTTTGCACTTTTAAGAATTTCATGGACTGTCGTCCTAGCACCTTCAGTGGCACGGAGGGAGCAGTGGGACTCCTCCATTGGTTTGAAAAGCTCGAGTCCGTGTTTGAGATGTGTGAATGCCCTGAGGCTTGCAGGGTGAAGTATGCCACTGGAAACACTGGAAGGAATCGCGCTGACTTGGTGGAATGCGCAAGTTCAACTTTTAGGGTTGGCAGCCGCTAACGCCACCCCTTGGAATGATTTCAAAGAGCTGATTAAACGGGAATACTGCACACGTGACGACATCCACAAGTTAGAAGTGGAGTTCTTTCATTTGAAGATGACGGGGTCGGAAATTGAGGCATATACTAAACGGTCAAACGAGCTGGCCGTTCTGTGTCCAACCATGGTGGACCCTCCTATCAGACGTATTGAGTTGTATCTCAAAGGATTGGCACCATAAATTCAAAGCCACGTGACATCAGCCAACCTTAATAATATCCAGGATATTTAACGTCTTGCTCATCGCCCCACAGATCAGGCAGTGGAACAGAACAGGCTGCCTAAACGTATCAGTGCTACCGATGCTACCACTTCCGCTACTCCTAGTGACAACAAGCGGAAATGGGATGGGGATTCCAGCAAAGGTTCAGCTACAGCTCAGTCTCAAGTTCAGCAGCGCAAGACTGACAACTACCAGAGCCCTGGTCAGCAATCTTCGGGTAATCAAAGACAGGGAGGATATCGAGGAAACCTCCCAAGGTGCAACACTTGCAACAAACACCACAACGGCCAGTGCAACAAGGGTCGTTGTCAGCGGTGCCTCAAGATGGGTCATGAGGCTAAAGATTGTAGGAGCTCACGACCAGCAAATCAGAATCAACAACGACAACCACCTGCTCCACGAAACCAGCAACAGCAACAGCAGCGAGGCAACAGAGGATGCTATCAATGTGGTGCTGAAGGCCACTTCAAACGTGACTGCCCCCAGTTAAACCAGAACCAGAACAACAACAATAACAACAATCAGGGCAATGGGAACAACAACAGGGGAAACAATAATGGCAACGATGATAGGGGTTGTGTGTTCGTGCTGGGGCAGGGTGACCCAAGGAATGATCCTAACGTGGTTATGGGTAAGTTTCTTCTCGACGACTTTTATGTTTCTGTATTGTTTGATTCGGGTGCAAATACCAGTTATGTGTCTCTAAAAGTTAGTCAAATGTTAAAACGTACACCAATACCCTTAAACACTAAATATGTCGTAGAGTTAGCCAACGGTAAAAGTTTAGAGGCCACACACGTAGTCAAAGGTTGTAACATCGTCTTAGCCGGTCAGACTTTCTCCATCGACCTCATTCCTATAGTTCTGGGTAGTTTCGACATCGTCATTGGTATGGATTGGTTGTCCCAGCAACAAGCAGAGATCTTATGTAAGGAGAAGATCGTACGTATTCCCCGTTCTGGTAAAGAACCTCTCGAAGTTCAAGGCGACAAAAGTGGTGCCGTGGTTGGCATCATCTCCTTTTTGAAGGCTCAGAAATGTTTACGAAAGGGTCACACTACCATTTTGGCGCTTGTTACAGATGCGTCAGCGAAAGAGAAGAAATTAGAGGATATTCCTGTAGTGCGTGACTTTCCTCAAGTGTTTCCAGAGGATTTACCTGGGCTACCGCCTCATCGCCAGGTCGAATTCCAGATTGAACTAGCTCCTGGAGCAGCACCAATAGCTCGCGCACCGTATCGTTTAGCTCCAACCGAACTGGAAGAACTATCTAAGCAACTGCAAGAACTCTTGGATAAGGGTTTTATACGTCTTAGCTCTTCGCCCTGGGGAGCTCCAGTACTGTTTGTGAAGAGGAAAGATGGAACTTTCAGGATGTGCATAGATTACCGCGAACTAAACAAGGTGACAGTGAAGAACCGCTATCCTCTACCACGTATAGATGACTTGTTCGACCAGTTGCAAGGGTCGAGCTACTACTCAAAGATTGATCTGAGGTCAGGATACCATCAACTGAGAGTCCGGGATGAGGACGTCTCCAAGACAACATTCAGAACTCGCTACAGCCACTATGAGTTTCTAGTCATGCCATTCGGGCTAACGAACGTGCCTGCAGTTTTCATGGATCTAGTGAACAGGGTATGTAAGCCTTACCTGGACAAGTTTGTAATTGTTTTCATCGACGACATCCTGATCTACTCCAAGAGTCAGGAGGAACACGAGCAGCACTTACGGCTTATCTTGGAACTTCTTCGAAAGGAGCAACTGTACGCCAAGTTTTCAAAATGCGACTTCTGGCTTCGTGAAGTTCACTTTTTGGGCCATGTGGTAAACAAGGATGGGATTCATGTTGATCCATCCAAGGTAGATTCGATCAGGAACCTGCACCGCGTACACCGACGGAAATATGCCAATTCTTGGGTTTGGCGGGTTATTACAGAAGGTTCATCAAAGACTTCTCAAGGATTGCACAGCCGCTTACATTGCTGACACAGAAAGGTGTTACTTATCGTTGGGGTAATACACAAGAAACGACTTTTCAACACCTAAAGGATAGACTATGCAGTGCACCTATTCTCTCCTTGCCAGAGGGCACAGACGACTTCGTGGTTTATTGTGATGCATCAATACAGGGTCTTGGTTGTGTATTAATGCAAAGGGATAAAGTCATTGCCTATGCTTCGCGGCAACTTAAAGTTCACGAACGGAACTACACCACACACGATTTAGAGCTGGGAGCTGTTGTTTTCGCACTTAAGATATGGCGACACTACCTGTACGGTACCAAGTGCACTATCTACACCGATCACAGGAGTCTCGAGCATATCTTCAAGCAGAAGGAATTGAACATGCGACAACGTCGATGGGTCGAGTTACTTAATGATTACGAATGCGCCATCAAATATCATCCTGGCAAAGCCAATGTTGTGGCTGACGCCCTCAGTCGGAAAGATACTGCACCTAGACGCGTGCGAGCACTACAACTTACTATTCAGTCTAGTCTTCCTGCACAGATACGAGATGCTCAGGTAGAAGCATTGAAACCAGAAAACGTCAGGGCTGAAGCCCTATGCGGCTCAAGGCAACGGTTAGAACAGAAGGAAGATGGCGCCTATTATGTAACGGGGCGTATTTGGGTCCCACTTTATGGCAACTTACGCGAGCTTGTGATGGACGAAGCTCATAAGTCCCGCTACTCGGTACATCCAGGTTCGGATAAAATGTACCACGATCTCAAAACTACGTATTGGTGGCCTAGCATGAAGGCCCACATAGCAACATACGTTAGCAAATGTTTGACCTGTGCGAGGGTCAAGACAGAATATCAGAAACTATCAGGCCTACTTCAGCAACCAAAGATACCACAATGGAAATGGGAAGAAATTTCCATGGATTTTGTTACCAGTTTACCTAGATCCTAGCGTGGGAACGATACTATTTGGGTGATCGTGGATCGACTCACAAAGTCTACTCACTTCTTGGCTATCAAAGAAACAGACAAATTCTGTACTTTAGCAGACATCTACTTGAAAGAAGTGGTTTCGAGGCACGGAGTGCCAACCTCTATTATTTCGGATTGTGATGCACGATTTACTTCGGAACTGTGGCAAGCGATGCATATAGCTTTTGGCTCGCGATTAGACATGAGCACAACCTATCACCCTCAGACGGATGGCAGTCTGAACGTACTATCCAAACCCTAGAAGACATGCTTCGGGCATGTGTTATCGATTTCGGCAACAGCTGGGAAAAACATCTCCCGTTAGTGGAGTTCTCGTACAACAACATTTACCACACCAGCATTCAAGCCGCTCCATTCGAGGCATTGTACGGACGTAAATGCCGGTCACCTCTCTGTTGGGCAGAGGTGGGCGATAGTCAGATCACAGGTCCAGAAATGGTAGTAGACACAACAGAAAAGATTGCACAGATACGACAACGCATGTCGGCAGCTCGTGACCGTCAGAAAAGCTACGCTGATAAGCGCAGGAAACCACTCGAGTTCCAGGTTGGGGATCGAGTGCTACTCAAAGTTTCGCCCTGGAAGGGTGTAGTTCGTTTTGGCAAACGGGGCAAGCTCAATCCCCGGTATGTCGGACCGTTCGAAATCATAGAAAGAATAGGCAAAGTGGCCTACAAACTGAACCTACCAGCAGAACTCAGTGCAGTTCACAACGTTTTCCACGTGTCGAATCTGAAGAAGTGTCTGTCAGATGAGACCCTCATAGTTCCTTTAAAGGAGCTCACTATCGACGAACAGTTACATTTCGTCGAGGAACCAGTTGAAATCATGGACCGGGAAGTTAAGGTCCTCAAAAACACCAGAATACCTCTTGTTCGAGTTCGTTGGAACTCCCGTCGTGGCCCAGAGTATACCTGGGAACGAGAAGACCAGATGGAACTCAAGTATCCCCATTTATTCCAGAACAATGAAACTACTACTGAGGCTGAAGCTACTACTGAATTTCGGGACGAAATTCCAAATCAACGGGGGGATGATGTGACACCCCAGGGAAACCAGTAAACGATACAAATTACCTAGCTTCCTCAGTAACCGCATGCTAAATTTCGGGATGAAATTTCTTTCAAGTTGGGGATAATGTGACAACTCGAGTTTCCAAGATTCCTTATTCGCGTTTATTGCACGTTGACTGTTTAGTTGCTTGATTATTTGACTTGTAACTGCACACTGAATTATAAGATGAGACATTGTTTGATATGCTATGTGCTTAACATGAGTAAAGTGTTTGGTTGTTAGATTCCTTGAGCATGAACTTGTATACTTACATGAATGTTGAGCTTAATACCGACGAAACAAAGTGTTTCGCCGTAACACCTATTGACGAAACAGGTTCAACGAAACAAAGTGTTTCGTCACACACATCTTCGATGAAACAGATACGTTTGGCCGGCCCGGTGTTACGCGAGGCCCAGTAATGGCCCAATACGTTACATCGAGTATTTAACTAGTTCTACGGGTTATTTGTTACAATTTTTAGCAAACAAGAAACCCTAGAGCTTCCTTATCTCTGTTGACGGCAATCTTGTGTCCCCGAAGCCCCGTATCAATCTGGTTGTTACTCCATTCATCGCGGTTAGTTTTTAACCTTCGTGTGATTGTTGATGTTACCATCGTTAACTGTTTTTGCTTGAATTCATTAGGATCAATGCTAGATAATGTTTGTGTTCATGATTGAGTGATGAATTTGGCTATGTTATGATCTATATTATCGGTTACAATTATATGATTGGAATTGTTGTTGTCAATGATCGGAATAGGATGTTAATATTATAGAAACGGTGATGCACTTCCATATAATGACTATCACCTATGCTAGATTTCATAAGGTTAACGCATGATCAAATTATGATCGGTAGTCTATGATGTTGATGATTGGTTGAATGAATACCGTATGAGTTCTGTATGATGATTCACGTATGTTGAAGACTGTATGATTCGGTGTGACGGCAATTAGGGTTCTCTGTACGTAACTGTTATGTGGCAAAACTGATGACTTTACGAAACGCAAATACCGATGAAACACTGATGTGTTTCGTCAACATCAGTCACCACGAAACAGACACGGCGAAACAAAGGGGTTGTTTCGCCGAGATTAGGGATGACGAAACAAAAGGGTGATTCGTCATGGGTCAACACGACGAAACATAGTGTTTCGTTGACGAGGGTTCACGGCGAAACAGGGAGTGTTTCGCCAAATGGGAAATTTGCACAGTAACTTGATTTCTTTCTGTTAAAGGATAACTGAGTCAGCTAACCACTGTTTAATGTTATGCATGACTTGTATGAACTTGTATACGTGCCTTGTGTTATTCATGGTTGCTGAATTATCACCACTATGATTGAATATGCAAACGTGGGCTTAGTAAATGTAAACTGATTGTGTATGCGTGTATACTCTAGGACTTGATTGATTAACTGTGAGCCCATATCTTAGCATACCGAGCAAACCAAGGTGAGTTCACACTCTTACCAAGGCATGGGATTCCCGGGGTAGGGAATGGGATTGGATGATTATCTGTACTTACGTTGTTATTGGGAATTATGAATTACTGACCTCGGTTGGGAAAGGTCACTTATAGATACTGCTAGACTAGTGATACATGGGGAAGCCCCCACTACTCTTCGCAGACATGCCTGTAATGGCCACGATACTGATACTGATCTTCGCACACATGCCTGGAATGGCCGCGATACTGATACTAAACTTCGCACACATGCCTGGAGGGCTGCGATACAACTAAAACTAGTCTACAAAACATGGGAAACCCCCACTAATCTTCGTAAACATGCCTGGAGGGCCGCGATGTAATTATAAACGATATACGTGTTACTAAACAAGCAAACGTTTTACGAAATGAACACTATTACTAAACAACCCACTGTGAACTCGCTCAACTTGTTGTTGACTCTCTGTTACATGCCTTGCAGGTCGTTAGGTACATTTGGAGCTTGCACTGGGAGGCGCGGTCGTTGTGGACAAGGATCGTGAATGCTTTCTTAAAAGTTTATGACATTACATACTTATACTTATGTTGGGTTTACTTTTATGCTTCCGCTAAACGTTGAGATTATACTTATGTTTTGAACACCTTTCATATTGGTTTGGTTGAATTACATTTATATATATATATATATATTGTTCAATATGATTGGTGGCTGGATCCTGGTCAGTCATGCCTCCAAGCGGTGATACTCCGCGTGTGGAATTTGGGCGTGTGACAAAATCCCTTAAACCCAAATTACGACCCATGGTGGGACAACAATAGGGACTATGTGCAACGTTACCCCATCCATGAAGATTTGCCCATGCCCAATCTAGGAGCCTACCCAAGTTTGGACCCTCTAGATCCCTATTATGATAACGATGTATTCATTAGGGAGATTTTAAAGAATCCTTACCCATACCAGGCCCCTACACCCCCCATACCAGGAACCCGCACCCCAAATTCTGAACCCAATCCTAGAACCTGCACCCCCCAATGAGAGCAGAAAACGTACAAGTGCTTAGGACATTTGGTGAGGAAATTTTAGAGAATAGTGAAAGGATGAGACAGGTGGGAGAGCGACTCGTCTGGAAGTACGACGAGCGCAATATGGATTTCTGGATAAATCCATATCCGTAGAAGTGATGGTGGGGAAGGTTATAATAATAATAATAATATAATATAATAATATATAATATGTGCGTTTGAAAAAAAAAACTACGGATACCTACTACTAATAGTGTAACTTTAAATTTCAGTCGTTATTGTAATTTTAATTTCAGTACTGGTGTGTAATAGATGCATATTATAAGAAAGAGTAAAAGTCGCAATGCTCGACATTTTTGATCAACCTGTGTGTTGTATGATTGGATGTATTAAATATTATTTTGTGATATTAATATGTGGTAAATGTTTAAAATTCAGATGGACAACGAAGTGAACCTGGAAAACCAGAACGATAATATCCAGAATGACAAAAACCCAAATATTGAGAATCCGAACAACAATAACAATGGAAACCAAGTGGATAATAGTGCTATCCAACACATAGTGGCACAAGGAATCATAGATGCAATGCCATTTATTATTCAAACTGTTAAGGAAGACGATAATAAAAGTAAGCATAACAGTAAGCAACCAACTGAACCTGAACACAGCGTGAACAATGGACCCATACTTCAAGCGCCCATTCCCAAAAGAAGAAGAACCATACCTCATGGTTGTTCTTACAAAGAATTCTGGTCTTGTAAACCAATAGAATTCTCGGGCAATGAAGGACCTATTGCAACCCTACGCTGGATAGAAAATACTGGGGCCATTTTAAAAATAAGCAAGTGTGCTGAAGAAGATAAGATAATGTTTGCCTCAAATCTGTTTAAGAACTCAGCCTTAGAATGGTGGAACACTATCCTCCATTCAAGGGGAAGTGATAGGGTATACAACATGGAATGAGAAGAATTTAAAAATATGGTAGAAAGGAATATGCTACCACATTCTTTGAATATGCTAGAATAGTACCAACCCTTGCATCACCTGAGCCAGTATTAATCTCTCGTTACATCCGGGGACTGATCGGGGAGATTAGGCACGTAGTCAAGGCAGCTAGACCTCAAACCATAGAAGAAGCGGTAGAACTAGCAAATACCTTGACAGATGAGTTAGTGCGTACAAGAGAAGAAGACCAGAAGAGAAACCTAGCCTAAAGGCTTACTCAAGAATTCCGGTCCGGGAATTCAAACCGTAGGAACATAGGTTTTACCTCTGCACCCTACTGTAAGACCTGCAAGAAAAAGCATTCGGGAAAATGGTCCGCTCACTGTAATTTCTGCAAGGCACCAGGACACAAGGAAGAAGATTGCAGGAGAAAATCCAGTAATGGACTGTGCTTCAATTGTGGAGAAAAAGGTCACATCAAGCCAAATTGTCCGAAATTAGCTCCACCTGCGAACAACAAGAACAGTAAAAATGCTAGAGCATTTGTTCTGACTGCAGATGAAGCCAAGATGATTCCGGACGTGATAACCGGTACGTTTTTAGTTAATGATGTTTTTACTAAAGTATTATTTGACTCTGGTGCAAACCAATGTTTTATTAATACTTCGTTTTGCAAACTTCTAAATCAATCATTAACTAAACTCCCACAAGAATGTCTAGTAGAGACAACAAATGGAGAAACCATTGGGATTTCTGAAATCTTGTAGGGGGCAAGAATAGAAATTTTAAATCAAAAATTTATTGCAAATCTTTACCCAATGAATCTAACAGGATTTGACATTGTATTAGGAATGGATTGGTTAATAGCCAATAAAGCCAGTATTTTATGTGATCAAAAGTTAATTCAAGTAAATTCACCAAGGGGTGAAAAGATCACAATTAAAGGAGATAAGCCATCTAGATCCACAAAATTCAACTCTGTGATGAAAACTGCAAGTTATATAAGAAAAGGATCTATAGTGTATTTGATTTCTATAGTCACTAACACTAAAGTAAAAGAACTAAAAGACATTCCAGTACTCTCTCAATTTTCAGATGTATTCCCAGAAGAATTACCAGGACTACCGCCAGACAGAGAAGTTGAATTCAGAATCCATCTCCTACCAGGGACAACACCGATTGCCAAAGCACCTTATCGTTTGGCACCAGCAGAAATGCAGGAACTAAAGAAACAATTAGACGAATTATTGAAGAAAGGATTCATACAGCCAAGCTCATCACCATGGGGAGCACCGATTTTATTCGTCAAAAAGAAGGACGGATCAATGCGTATGTGCATTGACTACCATGAATTGAACAAAGTCACGATTAAGAATCGGTACCCATTACCAAGGATCAATGATCTGTTCGATCAACTTCAAGGATCTCGATTTTTCCTAAAATCGATTTAAGATCAGGATATCATCAATTAAAGGTACAGGAAGAGGACATTCCTAAAAACGCATTCAGAACAAGTTATGGCCATTATGAATTTACTGTCATGCCATTTGGTTTAACCAGTGCCCCAGCTGCACTTATGGACATGATGAACCGAATATGTAAGCCATATTTGGATAAATTCATAATTATTTTTATTGATGATATTCTCATTTATTCTAAAAGTAAAGAGGATCATGCAAAGCATTTGCACGTACTTCTAAGTCAATTAACAAAGGAAAAGCTTTATGCTAAATTTTCAAAGTGCGAGTTTTGGTTAGAGCAAGTACAATTTCTTGGACACTTAGTTAACCATGAAGGAATTCATGTGGATCCCACAAAAATCGAGGCGATTACCAAATGGAAAACCCCCAAATCACCAACCGAGGTTAGAAGTTTCTTAGGATTGGCCGGTTATTATAGGAGATTTATTCGAGATTTTTCTAGAATAGCCATTCCCTTAACTAAGCTAACCTGTAAATCTATTAAGTTTGAATGGGGACCGAAACAGGAAGAAGCCTTTAGAATCCTTAAGCAAAGATTAACCCATGCACCCATACTAGCGTTACCAGAAGGAACTGAAGACTTTATAGTCTATTGTGACGCTTCTAAGTTAGGTTATGGATGTGTGTTGATGCAACGTCAAAGGGTTATAGCCTACGCATCTAGACAACTTAAGAGTCATTAAGAAAATTATTCAACCCATGATTTGGAATTAGGAGCTATAATTTTTGCCCTTAAAATTTGGAGACATTACCTTTATAGTAGTAAGTTTACCATATTCACAGATCATAAGAGTTTAAGGTATGTTTTTGGGCAAAAAGAGCTAAATATGAGACAAAGACGCTGGATGGAGATTCTTAGTGATTATGATTGTAATATCCAGTATCATGCAGGAAAAGCCAATGTAGTAGCTGATACTTTAAGCTGAAAGTATCATGAAAAATCAAAAAGGGTACGTTCTCTTAAATTAAATCTACAAGTAGATTCAAATGAACAGATTAGAAAAGCACAAGAATCAGTAATCAAGCATGATACTGAAAAACTAAAAGGAATGATTTAGGAATTAGAACAAGGAATAGATGGAATTTGGAGATTCCATAAGAAAAGAATATGGATACCTAAATTAGGAAACCTGTGTCACCGTATATTAGAAAAGCCCATAAGTCTAAGTATACAATGCATCCAGGAAATGATAAGATGTATCAAGATTTAAGAAGGAATTTCTGGTGGATAGAAATGAAAAAGGATATAGCAGCTTACGTTTCTAAATGTTTAACCTGTTCGCAAATCAAAGCTGAACATCAGAAACCCTCAGGTTTATTACAACAGCTAGAAATGCCAGTTTGGAAATGAGAATTGATAACAATGGATTTTGTTACCAAATTACCCAAAACAAGAAAAGGTAATGATACAATCTGGGTGATTGTAGACAGGCTAACTAAATCAGCACATTTCCTCCCAATGAAAGAAACTTTCAGCATGGAACAATTAGCCAAATTGTATGTAAATGAAATCGTTTCATTACATGGAATTCCTTTATCAATTATTTCTGACAGAGATAGCCGTTTTACCTCTCATTTTTGGTCAAGTTTCCAAAAAGTAATGGGAACCAAGTTAAATCTAAGCACAGCTTACCATCCTCAAACGGACGGACAAAGCGAAAGGACAATTCAGACAATGGAAGATATGCTTAGTGCTTGTGTAATTGACTTTGGAGGTAATTGGGACGATCACTTACCTTTAATAGAATTTTCCTATAATAACAGTTATCACACTAGTATCAATGCTGCACCATTCGAAGCACTTTATGGACGAAAGTGCAGGACCCCAGTCTGTTGGGCAGAAATTGGGGAAAAGCAACTATCTGGACCTGAGATAGTGCAGGAAACAACCGACAAGATCATTCAAGTCAAAGAACGAATGAAAGCAGCACGTGATTGACAGAAAAGCTATGCTGATAACCGACGCAAACAATTGGAATTTCAAATAGGAGATAAAGTATCATTAAAAGTCTCTCCTTGGAAAGGAGTGGTAAGATTCATCAAAAGAGGAAAGCTAAGTCCCAGGTATGTTGGACCTTTTGAGATTATTAGAAGAATATGACCTGTAGCCTATCAGCTACAACTGCCAGAGGAAATGGCAGGAATACATGATGTATTTCATGTATCAAATCTCAAGAAATGCTTAGCCGATGAATCACTGATGGTACCTCTTAAGGATATAGAGGTAAATGAACAACTCAAATTTGTAGAAAGGCCTCTACAAATTGAGGACAGGAAAGTCAAGAACCTCAAGTATCAAAGATTAGTTCCGGTCAAAGTGAAATGAGACTCCAAAAGAGGACCCGAATACACATGGAAGCTTGAATCAGAAATGCAAAGGAAATATCCACACCTGTTCCAGTAGACCTCTTTTTTTTTTGGACGAGCTCTAAAACAAGGTGGGGAGGATATAGCAACCCTCCCGAATATTTTTCTGACACCCTAATATATTTTTAATACCCCTATATGTCTTAAAATACACCTCGTATGTGAAAACCGAGCCCAAAATATAAAATATCATTAAAAATAAATAAAAAAACAAGAAAAATGGGGTTTAGGCGGGCCGCGTAAGCCACCCCTTAAGCTTACGCGGGCCGCGAGAAGGTGATGGCTGGCACGACCCCAGGCCGCCACGTGGACCAACACCCGTCGATCCTATGCAATGATCCGGATCACCTATGGCCTAGTCCACCTACTAGGCGGGTCGCGTAGCTTCTTGCTACGACTTACGCGGGCCGCGTAGAGCCCAAAATCAGGCCCTATATAAGATGGCATCGGGCCTTCAGTTTACATCGCTCAAATTTCGACTTTCTCTCTCAATTTTCTTATAGTAGGCACTATACTCGGGCATAATACCCCCTAAATAACGAGGTTCTGCTCCGTTGTAAGTATTATAACCTCTGGATACGTATTAGATACTCTGCCCGATTGATCTAGGGTTCCGTAACGGCTCACGTGGTTCTGCCCGACGTAGTCGTTGGAATGCCGTCTCTTGGAGAGTATTACTAATGTTAAAATGGGTTATTATACTAACACGTGTGCATTTGTGTAAATTATAGATAATCCTCAGGAAACCCTTACAGAAAATCTAAGACAGCAATGTGAGTAATCCTTCTTTTTGTGTAAAACTTTTTGTGAGTAATCTCCTTTTTGCAAACTATTTTTACAAAACCTCACTTAATTAATTATATATTAAACAGTTATTGAGTATTTGTAAGGATACAATTATCGTCGGTATGTTGGGGTTTTGTATACAAAATTTGTTACTGCGTTGCAAGGAGTAACATTCCACAAGTCGGGTCTGACAGTACCGTGGGTGGTAATTGGTATGACTTGGAAACAAATGTAATTGCGAGATCGCCCTCAATACTGTACAATGGTTTTTATTAAAAACTTGATTGAACTGGGATTCACTCACCAGTATTTCCCACTGACAAAATGTTTTTAAACGCGTTTCAGGTAACAATATGTGAAAGCCAATTAGAAGCCAGCTGGACAGCACTGAAGGCTTGGAAAAGTGGCAATAAAGTTACCTAAAATAAAATAGATGTTTTTATTAAATAAAAATAGGATTTATTCCTATGAAAATGTGTGTACTGCAAACTTGGGTTTTATCCCATGTGTTTAATATTATGAAAGTGTGGTATTTTACTCTAATCAAATATTTCCTAACTACGGTCCTAATGAAAATTCCGCTGCCAAATTAGACAATAACAGGATATCACCGAAACTGGCCGCGGCCGCCCGTTCCTGTCTTTGTATAGGGGGACGGGGGTTGCGACAACCGCATCGGGGCATTCACGGGGGTGCAGCAAGGGGATCCCTTGGGACCTTTGCTTTTGGCCCTAGCCTTACACCCCTTAGTGCTTCAGGTGCAGGAAAATTGTAAACTCCCCTTCCATGCTTGGTACTTGGATGACGGGACGATTATCGAGGACGCTATTCAGGTTGCTAAAGCTCTCAACATCATCGGTTCGGAGGGTCCAGCCTTGGGGCTACGGCTTAATATTAGAAAAACTGAAGTATTTTGGCCGACATGCAACAGGGTGAAGGTCTGGCTAGGGCTTTTCCCCCATGAGATTGGGAGGCCGGAGAGAGCTGTCAAACGGCTAAGAGGGCAACGCGTGCTGTTGACATTATGGGACGCCTTTCCTTGTTGCGGGATCCTCAAAGCGAACTCCTCTTGCTTAGATCTTGTCTGGGGGTTACAAAGTTGCTATTTGGTTTGCGAACTTGCCAGCCCCCCTTTGGTGAACTACAGTGGCGGATCGCGACCTTGCCAATGCGGCTTGGTGGGTTGGACCTTCTCTTGGCCCGGGATGTGGCTGCCTATGCCTTTGTGGCTTCCCAGTCTCAATCTTGGGAGTTACAGGACCACATCTTACTGTCACACCCCAATTTCCACGTATCTCACCGGTGGGCCCGGTGGGGGATTACCGTGACGATGTTGGCAACAATATAGTCAAACCACACAATTATATAAATGCACAGCGGAAGCTTAAAGATAAATATATACTTCAACCTCTGGTTGTAATATCAAATGTATTACAGAAGTCGAATATATCCACAGCGGATCAAAATAATAATAAAATATTGCTCATTCAGATACGGCATCGAGTTTGCGAGACTACTCGTGATGCTTAGGAAGCTAATACCAGCCCATTTCGTATAGTACCTGCACTTAATCTTTTTGGGGAAAATACGTCAGTTTACACTGGTAAATACATTCAACTGACACATTTGAAAATGTTTATTAAAATTGATTTGAATGCACAAGGCACAAACTCTTTTATAACTTGGGAAAATTATTAAAATCTTGTGAACGTTTTACATGTTCTTTTATGCGTTCAGTAGCCCGGGTCGTGCCGGGTTAAAGATTTATAGACACACCACATTGCGTAAAACCGTAGTATAAAAACCAACGGCTACGTCTTTTAATTTAATGTCGACAATATATACCGGGTGTACGCCTACACCGGGATGTCGATGGTCGTGGCCATTTCGTAAAATGATGCCAAGGATATCCGGGACAACGGTCATTAAACCCCCCAAAGGCTTTTAAGAAACAAAACTGTTTAAATGAGCCGATCATATTATTTAATTAACCACCTAAGCGATGGAAAAATATAATGCTCAATCAAGCGGTATTAACATACCGTAACCCAAGCCCATATAGGGGAAATAAGTTAAAGTATTTACCTTTGCAAGTATATTTCCTTAACTTGGATTAAATCACCGATAGCTTTTACTGGGGCTCCTAATCTGGAACGAAGGTTTTAATTAACCTCTTAGAATCCTAACGAGTCGTTATAATGGCTGTAGCCTAGACCGGTTGGTTCCGATATATATAGATATGGTTTAATCGCGTGAAAGGCGAAAACCGAGAATGGAGTGCGATTCTGACCCAACAAGTTCAGAGACTTGTTTTATATGGGTTTATGGTTCACACTCTGGATTTTGGGGTCCAAACAATATAATTTGACCCGTATCGGCTAATTTATGAAAACTAGTTTCATAAGCCGAGCCGTGCGCGCAATAGGCGAAACGGTTAACCATGAGAGTCGTACGCTTATTTCCTAAGTCAATATGCCTTAAAGAGGTTGTGGTATCCGTAGGATACCTTCCGTGATGCCCGTAACGAGTTTAAGTTAATATTATGCCCTGTAGGGGATTTTTGGTCATTTTAAAGACTTTTAAAAGAGCTTTTCGAGTTCTACAGGAAATCTGAGTTTCCCGAACAGTTTATAAAGTCTAAAATACTTTATTTATTATTTAAAATCAGTAGCAACTGGAGTCGGGTCAAAAGACCTTGTAGAACTCAAGTTTTGGCCGAAAAGGGCATATTCGGTATTTACCGAACCGTAGCCATAACCGCAGGTTATGAGCAAGGTGAAATTTATTAAAAATCTTTAAAATTCCCAAAATATTATTTTAATACAGTGGGTAAAAGTTTTGGTGACGAAATCTTGGTTTAGATAGGTGTTATGCTAATTGCGCCGTTAATTACTAAAGTTTACTTTAAATGCGCCATTTAGCATAACTCTCATTCTAGACCTCGGATTGACGTGAAACTTTAAGGACATGCTTATAATTTAATAAGCAAGGTTCTGGTCCGTTCACGTGTCCGAAATACTCGTTTTATTTTCAAAATGGCGTTACGGTCAACTTTTAGACGATTAACGGAAATGCGTAAAAGACTCGGATAACTCATGAACCGATCACAGAGGTTTATACCATCATGTAACCTGGCCCTAAGAGAGTCCTAAGGTATGTCTATACTTCACTAAAACGGGTCAGAACTGAAGTCAATGCAAAAGTCAAACTTTTGCGACATTCGGCTCCGAACCGGTTCAATATAGCAAATGATCGATTCAAACGAGCGCAAACAAGTTTATATACTTAATATCATATTTTATGAGTGTCAAAACAGGGTTCTTAGTATGTACATTACAGATTATGCATAAATCGCTAAAATAGCTTTCTGTTGACTTTTTAACCGCACGTTTGACTCGATATTTGACATAGTTAGAATGGTGATCAGGGGGAACCCTTTTAGAGGTTTATTACCCACATAATTACCTACTCAAAACTACTTTTGATCCGTCATAAGACTGAACCATTTGTAAGTTATTGTAATGACAACCGTTAGTTACGACGGTTGTGTTTATAAGCTATAACTATGGAAATGCAAGACCATATTGATTGTGAACGACTTACAGAAGTTGTTTCTTGCTTATAGAGCAGAGATGGATGCTTGGGAGCTCCTTAGAATGATCAGAGAAGTTGATTTGTGTTGTGTGAATGTTATGAGCCAAATGTGGCTATTTATAGTGAAATTTGGGCTCTAGGATCATTACAACTCATGCTACACTGAGTATGGATGATGGGCAGGTGCCCCTAAGTGATATGGGTCGAGTAGGGGGCGCCCATGCTTCATTGATTGGGTGTTGGTCGTTCAAAAGCTCCAAAAGGCAAGTAGTTACAACTTTCTGCATCTGGGCGTTTTACGCGGCCCGCATGGGAGTTCCATGCTTGTTTAATGCGGGTCGCCTGGTATTTAAATATCAGGCGCGTATAATAGGAGGCTCGCGGCCCGCCTCAACTTATGCTTAAACTTCACGCGGGTCGCGAGAGGTTGAAATTTCAGAAATCTTAAATCTTTTGAAATGATTACAAAATCCTGGTAATTAATAACGAAATCTTTCGTAATTATTAACCTGCCCTTTCGGGTTTGAAGGGGTAACTTTGCGGTTTGGCCCTCGGTTATTTACCGATAGGAGCCTCGTGTTATTTACCCGCATTATTAAGTCCCCGGTTAGTTTATTAATTATTTGGAAAGCCTTAACTTTCACTGTTGACGCTTTTAACCCTTCTCCTACGAATTCGATCGTATCTTTCTCGTTTCATAACGAAACTCCGCGAAATTTATATATTATATTTTAGTGAGTGTATAATACCGTTACAAAGCCTTGGGACGTTAAAGGGTCACTCAGAGGTATAATTAAACATGTTGACACAGTTAACCCCTGTAGCTTGTAACCTCTCACTTTCTTTCGTGTTTCGCTTTCGTACGATCTATGATACATTCGTTTGGAGGTTCAAGCATTTATTTAGGGTTACTATACAGTATATTTACCCTTGTTAACATTTATAACCCTCGAATTTACATATTTTCAAGGTTTGTCAAAATTAGTCCTTTATTAAATACAAATGCCACGTGTAATCAAATGACACGTGTTAACACATCATTGGACACAAAAATTCGAGGTGTTACATCCTCACCCCCTTAAAATAAATCTCGACCCGAGATTTACTCAAATAAATAGGGGTACTTTTCTTTCATTGTAGCTTCGACTTCCCACGTATATTCAGGACCTCTACGAGCATCCCATTTGACTTTTACAATCGGTACGTGCTTTATTCGAAGCTTCTTCACCTGTCGATCTTCAATCGACAAAGGTTTTTCTATAAACTTTAAGCTCTCATCTATATGCACATCTGTGTGTGGAATCACCAATGATTCATCGGCGAAGCACTTTTTGAGATTGCAGATGTGGAACACGTTGTGAATTCCATTGAGCTCTTCAGGCAATTTCAACTTATAGGCGACTGATCCGACACGTTCAATGACCTCAAAAGGTCCTATGTATCTCGGACTCAGTTTGCCTTTCTTGCCGAAACGCATCACCCCCTTCCAGGGTGATACCTTAAGCAACACTTTTTCACCTACTTCGAAGTGAAGATCCTTACGTTTTGGATCGGCGTAGCTTTTCTGCCTATCGCGGGCAGCCTTGAGACATTCCCGGATCTGGACAATCTTGTCCGTTGTTTGGAAAACAATCTCTGGTCCCGATAATTGGACCTCTCCTACTTCCGCCCAACAAACAGGCGATCTACATTTCCTACCGTATAATGCCTCGAAAGGCGCAGCCTTTATGCTGGTGTGGTAGCTATTATTGTAGGAGAATTCGATTAGGGGTAGGTTCTTATCCCAGTTACCACCTAAATCGATCGCACATGCACGAAGCATGTCTTCTAGCGTTTGGATAGTACGCTCACTTTGACCGTCCGTCTGTGGATGGTAAGCCGTACTAAAGTTTAAACGCGTGCCCAAAGATTGCTGGAAACTCTTCCAGAAGTGAGATGTGTATCTAGTATCCCTGTCGGAGATAATAGACACAGGTATGCCGTGTAAGGCTACAATCTTATCTACATAAAGTTGGGCTAACATATCGGAGCTATACGTCTCCTTGATGGGTAGGAAATGAGCTGATTTAGTCAGCCTATCAACTATGACCCATATTGTATCGTTTCCTTTCCTGGTTTTGGGTAACTTGGTTATGAAGTCCATAGTTACGCATTCCCACTTCCACTCGGGAAGTTCAGGCTGTTGTAGCAAGCCAGACAGCTTTTGGTGCTCGGCTTTGACTTGAGCACAAGTCAAGCACTTTGCTACATGGGCGGCTACAGACTTTTTCAAGCCTATCCACCAATAATTTGCCTTTAAGTCTTGGTACATTTTGTCTGCACCAGGATGGACTGAGTATTTGGAACTATGGGCTTCCTGGAGGATAACATCTCGTAGTCCTCCATAAATTGGAACCCATATACGTCCATTCAGCCTCAAGATTCCATCCTTGCTAAGAGTCAACTGCTCCTCAGTTACTCCTAACTTTTCATTAGGATAATTAGCTTCCAACACAGCCTCTCGCTGTGCAGCTAATATCTTCTCAATCAAATTGTTCTTGACTTCAATGCTCTTGGCATTGATTCGAATAGGTTTTACCCTTTCTTTCCTGCTTAAGGCATCAGCGACCACATTCGCTTTGCCGGGATGGTACCTGATCTCGCAATCATAGTCATTCAAGGTTTCCATCCAACAACGCTGCCTCATCTTCAACTCCTTCTGGTTGAACAGGTGCTGGAGGCTTTTGTGATCAGAATAGATCACAAATTTAATACCATAAAGGTAATGCCTCCACAATTTTAGTGCAAATACAACACCACCCAACTCCAAATCATGGGTGGTGTAATTCTTTTCGTGCACCTTTAATTGCCTTGAAGCATAGGCAATCACCTTGCCCTTCTGCATAAGCACACACCCCATGCCTGTGTGTGACGCATCGCAGTAAACTACGAATTCATCTGTACCTTCAGGTAGTGTCAACACAGGTGCATTGCTTAGCTTCTGCTTCAGAACTTCGAAGGACTCTTGCTGCTTTGGGCCCCAAATAAATTTTTCTTTCTTCTTGGTTAAGGAAGTCAAGGGCGCAGCAATCCTCAAAAAATTTTCAATAAACCTCCGGTAGTATCCTGCTAATCCCAGGAAACTACGAATTTCAGTAGGCGTCTTTGGCTCTTGCCAGTTCATGACTGCCTCTACCTTAGCGGGATCCACTTGGATACCACGCTCACTTACAACGTGACCTAAAAACTGAACCTCTCGTAGCCAGAATTCACACTTCGAGAATTTGGCGTAGAGTTTCTCACGCTGTAGTAATTCGAGAATGCAACGGAGGTGCTTCTCGTGGTCAGCTTGGTTCTTGGAATATATAAGGATATCGTCGATGAAGACTATGACAAATTTGTCCAAATACGGCTTGCAGACACGATTCATGAGATCCATGAACGTAGCCGGTGCATTTGTGAGCCCAAAAGGCATCACCAGGAACTCGTAATGACCGTAGCGAGTCCTAAATGTTGTCTTATGTACATCCTCATCTCTGACCCTTAGCTGATGATAGCCCGACCTCAAGTCGATCTTTGAGAAATAGCTTGCTCCTTGCAGCTGGTCGAACAGATCATCGATCCTTGGCAAAGGATATCTGTTCTTTATGGTAACTTTGTTTAGCTCTCGATAATCGATGCACAACCGCATCGATCCGTCCTTCTTCTTTACAAATAGGACTGGTGCTCCCCAGGGAGATGAACTAGGTCTGATAAAACCTTTCCTCAGCAGTTCATCCAACTGGGTCCTCAGTTCTTTCATTTCCGTCGGAGCTAATCTGTAAGGTGCTCTTGCTATCGGAGCCGCTCCAGGAATGATGTCTATTCTGAACTTCACTTGTCTATCTGGTGGCAAACCAGGTAGTTCTTCAGGAAAAACCTCGGGGTATTCAGAAATGACAGGAAGATCCTCGATCTTCGGCTTAGGTTCTTCAATTATAACCTGAGCCATGTAAATTACACAGCCTCTGTTCAAACACCTAGAAGCTTTCAGCATAGATACGTCTTCGGGCAATCCGTACTGCGTATCTCCTCGAATGGTAAGCGATTCACCACTCGGAGTCTTTAGCACTATATGCCTTTTGCCGCAAATGATTTGGGCCTGATTATGGGATAACCAGTCCATGCCTAGCACAATGTCAAAACCCGCTAATTTGAAGGGAAGTAGAGATAAAGGAAAAGAATGGTTCCTAATGGACATTTCACATCCCTCTAGAATAGTTGAGACGGTTTCTATCGTGCCATCTGCTAACTCTACTTCGTATTTCACATCAAGGGTTTTGATAGGCATATTTAGTAGTTGGCAAAATTTCTGGTCTACAAAGGATTTATCAGCGCCAGAATCGAATAGTACTCTTGCAAATATATTATTCACGAGAAAAGTACCTGTAAGCACGTTGTCGTTCTGGACCGCTTCCTTTGCATCCATGCGAAAAACTCTCGCATTTGACTTCTTCGTTTCTTCCGCCTTCTTGACATACTTAGGGCAGTTACTCTTGATGTGCCCTTTTTCATTACAACCATAGCAGGTTGCATCCTTGATTTTCTTGCACTCCACAGTCTTATGATCCTTGGACTTGCATAGTCCACAGGAAAGAGTCTTTGATTGCGACTGTGAATTTGATGCAAATCTGCACTTCCCAGAGTGGGGTTTCTTGCAGATTTTGCAGTTGGGCCTTTCACCAGCTTGCCCATCTTTCTTTGCCTCCGACCCTCTTTTGCCTTCACCGTTTCCACGATGCTTCTTCCCTGATCTTCGTGAGGTATCATCCTCATGTTTTCTCTTCTCAGCCTCCTTGTTCCTTAGTGTCCTCAGACGGACAGCGTCTAAGGTGAGAGACAAGGAGAGGTCAGTAACTGACCTGAAGGTCGTCGGCCGAGAGGCCTTTACACTCGCCTTTATCGCAGGCTCCAAGCCCCCAATGAAACGTGCAATTCTTCGGGGTTCTGGTGTCACAAGGTATGGGACTAGGCGAGACATCGTATTGAAGCTCGTTAAATATGCCTGGCAGTCCAGGTTCGTCATCACTAGTGACACAAAGTCAGCCTCGATCTTCTCAACTTCATGCTGAGGGCAGTAGTTTTCCTTAATGAGAGCAATAAATTCCTCCCATGTCATCTTGTACAAAGCAGACTTACCAGATGCCTGCACCAACGCCCTCCACCATGCCAGGGCCTCGCCCTTAAATGACTGGGACACATACTTCACCACATCCCTCTCTGCACACCCGCTGATGTCCACAATAGTGTCCATCTCATTCAGCCAGGTGATACAATCCACAACACCTTTCTCCCCTGTAAATTCCCGGGGCTTACAAGATACAAAGTATTTGTAGGTGCAACCCTTAGCATTTGATGCATCAGTATATTCTCTATCGCGATGAACGCTGTTCTCAGTGGACGAGTGTTTGTCGTCATCTTTCTTGGGCTGAGAGGGTGGTTTGGAGTGTGTCTTTGGTTTAGAGGGTGGTTTTGACACGGTTCTGCCTTGGGACTCAGTATATTGACGATCAAGAGCTGCCTGAACAGCATTGTCAATCAGAGCCTTCAGTTGTGCGCCTGTCAAATGCACTGGCGTATTGTCGTAGTCATCTTCATTAGTATGGCTATTCTCTCCGTTGGGATCCGCCATTGTAACTTGAATCTGTTACAGAAGATAACAAAATTTTATTCAGGAGATTATTATATAATTGTCTTTTATGACAATTTGTCAACCATGGTACAGAGACCATATTTGGTTAACTTATTATTTCATTACATATTAGGATTTGAATATATCCTATTTCAGCTATATAAATAGTATTGGCGGCATAAAGCCTAATCACGAGGGTGTTTTATAATTTTAGCCGAGATTTCAGAGAATCAAAGGCATAGAGATTTGAACCGTAGTCCTTTTATCTCTTTCTGACAGGGAGTCATAGACCACCACTGCCTTTTGTCGTTATAAGACAATTATTACGGCCCATAGGCACTACACCTCTAATGGATGTTTTAATATTGTTGGCCCGTAGGCACTACATCTCTAATGGATGTTTTAATAAGGTTGACCCGTAGGCACTACATCTCTAATGGATGTTTTAATAAGGTTGGCCCGTAGGCACTATATCACTAATGGATGTTTTAATAATACTGGCCCGTAGGCACTATATCACTAATGGATGTTTTAATAAGGTTGGCCCGTAGGCACTACATCACTAATGGATGTTTTAATAATACTGGCCCGTAGGCACTACATCACTAATGGATGTTTTAATAAGATTGATCACCTTCATTGGTGATTTAACCCACGATTTATGAATCATTTAGTTGGGTTTTGAAATCCTTAAAGGATTATTGTATAAGAATGACGTGCGTGATTTTAACGAATCACATCTGCCATGATTGTTAACATGCGTGCAGAGGTTAACAGGGAATCAGAATCTTTTCAATTAGGTCGTACCATCTTGACTGGATCTTAAAAGACACCAAGCTAGGTTTCACCTTTTAAGATTCTTTATCTAGGCAGATCAATATAAAAGGAATGGTTTTGATTTATTTTATACATATTTAAAACAAAACTCATAACATACATTCCATAATCTCAAATACAATTACATATTGCCCTAAACGGGTCTTTCAAATAGTACATACCTCCTTAGAGGTATAAAATAAGTGACAAGTCCACGCAGGGACTAATACAAGATAGGTGTCCATGCAAGGACTAAAAGATAAGTCCGCGTAGGGACTGAAATACGATAAGTGTCCACGCAGGGACTTATTTCAAAGTAGAAATTACATTAGTACAACTATTAAGGGCTAGTGGTCACGTTTCTTCTTTTTGCCCTTTAGTAGGTTCGCCAAGCCTTTGAGAAATCCTCGGTGGCTTTTCTTCTCTTCCTCGAACTCTCTCTCCACACGATCTAGTCGATGGAGTATTTCTTCCTGTTCAGGAGGAGAGAAACGTGGTTGTGGCGCTTGATGCGGAACTGGAGGTCTGGGAGGTATTGGATACCCATGAGCTGAGTAGTCCGGTGGTCCCATGTTTCCATGTGCTCCGTCAGGGTAGCGCGCATTATATCTTGCCGACACCACATATGGGTCGCGCTCATAGCCGTAGTTGTATTGTGCTTGTGACGGTTCGAATGGGTTGTAAGCCGTTGGACCTGTGTAAGCAGGTATGGGTTGGTCATACCCAAATGGTGGCGAATTTTGTGCAGCTGGTGCGGAGTTCGCCTCCTGTATAGGACTTGAAGGTCCTTCTTCTTGTAGTGGCGGATAGTGGCTACTACTAGAATGTCGAGGAGTGCTAAAGTGGATACCCCCTCCTCCTCGTGTAGACATACGAGCATTTGTCCTCCTACGCCTTGGCGGATCAGGTATTACTGGTTGCGCCGGTGGCGGAGGTGGTGGCGTAACTGCCA
Source organism: Helianthus annuus (assembly GCF_002127325.2). Lineage (NCBI taxonomy): Eukaryota > Viridiplantae > Streptophyta > Magnoliopsida > Asterales > Asteraceae > Helianthus > Helianthus annuus. The sequence continues at coordinate 169,253,236 of NC_035436.2, forward strand.
CAAAGCGTGAATCCTCAGAGGGATCCTGTGGATGTCGCGGTTGTTGTGATGTCTGTTGGGGTGGTGTGTAGTACCCCACTCATGTCGGTCAAACAACGCTTGGAAACTGTCTGGTCCCTGATAGGGTGTGCCATGGAAGGATGACCCATCAGAGACTTCTATCGGATGCGTGGGCGTACCACGAGCAGGCTCAGTTGGATCAGTATCTTCATCCATATGGTCTTCGGAGAAGTGATCTTGCGGCCCTAATGGAACAAAGCCTGAAGGTTCCTGTATGTAGTCAGCCGGATTAAACTGACCTATGTAGTATGGAGTAGGGTCGTCGTAATTTCGGTGCGATACCGAACGTTGTAGAGGTATGAAGGAAGGTTGTGGGTTGTTGGGATCATTCTCTGAGTTTGGTCCGAAGGAGTGCCGATAAGATGGCGTCGAGCTGTGTGAGGTGGAATGCCTCGCGGGTTCGTAAAGATCTCTTCGTCGTTGTGGTTCTTCGCTCCTTGTCATTGAAGGATGTCTTGTACCTGATGGTCCAGCTTCGTTATCGTGATGTGTCACGATTTCTCCTCTGCCTCTTCTTCCCCTTCCTCTTCCTCGGAATATAACAGGTGGCATTTTCCTGCTTTATAAAACTTTAAATTCCAATAATAAAAGAAAAGACAAAATTGGAATAACAATTCGAATTTGTCCTAAGTTCTTGTCTAGACTCAAGTATGTGCAATTGTGTCATTGAGATTAAACACAATAGGATAGTGTTTAATTCACTCAATGTTGGCTCTGATACCAACCTGTCACACCCCGATTTCCACGTGTCTCACCGGTTGGCCCGGTGGGGGATTACCGTGACGATGTTGGCAACAATATAGTCAAACCACACAATTATATAAATGCACAGCGGAAGCTTAAAGATAAATATATACTTCAACCTCTGGTTGTAATATCAAATGTATTACAGAAGTCGAATATATCCACAGCGGATCAAAATAATAATAAAATATTGTTCATTCAGATACGGCATCGAGTTTGCGAGACTATTCGTGATGCTTAGGAAGCTAATACCAGCCCATTTCGTATAGTACCTGCACTTAATCTTTTTGGGGAAAATACGTCAGTTTACACTGGTAAATACATTCAACTGACACATTTGAAAATGTTTATTAAAATTGATTTGAATGCACAAGGCACAAACTCTTTTATAACTTGGGAAAATTATTAAAATCTTGTGAACGTTTTACATGTTCTTTTATGTGTTCATTAGCCCGGGTCGTGCCAGGTTAAAGATTTATAGACACACCACATTGCGTAAAACCGTAGTATAAAAACCAACGGCTACGTCTTTTAATTTAATGTCGACAATATATACCGGGTGTACGCCTACACCGGGATGTCGATGGTCGTGGCCATTTCGTAAAATGATGCCAAGGATATCCGGGACAACGGTCATTAAACCCCCCAAAGGCTTTTAAGAAACAAAACTGTTTAAATGAGCCGATCATATTATTTAATTAACCACCTAAGCGATGGAAAAATATAATGCTCAATCAAGCGGTATTAACATACCGTAACCCAAGCCCATATAGGGGAAATAAGTTAAAGTATTTACCTTTGCAAGTATATTTCCTTAATTTGGATTAAATCACCGATAGCTTTTACTGGGGCTCCTAATCTGGAACGAAGGTTTTAATTAACCTCTTAGAATCCTAACGAGTCGTTATAATGGCCGTAGCCTAGACCGGTTAGTTCCGATATATATAGATATGGTTTAATCGCGTGAAAGGCGAAAACCGAGAATGGAGTGCGATTCTGACCCAACAAGTTCAGAGACTTGTTTTATATGGGTTTATGGTTCACACTCTGGATTTTGGGGTCCAAACAATATAATTTGACCCGTATCGGCTAATTTATGAAAACTAGTTTCATAAGCCGAGCCGTGCGCGCAATAGGCGAAACGGTTAACCATGAGAGTCGTACGCTTATTTCCTAAGTCAATATGCCTTAAAGAGGTTGTGGTATCCGTAGGATACCTTCCGTGATGCCCGTAACGAGTTTAAGTTAATATTATGCCCTGTAGGGGCTTTTTGGTCATTTTAAAGACTTTTAAAAGAGCTTTTCGAGTTCTACAGGAAATCTGAGTTTCCCGAACAGTTTATAAAGTCTAAAATACTTTATTTATTATTTAAAATCAGTAGCAACTGGAGTCGGGTCAAAAGACCTTGTAGAACTCAAGTTTTGGCCGAAAAGGGCATATTCGGTATTTACCGAACCGTAGCCATAACCGCAGGTTATGAGCAAGGTGAAATTTATTAAAAATCTTTAAAATTCCCAAAATATTATTTTAATACAGTGGGTAAAAGTTTTGGTGACGAAATCTTGGTTTAGATAGGTGTTATGCTAATTGCGCCGTTAATTACTAAAGTTTACTTTAAATGCGCCATTTAGCATAACTCTCATTCTAGACCTCGGATTGACGTGAAACTTTAAGGACATGCTTATAATTTAATAAGCAAGGTTCTGGTCCATTCACGTGTCCGAAATACTCGTTTTATTTTCAAAATAGCGTTACGGTCAACTTTTAGGCGATTAACGGAAATGCGTAAAAGACTCGGATAACTCATGAACCGATCACAGAGGTTTATACCATCATGTAACCTGGCCCTAAGAGAGTCCTAAGGTATGTCTATACTTCACTAAAACGGGTCAGAACTGAAGTCAATGCAAAAGTCAAACTTTTGCGACATTCGGCTCCGAACCGGTTCAATATAGCAAATGATCGATTCAAACGAGCGCAAACAAGTTTATATACTTAATATCATATTTTATGAGTGTCAAAACAGGGTTCTTAGTATGTACATTACAGATTATGCATAAATCGCTAAAATAGCTTTCTGTTGACTTTTTAACCGCACGTTTGACTCGATATTTGACATAGTTAGAGTGGTGATCAGGGGGAACCCTTTTAGAGGTTTATTACCCACATAATTACCTACTCAAAACTACTTTTGATCCGTCATAAGACTGAACCATTTGTAAGTTATTGTAATGACAACCGTTAGTTACGACGGTTGTGTTTATAAGCTATAACTATGGAAATGCAAGACCATATTGATTGTGAACGACTTAAAGAAGTTGTTTCTTGCTTATAGAGCAGAGATGGATGCTTGGGAGCTCCTTAGAATGATCAGAGAAGTTGATTTGTGTTGTGTGAATGTTATGAGCCAAATGTGGCTATTTATAGTGAAATTTGGGCTCTAGGATCATTACAATTCATGCTACACTGAGTATGGATGATGGGCAGGTGCCCCTAAGTGATATGGGTCGAGTAGGGGGCGCCCATGCTTCATTGATTGGGTGTTGGTCGTTCAAAAGCTCCAAAAGGCAAGTAGTTACAACTTTCTGCATCTGGGCGTTTTACGCGGCCCGCATGGGAGTTCCATGCTTGTTTAATGCGGGTCGCCTGGTATTCAAATATCAGGCGCGTATAATAGGAGGCTCGCGGCCCGCCTCAACTTATGCTTAAACTTCACGCGGGTCGCGAGAGGTTGAAATTTCAGAAATCTTAAATCTTTTGAAATGATTACAAAATCCTGGTAATTAATAACGAAATCTTTCGTAATTATTAACCTGCCCTTTCGGGTTTGAAGGGGTAACTTTGCGGTTTGGCCCTCGGTTATTTACCGATAGGGGCCTCGTGTTATTTACCCGCATTATTAAGTCCCCGGTTAGTTTATTAATTATTTGGAAAGCCTTAACTTTCACTGTTGACGCTTTTAACCCTTCTCCTACGAATTCGATCGTATCTTTCTCGTTTCATAACGAAACTCCGCGAAATTTATATATTATATTTTAGTGAGTGTATAATACCGTTACAAAGCCTTGGGACGTTAAAGGGTCACTCAGAGGTATAATTAAACATGTTGACACAGTTAACCCCTGTAGCTTGTAACCTCTCACTTTCTTTCGTGTTTCGCTTTCGTACGATCTATGATACATTCGTTTGGAGGTTCAAGCATTTATTTAGGGTTACTATACAGTATATTTACCCTTGTTGACATTTATAACCCTCGAATTTACATATTTTCAAGGTTTGTCAAAATTAGTCCTTTATTAAATACAAATGCCACGTGTAATCAAATGACACATGTTAACACATCATTGGACACAAAAATTCGAGGTGTTACACTTACGTAACAGTGGGGTTGCTAGCACTGATCCGGATTATGCCAGCACCTTGGAACGCTTGCATGAATCTCTACCTGACTTTGATCTTGACGGTTTCTCTAACAAGGACACCGCCCCCAAAAAGCCACAAAAAACTTTGGCGAATGCCCTTTGTCGTCGAATCGCACAAAGTTTGGGAGAAGATTTCCATTTGTCCCCCCGCCAAAAAGCCGTCATTGAATGCCTACAGAGGCTTCACGCTCAGGATTTCTTAACTGTTATTCCTATTGAAGGTTTGGGTCAACGTATGTCAGCGGTGGAGTACCGATCAATCCTTAAGTACCGTTTGATGATCCCCATGTTCCTGAATGATGAAACTTGCCCAGTCTGCCGTAAAGCATGCCTGGATAAATACGGGGAGCATGCGTTACATTGTAGAGAGTTGCCGGGGTTTAAGTATCGCCATGACTTTGTTCGAGACACGTTAATGGATATTCTCAGACGCGCATGGATCTCAACAAAGAAAGAGGAACCGGTTAATTTTCTTACAGATCCGTCGGAGGGGAGATCCACCCTACGCCCGGCTGACATGCTAGTTTTTGGTTGGGAGGGTGGGAAACATGCTTGTGTCGATCTCACAGGTGTATCCCCCCTAGCCGGGTTCCGGGAAAATGGGTTTGTGGCGGGGCAAGCAATACTGAAAGCAGAGTCAAAGAAGGTGGAAAAGCATGCGAAAGCTTATGAGGATAATCAGCATGCTTTTGTCCCCCTGGCGTTTGACACGTTCGGCTCCTTGGCGCCGGAGGCAGTTCGGTTCTTGTCTAGAGTTCAGCGTGGTCCACAGCAACTTTTTGACCCCTCAGGGGCGAGGCTTTGTTTTTAGTAGATTAGGGTTTTCTATTCAGAAAGGGATGGCGGCACAGTTTGTTGCTCGTCTACCTGCTATCCTTATGTAATTTGCCCAAATTATTGGAATGAAATATATATCAAACTTAGATTAAAAAAAACTAATCATTCCAGTTATAATTTTTTTATGTAAAATGGTGTTCCCCGTCTCCATCTATAACTAGTTTAATACCCGTCCGGTGGACGGGTTACGCTAACAACGTAACAAACAAAGATAATGTATATTGATGGTGTTTCGGTTTGCTTCTCCTTTTCTTATTTTCCATCTCCTATTTGAAAAAGTTACAATCATCTAACTTTTACTTTTCTTCTTTTCGAACCACTAAAACTCATTCTCAAAACACATTCCGGACTGCCAAGTCGCACATCCTGTCTCCAACATTCACATTCCGGATTGCCAAGGTCGCAACAGTTGGAATGCTCCCGCTGCAGAGCCTCCAAACGAAGTAGTTAACCTTCGGGATTGCCATTTTACTCCATAAAACATTAAATTACTTGCAGCCCCGTCAAAGCTATCTTACAGGCACATATCGTTGTCGACATTTATGTTTTGCACACTTAACCGAATACTCCACCTTGCTGTTACCTGTTTTCCACAGCCACATATCGTTGTCGACATTTATGTCTTGCTTAAAAACCTAGAAAAGACTTTGGGCCCCAAATTTCCCAGGTCCAATTTTAAGAGAAAATAGACTTATAATATATATTATACTTGCTTTGATCATATATTGAAATAATAATGTGATTGTAGTCTCCTGGTAAAAATTGTGCCCAAATTAAATTAACCCCAAGAACATGAAATCATCAATAGCCAATGCTAAAAGGTTAATTTATTACAACTAATCGTTTAAAAAATATTGGGCAAATTCACATATATTGCGTATATGGTAGGAGACACTAATTCATAGCATAATCTTAGTCCAATGTATGCATCTTATATATTTTTATACTCATTAAAATGAAGAGACCAGTACAATGACTAAGGTCTTTATGCTCACATTCAAAGAACCAAAGTCCAAGATATATCCTGTTGACCATTGTTGCTTTTCCTATATACTGATTTATAAAATTTGTGAAGAGAACATCCATGCGCATGTTGACTACTGTTAATCCTGGTGACTTCCGTTGACTGTTGTAACCCAATCACCAGGAAGTTGTGCTGCAGTTTGTTCACCACCTAATGGAGCAAACTGACCCAGATGCTTGTACCTTCATCATTCATTTTATTCAAAAAAAAACACTATTACTTACACTTCAATAAAATTATATTTATCAATAGACACTATAATGTGTATAAAAACCTGAATGGTTTGAAATGGTGCCGACCAGAATCTCTGAATCTAATCGGACGTTCGGGATTCTCTTCACACTCTTTAATCCTGTTGAAGCATTTGGCTAAATATTCACCTTGTTGAGCTGCCACCTAAGACAACAATAACAACGTTAGATTTAATAACATATTATGTTTTTATTGATCAAGGTAGTTGTTATTTGGATTTACTTGTGCAGTTGGAGGAAAACTTTTCATTTTGGTATCCACTTCAGAAAGTGCTTTTTTAAACTTCTCAATATCCAGTTGAGTTGCCTTTTTTACAGCATCGTCTTGATTTCTCTGTAGTAACTCGACGAAATTCTTCAACTTTTTACTCTTTAAATGAAGCTCCACTTGAGGATACCGCTCGATGATGTCGTTGATTACTTCAGCAAAGTGTCATACGTTCAGCTTTCCGCTCTTGTTCTTCTCCGCCTTGCTAAATATGGCTGAGATATCTTCCTGCAAACCCATTTTGCATTATAACATTTATTCAACTTATATTTTTATTTTTAACTTTGTGTTTATAATAAGTTAACAACATACCATTACTTTACGCTGATTTATCGTAGCACAATCACCAAGAGCATACACATTCGGCACTCCTTCCACCCTAAGCCATTCATCGGTTGCCATAACCCGTCTGTTTCCCTGTAATCCAAGAAACAAATTATTTACGGTTGAAGGTCGATAAGAACACTAGAAAGAAAGCATGTATGAATAATGAAATTAACCTGGCCAATTTGCTTCATGAAATCCATTACAACAAGGCGGGTTCCAATTCCAGTTGACCACACAACCATTCCATATGGTAAATCTTTCATTTCACCAGTTGATCTTTCTTTAAGAGATATTGATTCGTCAGACACTTTGAGCACCATTGACCCGGTTTTCACATTAATACCATCTCTCTTGAACTTTTCTTCAGCAAAATCAGTTATTCTTTTGTCAAACCTACAGACCAACAAAAAAGCGAGTATAATGCTTAATCAAACCATCATGTATAATGCTTTCATATTTGAAAACTTAAGGTCCTTACATGCTTAATATGTGATCACCGGCCTCTAGCAGTGGTTATCGTCATATATTCCTCAAGATCAGGGTACAGTTTAACCAAATCTTCATGAAGAAAGTCGTGAAGCACGACTGCAAACTCCACCCCTATTGGCCCACCTCCGACCACCACAAAATGCAAAATTCTTTTTTTTCGTCTTCACTTACACTCGGAAGACTTACCCTTTCAAAGCAGTCGATGATACTCCTACGGATTCTAAGAGCATCTTCTACTTCCTACAAAGAATATCCTTTCAAGTATGCGTATAAAACTATAAATACGAATAAACCTTTTTGTAAATGGACATAATAACTATTATTATTATTATTATTATTATTATTATTATTATTATTATTATTATTATGTCGATTAAGTGTAACCAACTTTGAAATCAATATTCACCATTGGATCTTGCTGAGATGTCTGCCATATCTGAAACCTGGTGTCCGAAAGAAGTCCATTTATTCCTTCAAGCAAGAATTCTGCATTGCTATATATGAAAAGATCAAAAAGATTGTCACAAATATCACAAACTTATGAATAATATACCAGGTTCAGAAGGGTTGGGCTGGTTGGCCCCATAGTAGCTCTCATGGTTTGGTGCCATTGAAACGATCCATATAAAACAGAAAACCATCCCTGTAAAAAAATAGATATTCGTACATTGCATATAAAAAAGTTTACTTCCTGGTGGATTTGTATTCTCAGTGGTTCCAGACAGATCCTCTTCATCAGTGATCACCCTCTTGTCCTTATCACAATCACTTTTTCTCTGATTCTCCTGATCATTTACCAGCTCATTCAGCCTCATTGCCTTATCACGGCTACTGGTTCTCTTTGTGAAACCATTATCAATCACAACTTATAACACCATTGCAAGTAAGCGATCTGGAGAAACTCCGACAATTTTTTTACACAATTTCACCATACAATCCAACGACGATTTTTCCTGTAGTGTAAAAATTATGAAAATAAATGTGTAAGATTGTTAGATGCATAACATAAAAGATATCTATATGTTGATTATCAATATCTAAATCAAGGAATAATCTGTGTGTGTAATTTCAAATCAATTGCTAACCTCAAATTCTTTCAGAGATACATACAATCCTTTTGCAAGCTTCTTCCTCCGAGTTGCAAAATCCATTGGATACTTGATCACATCATGAAAATAAGAACTTCAACAAAATGAATCAAATGACAATAAGAATGCAGAGCAACTCAAAGCTAACTCCTCATGGTCAACTTACTGTGAACCTGTGATCATTACCCAACCTAGTGAAATCTGAAAGACCAAAACCAATAAGCTTCATATCAGAATCTTTACTTTTGGACATGAAGAGGTTCTGTGATAAGAAATTCAACAGAGGGCCAGTAAATATTAAGAAAAACATGACTAGTAATTATATCTTGAAACTTAATTGATTTGAAAAAATAAAAAAAATAAAAAGAAATTTCTAAAAAAAGGCATGCATTATAACCTCAGGCTTTAGGTCATGGTGCCCTACGCCTTGAAGATGGCAAAAGGTAAGCTTTGTATCTGAACAATTATCAACTTCACATCTGCTTTTTTATGTCTTCCCCTCTGTCTGCATTTGAAACAAAGTTTGACTGAAGTCAACTAAATCAAGTCATCACTCAACAAATGACACAAAGCACAAACTAACTAACCAACAATAGTCACCAATTCACCTCGTTAGGGCGTTGCAAATTCCTAAACCCTAAAATCCTCAAACTGAATAATAATCACAGCACATTAGTATACAATGACAAATATAAAAATTAGCCTGAGAGAGAGGATGAGCAACCGAAAACTCAAGATCGCCAACGATGGAGAGGGCATCGAACAAATCGCCAAATGAGTTGAGGCCAATTGTCGATTGAATAGAGGTCCCTTGAACAACAGCAGCAAAGCATGATCGAGAGAGAGGAAAGTCAGTAACTGAATTTGGAAGACAGGGTGAGTTTTATGGGTGAAAAAAAACTGACGGAACCCTAGAATCAAGGGGAAGTTATCAGGGACGTGGGGAAGAGGAGGAGGAACCGTAAAAATGCATAGAACTGCCATCATAGCAGTTAAAAATGTAAGTTTAAAGGGCTGAGATTTAATCTCACCCAAATCTAATGGTCATAATTGATTTGAAAGTTGGTTACACTTAATGGGATCCATATATATATATATATATATATATATATATATATATATATATATATATATATATATATACTAGTCTAAGTACCCGTGTGTTACACGGGTGGCTAAACAGGAAAATTAAGCCCTTTAAAATTGTGAAGTAAAAATTATAATTTTATATACGTTGAAATATTAACGAAAATGTTAGAGAGTACATGAAATAATTGAAATACATGAATAGGACAAAAAAATCACAACTTATTGAAGATCTCTTTATAAACAACTTTATATATACCAAAAGCATCGAAATTGACAACGGCTTCATCAACATAGACCATCGGCGTCAAACAAACGAAGGAAATCCACATGGAAGAAAGATTCGGCAACCGAGTAGTGTCTTACTGGCTAGAGGGAGTGCATCAGCGATTCTTCTTTTCGTCATTTGCTGAGCGGTGGTGGCTATGTTCTCTCTCTACGTGTGTACCAGATATATATTTATTAAGATGAAAGTTGAGCTGTAAAATTAAAAGCTACATGGCACAATTTAAAAGCAACTATAATAGCTACTGTACTCTTATGAGGAAGACTAAAGTGTATAATTTAAATATATTTATAATTTCATGAATAAAGGCTATTAAGGAGCATCAACCATACTATCTTTCGGTTTGTAAAGAAATGAAAATGTACTTCCACTTGATGTTCATCCAAAATGAAATCCGTAAAGGTTTGTAAGAGGTCAAAAATAGCTTTCATTATTACTTCACATTGTTGATCCAAAGTTAAATTACCATTACCATTACCAACAGGTTTTAAGAAGCAAATGTCAAGAGGCATTAGATCCCATCACCAAGCTTCCACAATTACTTCATCATACACTTTCGCTTCCCTACCTCAAATGAAAGTACAATATAACATATGACCTATAAAGCAAATAAAATTAGGCAACTATAACTCTAAAAGACTAAATTATTAGGCAACTAAATCTCTAAAGACTAAATTATATGTGACTCGCAATTAAATATGATTTATTTCATTTCAAATATTTTTAACTTGCTACCTAACCCGCTCATCTTGCCACCTCTATTAAATTGAAATCATGAAGATATTTTAATTAACAAATGAATCTTCCATATATTCACAAAATTATGAATAATATAAGCAAAATAAATCTTTCTAACAGTAAAAAAACATCCAAAACAAAATAAGCATTCAATTTGATAGTTAATGATTATATAGCAAAAAACTATTGTATGCAACTTTTAAAGAACAAAAAAATCAAACTCATTTTGTACTTCCAACATTAGTTGTGCAGGTCCATTTAGTAAAAGCCAACGCTGCATTCAAAAACAAAGTTTTGTAATATGAAGCATCTTAAAAAAAACCAGAGTTTTTTGACCGGTTTTTTTCAGCAACTAAACGTCAAAAACGGGTAGTTTTTTTCGGCATCCGGTTCGGCAAAAGACTGCAGTTTTTTTGAGCAAAAAACCTCAAAATCAGCCTGTTTATTTTGCAAAAAAGGTCAAAAAATTCATTTTTTCGGCATCTGGTTTAGGCAAAAAAAAACAACTTTTTTCCAGCAACTAAAAGTCGAAAACGTGTAGTTTTTTTCGGCATCCGGTTCAGCAAAAAACTTCAGGTTATTTTAACCAAAAAACCCAAAATAAGACTGTTTATTCAGCAAAAAAGGTCGAAAAAGTCCCATTTTTTCGCATCCGGTTAGGTAAAAAACTACAGGTTTTCAAACAAAAAAAAGGCAACAAACATCATGTTGGTTCAAAAAAAAAAGTCGAAAACGGGTAGGTTTTTTTTCGTCTTCTGGTTCGGAAAAAAACTGCAGATTTTTTTAGCAAAAAACCCCAAAATCAGCCTGTTTATTCAGCAAAAAACGTAGAAATTTTTTTCGACATCCGATTTAGGCAAAAAACAGCTTTTTTTCAGCAATGAAATGTCAAAAACGTATAGTTTTTCGGCATCCGATTCGGCCAAAAACTGCAGGTTATTCTAACGCTTTTGGCTACCTAGCTTTAATCGTAGGAGTCCCAAACACCCTCTAAAGCCAACCTCTTGCAACCACTTTAATCTAAGTAAATTTAATGTTTACCTCGAAGTCTATAGGTAAGTTCCTTGTGAAGTGCTTTAAGGATATCTTCAATGTAACTTTGTGCATAAGTTTGTCGAATAAGCATTCGCCGTTCCGCGTTTCTATGAGAAAAAAAACTCAACTATCAAACCATCATTTGTTCCCCATCCTTCAATAGAACCAAAGTTTAAAATTCATCAAAAAACAATGGCATTTGATTCATGCCCAACAAAAAAACCTACATCTATTTATAATATCCATATCCTTTATACAGTCTTTCAAGCATAAGTTACAATCAAAATAGAGGCATTATCACAAGCACATAGACAACAACAAAATGGCATCTGATTCATACCCAACAAAATGGTGTTAGTCTAGTTCGGTTTTTGGTTTATTCGTTTCTAACCGAATAACGAACACCCCTGCTTGCAACTGGATCTTTGTATATGGATAGATGATAACCGAACCGGATAACTGAATAACCAATTCAGTTACAGTTATGAACCGAACAACAAAATTAAATTTCAGTTCGTTTTTTTGGTTCTAGTCCAGTTTGGTTTTTCGGTTTATTCCTTTCTAACCGAATAATGAACACCCCTACTTGCAGCTACTTCATCTTTTCGACCGATAACCGAAATTCAGACTCCTAAAAACATAACGACATAATGGCAGCTGCATAGGCTCATACATGTAAACATTTAAAGAAAAAAAATTCTACCATGGCTGAATACTAAAAGGTTACCATGTCATAGAAAATACATGAACATAGGAACCTAAAATGCCTTGCCAATAGACTCAAAAATCTTAGTTTCTTCTTTACTAAAACATAGCATCATGGTTCGAAAATCATCAAAGTCATATAAATGCAGTCACCTGAGGAACACTGATACACTTCGGTTAAAGAAAAAACACGAAATTAACCTTATATTCAAGAAAGCCATATCCCTAAATTACATATTAATACCCAACTGTCTTCTTGCAAGAGTAACATATGAAAAAAGAGAACTTATCTGAAACGGCCGCATACAAACGGATTCACATGTCACAACAAAGTGAATGGCGTAAACACCTCAACAGTTGTCCTGCAAACTAACTAAAAAATATCACCTTTTTTAGAATTACAACTAATCATTATAGCATGAAAACATAGAAATTTAGTGATATCTAGTGGTGGGAAGCTTGTTAAGGCATATTAAATTCCCCGACAACTACATCTTCTTCATTCAAATCATCTAAAACTAACAACAAATCAGAAACCAACCGCTCATCTTGCCACCTCTATTAAATTGAAATCATGAAGATATTTTAGTTAACAAATGAATCTTCCATATACTTACAAAATTATGAATAATATAAGCAAAATAAATCTTTCTAACAGTAAAAAAAACATCCAAAACAAAATAAGCATTCAATTTGATAGTTAATGATTATATAGCAAAAAACTATTGCATGCAACTTTTAAAGAGCAAAAAAATCAAACTCTTTTTGTACTTCCAACATTAGTTGTGCAGGTCCATTTAGTAAAAGCCAGCGCTGTATTCAAAAACAAAGTTTTGTAATATGAAGCATCTTAAAAAAAACCAGAGTTTTTTGACCGGTTTTTTTCAGCAACTAAACGTCAAAAACGGGTAGTTTTTTTCGGCATCCGGTTCGGCAAAAGACTGCAGTTTTTTTGAGCAAAAAACCTCAAAATCAGCCTGTTTATTTTGCAAAAAACGTCAAAAAATTCATTTTTTCGGCATCAGGTTTAGGCAAAAAAACAACTTTTTTCCAGCAACTAAAAGTCGAAAACGTGTAGTTTTTTTCGGCATCCGGTTAAGCAAAAAACTTCAGGTTATTTTAACCAAAAAACCCAAAATAAGCCTGTTTATTCAGCAAAAAAGGTCGAAAAAGTCCCGTTTTTTCGCATCCGGCTAGGTAAAAAACTACAGTTTTCAAACAAAAAAAAGGCAACAAACATCATGTTGGTTCAACAAAAAAAGTCGAAAAATTGCATGTTTTTTCGACATCTGGTTCAGCAAAATACTACTTTTCAACCAAAAAATTGCACTTTTTTTCCAGCGAAAACAGCAAATGCAGCCAATTATAGGAAAAACCTGAAACGTTTATATTATAGATCCGGTTTTTTAACCGTGAAAAAATGATTTCTCAGACCGGTTTTTTTTCAGCAAATAAACATCGAAAATCGTTAGTTTTTTTAAGCATCCGGTTCGGCCAAAAAGTGCAGGTTTTTTAAGCAAAACCCCAAAATCAGCCTGTTTATTCAGCAAAAAAATCAAAAAAGTTCAGTTTTTTTCAGCATCCGGTTCGGAAAAAAACTGCAGGTTATTTAAATAAAAAACCGACCTGTTTATTCAGCAAAAACCGACGAAAAAGTGCAGTTATTTTTTGCATCCGGTTAGCCAAAAAACTGCAGGTTTTTAAGCAAAAAAAACCCCAACAAACAGCATGTTTATTTAGCAAAAAAACATCGATAAATAGCATGTTTTTTAGGCATCCGGTTCGGCAAAAAACTACATTTTTCAGCCAAAAAATTGCACTTTTTTTTCAAGCGAACACAGCAAACGCAACCGATTATAGGAAAACCGGGTAACCGGAAAAATGGAAACATTTATATTATAAAACCGGTTTTTAAAACGGAAAAAAAATGATTTATCTGACCTGTTTTTTCAGCGTCGAAAACGGGTAGGTTTTTTTTCGTCATCTGGTTCGGAAAAAAACTGCAGTTTTTTTAGACAAAAACCCCAAAATCAGCCTGTTTATTCAGCAAAAAACGCCGAAATTTTTTTCGACATCCGGTTTAGGCAAAAAACAACTTTTTTTTAGCAATGAAATGTCAAAAACGTAAAGTTTTTCGGCATCCGATTCGGCCAAAAACTGCAGGTTATTCTAACGCTTTTGACTACCTAGCTTTAATCCTAGGAGTCCCAAACACCCTCTAAAGCCAACCTCTTGCAACCACTTTAATCTAAGTAAATTTAATGTTTACCTCGAAGTCTATAGGTAAGTTCCTTGTGAAGTGCTTTAAGGATATCTTCAATGTAACTTTGTGCATAAGTTCCGCGTTTCTATGAGAAAAAAACTCAATTATCAAACCTTCATTTGTTCCCCATCCTTCAATAGAACCAAAGTTTAAAATTCATCAAAAAACAATGGCATTTGATTCATGCCCAACAAAAAAAACCTACATCTATTTATAATATCCATATCCTTTATACAGTCTTACAAGCATAAGTTACAAATCAAAATAGAGGCATTATCACAAGCACATAGACAACAACAAAATGGCATCTGATTCATACCCAACAAAATGGTGTCAGTCTAGTTCGGTTTTTGGTTTATTCGTTTCTAACCGAATAACGAACACCCCTGCTTGCAACTGGATCTTTGTATATGGATAGATGATAACCGAACCGGATAACTGAATAACCAATTCAGTTACAGTTATGAACCGAACAACAAAATTAAATTTCAGTTCATTTTTTTGGTTCTAGTCCAGTTTGGTTTTTCGGTTTATTCCTTTCTAACCGAATAATGAACACCCCTACTTGCAGCTACTTCATCTTTTCGGCCGATAACCGAAATTCAGACCCCTAAAAACATAACGACAGCTGCATAGGCTCATACATGTAAACATTTAAAGAAAAAAAATTCTACCATGGCTGAATACTAAAAGGTTACCATGTCATAGAAAATACATGAACATAGGAACCTAAAATGCCTTACCAATAGACTCAAAAATCTTAGTTTCTTCTTTACTGAAACATAGCATCATGGTTCGAAAATCATCAAAGTCATATAAATGCAGTCACCTGAGGAACACTGATACACTTCGGTTAAAGAAAAAACACGAAATTAACCTTATATTCAAGAGAGCCATATCCCTAAATTACATATTAATACCCAACTGTCTTCTTGCAAGAGTAACATC
Source organism: Helianthus annuus (assembly GCF_002127325.2). Lineage (NCBI taxonomy): Eukaryota > Viridiplantae > Streptophyta > Magnoliopsida > Asterales > Asteraceae > Helianthus > Helianthus annuus. The sequence goes on from NC_035436.2 coordinate 169,268,808, forward strand.
TGAAAAAAGAGAACTTATCTGAAATGGCCGCATACAAACGGATTCACATGTCACAACAAAGTGAATGGCGTAAACACCTCAACAGTTGTCCTGCAAACTAACTAAAAAATATCACCTTTTTTAGGATTACAACTAATCATTATAGCATGAAAACAGAGACAGTTAGTGATATCTAGTGGTGGGAAGCTTGTTAAGGCATATTAAATTCCCCGACAACTACATCTTCTTCATTCATATCATCTAAAACTAACAACAAATCAGAAACCAACCTCCATATATAAAAGAAAAAAAAAATCATGTTTTGAATCTGTATTTCAGCTTTAACCTGTGATACAGACTTTGACCACTTGCATAGATGAACTGCTGACACATAAAAATAACAAAAATCACTTGTGCAATAAAAGTTGCTTCGTTGGCAAAAACAGTTGTACCTAAAAGAATAAGAACAACTAATTTGATTTCAACATCAATATTCATCTTACAATTCAAGCCAAATTTGAGATTCCAACTAAAAACATGAAAACCCAAATCATCAACACGATATAATGTGACCTAAAATTCAAGCAATCTAGTTACAATTATCGACTTTACCTGATCATCAACTACAACAGAGGTTACGTATCTCGAGTAATCATCCCACCATTGGCATCCCCATCATAACCTAACATACAATTTTCATCAGAAACTTTAGTAACAACTTTTATCTTAGATACAATAGAAAGTTGTTAATTAAAAAATCCCTAATAAATATTTGTTAAAACAAACCTTCAGTAATCAAGTAAATACACCATTAGGGTTTCGACACTAATAACTTGAAACAGAGCACAAATCGGAAATACATACCCACCTTGGTTGAGGGACCATGATTCATAGAAGATAGAAAAAGAGTAATCAATAGAAGATCCAATCGGTTGGCTTACATTTTTCTTCGCATCGCCATTCGGATTTGAGTTTCAGAAATCGCCATTAGGGTTTAAGTTTGAGAAATCAACAGAAGATCCATTGGCTTAGAGCATTCTCATCCAATCCATCAAATTATACATACATTCCACTAAAAAACAACTCCTATATCAATATATTTCCACTAAAAACAAATACTTTTTCTCTCTCATTTTCAATTAAATAATATTATCATCACATTTTTCTCTTTCCTTCACTCACAACCACTTTCAATATATATTAAAAAAATTATACTGGGTGAACAGTGTCCCCCCCCAAATATACAGATGAACAGTAACATTTTCTCTCTCATCCACTCACAACCACTTTTTATACCCTTTATAATATAAAAACTCACCCTCACAAGTTTTGATGGATTGGATGAGAATGCTCTTATTTTTTTTCTTCGCATTTAGGTTTCGAATTTGAGATAGATGAATTTGAGAAAGATGAAACGTATACAGCGAACAATTAGGGTTTGGATTGATTGGAGAGAGAGGAACAATTAGGGTTTGGATTGACTAAAATCAAAGGAGCGTGTGAAAGAAGAATGAAGGAATTGTGAGGTGGTAAGGAGAATTGTTTGAGAACAGAGAGAATAGATATAAATGGCGCTTAAAAAATGAATTCTCTGACTAAAGAGATATGTCACATAATAGTCAAATGGTCAACCATTATTTTGCTTTAGTATAAGAGATAAATAATTTTTTTTTTTTTTGCATGTTGGTTATAACTTTTTGCATTGCGATCAACTCTCAGAGTTTAGTAAGTTTATAAATATTTAAATGAATAATGTTGTCATCTAAAATTAAACCCTTTAACTAATTTTTAATGTGTAACATCTAACATCTTGACTATATATGTACGTTTTTGTCCACCGTTCACTCTCTCTCTATATATGTAGTGGAGTTTTATGATTTATAGTTATGCAAATGCTTACAAATAAATGAAATAACCAAATCGAACTGTCACTATAGCCAAACTTATATTTTGTGATTTTCGATAAATAATATTATATATCATAAAATTTACGTATTGTCTCAACCTTATCCTTCATCATTAAATTGGTATGTTAGTCGCATTTTTTAAACCTTGATTTATTGAATTAAACTTGAATTGACGAACACTAAACACCATAGTTGACCAATATAACTAACTAGAATTGATTCCCTATGTTAGGAAGTCAGTTCTTTTTAATGTGATTTAAACGTATTGTGTTTTTTGTAATAGCTTATCGATCAGACGTGAATTAACTGAAAACGTGCACAAAAACATATTATATTTGATATGACTCATTTAAAAAAAAACTACATCAAAACGTAAACCAACTTGAATTTATACCGACACATACATAAAAATAAGGACGTAAAACTCGACGGAGTCGTCGAAACGTAAAGCAACTTGAGTTTCTAACGACACGTACATAAACGTCAAAACGCAGGCCAACTAAGAACATCAATAAAAAAAGCACCAAAACGTATTATATTTGACATGACTCATAAACGTAAAGTAACTCGAATTCATACCATATAATAATAGTATTATATTTGACATGACTCATTTTTTTTAAACTACATCGAAATGTAAACCAACTTGAACTACTTTTGCTGACACATACATAAACATAAGCACGTAAAACTCGAGAAGGAGTTAAATGACATTTTACAAAGTTTATATAAAGTGTCAATGGTGAAAGTTGAGAGGGGTAAGGTCAAAAAAGAGTGGTCAAGTTATATAAGGTTAAAAAGAAAAAAAAATTAAAAAAAAAACAAGAGAAAAAAAGGGTGATATTAAATACACCCCACCCTATCTACTTCTTACACCCCTTAGGCCACCTATATTGGGCCGTGACATCACGCCATTTTGATATATGGCACCCCATAGCGTCGCCCAACACCACTACGGCGGGCGCTATGGGGTGTTTTTTTTTTTCAACTCCTGTGATATTGATAGCAGCGTGAGGGTGTTTTGATCTCAAAATTTTGACCGTTCAACGGTCACTACATTAAATAAAAAAAAATTCTAAATTTCTATATATACCATTCATCTTTAAACATTCACCTCAATCAAACTTTCATTCATCTCAAAATTATACTCTCACTTTCTTTTAAAAAATAATGGGCTCTCCATCCGAAGATTCGTTTACCGATATTTATCGAAGGTTTTTTTTCACCCGAAGAAACCGCGGAGGAGGAAGAAGCAGTTACGAGTGCATGTGGTCTCGCGATACAAGCCATGCAACACGTTAGTCGGCTCCCCCACGCCGCATATTGAGGCGCACTTTTATCTTGTAAGACTGTGAAGCCGCAAACGAGCGTTTGATGAAAGACTATTTTGATCCCACACCGGTTCACGGGCCCGATGTTTTTAGACGGCGGTTTAGGATGAGCCAAAAGTTATTTTTGCGCATTAATGATAATTTGGAAGCTAAGTATGGCTATTTTAAGCAAAGAATGGATGCGAGAAGATATCTAGGGTTCACCTCAATTCAAAAGGTAACTTCCGCTTTACGTATACTAGCCTACGGAGTATTCAAACATTGTGAAAATGTTTTCTGAAACTCTCGATGTGAAAAGGCAATATTTTAAAAGACTACAAGAGTCTTTGCGAAAGGACATTGAGAGGCAGTGGCGAAGTATATAATGGGTGCCCGGGGGTGCACCCGCCCACCCCAATGTTTCGGTTAGAAGTGTATATGGTCCGATTTTCCGTCCGAAAATTTTAAAATTATATAGGATCGCCCACCCGATTATTTTTCCTAAATGATGGGTAGTTTGGTAAATATATTTTAACTCTATTTTATCTGTTTAACCGTAGATTACCCACCACACAATAAACTTAATATCTCAAAAATATGTAACACCCTAACAATTCTTGAAAACGACGTAGCGGAAATATAAGCCCAAAAATTTTCTTTCATTAATAGCCATGTAACATACTTGATGTCTAATACGAGAAAGTTTTAATACTTGACTAAAAGAATTACATCGTTTATTCTTAATTGTTGCATCCATTTACATATAAAATCCCCAGTTATGTGACTACTCTTCCCGTACAACTCTTGCTCTTGACTCGATTTTCAATCCTTCAATACTTTATACCGATTAATCTGCGTAACCTACATTCACCACAAACATGCACATCATTAGAATTTATTAACTACAATTCATAATCTATCATACATAATGAAATGACCATGCCGCATTCTTTCTATTCTTGCAGGTCCTTTCGATCATTCTTCCACATACAATCTAGCATTCTAATTCCTCAAAACTGCGCAACAGATTTCAATAGCATACCTGCAAATCTCATTTCATTCTCAAGGCATAAGATTAGCAACTTAATACTCAAACGTTTTGAAGCTATGTATACATCTATTCAAGCCCCATTCCTTCGTGTACCATATATACTACATCGTGCCTACGTACATCCGTGTGTAAACATATAGTCATCTAATACATAGACCCTTACATACGCACATATATGCAAGCTCATACGTAGCACTTACACAATTCAATATGGTTTACTGACGTGTCCTAATTACGACCTCTGAGTAATAAACATGAGTGAACAACTTACATACATACTTACTCCTATATATAATTGCTTAAAAGTTTCACATATTGAAATGAAATTGTACCTATACATACTGGCCCACAAACTTAATTCATTTCCTTGCACACTCGCTTACAAACCCCATTCTTACTCACGCTTCCTAAATGCTTTTTAAGTGACTTTCGGGTACGTTTCGGATCTTAAAGATGAGTTCCATACTCACCCGTAGCTTATCAAGCCATTTGGTAGGGCTGAGGTGCATTATAGAAGCTTATCAGGGCTTGGGATGGGTTCACGGGGTCCGAAATCAAAGAAAAACAAAGAAATGCATAACTTTACATTTTGCACCTGAACTCCACCGTAAGCTACGGTGGCTTACGGTGGCCCCAAAAACCTTACGGTGGCATTAAACTGCCTTACGGCAGAAAGAAAGGCCCAGCACCCACCGTAGCTTACTGTGGGCACCGTAAGCTACGGAGATGCCCAGACCAGCTCCCCATTTTAATACTAAAATTCGCATAGTTTGTTCGTTTTGCATCCGTTTCACTTGAAACTTGTTTCTAATTGTTCATAAAACATTTCCCTACCTAATTAACTAAAATTCATACCTTGAGGTCCTTAAACTTTATAAATTACATTACCATTACATGATTCATGCATATATGTTCGACCCGTTTAATTTCGCCATGCACCTTTCGTTACCTTGTGAACTATTAACAACTTTTTATGACTTTCCTTTCCATTTACTTACCTTCTCAATCATTACTACAAGACTCCTAACCTTTATAAGTAGACTTTAATTATATACTAAGAAGTGAGGTTCGGAACTCACTTACCTTGTGCATCCGTGTTCGTAACCGCTTCCTTGCCTCATCTTGACCCGTTAGCCTTCCATGTTTGGTCCATGCTTGTAACAACCCGCACCTTCGTGCGTTGTTAATACTCGTTACACTCGTTACGCCTGGAACTAGAGATTCGGATCATAATGTAGCTATATCAGATACATCGCTAAATCGAAGTATAATCGAATAATTACGCATATTCTATCGCTATTACAAAGCTATTTTCATAAATCATAACACTCATGATGATGTTGAGTGAGGGCTTAATCTACCCTCCTCGATAACCGTGAGGTGTCAAAACGTAAACAAACAACGCTAACAAAGACTATTGGGAGAGTACCATGTCTCCAGCCTTCGTGACGATGACGGCCATACGAGCAAGTAGTGCCCCGATAATCATTGTGGCACATCACATAAAAGAACGCACTCGAAGGCACGCGTAACTCGATCATCACACCGAATATTGATTATATAGATACGTATATACGACCCTTTTATGATTAATTATAGTAAATAAGTAAATAATAATATAAATATATGAAAATGTGTCACAAACTATCGCAACGCACCAAAAACGAGGATCGAAAGGCCTCCGTACGGACGGGCCAGCCAAACGGCTGGGCCAGTCGATCGAACGGGCCGATCGGACAGGCCAGCCGGACGGCTGGGCCAGCCGATCGAATGGGCCGTCTGATCCAGGCCACTTTGCCCTCCTTTTCTCCCTCCTTGCCTATAAATACCCCTCATTCACCCCCAAAACACTTGTTATCAATGTTGCTGCTCGACCAGACGTTCCAACCCCTTTATCTCTCGATTTCTCACGATTCTTGTAAGTTTTCAACTCAAATCTTGTACTTCCTTGATCTATATGCATTCCTTCACCATTCTATCTTTCAATTTTCGACTTTTAACCGTGAAATCAATGGATTTGAGGTGTTCTAGGGTGATGTCATCATGGAGTTCTTATGAACTTCAAGTGTTGGCCTCATTCCACCAAGAACAACTCAGATCTAAGGAATTTTCACACGATTAAACAAGGTTTTCACATCAGATCTATACATAATCACGAATAAAAGGATTGAAGGATGGTTTTCCAACTTTCTTTTAACTCTTTTACTCTCAAGGTATTCAAAAACGGTAGAATCAGGGCTTATACCGACCTTCTACTCATTTTTAGTGTCGTGTTGGTCAAAGATCTGATTCCTAGCGATGAAACAACCAAATTCGGGTTAAACAAAGGAAAACCGCCAAGAACGGCAAGTCCTGATGGAACGGGGTGATTCCCGGCCATTAGAACAAGTCGGAATTGATGGAATTTCAGTTGTTCAACACGTCACAGCAAAACGTCTCGACCAAAACCACAGAAAACACGTAAAATTGTCGAAAACAGCTGGACGAGCCATCCGATCGAACAGCCCAACCGATCGGACAGGCTAGCCGATCGGACAGGCTGGCCGATCGGGTGGCCCAACCGATCGGACAGGCTAGCCGATCGGACAGGCTGGCCGATCGGACAACCCAACCGATCGGGCTGCCCATCTGATCGAACAGTCTATTCGATCGGACAGCCATCCGAATGGGCCAACCTTCGATCTGATTTTCGTCCAATTCCGTGTATTCCGATACCATTTAACTCGTAATCCAATACTCATATAATCAGTCTGAAATCAGGGCATTCTCAGGCATTATCCCGTCAATCCAACCAAATACGCACTGTGAGTATACTTGACCCCTTTTTATCGAATTTTGGGTGTAACATACGTTCCTTATAAATCGAACCTATCAAACGAATGATTCAATTAGTAAACTTTTCACTTGCGAATAACTGTTTGCATAGATATATGTGATGCTAGTTGCATGTATGCTAGGACTTATACTCATGACGTCCCACCACGACTAGTATAGTACTATTGCACCTGACGGGGTCTAGTTATGCCATCGAAGAATCGAGCATCGAGGACTTAGCTGGTAGTATCAGTTTTGTGAGTATATATGTCGTGTATTACGTTTATGCATGTGGGAATTCGCAGCACTCTTCAATCTATTATACTATTACATATCAAACCTGTATACTCGTCAATACTTTTGTATTGACAATATTTTAACGTATGTTGCAGGTTTAGTTGAAGTCTTCATCAAATCAAGCTAGGAAGTCTAGAAACTCACCTAAAATCTAGGTTGTCGGATTTAAATTGTTTGAGAGGACAAGAAATCTGTGATGACTTATGTGATGGTATTATTTGTTAGTATGGGATAACGAATGTAATAAATATTATCGCAATATAGTTGTTATGGATTCTCTTGAGCAATCTGATTCGCCTAGTGCCGCGCCCCGATGATTCCGCCATCGGCTGGGGTGTGACAGATTGGTATCAGAGCCATAACTATAGGGAATTAGGAAAGACTCGACCTACTCCGGGTCGACGTCTTAGAGATTGACCTAGTCTATAGTCTAAGCACCCACAGGCTGACTCGTACGAAGCCAGTGGGGTTTGTATTGCGCCTACCTGATGCTTTCGATCGAAATTGCAAAGACTACGACTTTGTGTGAACCCCGCATACTATGATTTCACACAAAGAAGCCTTTCCTAAGGCTGAAACACTACTTAGCCTTTCCTAAGGCTGACACAATACACATGTTTTCGAAAATACTCGCATCTCGCAACCGAGTGATCCCGTCGAGACCAGGTGTGAAAACCAATATCTCTCGATGGGGTTGCTCACTCAGCACATTTTTCTAGCACGAGAACCTTTCGCTGAGTTAGGAGTGACATCCATACCTCGACGAAAGCCTCCATTTCGAAATTTTAGTGGAGCTCCCGGATTCCTTCGATGAGCACAACCACAACTGGGAACGAAATTGTTAAGTCAGGGGTGAAACCCGTACCTTAATGAACCGTTCCACTCGCTAAAATATTTTTCAAAAGCTCTCACCAGGGACTCGACCATCACAATGACTCGAGCCACGCGATGACTAGGAGGACGAATGCCATGAGCTGCATCCCAGTGGAAGCATAAATCTTCAAAATCAACGTGTGTGCACAAACTTGTTGGGTATAATTGGGTTACCATGGGTAGTCGACGCCTAAACATCCGAGGCACTCCGAGTACTTTACTAGCCTACGACTCACTGGCTTTACATTTCGATGAATTTAGCTACATTTTGTGTGTTTAATTACGATTTTTCGCTCCCTGTTTTACAAAACGCACAACTCGCACAACCATCGCAATCCAAAACAAAGACCGAATGTTTGCAACAAAACTAATGTCTAATTGTCCGAATTCCTCTCTCATACTCTCTCTCTCTCTCTCAACGCGTCCTCGCGCATTCTAAACCATAATATATGTGTGTAAATATAAACTACAACTATCTATATCTAAGTACAATCAAAACATCCTGTGAGAATCTAGGAAGTTTCGTGTCTCCTATGCGGCCCTATGTGAAGTCTATTTATATTGCACGTTACAAGTTTCGATCGCGCTCCATCGCATCGTAAACAAAAAAAAATCATTATGATCGAATCTCATTCCAAACCTATCTGTCTAGATGCCTTCCAACAACTCTGCCTCGAGACGAACAGCTAGGAGAAGAGCCAAACGAAGCGCCGATAAGAGGATTGCCTAGCTTGTGACCAAGGAAGTGGTCAAGCTCATTCCTCAAATTGTCGCTCAAATGCACTCCCTCAGTAACTCTCGAGCCGCGAAGGACTCTATGACGGAAGCGCCGCAATCTACTTTCCTCTACAAACACTTCAAAGCCTGTGACCCGATGGAATTCACAGGTGAAGGAGGTGTGACCCAACTACTCCAGTTGATTGATTCTATCGAAGTTACCCTTCGTCAAAGTGGGTGTCCCGATAGTTTCCGTACTACTTGTGCTACCGGAGTATTTCAATCGCGAGCACTCGACTGGTGGACCGCCGAACGCAACAAACGTGGGATCTCTGTAGCTTACGCCCTCTCTTGGGACGAGCTGAAGTAACTCATGAAGGAAGAATATTGTCCTCCTCACGAAGTCCAGAAGCTAGAAAACGAATTTTGGGAAATCAAGCAAACCGAAGGTGACAATGCTGGCTATACAGCAAGGTTCAAGCAGCTTAGTACAATCTGCCCAAGTCAAGTTAACACTTTAGAGAAAGCCATTCCAAAGTACATCCGCGGCTTACCTGAGTGTGTGGGTGATTTTGTCGAAGCTACAAGACCTGCTACCATCGAAGAAGCCTACCGTTTAGCCGCAAAGATCAACAGCAAACGAGTCTTGGACGGGTTCTTCTCCAAGAAGCCTGTTAAACAAGCTCATCAAGCAATCATCATCAACTCATCCGACAATTCCTCTGGCGAATTGGTCGATGGTTCATCTGACAACTCCTCTAAAGGTTCTTCTAAGGATTGCTCCGACAATGTCTCCGTCAAATCATCAGGCGAATCCGACAACGACACTGCATCATCTCAGGAAGTACAACCTAGCCTCAAACGAAGGACCGTGAGCCCAGACTCTGCAATAACTGGACTGTCGCAACCAGAACCTCTCCGAGCAGTCCCAGTTCAACTGAAGCGTGCTTACAATGGACCCCATCCCCTGTGTTTCACGTGCACGTATCATCACCCTCCAGAAGCAAATTGTCGCTACTGCACAAATTGCAACTGGTATGGTCATCATACACAGCACTGCCGCGCAGAACCGCAGCTTTGAGGAATTTCAGCAACAACCGCAGTTTCCGCAGAAGTAATCCTCAACAACGTTATTTTGTTTCTAATGTTTTTGTAATAATATGACTTATCGCCGTCAATTTCTTTTATGTATGGAACTTGTTTCATCTGTCATCACATGTAAATTCTATTTCTCTTCTACTCGCGCACCACCTAAACGCTAGCACTATGTACTATACAATGTATTTTTCCCTTACAACACTCTTAGAACGAGGTACGATAGACGTGCAAGGAACAACTAATCGCGGTTGCACACGGGATTATTTTGGTCAGTGCACGGAGATCGTAGTGAAATTCTAATGGTGCCATAACGTTTAAAAGCATGGTCAAGCGTGGTGGATACGCCGCTGGTACTTCCTATATATAAGCGTCTTGGCCATGTCAACAAAGCATGACACCAAATCACGGGACATAAGTAGTAGGGGTAATGCAAGGTGTGCCTTACCATACTACCGAAGCTTCGTGAAGAAAATGCCATGTAGAGTTGGAAGTTATTAAACCTATTATATTATTATGGATATTTTAGACACAATACAAATCAATCGCAAGGCGTAACAAAACCAAATCGCATCACTGCGAGACTTCTCGTAAGTCTGCATACGCAACGCAATTGCCACATCGATGGACTTGGGTAAGTTCACCCCGAAGAGCAATTGGAGCAACGCAAGACTGGTCGTAAGTCTAGAACTCAAATCGATCGCATTTTTGCTAGATCTATCTCGCAATCCAAATCACTCGATATATGGCTCGAAATCGCAATCGCATCTTGTGTTTATCTCGCAATCTCTACCGCTGGTTATCAACCATTGTGTGAACCTCTACCGTTTGGCATGAATCGCTTATCGTGGATCGCTAGACGAGTATTGATGTGTGTTGGTGTGTATATATTTTAGATATATATTTTAAGCCCTTTTTACACTTTTTAGTCAAGTTTTAAATTTATAAAACACGATATTTACTAACACTAAACACACATATGGGCAAGTGCACCCATCGTGGACGTAGTATAGTGTTGGTAAGATACCGAGGTCGTCCTAGGACACAAGAGCTTTTAGTACCGGTTTATCCTCAACGTCTAATCAAATCAAAATGTTAGAAAAAGATTTTTAAACTAAGAAAATAAAACTAACTAAATGCTGAAAAATAAAATAAAAATAAAAACAGATAGACAAGATGAATCACTTGGATCCGACTCGTGTGTTAGTATAACCTTTGATTATTTTCGCACTTTTGCACTTGTTTAAGAGATTATCTTAGTTATTGTAGTAGGCCCCTCTTTTGAAGGCGACGTTACCCTCAACCCAGTAGTTTGAGTCAGCAAGGATACAATCCTAAAGGGTTGGATTATTGAAAGATAATTAATTAAGTTATTAATGCAAATTATGGTAGGCCCCTCTTTCGGAGGTGACGTTACCCTCGACTAAGTAGTCTGAGTCAGCAGGGATACAGTCCTAAATAGCCGGGTTATAGTATTAATAGTAGTTAACTTATGAGGGGATCAAAGAGTTTGGACCCCCGCCATCCAATACCTTTGGGTATTGAAGGAGGACCTACTAAACCTCTAAACGCTGAACAAGGGCAAGACCCTTACCAAACTGTTCCCTTAACCCCCGACCAGGTAGCCAACATACCTCCATATAGACCGTGGAGATATGAATGGTGAAAATCTTTTATTTTATATAGACAGTAAAATAATGCCAAGACACCACGGACAAACGATAAGGAAGAATCACCTTCAACATAAGCAACTAGTTATTAAAGTCATTAATACAAAACCAATTAAGAAGTGCAAAAGATTAAAAATAAAAAGTATTATACTAAACACTTGTCTTCACCAAGTAATGTAAGAGACTTAGGCAAACATGGCATTGATTGTCAAGAAATCTTACGATCAATCTTGGATCCCGAGACGACTCACACACTCTATGATGGACAATGGATGATGGTGGTGGATGATGGTGTTGTGATGGTGGTGGGTGGTGGATGAAGTATGAGAGAGGTGGTGTGCCAAGGGATAAGTTGCAATGAATCCAAGCACTCCTATTTATAGGCTGAACAGAGGCCTGGGCACGGCCCCGTGTCCGCTAGGCACGGCCCCGTGCCTGTCTGACACTATCTCTCTTCATTAACTGTAATTCGCAATTAAAATTAATGCGCCTGCAGTACTTTGGGCACACCCCCGTGTCCACTGGGCACGGCCCCGTGGTGAGTAATAGAAGCTTCTACAGGTTTGTCTTTTCTGCTGCTTCTTGGGCACGGCCCCGTGCTCGCTGAGCACGGGGCGTGTTCATCCTTCTGTCTTCCTTGTTTTGCTTGGGAGGATGCTGTCGCGGGGTCGGGCAGTCCACTTATGTTCCTTTTTTTGTATTTATGTTAGATTTAGCTGTCTTTTTGCTTCTTTTGTTAATTTGAGCTCATTTAATCCTGAAAATACAAAAGGAAGACAAAAACACACTTTTTCCAACATTAGTACTTAAAAAGGGTTAGTTTTATGCCCCATTTGATGCAATTTATATGTTGCATTTTACACACATCAAATATCGAAAATCACTCGCCGCTTTTCGCTTTAAAGCATTTCACGCCTATTTCATCAACTCGATACTCTTATCGCGTGTCGCTATCACTCATCGATATTCATGTTATATGTGTTATGTTAGCACGCACGACGTCGCTTCACGAGACAAAACTAATAGGGTCGAAACATGGTGATGTTTTAACCGTATTGGCAGACTTTCGTGGAAAAGGCTGTGCGGGCTAGTATTAGTTAATGGTTGTGGTGTATTCAACTCAATCGAATCGCATATCGCTCGCAACGCAACGCAACAATCGTCACTTATCATTTATTTGGGTTCGAATTGCTTATCGCATAACATACCTTTCTAAAATTTCATTTATATACAAGTTCACATACCTCACGGGAGAAATCACTCACACTCGGACGAAGGTGTATTTTTAGTGAATCACTCGAGAGCGGCATGGAACTTATTCCTACTATAAGCTTGCCAAGCAATCAATCCTCCTCCTTTTTAACTTTATACCTTTGTAAATATCAAGATGACTTTTTGGGTGAAGGGTTAGGCTTGGGCTAAAGGTGGGTGGTTGGGTTAGTGGTTAGTAGAAAAGGCGAAAGTCGTAAAAAGCGTCGGTTTTCGTAAAACATTTTGTTTTTGTGACTTTTTATTTAATGAAGTGTGTATATATATATATATATATATATATATATATGAAGAAACACTGACCTACACGGTAGTATCTGGCTAGGACTTCAATGATCAGTAACCCGAACGGTTGGCTGCAAAACCGAAACACCGTTAGGACTCGTTACAGGAATGGGGTTATTCCTGTAACCACCCTCCGGCGTGAGAATAAGTCTCGGTTTATGGGAGTAAAGATTAAGAGAGAAAGTTGTATGAGAACAAGATGATCTATACCTTATACGTTTACCTCTATTTATAGTTTTACCATTATGGTTTCTCCTAACTTAGGATAGATTCGGATAAGTTAGGGATTTGCATGATCTTCCTGAAAAGTTGGAGATTTGGTTGTGTAACTTCCATGCGGAGATGGAAGGTTCTAGAATAACCATTTATAATTATCTATTTATAATAAAATAATAGGTAATGACCGGGCCGGGTTGGCCGATGCGGGTCATACCTCGTCATGTCCCCCCAGTCCGAAGTTATGAAATGAATTTCATGAGATCGGACTAAGAGAAAAAAGTTGGTATATCCTGTTTGGTACTAATTTCGTCGGGTGTAGTGCCGTTACGTTGTGGGGAAGTGACGGCGACAAGATAGGACGTGATAGTTAGGTCATCATTGGGATGACAACTGTATTTACCCTGTTTTGACACGTATTGCCGTCCGTACGTCTTTTTGAATTTGAAAAGTTACCTTTGCATATAAGTAACACCTCTATTTGTGAGGATTCAAATTCCATTCCCTCACATCCTTTTCTTTGCACTTCCTCAATTCATAAAAAATGGCCTCTAAAACCGGTGAATCTTCTTCTTCCGTTTCCGCCAGCACCGATGCTCTTTTCTGTAAGTGGGGTGTTACATTACAACAACCTTGTGCAAGACTATGGCATCCGGGCTGAATGGAATCCTGTGTTACCATCCAAAACGGACACAGTGTTTCCATTAAAAGCGGGCAAAATCACATTGTTTAGTGATTTCTTCAAATTCTGCAATTTTCGATTGCCTGTTACCAAGTTTCTTAAATTGGTGCTTGATTATTACCGTATTCACATTTCCCAACTACATCCACTTGGGTTGGTGAAACTTCGCCAATTCGAATTCGCTTGTATAGCCCTAGGCTATATTCCGGAACTGGTTGTATTTAGGGCCTTCTTCGTTCTTGTATGGAAATCCCCCTTTTTCACCTTTGACCGGAGGGATACCGACGTGTCTTGTCTTAGAGACATTCCTACCATTTCTAGAGACAAGGATTGGAAAAAGAAATTTTTCTATATTGATGCCTCTGTGATTCCTAGTGAGATGTACTAGAGGGAAAAGGGGCCAAAGGACAAGGTCAAGGATGACGGTCCTTCTGAGGACGCGTATGTGTCGAACGCCCTGTATACGAAATTGTGTGGCCGTCCTTTCGAGTGCACCGTAATCCCTGAAGGTGCCTTGGTGATGGCAGGCATGAGTTTGTTGTGGCGTGATATTAGGCAGTATCCTTCTTTTCAGAGGGATGATGCATGTATGTTTATTTATCTTCGGTCATATATGTCGCAGATTTAGAAATGATGTATGTATAATTTACAGGGGAATGGAGCATGTTTGATTTTGTTGATCCTCCGCGGCACCTTGCGTTGAGGCCCGCAGACCGCGTTCTGGATGAAGGGGAATTGGGCGTGTTGGGGATGCATCTGGAGCAATTTGTTTTACCCGCTATACCTGTGGACCCTGCTGCATACATTTCCCCCCTTCCATCTGCCCCAAATACCGGTGTCCCGACTTTGGAGAAGAGGCCCACCCGGATAAAGCTTACTGGGAGGAAGTACATGGCGGCTGGTATAGCTGTTTCTTCCATTGGTGAAACCGCGTTTCCTGGAGGAGATGCTCCTGCTACCACCGTTATAACGAGTCCTATTCATGCCTCGAAAAAACGGAAAACATTTATTGCTCCTACTCTGAGTGCGTTCCAGGCTGTGCAGGCTGCCTATGCCTTGCCACTAGGTATGTATTGCTCGTCCTCAAACGTTAATATGAGTTATGAGCCTCATGTTGCTGAACCTTGCCGTTTTATATGCAGGTATCTCTAGCGGGACTCAAACTAAGAATGTTACAGCAATCCCTGTATCATCTGTGGGGGTGTCACTTCCCAGTTCCGGTACTGGCAGCGCTACGGAGCCCAAAGCCCAGGCCAGCGTTACCGCTGTTATTAGCTGTACCATGCCGCTTCCGACACCTACCGCCTCTGTGGTTGTTACAGTCGATCCCGTTTCCACACCACGGACTTCTAGCATTGGTCCGTCCCTGTTTGACTCACCCCTGAGTATTTTTTCTGTTGCTGATAAGGAGGTTACCGCCTATCCGCGGCACAGGAGGCTACCAGCGTCGGGGGTGCTTCCCCTAGTGAAGCTGGGGGGGTCAAGTAGTGGCATTGCTGATGACGGCGCCCATCTGATTGATGACTTGTTTCTGCCCACTGTTAGCTGGGATCCCAATGCCCGGGATAAACGCTATCAACCCTAATGGAAAATCGCCGAGTCCTCTAGGCTAATTTTCCCCCCGGTGATTCAACACTGGGTTGAGCGGGCATACCCTCCAGCTGAGGCGGCATATGTTGAAGGTTTTAACAGCGAAAATCTGATGAATTCCACTATAGCGGATTCCGTGAGCCAACCCCGGAGGCTAGCAGAGATCCGGCGCAGGTGGATGCACGATAAAACCCAGCTCCACCAGGCGCGGTCTACTATCCAAGAGCTGAAAGATGACAAGTCTCGCTTGGAGAGTCAACTTCAGGCCGTCGGGTTAAGGGAGGCTAGGTTTTTGTCAGAGAAGAACAAAGCCGAGGATGACTTGAAGAGAGTGACCGCCCACCTTGCTGAGGAACGAATAATGTGGGCCCGTGATATGGCAGAGAAAGACCGGGTTCTGGCTCAGGCGAAGAGTGTGCAGGAAGAATTGGAGCGTAAGGCTATAGCTGAGGCTCAAAAGGTGAGATTCGAACTATCTACTCAGTTGGAAAAGTTCCGAGTTGACACTGATTTTGTGTCTCAGGTGCAGGAGTGGTACCAGGGATTAACTGCTGAAGTAGAAGCCTCCCATGCCAAATCACGATTACTACAGGTGGAGCTGGAGGAGCGAGAGGAGAAAGTTAAAGAACTTCAGGGCCATTGTCATTCTCTTGTTTCCCAGAACAACATGCTTGCTACATCGTCTGCTGCCCGACTGAAGGAGGTGGAAAATGCCTTGGCACAATCTAATGCCGAAGTGGATGACTTGACTAGCCAGCTGGCGGCTATACGGGGCGATAGGAATTGGTTAATATGCAATGGCTTGGTGGGGGCGTTTGAGTATCTCCGTGAATCGCCCCCCTTTACGGCCCTGATAGATCGCCTATCCGCCGCCGCGTACCAATCTGGTCATCATGATGGCGTTTATAAAGGCTACGTGGAGTGCCAGCAGCTAGACAAAATAACTCCTGACTTTCACGCGGCCAAGGGTAAGCTTCAAAGTGACATGTCGAACGCTCTCGAAGTAGCATATACTAAGCCATTGTCTTCTTATGGGGATTTAATGGATAAAGTGAACGAAGATGGTATAGAGTCGCTGCGCTTGCTATTGGACCCCGCGGAGGAGTCTGAGGAGGAATAAAAATTTGTTTATTTTGCTTGGCATGTACTGTACTTCCTTTCGATTTTTGCTAATAACACTGTCTTACTTGGGTTTGGTGCAAATATCTGTTTTGATTTGACAGACATTTTAATGCTAATGTCATGATTTCTGACACCGCCGTATTACTGAAATGTGGCAATGTGACGTGTAATGATTATTTTCCATTAATGCTTCTAACGTCATCACTGCCAAAACTATTTGACCTTTTACCCTTCTATAAATTCGCCCTCCGTTTCCTTATTTGGTAGTTGGACAGGATGGAGAGAAAAAGGTATAGACAGAGACTTTCCGAAATCTTCCGGGTTTTGGATGTTGCTGACGGCTTACTTCAGTTGCAGAATCCTGTAACGAAGTCGATGCTTCGGAAAAGAAGGCCACTTCCCAATGTTACTGCAACCCGGGCGAATCGAGCCTGTAAAAGTGTTGTTCATGAAGATCCAAAACTAGTTGATTCTGGTGTGATGTCTCTGTCAGCTGATGTTTTGACAGAGCTTATCCCAGTTGATCACGTCCGACGTTACCGTTTGACGTACGAGCGTCGTTTCGGTGGTTGTTCCAAGAAGAATCTGGTGGACGATTTGGGAATGGTGGCTCCGTCAGTGGTTGGGGAATCATCCGGTGGCTTGGCCGTTGATCCTCCTATGTTGGTTGATGGTGGTGTGGTGCTGCATACCCCTGTAGAGGTGATGGCGACCGATTTCCACCAGTAGGTGTTTTGAACATGTTCTTTTTGGTTCCCATATGTTGGCTTTTAACAACAGGGACAAGTACTTGGTTTGTTTAAGATAGGTTGTGTGCATGTGTTAAAATGCCTATCTTTTTTGTGGCGGTTGATATATCTATTACCAAGATACCCGCTGTCAGCGTTGTATGTATTAACCCTATGACTTGTGTATTTGAAAATATTTCGTGTTTAAGGGTATTGTTTGTAATTTTACCGTTGTATGCAGTTATAGTGCGATGGTAACTTACGATAAAAAACAAAAGTAAATGACTTTTATTAAACTTGAACTGAAATGAAACGAAAAGACACCGCTGTGGGTGGATTACAATTGTTTTTCAAAGAAAGATTCACTCTTGCTGTTAGGAGCAAGGCATTACAAATAACATTTCCTTACTTGGGCAATGTTCATTGCCCAACTGCGTGGCACAGGTGTACCATCTAGTCGAGATAGGCGATAGGCCCCTTTGCCCAGGTCTTCCTGGATGACATAGGGACCTTCCTAGTTTGGCCCTAGCTTACCTAGGGGTTCGGCCCTACTTGCTTCATTATCGCGCATAACATAGTCGCCCACTTTGAAGGTATGCTTGGTCACTCACTTGTTGTAGTATCTTTCTAATGACTTTTTGTACTTTGCTTCGCTAAAGGCGGCTGCTTCACGTCTTTCTTCCAGTAGGTCTAGGCTTTCCCTTAAGGATCTATCATTGTCGTCGCCTGTAGTGAGGCGGCGTAGTGACGGCAGTCCCGCTTCCGCGGGTATCATTGCTTCCGCGCCATAGGTTAGGCTAAAAGGGGTTTCATTATTGCTCATCTTAGGCATTGTTCTGTGTGCCCAGAGGACATTTGGCAATTCTTCCACCCAGGAGCTTCCCTCATGACCTAATCGTCTTTTTATGCCATCCAACAGGCTTCTATTCGCCCGCTCCACCTGGCCATTCCCTTGGGGGTGCGCTACTGACGTGAAGATTTGTTGGATTTGGAGGTTGGTGCACCATTCTTGAAAAACTCTATCTGTAAACTGTGTTCCATTGTCGCTCACCAGGTATAGCGGCAATCCAAATCGGCATACTATGTGTTCCCAAAGGAACTTTTTGGCATTATCTGCCGTTATTTTGGCCAAAGGCTTGGCTTCTACCCACTTGGTGAAGTAATCAACCGCCACGATTAAGTATTTTAGCTTTCCGGGGGCCGGTGGGAAAGGTCCGACAATATCCACGGCCCATTTTTGAAAAGGCCACGCTGCTGTAACCGGCACTAAGTTGTTCTTGGGCCTTACTGTTTGAGGAGCGAATTTCTGGCAACTACGGCATTTCCAAAGCTCTATCACGGCGTCTTCATACATCCCGGGCCAATAATATCCGGCGTTATGGATTTTGGCCACCACCGCCCGGGGTCCGGCGTGAATGCCACACAGACCTGCATGAATCTCGCTAATCAGATACTTTGCTTCTGTTGGAGAGACACATCGCAACAGCGGTCCTAGGTAAGACTTTCGATATAGGACGCCGTTATTGACCTCATATTGCAACGCCTTCGTTTGTATCTTCTGTGCTTCGCCTTTGGCGGGAGGTAACCCCCCTTTTTTCAAGGAATTTTAGCACTGGGGTGTACCAGCAGGGCTCTTCCGCTGTGACAGCGGAAACACTTCGTGGTTCGATGGAGGTTGTCTGCAGCGTCTCGACTTTGACTTCTTTTTCCATACCTGAGGTGGCGAGTTTGCTGAGAGCATCTGCTATCTGGTTCTTACCTCTATGGACGTGGTTGAGTGTGACGTTATCAAAGGAAGCCATAAGTTCCTTCATTTTTGCCAGGGACCTTGCCATCGATTCATCTTTGGCTTCGTACGTTTCGTTTACTTGATTGTTGACCAGTAGCAAATCAACATATGCATCTACCCTTGTTGCTCCATAGATTTTGCCATTCTTAAGCCTGCTAGTATTGCTTCATATTCTACTTCATTGTTAGAACATTCGAAATCAAATCGTAAGGCATACATCAGCCTGATCTCGTCTGGGCTTATCAGCATTAAATCAGCCCCAGACCCTTTTCCGCTTGATGACCCGTCTGTGTATAGCTTCCAGGTCTGTCGGGCAGTGCTGGACTCTAGGATGTCTTGGATGACGGGGTCCACTATAGCTTCTCCTTCGGGAATTTCGGCTAGAAAGTCGGCGATTACTTGCCCCTTAACTGATGTTCGTTTTTTATATTCAATATCCAAAGCGCCTAGTTCAATTGCCCACTTGGCCAGTCTACCAGAGATCTCTGGCTTGTGCAGAATTTGTTGTAGCGGGTAGTTGGTCAGGACCTGTACGCGATGTGCTTGGAAATATCTTCTCAAACGCCGCGTGGAGTGTACAAGCGCTAGGACCAGCTTTTCCAGCGTGGGATATCGCGTTTCGGGCCCAGCCAGTACCCGGCTGATGTAATATATGGGCGTCTGTCTCCCGTCTCGTTCTACCATAAGCACAGCGCTTACCGCGTTATGGGTTGTTGCTAAATACATCTTTAGCACCTCATTAGGCCTTGGTGTTGTCATCATGGGTAATCTTTCTATGAAACGCTTCATGTCTTGCAAGGCTTCTTCCGCTTCGTTGGTCCATTTGAAATTCTTCTTGTTGTGGCAATCCTTCAATGTTTTAATGAATGGCAAAGATTTCTCAGCATGCCTTGCCAAGAATCTGTTGATCACCACTAGCCGTCCATTTAAAGCCTGGGCTTCCTTCAACGTTCTTGGGGAAGGCATCCGTGCTATGGCGGCCACCTTTTCTGGATTGGCTTTAAAACCGTCCCGGGTTACAACTACCCCCAGAAACTTCCCTTCTTCCACCCGAAAGAACATTTCTTGGGGTTGAGTTTGATGTTGTACTCTCTAAGCTTTTGGAAAGTTTCCTCGATGTCTTCTAGCATTTGCTTTTCTTCCCTGCTTTTGATTACAAGGTCGTCGACGTAGACCTCTAAATTTCGGCCGATTTGTGTTTCGAACACTTTGTCCATGAGTCTCTGATAGGTAGCTCCGGCATTTCGTAAACCGAAATGCATCTTTGTGCAACAGAAGATGCCCACATCGGTGTGAAACACTGTTTTTTCTTCATCTTCTTTGGACATCTTGATCTGATGATACCCTTTGTAAGCGTCTAGGAAGCACTTATACCTGTAAGGCACCAGGGAGTCGACCTTGAAATCGATTTCAGGCAGTGGGTATGCGTCTTTGGGACATGCTTTGTTTAAGTCTTTGAAATCAATGCACATTCGCCACGTTCCGTCTGGCTTTTTTACCATCACTGGGTTGGATACCCATGTATGGTATTGTGTTTCTCTGAGGATTCCAGCTTCCACCAATTTTCGCACTTCTTTGACAACCGCTGCCTTTCGATCTGGGGCCATACTGCGCTTACCTTGTGCGACCGGCTTAATGCCCGGGAGCGTTGCTAGCTTATGCTCTGCCTTATCCCGGGGAATTCTGTCATGTCAGAATGTTCAAAGGCGAAGATATCAACATTTCTTCTTAGCAGTTGCTTCAGGTCATTTTTAATTTCCGGAGAGAGGCTGTCTCCGATTGTGACCGTTTGGTCCGGATGGCATGTGCTTAGTACCCACCTTTCTGGACCAGTAGCTCTGGTTGGCCCTTGGCGGTATCTTTTGGTGCTTAATACCTCTCCAATCTTGTCACGGAACACTGTTACAATACCCCGCGGGGTAGGAAACTTCATGAATCCTCGTACTGTAGAAACTATAGCGTCCAATTTCCCCAGAGTGAACCTTCCAATAATCACATTGTGGTATGACTCAGCGCGTACCACAAGGAAAGTTAGGAGTATGGTTCTTTCTCTGGGTTCTTGTCCAAATGTCACCGGGAAGGTGATCTGACCAATAGGGTCAACTTTTTCACCTGTGAATCCTTTAATGGGAGCATGCACTGATTCCAGCAGTTTTGAGCTTCCGGTTGCATTCTGTTGAAGCAATGCTCATAGATAATGTCTTCTGAGCTTCCGGTGTCGACCAGGATTCGCCTCATGCGGTAATCTCCTACTGCAGCGGATATAATTAGGGCATCAGTTGTGAGGTGTAAGTCCTCCATACGAGGTTCTATAGTCATTGTTGCTAGCATCCAGGGTTCAAGCGTGGAGAAGCTCCGTTTTGCCCCTTTTCCCATATCCGCGTGTACCATATTCAATTCCCATGGCCTCTTGCCCGCCGCCTTATCGTTTTCTTCCTTGACGACAGGTGGGCCCTGCTTGATATTTCTTACTAGGTGTGCCAATTTTCCCGCCTTTACAAAATATTCGATCTGTTTTTTTAGCTGAAAACAGTCGTTGGTATCATGACCGCTCCCCTTGTGGTATTCACAGTACTTACTCGTATCTTTGTTGGGATTATCTTTCAGCGGATTTGGAGGGTTGAACTTGAGGTTCTCCGAGGCTAAGATCTCTGCCGGTGTCTTGCTCAGGTTGGGGTAGTCGGATCGAGGTTTCGAGGGCTCGTTCCTTGAATAGGAGTTTCGGTGACTGTCGTACCGCGTGTCCGCTTTATCATTCCTTTGGTATCGGTCTCCTCTGCCTTTACCTCTAGACCCCCGGTGCTCCCTCTCCTCCTGGTTTTTTAGAGCTTCTTTTTTCCTATTGGCCGCGTGACTGGCTGCCACTGCCTTCTCTTGTATGACATAAACTTTGGCTATTCGAAGTATTTCGTTGATTGTGGGGGGGCACGCCATCCCTTCCATGAAGTGTTCTTAACAACTTATCATCGTTTACTCCTTGAAGGAAAGCTCCACATGCTAGGTTACTTGTCACGCCCGGGATTGCCAGGCTTTCCTTATTGAACCTGACAATAAAATTTTCCACCGTTTCATTGTCTCGCCGGCGGATGTGGAGGAGCTCGTTTCTATCCTTCGTGTGTCTGCGCTGCTGGCTGAACTGTAGGATAAATTTGGATTCTAAATCTTCAAAACTGTCTATCTCTCCGGTGGGCAGACTATCCCACCAGACTCGGGCCGCGCCTATCAGCGTTTGCACAAACATTTTGCACCATAGGGGCATGGACCAACAGGCTACTTCACCGGCACTTTTGAATAGGTTGAGATGGTCGTCAGGGTTGCCTAGACCATCATATTTGCCTACCGTTTGAGGCATCTTGGGTTTTTCCTTGATAGGAGCTTTGGCTATTCTTCTGGTGAACTTAGATCGGAAAGTCGCGTCCACCGGCTTGTATGGTCTGGTGAGTTCGTCTTCTTCCACATTTATAGGTTGTACCGGAGGGGCGTTTACACCCTGAGCAATGTCTGGCATGGGATTGGAACTTCCTCCTGAGGAGAATCGGGGTCTGACCACGTTTCCTCTATCATAAACGGGTTCTGCCGTCGGCGGATTCTGAGTGTAAACTGGTTGTGACGCTGGGAAAGCCCACCAAGGCGGCATATAAGCCGCGTATGGCGGCTGAGTGTTCCCCTGCGTGGTTCCCTGAGGTGGGTACGTTGAGCTTCTGTATGGGGGTAAATATCCATATGGGGGTACGTAACAGTACCCAGGGAAATATTATTGATTTCCTGGTGTGACGGGAGCGTTCATAATTCCGGCCGGCATGACGACCGGCTGGTGAGGTGGCGTTGACAATGCCGCTGTTAGCGCCGCAGAATACAACGGCGGCATCGAGCTGGTAACCAAAGGTTGATAATATTGGGGCATGCTGGTCTGTGGTATGATGGTGCTGGGATTTGCCGATGTATTAACAGGCATGAAGCCAAGGCGTGAAGACTGTGAACCAGTGGTTGCCGCTGGGGTGAACATGTTACCGCTAGTTATCCCTGATCCCCTCGATTGCAGTTGTGAGGGTACGTAAAGAAACGGATCTGCCACCACGGTCCCGGAAGAGACAGCGGTGGTGCTGCCAAAACCTGGCGGTGGTCCTTCCGCCTCGAACTCCAGGTCCAGTGACCTGGTAACGGCCGGGGAAAACGGTGTGGTAGTAACAGGGCTTGTTCCGACACCAGGTTGTTATTTGTCATTGCTTGATTTGGAGTAACTGCTACGTTCTGATCACTTGCCATGGGGTTCTATCTGACTGTTACCGAATAGGTCCCACGGATGGCGCCAATGAAGAAACACTGACCTACACGGTAGTATCTGGCTAGGACTTCAATGATCAGTGACCCGAACGGTTGGCTGCAAAACAGAAACACCGTTAGGACTCGTTACAAGAATGGGGTTATTCCTGTAACCACCATCCGGCGTGAGAATAAGTCTCGGTTTATGGGAGTAAAGATTAAGAGAGAAAGTTGTATGAGAACAAGATGATCTATACCTTATACGTTTACCTCTATTTATAGTTTTACCATTAGGGTTTCTCCTAACTTAGGATAGATTCCGATAAGTTAGGGATTTGCATGATCTTCCCGAATAGTTGGAGATTTGGTTGTGTAACTTCCATGCGGAGATGGAAGGTTCTAGAATAACCATTTATAATTATCTATTTATAATAAAATAATAGGTAATGACCGGGCCGGGTTGGCCGATGCGGGTCATACCTCGTCAATATATATATATATATATATATATATATATATATATATATATATATATATATATATATATATATATATATATATATATTTTGTCACACGAAGACCGAGCTTGTTACTAAAATAAAAGGTAAAAATAAAAAGGGTTTTTGGTGGGTAAAAAGGGTTTTGGGTTAAGAAATGAAAAGGTTTAGGCTCAAAGGGGCTAACTAGGGGGAATTTTTTTCGGGTAGGTGCTAAAAAAAATAATGGTGTAGAAATAAAAAAAAGGTTAGTCCTAATGCCTCCATCATTTACTTACTTGGGTTTACGTTGGTAAGGACCGGGAATGTATTGTCGTGGCAAGTTCTAGAGTCGTACGAACCAAGCGGCTATTCACACAAGAAACGAAAAATGAGCATTTAGTGTAAAGATATATATATATTTGTATGCTCGTTAAAAGCTCAAAACTCACTTTTGTGGGAAAGGGTTTTTATGTGATCAAGTATATATAATCAAATTTTAACTAAGTTTGTCATGCCTTTTCGTAATTTTCTTATGTTGGTTCTTTTTATCACGACGCTATCGGTTGTAAACTTGTAAAAATATAACTTTGTTAGAACTTGTTATTCCCAAATTAAACCAAGCCAAGTAAAAAAAATGAAAAGTTTTTGAAAAAAAATTTGGGGTGATTAGCGGTTCCAAAAGAGTTTTGTGTAAGGCTTGTAATTAGGACTTTGCGAGATTCAAGGTTTTAGCATCCCCCCACACTTAAATTACACATTGTCCTCAATGTGTCCCAAAAATAAGTTTTTTGGTTGATTAAAATGTGTAAAAGTGGGTTAAAAACAAGATTTTATGTTACTGGGTAGCTGAACACGGGGTGGTGTTGGCTGAGCACGACCCCATGTCCAGACTGCCAGTACCAAAAGTAAACAGAAGGCTGGGCACGGGGGCGTGTTCAGTGAGCACGGCCCCGTGTCCAGTTACCTGAACTGGGCATTTCTGCAGATTTTCGGGCACGGGGGCGTGTCGGGTTGAGCACGACCCGTGCTGAAGTTGCTGTAATGAAGAAAAATTGTCGAGAGGCTCTGTTTTTGTGTATGGGGTGTTGTGTCACACCCCAACCAATGGCGGAAACATCGGGATGAGACGAAGTGTGAAGATTGCTCGAGACATCATAACACTATTTGTGACGATAATTAAATAATTCCCATTTTATTTCATAACTTCAAATTGTCAACATTACATAAACTCAAGTAACAACAAGTTCAAAAGAAATACATAATAACATAAGCAAAATTGATACGACATATTAAACCTAACGTCTATATGTGTATCTAGGCATCAACGCTACTTCTTTTCATAGCATCGTCATCATCAACTTGTAACATAAGGCGAGTATACAAGTTTGGTACGTACATAACAAAAGATAAGTTTAAACAATTCCTCATAGCAAGCATGTGATTCAAGATAAACGATAAATATGGCATGTGTCTAACATATCAAACCAAGGAAACGCAACATGCTCATGACATTACCTCAAGTTTACGAGAGGGTCGTTAATCCTATAGCGCTACATATGTCACGGTTTTGCTCGTACGAAGTTAATGATAAGTTCAACACATAAGTTTCACCCAAGTTTAAAGTACCAAGCAATCATGTATACAAGCATGTTGTAGGAATGTTCATGTGTTTAAGCAAAATGTTCAAGTGTAAGTTTGTTGATAGGTAAACATGTTACACCCCAAAAGTGGTAAAAGTAAAAAGGGGAAATACGAGTATACTCACGGTGTTTGCAAGCTTTCCTACTTTAATCCCGCGAGTGAGTTGGTGGATGGATTAGTTTGGAGCACCTAGTCCTTCTACACGAGGAAACATAGGTGTGTGAGTTTGGCGTTTAACGGAAGATTATGAAATTGGAGTTTTAACATAACATAAAGTAGAATAAAGTATGTTACGAAAAGTAATCATCTTTAACTTAGTAACCCTTGTATGACACTATGTAACCAATATGGTTAGAATGTTTTCATGGGTAATATGCCCATTAGAATCATACTTGGTGTTTTAGGTCTTAGATGATATTCTACTACTTTAACATATAAACACAAGTTCAACATTAAAGGTTCGAATGAATGTATACATATATTTAGGTTAAGTATTATGTGTTATTTAGTCCAATAATTCAAATAGGAGGTAGAGGATTAGAATCCTCATTTAGGCACCTCGAGTTTTCATGGAAGTCATGTATGGGGTAGGAAGAACATGCTTCCTCGAGTTTTAGGCACCCCTTGAATGTTCACCACTTCACTTGATGTAAAAACAACCAAGGAGGGTCACGAACTAGGATTAGTACAATAATACAAACAACCTAACTAATGAGAAATAATCAAATCATGTGAGGATTTTATGTTGGAACAACCCAAGTTGTTCCATAATCACTCTTCATCAAGAACCAAGCTTGAACATGACTTGTGGGTGAAATACCCTCATAAAACAGAAAGTATTTGAGGTTTTAACCTCTGATTTATAGTGTCTCAACCTTGTTTTTTAAGCTTAACCAACCATAAGAGAGGTTGTAAGCATTAGGACATAGGCTTGAGATGTGTTAGACACAAGTTGGGTGAGTTTAAACAAACTTTTGAAGAACTTGAAACAAAACAGAAAGTTTGTGGACAATTTCGGAGCAATTCCAGGTCTGATTTCTCCAAGGAGAAGTCAAGGAATCAAACTCCATGATTATCCAAGCAAGTAGGAAGAAGAATCGAGTGATTTCGTTAAGAAATGAGCAAGTTATACTCACTTTTGTGCAAGAGTATGAATCTGTCCGAAAATGCAGATTTGCAACTGATTTGAGAGTGAATTTGTGAGATGATTTGAGTCGTGAAAGTGTAAAATGGTGAGGAGAAGGGTTGTATTTATAGTGGAAGAGTTTGGAGGTGATTGGGGGTGATTAGAGGTGGCTAAATGGTGATTGGGGAGGGTTAGAAGATGGGATTTCGTGCCCAATTCGCGTACATAATCAGCTGCTGTGTTTTTCTGATCTGGGCATCCCCATGCGGCCCGCCTGAGATATCAGTCAAGTTGAAGCGGGCCGCCCGGGCCTTCTAATCCAGACATAAGTTTCAAAAAGTTACAATTTGGCCCCTAGAGTTGTGTATTTGATGATTTTAGGGTTTTTAAGGACCATTCTTGCCACAAAAGCATATTTTAAGATAAACCCAAGTACGAGGAGTATAAACCAAGTATAATTATGTGTATAAGCATCAAAGTCAAGTGTTGTTTCACGTTCAAACACGTTTTATGCATGAGTTTCATGTATTTACAAGTTTAGCACATAGTTTTCAAGAATCACGAATTAGTATCAATTGTTCCACGAAATTGAATGTATGAGCATATATAAAGTGTGTATAACATATTTGTAACAGAATACGAGTTTCATTAATGATCCAAGTCTCGGTTTTCACAACGATTACAAAGAAGGAACGATTACAAGAATACAAAGTTTCCAAAAGTAGAAATACGAACAAAACTTTCTATAAATGGAAAGTACAAAAGAGCCGGGCATTACAGTCTCCCCTTCTTTAGGAAATTTCGTCCCGAAATTTAGGAAGATGTAGGGAAAAGATGAGGATACTTCTCCTTCATATCGCTCTCGAGTTCCCAAGTAAATTCAGCGCCACGTTTTCCTTCCCATCGCACCTTGACGATAGGAATTCGACTGCGCCTCAATTGCTTGGCTCCTCGGTCCATGATTTCGACTGGTTTTTCCACAAAGTGAAGTGTTTCGTTGACTTGTAAGTCTTCGAGAGGGACGTGTAGTCCTTCGTCGGCTAGACATTTCTTTAAGTTGGATACATGGAAGACAGGGTGTACATTGCTGAGTTCTTCAGGCAGGTCCAGTCTATACGCAACCTTGCCAATCCTCTCGAGAATTTTGAAAGGACCAACGTAGCGAGGTGCGAGTTTCCCTTTCTTGCCAAATCGAACCACGCCCTTCCAAGGGGATACCTTGAGAAGCACGAAGTCACCTGTCTCGAATTCCAAAGGCTTGCGATGTTTGTCAGCGTAACTCTTTTGTCGGCTCCTGGCTTTCAATAAGTTGTCTCGAACCTGTAAAATCTTGTCCGTCGTCTCTTGTATAAGCTCGAGACCGGTGATTTGAGCTTGACCAATCTCGTGCCAACAAATAGGCGAACGGCACTTGCGACCATACAATGCTTCGAAAGGTGCCATTTGAATACTCGCGTGATAACTGTTGTTGTACGAGAATTCGACCAAAGGCAAGTGTGAATCCCAGTTGCCACCAAAATCTATTACGCATGAACGAAGCATATCCTCTAGGGTTTGGATAGTACGCTCGGTTTGACCGTCTGTCTGAGGATGGAAGGCAGTGCTAAGGTTGAGTTCAGTACCCATAGCAGATTGAAAAGTTTGCGAGAAGCGAGACGTAAAACAAGCATCGCGATCGGAAATGATGTCAATGGGAATACCATGACGACAGATTATCTCCTTAGTGTAGACTTTAGCCAATTTCTCGACTTTGAAATCTTCACGGATGGGGAGGAAGTGAGCTGACTTGGTCAATCGATCAACGATCACCCAAATACTGTCATATCCGGTAGAAGTGCGTGGAAGCTTGGTGATGAAATCCATGGCAATGCTCTCCCATTTCCAAATAGGAATTCTTGGTTGTTCGAGTAAGCCAGAGGGACGTTGATGTTCAGCTTTCACCTTTGAACACGTGAGACATTTCGAGACAAAAGTGGCTATATCCTTCTTCATTCCTGGCCACCAATAGGATGTACGCATATCATGATACATCTTGTCGGCACCAGGGTGAATAGAATATTTCGTGTGATGTGCCTCCTTCATCAGGAACTTTCGAAGATTATCACGATTAGGAATCCAGATACGATTGAGATAGTATAAAATACCATGGGATTTGGACACGAGGCTGTTTTCAGCACCACATTGCATCTCGTTATAGAGGTTACCCTTGTTAACAGATGAATATTGAGCGTTACGTATGCGATTCTGAAGATCGAGGATGAGTTGGAAACAACGGATGCTTTTGACATGAGTTTTACGACTGAGAGCATCTGCTACTACGTTCGCTTTACCTGGGTGGTATTTGATTTCGCAATCGTAGTCGTTTAGTAGTTCCACCCAACGACGTTGACGCATGTTTAGTTCTTTTTGATCGAAGATGTGTTGAAGGCTCCTATGGTCGGTGAAGACCACACACTTAGTACCATAAAGGTAGTGTCGCCAAATCTTCAACGCAAAAACAACTGCGCCAAGTTCAAGGTCATGAGTAGTATAGTTTTTCTCATGTATTTTGAGTTGTCTTGACGCATAAGCGATGACCTTGTCTCGTTGCATAAGCACACAACCAAGACCAAGGCGGGAAGCATCGCAATATACAATGAAGTCGTTGTTTCCATCAGGAAGTGTGAGGATAGGAGCATTGCATAGCATGTCCTTGAGCGTTTGAAAAGACTCCTCTTGTTCGGGACCCCAAACAAAAGGCTTCTCTTTTTGAGTCAAGGAGGTTAAAGGACGGCGATTTTCGAAAAGTTGGAGATGAAACGACGATAGTAACCAGCGAGACCAAAAAACGAATGAATTTCAGATGGAGATTTAGGTGTGATCCAATTTTTCACAGCTTCGATTTTTGCGGGGTCAACGTGAATACCAAGTTCGTTGACAGTATGACCAAGGAATTGAACTTCTTTTAACCAAAATTCACACTTGGAGAATTTGGCGTATAGACGTTCAGCACGAAGAAGTTCGAGGATAAGACGCAAGTGTTGTTTATGGTCTTCTTGTGTCTTGGAGTAGATGAGAATATCGTCAATGAAAACGATCACGAAACGATCCAAATATGCTTTGCACACGAGGTTCATCAAGTCCATGAATACCGCAGGTGCGTTGGTCAGTCCAAAGGGCATGACCACGAATTCGTAGTGACCATAACGCGTACGGAAGGCGGTTTTAGGCACATCTTCTTCGAGAACTCGAAGTTGATGATACCCAGAACGAAGATCGATTTTTGAAAAGCAGGTCGCGCCTTTTAACTGGTCGAAGAGATCATCGATGCGCGGAAGAGGGTATCGGTTTTTGATGGTAAGTTTGTTGAGCTCACGATAGGCAATGCACATGCGGAATGACCCATCTTTCTTTTTGACAAATAGAACGGGAGCGCCCCAAGGAGAAGTACTAGGGCGTATAAAGCCTTTATCAAGAAGCTCTTGGAGTTGGCTTGAGAGCTCTTGCATCTCAGAGGGTGCTAAACGGTAAGGAGATTTAGCGACAGGCGTTGCGCCAGGCACTAAATCGATTCGAAAGTCGACGGAACGAGCAGGAGGCGGACCAGGAAGATCGTCGGGAAATACATCCGGAAAGTCACGTACAACAGGAACGTCGCTTATGCTTGGGCCTTTGTCCCTCTTTTCCACAATGTGGGCGAGAAAGGCGAAGGTACCCTTGCGTAAGCATTTGTTTGCTTTGATACACGACATAAGCTTAAGGCCTTGAGAAGGCTTTTCACCATAGACGTGTAGGGAGTCACCGTTTGGAAGAGGTAAGCGAATAAACTTCTCAGAACAGACAACTTCAGCACGAACTCGCCTAAGCCAGTCCATACCTACTATGACGTCGAAACTACCCATTTGCATAGGTATGAGATCGATTGAAAACGTATGATCGTTAAGGATTAAAGAACAATTGGAGAGAACGGAATCAACAGCGACGGTTTTACCATTAGCGACTTCGACGGCGAAAGATTTTGGCAACTTAGAGCGTTTACACTTGAGCAAGGACTCGAATTCTAACGATACAAAACTTTTATCGGCGCCAGTATCAAATAGGCATGAAGCATAAACATGGTTGACAAGAAACGTACCAGTAATGACGTCGTTCGCGTTTTGAGCCTGAGCAGTAGTGAGAAGAAAAGCTCGACCTCGAGCGGGTTGTAGAGCCTGTTGTTGCTGCTGTTGCTGGGGTTGTGGCTGTGGTTGTTGCTATCGAGGCTGTTGCGGTTGGTAGCGTTGAGGGCACAAGTTGGCCATATGGTTGGTATCACCACACGTGTAACATGCTCGCACAGGGGCGACTTGATTTGGAGCCAAAAGGGCTTGGTTTTGGTAGGCCTGTGGTGGGATGCGGCAGTATGGAGAAGTATGCCCATTTCGGCCACACTTGTCGCACTTTCGACAATGAGCGTTTGGAGGGTGATGATACTGGCATTTACCACACTTAGGTTGCGTTCCAGTATAAACCTTGCGTGGAGTCTCATTGTTGGTAAAAGCAGGCACGGTTTGCAGGGGTTGTGGGTTTGGCGGAGTGACGACCGCACAATTTTGGCTTGAAGCCTTCCGCTTCTTGCCTTGGTTTTTCTTGGACGTTTGGGAGGGTACGGGCTCAACAGTAGTAGTGTCAATTGTAGCTTGGCGCGCACTCTTTGTTGAAACCTTGTCAAAGGTTCCATGAAGAACGCAGTTGTTGTTAAGTTCGGTGGCTATACGAAAAGCATCTTCAATGGTTTGAGGATTGGCAGAGGCAAGGTGGTTTGTCAGTGAAGGCGCAATACAACGAACGAATTTGGCTATGGTTTTGGGGACAGTTTCAACTTGTCCAGGACAGAGGACACTGAGCTGTTTAAAGCGCGTAATCAGGCCATCCATGTCACTCCCCTTCTGAGTAAGGTTCCAAAATTCGTTCTCCAATTTTTGGAGTTCGTGAGGAGGACAGAAGTGGTCTTTCATAAGCTGTTTGAAATCATCCCAAGGCATAGCATGTGCAACCTCGTTTCCCCTCTTGTTGCGTTCAGTCGTCCACCATTCGAGTGCCTTTTCACGAAACACCCCAGTTGCATTCAAGGTTCTTAGTTCATCAAGGCAGCCACTTTGCAAGAAGGTAAGCTCGATGGCATCAAACCAGTTCATCATGGCGGTAGCGCCATTCTTGCTAGTAAACTCTAAGGGTTTACCAGCCATGAATTGCTTAAACTGGAAGGTCGATTTGGGTTTGTCTGCCTTTGAGTCGACAGAGCCATGCGGTGAATCGGTGTGAATCTTGCTAAAGATGTCGGGTAGGACTTTAGCAAATTGCTTAGCCATGAATTTCATGCAATCTTTTTGAGACATGGCGGTGGAAGTCGAACCCTTCTTTGACTTGAGTTTCTTGGAAGTGCTAGTCGACATCTAGAAGATTGAAAGAGACGGAAAGAGTGAGACTTGATCATAAATTGAAAATAAGGTTTTCGCATGTAAAAGCAAGTAAGTGTTCATGTATCATGTAAAGTTCACATAAAGCATAAGTTTCCAATATGTATTCAACAAGTATAACACATATGATTGAGTAAAGGGTATAAATTTAGTTTGTTCACGAGAATTATCATTGTTTTTGATTGCGAAGACGTGCGAAATGAGTTTAAAAGTTTGAAATGAAGAACGTTCAAGTATAAAATCACATATAAATTGAGATACATAAAAGAGAGGCTGAATAAAACATAGGATTGTTTCGGGTAGAGAAACGTCAACAATTCCAAAGTGGGTCGAAAGTCCTTTCGAATTAGAGAAAACGTGCTTTGGCCTATAGGTAAGATACTCTCGTCGAGAAGCGATTAACGGTATCTTACCCTTCCAGTTACTACACGTCTCTAATCGATCAAAACAATCGGGACTTTGGCGAGATCGAAAATCGAGGAGTGGGACTTAACCGACAAGGTGCGGGTTTCACCCCTAACTTGAAGATTTCGTACCCTAATGTGGTTAGTACTCGTCGGGTCAAAATAAATTTCAACACTTTGACGAGGGTCCACTAGAGTTGAATTGGAAATTACCATTAAGTTGTGGATTTCACTCCTAGCTTAATGGTGAAATTTCATGCAAAAATAGTTTAAGGTAGAATGAGAGTCGTTTACCAAATTGTGGGTTTCACGCCTATTTTGGTAAGGTCGTCTCGTTTGTGTTGTAAGAATCTTCAAATAAACAAAAGTGTGTTTGTGTTAGCCTTAGGAAAGGCATGTAAATTTAACAACAAGAAGTGTAGCTAGGAAGCATGCATGGTAGAGTACAAAAGTTTTAAACAACAAATAAGAGGCAAAATTCCTAAAACTATAGACTAGGGCAAAAGCATAGAAATTTTCCTAATTCCCTATAGTTATGGCTCTGATACCAATCTGTCACACCCCAACCAATGGCGGAAACATCGGGATGAGACGAAGTGTGAAGATTGCTCGAGACATCATAACACTATTTGTGACGATAATTAAATAATTCCCATTTCATTTCATAACTTCAAATTGTCAACATTACATAAACTCAAGTAACAACAAGTTCAAAAGAAATACATAATAACATAAGCAAAATTGATACGACATATTAAACCTAACGTCTATATGTGTATCTAGGCATCAACGCTACTTCTTTTCATAGCATCGTCATCATCAACCTGTAACATGTTTAAAATACAATTCAATGCAAAAGCAAAGGCGAGTATACAAGTTTGGTACGTACATAACAAAAGATAAGTTTAAACAATTCCTCATAGCAAGCATGTGATTCAAGATAAACGATAAATATGGCATGTGTCTAACATATCAAACCAAGGAAACGCAACATGCTCATGACATTACCTCAAGTTTACGGGAGGGTCGTTAATCCTATAGCGCTACATATGTCACGGTTTGGCTCGTACGAAGTTAATGATAAGTTCAACACATAAGTTTCACCCAAGTTTAAAGTACCAAGCAATCACGTATACAAGCATGTTGTAGGAATGTTCATGTGTTTAAGCAAAATGTTCAAGTGTAAGTTTGTTGATAGGTAAACATGTTACACCCCAAAAGTGGTAAAAGTAAAAAGGGGAAATACGAGTATACTCACAGTGTTTGCAAGCTTTCCTACTTTAATCCCGCGAGTGAGTTGGTGGATGGATTAGTTTGGAGCACCTAGTCCTTCTACACGAGGAAACATAGGTGTGTGAGTTTGGCGTTTAACGGAAGATTATGAATTTGGAGTTTTAACATAACATAAAGTAGAATAAAGTATGCTACGAAAAGTAATCATCTTTAACTTAGTAACCCTTGTATGACACTATGTAACCAATATGGTTAGAATGTTTTCATGGGTAATATGCCCATTAGAATCATACTTGGTGTTTTAGGTCTTAGATGATATTCTACTACTTTAACATATAAACACAAGTTCAACATTAAAGGTTGAATGAATGTATACATATATTTAGGTTAAGTATTATGTGTTATTTAGTCCAATAATTCAAATAGGAGGTAGAGGATTAGAATCCTCATTTAGGCACCTCGAGTTTTCATGGAAGTCATGTATGGGGTAGGAAGAACATGCTTCCATTTAGGGACCCCTTGAATGTTCACCACTTCACTTGATGTAAAAACAACCAAGGAGGGTCACGAACTAGGATTAGTACAATAATACAAACAACCTAACTAATGAGAAATCATCAAATCATGTAAGGATTTTATGTTGGAACAACCCAAGTTGTTCCATAATCACTCTTCATCAAGAACCATGCTTGAACATGACTTGTGGGTGAAAAACCCTCATAAACAGAAAGTATTTGAGGTTTTAACCTCTGATTTATAGTGTCTCAACCTTGTTTTTTAAGCTTAACCAACCATAAGAGAGGTTGTAAGCATTAGGACATAGGCTTGAGATGTGTTAGACACAAGTTGGGTGAGTTTAAACAAACTTTTGAAGAACTTGAAACAAAACAGAAAGTTTGTGGACAATTTCGGAGCAATTCCAGGTCTGATTTCTCCAAGGAGAAGTCAAGGAATCAAACTCCATGATTATCCAAGCAAGTAGGAAGAAGAATCGAGTGATTTCGTTAAGAAATGAGCAAGTTATACTCACTTTTGTGCAAGAGTATGAATCTGTCCGAAAATGCAGATTTGCAACTGATTTGAGAGTGAATTTGTGAGATGATTTGAGTTGTGAAAGTGTAAAATGGTGAGGAGAATGGTTGTATTTATATTGGAAGAGTTTGGAGGTGATTGGGGGTGATTAGAGGTGGCTAAATGGTGATTGGGGAGGGTTAGAAGATGGGATTTCGTGCCCAATTCGCGTACATAATCAGCTGCTGTGTTTTTCTGATCTGGGCATCCCCATGCGGCCCGCCTGGGATATCAGGCAAGTTGAAGCGGGCCGCCCGGGCCTTCTAATCCAGACATAAGTTTCAAAAAGTTACAATTTGGCCCCTAGAGTTGTGTATTTGATGATTTTAGGGTTTTTAAGGACCATTCTTGCCACAAAAGCATATTTTAAGATAAACCCAAGTACGAGGAGTATAAACCAAGTATAATTATGTGTCTAAGCATCAAAGTCAAGTGTTGTTTCACGTTCAAACACGTTTTATGCATGAGTTTCATGTATTTACAAGTTTAGCACATAGTTTTCAAGAATCACGAATTAGTATCAATTGTTCCACGAAATTGAATGTATGAGCATATATAAAGTGTGTATAACATATTTGTAACAGAATACGAGTTTCATTAATGATCCAAGTCTCGGTTTTCGCAACGATTACAAAGAAGGAACGATTACAAGAATACAAAGTTTCCAAAAGTAGAAATACGAACAAAACTTTCTATAAATGGAAAGTACAAAAGAGCCGGGCGTTACATGTTGGTTCAAGCTTCCCTTAGTATCCTTCACCATCCCGAGTGTGTTTTATTCCTGCAAATTAAAACTAAACTAGAAAGCATAAAAGTTAAACTAATCTAAAACTATGGATAGTTCCGCGGAATGCCTCCGTGGTGCGCCACGTTTATAAGGGTCCTTGGCTAGACCCTCCTTATCGGGTGGTTCTGGCTCATCTTCAATTAGGGGGTCATTATTGCCAAAAGGATATTTCATTGAGCGCTCAAGATCTATGCTCCTTTTGAATGCCCCTAATTGAAGAGGTAGGTTGTTATATTTCCGGTTTTTCAAAGCTTCATGAGTTTTTACAAAGGGTCTTCCCAACACTAGAGGAGCGTCATCGAGGATGACAAAGTCGGTTGGAATAACCAATTGATCTGTTTGAACCATGATATCCTCAACTACACCGATTGATTTTATTACTTTCCGATTGGATAGAAAAATGGGTATTTGAAGTGGAGCGAAATCACTAATACTTAATTTTTCGAAAATGTAATTAGGCATTATGTTAACACAAAGATCTTTATCAATGGTGACGTTACTAATAAATGAATTTTGAAAAAAACATGGAACCGGTGTAATGTTTATTTCAAAAGGGTCTTCTTTTATTAGCGAAGTTTGATCATTAGTTAACTTAACACTTACCATTTCTCCAATTTTAGTGCTAGTGTTTAGCTCTTTTAAAAACTTAGCATGAGTTGGTACTAAACAATGATTTTCGAAAGAAGGTGACAAGAGATTAATTTCTTCAAAATTAGACTCTTCTTGAATTTTAACGTTATCGGCCTCACCTTTTTCGTTGTTTAGCTCATGTGTCGGTTCTCCGCTTATTTGTTCTTCCATTTTTAACTCTTCAACTATCGTTTCTTTATTTAATTCTTCTCTCGCACGGGACTCCTCTTCCCTTGCGTGAGATTCTTTTATGCATCTTTCGATAAATTTAAGTTTTTCTATTATCCTATCGGCTATGTCGGTGATAGAGTAAGGATCGGGATCCTCAAAGCTTGAATCCGGTTGTTCGATCCTTGGTTCCTCATAGTACCCATATGAAGTAGATGGCTCACACCATTGTTCTTCATCGTAAGCATATGATGGATAAGGGTCGAAATTTTGTTCTTCATAGTACTCATATGAGGTGGGTTGTTCACGCCATGATTCCTCATAATAAGTGTATGAAGGTGGTGGCTCATATCTTGACTCTTCAAAGTATGAGTATGAAGGCTCATACCTTGGTTCATCAAAATATGAGTATGAGGGAGGAGGATCATACCTTGGGTCTTCATAGGATGTGTATGAAGTCGATGGCTCGTACCTGGGTTCCTCATAATGGTTGTATGAAGCGGATGGTTGAAATAAGTTACAATATTGTACCGAGTGCGGGTTTCCACAATAAGTGCAATAGTCTCTCATATAATCATTCTCCTCATAGGTGTAGTTGTAGCCTCCTGAGTATTGATCCATAAGAATCACTCAACAGACCACAACTGAGTCTCGGGACCAGAAAACAAAAATAAAGATGGAACAGAGGTTGGACACGGCCTCGTGTTCAGGATCTGTATATGGGCATTTTTTAATTAAAGTTACTAGTCTCGTTGGACACGGGGGCGTGTTTAGTGAGCACGGCCCCGTATTCAGACGCTGTATCTGGGTATCTAACTAAAAATATGCAACACGGGGGCGTGTTCAGTGAGCACGGCCCCGTGTTCAGGCTACTGTAAATGCAAACTAAACTAAAATGCAGAAAAATGTGCGCGCATTTTGAAAAGGTTTTGAAAAACTGATTAGGCCGTCGATTTTAAGCTTTCTTAAAATCCTTGTGTCCCCGGCAGCGGCGCCAAAAACTTGATGTGTGTTGGTGTGTATATATTTTAGATATATATTTTAAGCCCTTTTTACACTTTTTAGTCAAGTTTTAAATTTATAAAACACGATATTTACTAACACTAAACACACATATGGGTAAGTGCACCCATCGTGGACGTAGTATAGTGTTGGTAAGATACCGAGGTCGTCCAAGGACACAAGAGCTTTTAGTACCGGTTTATCCTCAACGTCTAATCAAATCAAAATGTTAGAAAAAGATTTTTAAACTAAGAAAATAAAACTAACTAAATGCTGAAAAATAAAATAAAAATAAAAACAGATAGACATGATGAATCACTTGGATCCGACTCGTGTGTTAGTATACCCTTTGATTATTTTCGCACTTTTGCACTTGTTTAAGAGATTATCTTAGTTATTGTAGTAGGCCCCTCTTTTGAAGGCGACGTTACCCTCAACCCAGTAGTTTGAGTCAGCAAGGATACAATCCTAAAGGGTTGGATTATTGAAAGATAATTAATTAAGTTATTAATGCAAATTATGGTAGGCCCCTTTTTTGGAGGTGACGTTACCCTCGACTAAGTAGTCTGAGTCAGCAGGGATACAGTCCTAAATAGCCGGGTTATAATATTAATAGTAGTTAACTTATGAGGGGATCAAAGAGTTTGGACCCCCGCCATCCAATACCTTTGGGTATTGAAGGAGGTCCTACTAAATTTGACCCAGGTCCCTTGCAGGACCTCTAAACGCTGAACAAGGGCAAGACCCTTACCAAACCGTTCCCTTAACCCCCGACCAGGTAGCCAACATACCTCCATATAGACCGTGGAGATATGAATGGTGAAAATCTTTTATTTTATATAGACAGTAAAATAATGCCAAGACACCACGGACAAACGATAAGGAAGAATCACCTTCAACA
This sequence comes from Helianthus annuus, assembly GCF_002127325.2. Taxonomy (NCBI): domain Eukaryota; kingdom Viridiplantae; phylum Streptophyta; class Magnoliopsida; order Asterales; family Asteraceae; genus Helianthus; species Helianthus annuus. Next base: position 169,307,345 of record NC_035436.2, read on the forward strand.
TAAGCAACTAGTTATTAAAGTCATTAATACAAAACCAATTAAGAAGTGCAAAAGATTAAAAATAAAAAGTATTATACTAAACACTTGTCTTCACCAAGTGATGTAAGAGACTTAGGCAAACATGGCCTTGATTGTCAAGAACTCTTACGATCAATCTTGGATCCCGAGACGACTCACACACTCTATGATGGACAATGGATGATGGTGGTGGATGATGGTGTTGTGATGGTGGTGGGTGGTGGATGAAGTGTGAGAGAGGTGGTATGCCAAGGGATGAGTTGCAATGAAACCAAGCACTCCTATTTATAGGCTGAACAGAGGTCTGGGCACGGCCCCGTGTCCGTTGGACACGCCCCCGTGCCTGTCTGACACTATCTCTCTTCATTAATTGTAATTCGCAACTACAATTAATGTGCCTGCAGTACTTTGGGCACGCCCCCATGTCCACTTGGCACGGCCCCGTGGTGAGCAATAGAAGTTTCTACAGGTTTGTCTTTTCTGCTGCTTCTTGGGCACGGCCCCGTGCTCGCTGAGCACGGGGCGTGTTCAGCCTTCTGTCTTCCTTGTTTTGCTTGGGAGGATGTTGTCGCGGGGTCGGGCAGTCCACTTATGTTCCTTTTTTGTATTTATGTTAGATTTAGCAGTCTTTTTGCTTCTGTTGTTAATTTGAGCTCATTTAATCCTGAAAATACAAAAGGAAGACAAAAACACATTTTTTCCAACATTAGTACTTAAAAAGGGTTAGTTTTATGCCCTATTTGATGTAATTTATATGTTGCATTTTACACACATCAAATATCGAAAATCACTCGCCGCTTTTCGCTTTAAAGCATTTCACGCCTATTTCATCAACTCGATACTCTTATCGCGTGTCGCTATCACTCATCGATATTCATGTTATATGTGTTATGTTAGCACGCACGACCTCGCTTCACGAGACAAAACTAATAGGGTCGAAACATGGTGATGTTTTAACCGTATTGGCAGACTTTCGTGGAAAAGGCCGTGCGGGCTAGTATTAGTTAATGGTTGTGGTGTATTCAACTCAATCGAATCGCATATCGCTCGCAACGCAACGCAACAATCGTCACTTATCATTTATTTGGGTTCGAATTGCTTATCGCTATTCAAATCATCGCTCATCGCTTGGGAGTCATCGCAGTTGTGTAGTATTAGGGTACATGACATCGCTTCTCGAGACAAAACTAATATGGGAAATGTGGTGTTTGCCGTATTAGAAATTCTCGTGGAAACATGCCATGTGGGTTTTATGTGGAAACGAATCGAAATCGCATTATTCGCAATCGAAATCGCATCATTCGCCATCGCTTATCAATCGTCGTCTATCCCAACGCGCCATATCAATGTTTCGTGTCATCGAACTACTCGCACTCGCTATCTACGCTTTGTTCGCATCCGACTCGCTTCTACTTGCGGCTCGGTCTAGCATCCTATCGCTTGGACCGATGGAACGAAATTCTATCTGTGTCTTATCGGCGCGCGTGACACCGCCTCACGAAACAGAGGTAATATGGGCAAAACATGGTGGATACGCCGCTGGTACTTCCTATATATAAGTGTTTTAATCATATTAACAAACTTTCGTGGGAAAGTGCCATGTGGGGCTCGATGCAAACTATTTTTCCGTGTTGTTAAAGAAAACCAATTTTTATAAAATTTTATTAAAACCGAAGGACAAGTTAAATTTCCTAACATGAAGAAAACATCGAATCAGGTTAGCTCCATGCCCAATGGAAGTTTCATAAGTCCAGTTTTTTTCCATAAAACCTTTGCAATAATAAAAAGAAATCTTCCCGAAAACGATGGTTCGGCAATCGAGTTTCAGCTCGAACCTACGTTATAGGAGAGTTTTCTTAAAACTACTTTTACCACCAAATTCTTTTAAAATGTATAACTCAAAATCTTTTATTGAACTAACAAAAACCCTTCCCATAGCGTTGGTGTGGACATCAATACAGTTAACGCCGCGCCATGAGGGGATTTCTTAAAGCATCTTCGAAGATTAACCGACTGTTTGTAAAATTTAAAACGATATGGAATCGCTTTTGTGTATGTTACCGCTTTTGGTTGTTCGAATCGTATCTTCTCAACGCTCTCGCTCGTTGAATCTTGATCAATCACTCGCTGATCTAGACGCTTTTAATCGCTACTCTAAATCGCATCAACCCTTACGACCCTACTAATGGATTAATTTCGGGACGAAATTTCCTAAAGCAGGGGAGACTGTAACAACCCGCACTTTCGTGCGTTGTTACTACTCGTTACACTCGTTACGCCTGGCACTAGAGATTCGGATCATAATGTAGCTATATCAGATACATCGCTAAATCGAAGTATAATCGAATAATTACGCATATTCTATCGCTATTACAAAGCTATTTTCATAAATCATAACACTCACGATGATGTTGAGTGAGGGCTTAATCTACCCTCCTCGATAACCGTGAGGTGTCAAAACGTAAACAAACAACGCTAACAAAGACTATCGGGAGAGTACCATGTCTCTAGCCTTCGTGACGATGACGGCAATACGAGCAAGTAGTGCCCCGATAATCATTGTGGCACATCACATCGAAGAACGCACTCGAAGGCACGCGTAACTCGATCATCGCACCGAATATTGATTATATAGATACGTATATACAACCCTTTTATGATTAATTATAATAAATAAATAAATAATAATAATATAAATATATGAAAATGTGGCCCAAACTATCGCAACACACCAAAAACGAGGCTCGAAAGGCCTCCGTACGGACGGGCCAGCCAAACGGTTGGGCCAGTCGATCGAACGGGCCAGCCGAACGGCTGGGCCGGCCGATCGTACAGGCCAGCCGAACGGATGGGCCGGCCGATCGGACAGGCCAGCCGATCGGCTGGGCCGGCCGATCGGACAGGCCAGCCGGACGGCTGGGCCAGCCGATCGAACGGGTCGTCCGATCCAGGCCTCTTTGCCCTCCTTTCCTCCCTCCTTGCCTATAAATACCCCTCATTCACCCCCAAAACACTTGTTATCACTGTTGCTGCTCGACCAGACGTTCCAACCCCTTTATCTCTCGATTTCTCGCGATTCTTGTAAGTTTTCAACTCAAATCTTGTACTTCCTTGATCTATATGCATTCCTTCACCTTTCTATCTTTCAATTTTCGACTTTTAACCGTGAATCAATGGATTTGAGGTGTTCTAGGGTGATGTCATCATGGAGTTCTTATGAACTTCAAGTGTTGGCCTCATTCCACCAAGAACAACTCAGATCTAAGGAATTTCCACACGAATAAACAACGTTTTCACATCAGATCTATACATAATCACGAATAAAAGGATTGAAGGATGGTTTTCCAACTTTCTTTCAACTCTTTTACTCTCAAGATATTCAAAAACGGTAGAATCAGGGCTTATACCGACCTTCTACTCATTTTTAGTGTCGTGTTGGTCAAAGATCCGATTCCTAGCGATGAAACAACCAAATTCGGGTTAAACAAAGGAAAACCGCCAAGAACGGCAAATCCTGATGGAACGGGGTGATTCCCGACCGTTAGAACAAGTCGGAATTGATGGAATTTCAGTTGTTCAACACGTCACAGCAAAAGTCTCGACCAAAACCACAGAAAACACGTAAAATTGTCGAAAACAGCTGGACGGGCCAGCCGATCGAACAGCACAATCGATCGGACAGGCTAGCCGATCGGACAGGCTGGCCGATCGGGCGGCCCAACCGATCGGACAGGCTAGCCGATCGGACAGGCTGGCCGATCGGACAGCCCAACCGATCGGGCTGCCTATCCGATCGAACAGTCTATTCGATCGGACAGCCCATCCGAATGGGCCAACCTTCGATCTGATTTTCGTCCAATTCCGTGTATTCCGATACCATTTAACGCGTAATCCAATACTCATATAATCAGTCTGAAATCAGGGCATTCTTAGGCATTATCCCGTCAATCCAACCAAATACGCACTGTGAGTATACTTGACCCCTTTTTATCGAATTTTGGGTGTAACATACGTTCCTTATAAATCGAACCTATCAAACGAATGATTCAATTAGTAAACTTTTCACTTGCGAATAACTGTTTGCATAGATATACGTGATGCTAGTTGCATGTATGCTAGGACTTATAGTACTATTGCACCCGACGGGGTCTAGTTATGCCATCGAAGAATCGAGCATCGAGGACTTAGCTGGTAGTATCAGTTTTGTGAGTATATATGTCGTGTATTACGTTTATGCATGTGGGAATTCGCAGCACTCTTCAATCTATTATACTATTACATATCAAACCTGTATACTTGCCAATACTTTTGTATTGACAATATTTTAACGTATGTTGCAGGTTTAGTTGAAGTCTTCATCAAATCAAGCTAGGAAGTCTAGAAACTCACCTAAAATCTAGGTTGTCGGATTTAAATTGTTCGAGAGGACAAGAAATTTGTGATGACTTATGTGATGGTATTATTTGTTAGTATGGGATAACGAATGTAATAAATATTATCGCAATATAGTTGTTATGGATTCTCTTGAGCAATCTGATTCGCCTAGTGTCGCGCCCCGATGACTCCGCCATCGGTTGGGGTGTGACAATGCTAGTGTGGTTCCTATTCTTTCATGTCGTCATGCCATAATAATGTTAGTATTCATGCTCATTCATATTAACACACATTTTCCAACTTTTATCTACACTGGCTTTCACTAACACGCATACGACATGATTTGTCAACCACATTGTTCAATATCTTCGAAATCCAAATTCGTTATCACACATAACACATAATTGGTCTAACACATATTCCATGATCTCTCGGTTCTTATATTTGTGTCAAAATGCCTAACCATGCTATAAATTCTCGATTGACTTTCAGAAAGTCAACCTTCTAGCATATAACTTCCAACTTTTGAACACACATTCATGTTGATATAGTAGACCATATTAATGACATGATATTCATTTCATACATAATGTTGTATGACACATACAACTACATGATCACCTAGTCACATACACAATATACACATAATCAATTTACACATACTTATGCTTTCATGATTCTACATTTGACAATCACATTGCTAAGTTAGACAACTTAACGTAATTCATAACATCATCCTTTACTAGTATGGTCATATGTTATACATTTAGTACATATTCACTTCTTAGTCGTAATTAAGTGATTAATAAAAACATATGGCGAGCATCGCCCGTTCAAGAACAATGTACAAGCTTATAATGCATAATCTTGACCAACACATACATTCAACCCGGATTCTTGTACTAGTTCCATCTAAAGCACATTCTTTGAGTTAGTATACTACTAATTACATCATTATCATACATCATTCATATATGTCAAGCCACTTCTTAAAATCTCACATTCTAATTTCATTTAGACATTTCATCAAACACTTGGTGGGCATACTACTTTCTAAGCACAAAGTACAAGTAATTCATGCTTACCACCTACCTCTTGCTCTCATTCATCAAATAGCACAAAACATCATCTAATCCATATCACATTCAATCTAGCTAACAAGATACCATTTACAATGTTACTTCACACACTAACATCATATTAATTTGCATATAATTCTTTACTAAACTTCATCATTCCATGGTTATAAGTGGGTTTCATCACGAATGTTCAATATAATCAGATTCAAGCATAAATCAACTTCAACATAACAATTCTAACTCAAACAAGTTCAGTTTCATAGGATTTCACGGATTGACTAAAACCCACTTCATCAAACATCATTAAAACACCAAATTCGGCTTACTTGATATTAGAGACACTTAAGTGGTCGACATTTCAGGTTCATGCATCCAATAATCCTTGAGATTTCTACCCAATTTGATGAAATTGGTGAAACTAGGGTTTCACCCTTCCCTGTGCTTTTGTTCGATCGACCAGAGACACACACACCTTGTGGGTGTGTGTTTTTAATCCCCACATTCTTATAAAACTTCATCCCTATTGCCCACCTTTAGCCCCACATGTTCTTTCTTATTTATTTGACCCCCATTGTTTTCCACTCTTAATTGATAGCCAACTCCATCTAACCAAGTTAAATAACTTGGTTATTAGTGAAATATCTCACTTAGACAATAAATCCTACTTACTTATCCATCCTAATAAAATGTCCAAATAAAATATTTAGACCCGAGTTTTGGGGCGTTACAAAATAGCTTGATGATTTACATAGAAAAAGAAATTGCTGATAAGTTTGATTCGGAAGACATAATTGATGAATTCAAAAATCTTAAAGGTCGCCGGGCTGAGTTGTAATTTTTCGTCCAGGTTCCATTTATCTCGTATCATTATATATATATATATATATATATATATATATATATATATATATATAGGGGAGGGCTATATAGAAAACCCTAGAAAACCCAACCTCCCGACATTTATTTTTTGAAAAAAATAACACATGTAATATACATGTTTTTAAGAGTTTTGGGCCAAAAAAATCAAAAAAGCGCCGAAGGAATGATTTAAAAAAAAATCAGCAAGTTTCTGTCTTTTGTGCCTAACACATGTTAGGCAACCGGACATTGCTGAAATTTGTTTATTTTTTTTTAAAAACATCCCTTCGGCGCTTTTTTGTTTTTTTGGCCCAAAACACTTTAAAACATGTATATTACATGTGTTATTTTTTTCAAAAAAAAAATGTCGGGAGGTTGGGTAAAAATGGGGGGAGATTTGAGTTTCCAGAGTTTTCTAAAAACTTAAGGGTTTTCTGTCTAGCCTTCCCTTATATATATATATATATATATATATATATATATATATATATATATATATATATATATATATATATATATATATATATATATATATATATATATATATATATATATAGGGTTAGGTTCATTTGTGAACACTTCCCTATTTGTGAACAAAACGAACAAATCCTGGCCATAGATCTTCTTAACTAAATATAAGGGTAGGATTGTCATTTGACATTTATAGTTTTAATATAATTTTCTTTTTTATTAATCATATTCAGTTATCCTATAATTCTAACCACCCCTATAATCTTGGTATACCACCAGATCCTAAATTCGAATTCAATTCAACAAGAAAAAAAAAACTACGCCTGTATTTTATCAAATCGTTCTTCATCTTATTCCAGATCATCAATCTGCATACCATAATCATCATCGAATCATTCTTTTTTATATCACTAAAGTTTTTAAAATTATGACAGACACGAACTATCAGCCTGTAGTTTCAGCCAATTTGGTTATTCCTCATAGCCCCGAACGAGCAGGAGAAGACCATGTGTATGTAACATCCATTGATTAGCAAGGTATATTTTTAAAACATCTTTGTATATACGCTTACTGGATGTGTATCAGTTATGATGTTTTATGAATAATCAGCTGTATGATTTTTTCTAGCTTTTATACTCGTGAAAACTACATTGTGTTCGTAGGTTTTGTTGTATAGTATAAACTGATATGTCGAATGGTAATGTTTGTCAAATACACACACGTATATCGCTATGCATTTGCTGAGAGGTATTTTTGTTTTCATGTGTACTATGTGACTTTTCAATGATAACAATGGTTGTTTAACGACTGAACAGGTGTCAGTGTATAGTAAAATTTGATTTTTGGAATGTTTTGGTTGGTGAAATACATATACATATTTTACGATGCTTTTGTTGATTGTATATAGTGTTTTTTTAGTGTACCGTGATGTTTTTTCATGTTAACACTGTTATACTTTGTGTGTTAGCGAATAATCATTTGTAAACCTAGATTTTTTTACTTGTTTTTTTGTTTTATATTATTGGCTGACTTTAATTCCTTGTTTTAAATTGCAGAGTCAGTTGCTAGCAACGTATATCAAAGGAAATATTATGTGACACTACGTATGGTGATGAAGACTTTTCCAAGAACACAAACCCACTGAGAGTGGAAAAAATAAACATCTTATATTCATTGATCTTTGTATTTTTTTTATTTGAAATACTAATGTATATACATATGTGTATTAGCCGTTGCGTGTAAATTGATTTGATTCATGTGTGTTTGTATTTTACAGACCGAGGTAGTTGTAAAGTACTCGAGGAGAGTTTACATAAGATTCTTGTGAAGTATGTTGAAACACGGTGGCATAGAGATGCTCTTCTATCCAGCGTTTATAGCATGGACAACAAATTATTGTTATTAGAGATTTTATAGTGCAACATATGAGGATGACCAAGAAGAAACTGATGTAGAAAGTGATGAATAGGTCATTGTTATTATTACTAGCTTCCAGTTATTGTTATTGAAACTTATATTGTGCACTAGTTTGTCATTGGGTTCATGCTAGACTTTGTGTTTACTTTTAAATGTACGGATTTTTTAATTGGTTTCAAGTTAAGTTACATTAATTGTTCATGAACTTTCATTCAGTTGATGTGTTGGATGTTTTTTTACATTTACCTTTTATATCGAAGGCCATGGCATACTTAGTTGTTCAATGGTACAATATGTTAACCATTAACCATGTATGTACAATGGCATACTTAGCTGCAAACCTGTTCGAGTCTAGAGGAGGCTGGTTAACAGCAGCCTGCTTAGCCACTATAGGAGGTTTTGTATGTTGAATACCAGCAGCCTTTGGTTAGCCCAACCCCTGGACAGTTCGATTAAAATTAAAACCTGTACTACCCTTTTTAGTGCCACTCGAACCAGCCTTATTAGACAGATTAACAGCCGCATTTTTCGACAAGGTTTTGGGTCTTTGGGCAGCCAATCCCATAGGGTTTAAAGGTTGTTTTGGGGTGGGAATCACATGGTTGGGAGCAGTCCTTTTTTTCTTGTTTACCACAGTTTCAAATCCTTCGTTATCAATTGTTTTACTATACGATTGTCGGTTTAGATCATTGTTTTGTTTGTAAGGCAGACACGTTGTTTGCACACTATGGGAGCCATGCTTACCCTTGGGAACACTGGCTGAGTTGGAAACAGGAGTCGAATCCGGAGCCACGACATTCAGTTCTTCATCAGATGTAGGCTAATGTTTGCACCCTTTTAGTGAGTGGTCGAAGACTTTGCAATAAGAGTTGTCAAAAGTATAACCAAAGTTAATACACTGCACATTTGTACATAACTAGAGTGTACTATACACATAGGTACTTTTGTATAAACAACTTAATAAAACAGTACATATATGTACATATAGTCAATTGTCAAGTATAACCTAGAAATAATAAGAGGCTTCAAACAGTAAATAGTCTAAGATTTTTCATACATATTTAAATAATATAAATTAAAACAAAATCACAAAATATGGTCCAGAAAAGTTAGTTTGGTTTTTATTTTCTTCGGTTCTGTTGGAACCCAACGCCATCTCTCTTCTATAATCCCCATGCACGTTTCCATATGGTGCATTGCGAGTATACCATAGTTGACAAAATTGCCAATCGTCTCCCGCGCAATGTCCATCTTGAATACCTTCAAGCTCCAAACGTCTTGGGTGCCCAACTATCCTCAAATAGGTTATAATTGCATCTGTATGTAAGAGACAAACACACAAGAATTAGACCAATTTTCAGATAACAACTAATATACATATATGTATATTTACAAAAATCACATAACTGAATATACATATGTGTACCCTTCACAAAATCTGAACAAATCAACTATTGTATAAACAATTAATTTCTACACACAAGGTGTTTATGTACATAAGAACAACAAAACAATATACATATGTGTATAACTGAATAAAACCAAAAAAACAGAGTATTCATACGTGTATTGTCGAATCAACAACATTCCAACGACAAAATCCGTACATATCAGCAACATCAGATGAGATTATACATATTTGTATAACCAAACATAACTTCAATACAATACAAAACACCAAAACCATTGTATAACAGTTCATACATATGTGTATCCGTGAGTTTTATAACGTAATTATACACCTGTGTATTATGACAACTTATCCATTATAAATCATTAGAAGAAAGTAGCAGCTAATGAACAATCTCTTCAACACAAGCAAACGTATGTGTAAAACAGAGTATTAATTTGTTTCTGAACCCTATCAAACATAAACCACAAATCAAAGAACAAAATTGGATGAACCCTATAATAAAGAACAAAATTGACAAAAATCAGAACAAAACTATCACAAATCAAATGTAAATCAAGCAGCTTGAACCAAACCTAATTGAATAAAAAAGCTTATTATATGCACAATCATCTAAAACCCTAGCTTTTACAGGAACAAATGTTGAACCATACACTATCGGATGAAACAGAGAATTACAACAACCAAAATACACTTGAAATTGGTACCTTGATATATCGCCTGAATATGTAATCACTGGGAAAGATGGAGGTGTAGAACAATTCACCGGAAGAAAAAGGGGTCGTCGCTTTTAACTTCTAGATAGAGAAGAAGATGGGGGTTTAATTTGAATTGTGATTTTATCTCCTGATAACTGAAAGAATGGGATTACGATTGTGCCCTTATGCAGTTATTGTAAATCAGTTTTTTTTTGTTATTATTAATTAAAAATCATTTAATTCCTAAAATCAAGATCTCCTCATCCAATGGCCAGGATCTGTTCGTTTTTGTTCACAAAATTAACATTGTTCACTCTTGATCCCTACCCTATATATATATATATATATATATATATATATAGGGGTGGGCTCTATAAGAAACCCCATCTTTTTTAAGAAACCTTGGAAACCCTAGATTCACCCTTGATTTGGTTTCACTTTAATAGATCAATGGCTCTCCTTTTTTGGTGTATATATTAGATTTAAATTAATACATAAAGGGCATTTTGGGTAGTAAAAAAGACTTTTTGAGCATTGGAAATCAAAAACCCATCTGTCATGTTGTACTGTCAAATCAAATAAGAGATTTCAAAATCATACCCCTCTTTCTCTCTCCCACCCTCTACTCACAATTATCACATCTTTTTCTTCCCCCACCCCACAAACGTGAAGAAGAAGAAGAAGAACAAGAAGAAGATGGTCTAATTTCAGAATTAAAATATCTACCTTCAAGATTTCAAGAAATACTAATTCCAGATTCAGTTGCAGAAGACGATGGTGGTTGCAGATCAAAGCGTGATTCAGTTGCAGAAGACGATGGTGGTTGCGGATCTGGTGGTTGGTGGAAGGTGGTGACTGGTTCATTCTGGGGTGTTGGTGGTTGATAGCGGCGACAGTGGGTGGTTGTAGAAGGTGGTGGAGGGTGGGTGGTTGGTGGCGCCGGAGTTCGGAACGTCGTCGGAGTCAAGATCTAGTAATGGTTAATGTTCTCTCTCTCTCTCCTCTCCTCTGTCTTCAATCAAGATCTAGTAATGGTTAATGTTCATGTATTTTAAATAAATCGAAAACTTTAGGATGAGATTTTGAACGGGATTTTTTGTTGGTTTGGTTGCTTGTTTGGGGATTTTGATCTTAATAATAATTGTTTTTTGTTTTGTTGGTTTGGGCTTTTGATCTGAACAGTAAGTGTTTTTTTTTTTTTTTTTTGTTGGGTTGTTTGAGTTACAAAAACAGATCCATAACATGTGTTAAGCACCTGTTAGAATGATATATAACGTGTGTTGATTTACAGAAACAGATCCACAAAGATATTCAATTGACAAGCTGGATGGATGTAGGCGACGTTAATGCGGGGACATTGAATAAGTCAACTATTTTGGGAAAGAAGTTTTCGTTCGTTTATAACATGTGTTAGTGGTTCATGCTGTAACAGATCCATAAAGAAGTTTTCATGCTGTAACGAGTTTCCGTTCATTTCTAACATGTTTTGCACATTTTGGAATGTATAACATGTGTTAAGCCTCTGTTATAATCTTTTTGTAACCTGACATGTATTCATGTATAAGCTAGTAGTTTACAAAACACCATGATGTGTATATACTGATCTAACATGTGTTACAATGTATCTGTTCGGAACATGTAATTGATTAACATGTGACAAGGGTGAAAACAGTCGACGGGGGCGATGAGTTTAATGGTGAGCTTAGTTAATATCGTAATCTTGTTGTAACCCCACTTGTATACATATGATAACATGTAAGCATCCATTATAACCCTACTTGTATTCATGTATATCAAAAGTGGTTTGCAAAACACCATGATGTGCATATACTGATCGTAACACGTGTACAATTTAATATGGAACATACAAGTTAATATTGTAACACCGTATACCTGGGATAACATGTGTTGAGCCTCTGTTATAATCTTGGTTTAACCCAACATGGTGTCATGTATAAGCTAGTGGTTTCCAAAAGACTATTAACTTGTATAATCTTGGAACATACAAGTTAATATTGTAACACCGTACCCCGACTTGTATTCATGTATATGAAAGTCACATCCTTTGGGAAAGAAGTCTTCGTTCATTTATAACATGTGTTGGTGGTTCATGCTGTAACAGAACACCATGATGTAATCTGACATGTGTTCATGTATAACATGTGTTAAGCCCCTGTAATAATGATATATAATGTGGGAAAGAACTCTTCGTTCATTTATAACATGTGTTTGTTTTGTACATTTTGGAATGTATAACATGTGTTAAGCCTCTGTTATAATCTTTTTGTAACCTGACATATATTCATGTATAAGCAAGGGGTTTATAAAACACCATGATGTGTATATACTGATCTAACATGTGTTACAATTTGTCTATTCGGAACATGTAATTGCTTAACATGTGACAAAGGGTGAAAACAGTCGACGGGGGCGATGAGTTTAATGGTGAGCTAAGTTAATATCGTAATCTTGTTGTAACCCCACTTGTATACATATGATAACATGTGAGCATCCATTATAACCCGACTTGTATTCATGTATATGAAAGTGGTTTGCAAGTTAATATGTGTACAAGTTAATATGGAACATACAAGTTAATATTGTAACACCGTATATGGAACATACAAGTTAATATGGAACATACAAGTTAATATTGTATAACGTCTGTTAAGCCTCTATTATAACGTGTGTTAAGACTTCCAGAATTGATGCATAATCTCCAATAGCAACTTAATAACATAGTATACCTGATATAACGTGTGTTAAGCCTCTATTATAACGTGTGTTAAGACTTCAGAATGGATGCATAAACTCCAATAGTAACTTAGTAACAGCAGAAGTACAAACACGGGCGACTCCAACACAAAATGTTTTAAGTCCATACCGTTTTAACATCATGTACTAGACAAAACAATAAGAGTCACACATTACATATTACTAGTAAACGAAAATACATAGCACTAAGAAAATGGTGGAGCTTCCTTTGACAGTCAACCTTAGCTTTTCAGCGGCTACCTTTGCTACCTTAGTTTTTCAGCAGCTACCCTTGCTTTATTGTTTGGGTCGGTCTTGAAACGGTTTGTAAACATGTGGGTGTGCGTATGCTAGGGAAGTTATAAAAATGTGTTTTCATGTCACATGTGACACATGCATGTTCGATAAGTTCAAACTATAACACGTGTTAGTTGTGTTGTGCTGTAACATAAACATGGTCATGATCCTTGAGCATCTGATCCACGTTTGACGAAACCAACGGTCCTGAGAATTGGATCTTATTTCCCTTGTTTCCATCACCGTCCTAATAACAAAAAGATAAGATAACCGTTAAGTCGTTAACCAAACATAAATATTAATACATTCATAGGCAGAAAATCTTTTTTCTCAAATAACATACAAAACAATTACTATTCAGATCAAAAAGCCCTAAACAAAGCAACTAAACCAACAAAAAATAGTTACTATTCAGATCAAAAGCCCAAACAAGCAACCAAACCAAGCACAACTTTTTAACACAAAAATAAAAACCTGCAAATTACATAAACATTTACCCCTTTTAAGAACCATTTTAACAAAAAAAAATCATGTTTCATCTCTAAAACAGCCATTACACAAAAACCTATTAACAACCATTTTAACAGAAACATCAAGTGTGAAATGATTTTTTAAAATAAAATACTCAAGAGATTGTTGTTTCTCTCTCTAAAACAGCAACTTTCTCTCTCTAAAACTCTTACCGAATCTAGAACCATACGATAAACACGATGAAGATCTTCAAACTTGCTTCTCTCTGTGTGTTCTTGATAAACATGATGAAGATTGTTGTTTCTTACTCTAGAAATCAGCTTTCAACAAGCATGAGCACAGCCGAGATGAAGATGACGACGTGAGATGAAGCTTGAGCATTTAATTCCTCATCAGTATGGAAGTCGCTGCTAAAGAACCTGTTGGGGAAACTATGGACCGGCGACATTAACTCGGAGGTTGGTGGATTTGTCTCCATGGACATTAATGTAGAAATGATAATTTGGAGTAGAAGATGACTATGGTTCTTCTGTTGAAGAAGATATAAAATGAAAAATTGTAAAAGAAATATGGGGGTGGGTGAATTGTACAAATGAGTTGATGTGCATTAAATGATCATGTCAATTCAAAATGGGGAAATATCTTGGGTTGCATAAATTACTAATATAACCTTGGAAGCAAAAAGTAACATGAAGTGAAAGTCACACGTGGCTAAATGTAGGCCACAAGTAAAGTTTGCTAAGTTTTCTAAGAAAATAAGGTTTCTTGCTAAGCATTATCCTATATATATATATATATATATATATATATATATATATATATATATATATATATATAGGGGAGGATTTAAATGAGAACGCTAAATATAGTGAGAACCGTGAGAACAAATGAAAAAAACCACGAGAACTTGGTCAAAAACGAATCAAACTCAAAAATTTATCATTATTATTCGAATACAATGTTAGAAATTTAATTTACTCATTTAAATTTATATATATATATATATAGGGGAGGATTTAAATGAGAGCGCTAAATATAGTGAGAACCGTGAGAACAAATGAAAAAACCACGAGAACTTGGTCAAAAACGAATCAAACTCAAAAAATTTTCTACACTTATCATTATTATTCGAATACAATGTTAGAAATTTAATTTACACGTTTAAATTTACGTGAATTTATAAATAAAGAAAATTTACACATGTGTAAGTTTGCCATTTACACATATGTAAATCTCTTATATTTACACATGTGTAAAAAATCTAAAATGAGTGATTTTGAAAGAAGAAATGAATTATTTGATGTTGCAAATTCTTTTTTTGATGTTGTATGTTAATTACAATGAGCTTTGTATTAAAAAAATGGTTTTGATTGGTTTTTTCATTCGTTCTCACGGTTCTCGCAATATTTAGCGTTCTCAAGATAACCCTCCCCTATATATATAGGTCTTTTGTTTGTTATACAATGTTTAGTTTTTCTATGTGCAAGAACAGGTCCTTTGAATAAATGATTTTTTTGGTTTTATTTGGAACTATTATTATTTGACCCGACCTGAATCGAATAGCCGATCCAACCCGACCCGAAACATAACGATAGGAAAGAAAATTGGGTCTCATCACTTTACGCCCCCTCGAAACTTTTGGTCAAGCTCTGCCACTGTCGAGAGGTGTTTCGGGGTTCTTCAATAACGATGACATTTTATTAGAAATCCTTATCGTATATGAGATAAGGATAGAATTCGAATGGTCATGTATGCTTGCATCATAATGCATAATATGATTATAGAAGACGATGGAAAAGCGATATGCCAAAACTATCTTTCGGAAGATGTAGTTGAAGGAACCCAAGCAACAACGGAAGAGAGAATCTTAAATGCTCAACTACTGCGACCTAAGGAAATACATAACGCGTTAAAGGCGGACTTGGTGGAGCATGCTTGGGCGATTCGCCCAATTCGACACGATGGCGACGTCGAAGAAGACTACGAGGAAGAAGAAGAAGTAGAAAAATTCGAAGCTGGGAACTTTGCAGACGGAGGTTTGTATGATGGAGAAAACGAAGAGGAAGAATGAGAGAACGACGATGATGACGAAGATTAAATGTATTGTTTTTTTTATTTGTAATGTTTTTTAAAATTTAATAAAAGTGTTTTTTTTTAATAATTTAGAGATTAAATGAAAAAAAAAAAAGAAAATTAACTATTAGCTATGGGTATTGGTCTTTATGACTACATCTTCTTGTGATATAAAGCCCTATAAAACCAACCCTTTATGACGCATGTCGCATAACGCCCTCTAAGGAGGTTTATGACTATACCTCTTAAATTTAGGTGTGTGATCCACTATCTTTCCTCTCACAAATGGGGGATGTAACAAGTAATATGGAGGTATATTAGATACACCAAAAAATGGTTAAAGTGATTGTAGTGAAGCAGTCAACATAATAATGCGCCTTCTTCGTTTGTAACCAAAACCGATGTACCGTAAACAATTTTATATTAAATGCTAGTACCGTAAACAATTTTATAATAAATACTAGTAGGTGCACAAAGTACATATAATAAGACTATTAGGTGTTCCCATCCCACTTCCCACAGTCTAAACTATTAGGTGTTCCCATCCCACTTCCCACAGTCTAAGAGGTATGTTAATGTATAAAGTGGAATTAACATACGAAGCATACAAAAGTTTACACATAAAGTAAATATAGTTACACATGAACATAATCACGTATATGTCAAAATAGTTACGCATGAAGTAAATATAGTTACGCAACCTATATTTATCGTTGATACGGTCCGCAAGTTAAAATCCTTTTTTGTATTTTAATCTTTTATAAATTCTTTTAAGCCAGGCATGGTACAACGGCTAACTGGGACCCATATCTTCCACATTTTTGTCCTAAAAACCCTCTGCCACCTTTAATCATGTCTGCTTTTTTTTTTCTTTTTTTTTTTTTAACCCAGAAAAGAACACCACATTTTGCACTGGATATAGTCCCCCTTTCTTGAACTGCTTATTTTTTTAAAACCAAGAAAAAAAACACCACATTTTAGGGTTTCAGTGGAAATCTTGAAGATGGTAAAGAAGATTTGTAGTTTCCAGTGGATTGTTGCTCTAGGGTTTCTGCTACTTGCTGCTACTTCTGTTTCATCCAAGAATCATGGTAACTACTGTTCTGTTTTTTTCTCATAATGTGTTTCTGTGATTTTGAGTTTTCTTTATGTTAGTTTGCTGGTTAAAATTTCAAAAAAAAAAAAAAAGTGTTATTTTTTAGTTTCTCAAGGTTAGCTCTTTAGGTTTCAGATTTTCTGCTTGAAATGGGACATTAATGGTGGTAGGATTTGTCAACTGCACTAGACTTGTACAAGAAGAATATATAAAATATATAATTAGTATATGCTATTAAATATTAATAAAAACTAATATTACACTAAAGCTCAATAAGTCTCGACGAGCCTCACGAGCTTCACATGCCAGACTCGAGCTTGAACTCGGCAAATAAACGAGCTTTATTCTAGGCTCCAGTTTTGCTTGAAAAATCCGAAATGGTGCATTTCCTTTAGAATTTAAATCTTTAGACCATTTCTCGCAAACTTAATAGACTGAATGAGATATCGACAGGGGCGGACCTACCCTATGGCCAGGGTGGGCGGTCGCACCCCTTGGAAAAAAAAATTTTAGTGTATATTTTAGGCAAAAAACCCGACCGCACCCCTTGAAAATATAGTTGAACACTTCATCCGCACCCCCAACAAATAATTTCTGGGTCCGCCACTGGATATCGATTCTTACATTCTAATCAATTTATGTTATGATATTACAGGAAATCAAGCAAACGACCTTGTTGACGTTATCAACAAGAACCGAACAGCAAAAAAGCTTCCACAACTAAACAACAGTCCGGGTCTCGGCTGCATAGCCTTACAATACATAAAAGAATGCAGAGCCAACTGCAGTGAAAACAACACGGTCAACTGTAAACCACCAGAAAACGACTTCACCGAAATATTCGCCCCAAATTGTGGGGTCGAGCTTCCTACATTTGGCACAATCTCGGGACTCATTGTCGGCTGTCAACAAAAGCATCTAGACCCCCCAGAAGCCTTCTCGCGGGTGCTCATCCACAACAACAGAACGCTTTCAGTCATACACAATAAGACGCATACTGAAGTTGGAGTCGGGATTGTGCATGCGAAAAGTCATAAAGGCCCTTACTTGTGGTGTGCTTTGTTTGGCAGTAATAAAAAGAACTCTACTTTTGTTCTTGAAGATCTTGGCAAAGGGATTGAGCAGAAGGAAGGGTGTTACAGTGGGAATGGTGTTTCTTGCAGCTCGGGAGGGCGAAATGGTCATTTTGTATTTGCAATAAACTGTGTTTGGACATTGGTTTTCTGTTTTCTTGTATTGATTAGAACTGGTTTCTTTTAAAATTGTACAATTTTGGAGTGTGTTTCTTTTTATTAGGAAAACATGTGTTTGTGTAGAAGACTGGATAGTTTTTCTCATTCATGTTTCATTTCTTCGTTTGTTTGTTTTATGAATGGCAAACTGGGGTGCAAACGAGCTGAGCCCGAGCTCGACTGGGCTCGAGCTCAAGCTTAGCTCGGTTCGAGCTTTGTTTTCAAAGCTTGAGCTCGGCTCGTTGGCAGTTTCTCAAGCTTGGCTCAGGCTCGACTAGTTTATTATCTATTAATTAACATATTAAATAAAATAATATAAATAATAGACTCGTTTGGGCTCGCGAGTTCGATAAGTGAAGCTTGGGCTCAGGCTTATTTACTAAACAAGCTTATTTTTAGGTTCCAGCTCGGCTCGGCTTGTAAACAAGTTTAAATAAGTTTAGCTCGGCTCGTTTACTAGACAACTTTAAACAAGGGGTATATGTTATTAAATATTATTAATAAAAACTAATATTACACTAAAGCTCGATAAGGCTCGACAAGCCTGACGAGCTTAACATGCCAGAGTCGAGCTTGAACTCGGCAAATAAACGAGCTTTATTCTAGGCTTAAGTTTGGCTCGGGCTTGATAAGGCTCGGCTCATTTCAAGCTTTTTCTCGAGCCGATCTTGAGCTGCTCGGCTTGTTTGCACCCCTGTAGGCAAATAGTACATGCATAGCTAGATGAAGTTGGGTCGACCTGAAAACACTATTTGAATGGAAAATAAGCTGCATTTGGGTCACGTGGCACCGGTAATGTTTTGACATCATTCGTTTAATTGTTGCACTTGACAAAGTCTACAGGCGTGAGCAGACTTAGGTTCCAAGAATGCGTAATTGACACGGGCTATTTATTTCTAGATGTTATATATTTGTATTCAACAGTGAAATAGAGTTGTAAAACTAGTGACCTGAAGGCTTAAACAGAACTAGATAAACCAAGATAACATTTAGTTAAAACATGTATCTGTGTCTTGACTATTTACATACTATGGTTGTGCCAACATGTGCATATATAATATAATATATATACAGTTGCATCATCAAGCTGGGAGTTCTGAAGTCGAAACCGAAGCCTGGGTGTCGTCTGCATGTGTGTCACAAACATTGCATCTACAAACCGGGCACACGCTGAAACAAACAAAAAGAGAACAAGTTGCATTTAAATGTGCATATAAACTAATAATTGTAATTTAACGCTGCATATATAACAAAAAGAAATACCCGTTGACTTCTTTAAGCCATTTATCGACACAAGGGGCATGATATTCATGTTGGCAAGGAAGAACCCTAATTTTATCTCCTTCCTCATAATCAACCAGACAAATGTAGCACCTGTTCCCAAATTGCTTCTTACATTATAATACCATTTTTAAATATTAACTGCATTTTGTGTCAAACTATTGACCATTTGACTTACTGTTGCACATAATTTGGGCCACTTTCGGATGCGTTCATCTTCTTGTGACTTTTAAGAAGAAACGAATCCACAACAGACTCGGGGGCAGGTAGTGAGAGCATTGGCATTGATAATGATAGAGGCTGCCTGTGGATTTCATCCAGTACCTAACCAACAGAATAAAATATGTAAAAAAAAAAAAAAACTAAATTTTGGTAATTTAAAACACCAACAAGTTTTATGTTTTACCATTATGACCAATTTTTCTAGTTGCCCAATTTTAATTATTCAAACATAGATTGGATTCCATTTTAATCCACATAATTACTTTAATAGTTTTGTGTAAAGGTGGCAATTTGGACCCGTTTACTTATGAATGGGTCGATAATCCATATTGGTTGTGTTTTCTCACACAGCTCAAAAAAATGAGTAAAGTGAGGTTTGGCCACTTTTGCGACTTCCGTCCCTGAGGAGCCATTTTCATACAAAAAGTTTGAAATCTTGCCATTTTCACCCCTGAGGGTCATTTTTCGAGGGACGAAAGTCGCAATAAATTGCCAACCTCAAGGATGAAAATGACAAAAAAAAAAAAAAAAAAAAAAAAACAAAGGTGAAGGACTGCAATGCACAAAAAAAAAGTCGTTTCGGATGAAACTAGCAAATATGCCCAAACCTCGGGGACGATTTTGGCAATTTACTCTAAAAACATTTACCTCAGACAAAGCCTGCGCAAGCAAAACCACACGGGATATAGTTCCAAGTGCACCAGCCTCTTCATCCATGAAAGACGAGCCACACGAGCATGTTCCATCGCGATGCAGCCCAGATGCACATAGCCTAGCGTGTTCATCAACACCACCTAAACCTCTTTCTGACATCTACACATATAGAACACCATTAGATGCTATTTGATTGAAAAAAAAATAAAACAAAGTCCTAAAAATTATTAAACTTGTAACAAACTAATAGAATACTCTCACATACATGTACTTGGATATAATAAGAAATATTTTTTAGAGTTTTATTCTTTCTTTTAAATTGAGTTTCGCCACTTTATAATTTTTTCTAAGTTTCTATTCCATCTCTTTCGTTGTGGTTGTTGGGAAGAGGTGAGAAGTGGTGTTTGGTTTTTGATGATTTGACAAGTTACCAAATTGTGACATTTTAACCTAAATTGACTATTCCACTCTTGAAGAAATGAGTTAAATAAGATCTTACGGTATTTTATTCTTTAACAGCAAAGTATAGGACAGACGACAAATAAAAGTGATGCCAAATATCTATTGTCCTAAAACTCCAAAATATATGTGAAGCTTGACTTGAGAAATATGCTAAAGAGGTTGATTATAAGTTAAATACCTAAAATACCCCTCAACAATGACATACAAAGGACTTTTGTATGCTATAAGATACGTTACCTGGTAAATTTTGGACTAAAACCTTACCAAAAAGAAAAATGCTGCATTTATTTTGGGATGACCCAAAAAGGAACTAGTACATTTATTTGGATTCACTATTCAAATATTTTACAAATTTGCATTTATAATAAGATAAACTTCTATGGCGACGAAAACCAAATCGTCACGATATTTAGAAACAAAAGAAGATGTTTGTGTACATATATTTACATGTTTTATTTTATTAAAGGAGTAGGTTAGATGAGGCGCCTCTTGAGGAGAGCTAGTGAGTCAAAACTTCACAAAGCATGACAGGTTGATAGATTTAATTATATCTTTTCAATTGTTGATAGAATTTTTTATATAGGATTTGGCAAGCATGTGTACGTGTGAATATGTGATTGGATATATATGTATACAAGATAGAGAGGTAATACATCATAAAAAAATTTAATAGTGTAGAACAGCATATTGTCGACGACACTAAATAAGAACAAAAAACCATGCTACCTCCATCCTGTCTAAAGGCATGGGTCAATCTTAAAGGCGTGTTTAGGTGTTTCATAGGCTGCTTAAATTTTCATTTTTCAGAAATGTAAATTTAAAAGATAATAATACTGGAATTCAATCAAATCTCCTACAACACTCTTCAACATGGTACAACTGTACAAAAGGCCACTATTTGGCCTAAATGTGGTACAACGTACAATGCTGGGAGGTAGGGGTGTAAGCAAGCCCAGAGGCTCGAGGGCTACTCAGAATCGACTCGGTTAAAAGCTTGAACGAGCTGAGCCTTAATGAGCCCGAGCTCGAGCCTGAATAACAAAGCTCGTTAGGCTCGCGAGCCTAAACGAGCTCCAACAAATTTAAGTTTTTTTTTTATATATATTATAATGATTATGATGATTTAAACTAATAACATTGGTGAGCCAAGCTCGAGCCAAGCTTTTAGCTTGTTTGAGATTGTTCTCATAATAGCTTTGGGTTTTACTCGCGAGCCGAGCTCGAGCTCAAATAAGTAGACTCGAACCGAGCCGAGCTCAAGTAGTGGAAGCTTCGGCCTTGCTCGTTTACGCCCCTACTGGGAGGTAGCAGTCTCAACCCATTTACTACAAACCGGTCAATTCAAGTTGTTAAACTTTATATATCTAACGGGTCAAAAGGGTAATAATAATAGCTTAAAAGAAAACAGGGTGGAAGTTACCTAAAGTGTACTTTTAACGCATAAAACCTCATATTTAATATTGTTAAGAAAAATAATTCTTATTGAAATAAATCAACAATGCGCATCATATTTGACACTTATTTTTAAGATAAAATAATAGATGAAAAGTGTTTAGGGCAAACCCGACACGTACCAAAACCCCCATTTTGACCAGTTACACAGCCCACCTGACCCGCCCATTTTGCCACCACTAACGTATTGGTGTCTATGTGCATGCCCATACCTGTGATCTAAAGTGCCTTCTCTCTTCATTTCTACCATGACTTCTATAACCATGATGATGATGGTCATCACCAATATCAAGAAGCCATCGATCACGGGATCCAAAATCATCAACATTAGTTGAAAAAAGTGACGGAAAATCACTTTCCCTTCGATACCTGCGTCTAGAAGAAATAGGCCCAAAAAACCCACCAAAATTCCTTCTCGATTCACGAATATTACTTTCCGAAACACCACTGGAAAACGCATCAGGAGATATACTCCCCGATTCCACAACAAGTATTCCCGTACCAGAAGTTGTTATACTACTTCCAAACATCCGAAGACTCAGAAAAGAATCAGAAAGAACCAACACCGCCCGTGCATTGGAATCCGCACTCCTAGGGTTTACATCGCTATGATTCTGCCCTGAATTTTCTTCAGAATCGAGATTTTCTTGAGCTATATTGGTGGAAGAACTCAGGGACGTACCTTCATTCACTACACTTTGTGGGTCAAACCCGGTAACCGGGTCCGACCCATGATTTCCCACAACGGGTTCTTCGATAGGATGACTTTCGGACCCTTCGGGTTCTGACACTGAAGATTTAGAGCTTGTGCACACTGGTTCAGAACCAAAGAATGAAGAGGAAACGCCTGCAGAACTTATAGATTCAACACTAGCAGGAGCAACGTTTTCTATGGAGTTGATAGGGGATTCCAACTGCAAGTGGTGGATGAAATAAATTGTCAAAGATATCAAATGATCAAACACAAGGTCAGTCAAAGCGTCAAACTATTTGATACAAAAAGGAAGTAACTTGAGCTATAAGATAAACAATCATAGAGTAATAAGACGTAAGAACCATACCCGTCTGCTGCTGACGTGAATCATAACCAATAAACCAAATAAGAACCATACCCTTACGATGATGGCAACCTTATTTTGACTCGAGTGGCAATCTAACAGAAGAATCACAGTATCACACAAGTCAAGAAAACGTATAAAGTAACTAAGAAGCATTGGCTTCACTGTTTCTAGTCTGACCCTCTCTATAACTTTTCACTATCTACTATATTCTGAAGAATGTCTTATTATTTTATCCAAAATAATCAGAAAATCATAATCATTAAGGGGCGTTTCGACTATCCTTATGGAACTAATTATTTAATTAATGTGACTACAATAACATGTTCTGTAAAGGGGCAGATAAACAGATTCCGCTTATAACTATCGAGTTATCGACAGATCAAGTCATCCAACTTCAAACCAACTACAACATAACTAACCATCATAGATTCAAATGGTTACACAAAATTGCTAATTTACAAATTTCTTTAACCTAATTTAAAACCCTTTATTCCAGAAGAAATTCCCAATTTGATCATCTTATCTATTACTTTCTTAATCAATCAATCACACTACTAAAGCTTCAAAGTAACATAAACCCCCAAATAAAAACCCGAACTTGGATCGAAACAAGCATCAATTAACACAAAACATGAAACATCTAGGGTTTTATTATAGAATCGAATTTCAAAAGAAAAAGATAAGAAATCTGAAAAATTATACTACCTCTAAGACAGTTGGATGAGGATTTGAGTTGGGGTTACGGCCGCATAGGAGTAGAGAAGATAGAAGTCGCTTAGTTCGCTTCATTCTTGATGGGTGTGAAGAACGATCCGACCCGATTCGACTGGTTGTGGAACCCATTTTGGAGCAGAAAAGTGAGTGGAGGATGGATGATAATGGAGGAAATAATAATAAAGTGGTGGAGTAGAAAATGGAGAGGATATTATATGTGACTTTCGTATGATGGTGGAAAAGCTGAAATTTCTTCGCACTTTCGTTTTCTACCGTGTCATTGTCAAAAGTATTTCTTGTAAATTATATCGAAAATATCACTCATGTATAATTTTTTTGACTTTATTTTTTATATGTAAAAAAAGTCATTTAATGGATTTTTGTAATAAACTGGAATTTTGCAACTTTCTAAATTTATAGATAAAAACACTTTATGTTGGTATTTTTAATAACAATGTAATTAAGATATAAATACTATCACTGTTAATTTCTGAGAGATTTGTTAACGAGGAGTTAAAAAAGTTTATGTGCTTTAACAGTGTCTTAAACAGACTGATACGTTTAAGACACAATTAAAATGGTGTCTAAATATGTTAAACACTTGTTAACCTGTTAATTTGTTAATGACCTTTATAAACATATTTGAATTTTTTATTTATAAATAAAACATGTGACTTATACACTTAGTGCCTTATACATTTATTTATTATTATATATTAGTACGATACACATCGCGGTCTATTGTACTGTCTTTTCATTGGATTAGAGTGGTGGTTGCTCTAATAAGTGGATGTTACATAACATCCACTAACTTCCTTTATTTTATTTTTATGTTTTACCAAGATGTTTTGTATTTATTTGTCAATTCTTTAACACATCTTTTAGTTATATACTTTGTTGGGCTTATAAAACAAATTACATGAACCCTAGTAAGCTTATTGTCATGGGCCAAATATTTGAAGATTGCGATGTTATGGACTGTGCTTAACGCTTGGGTTACTGACTAGTCCGAGACTTTATCCGAAACGGCCTTAACGGATAAAAAGGTGTATGTGCCTAGTTGTGTCTATACGACGAACGCACCATTGGTTTAGAGTTGGCGCCGCCCTCTTAATGATCCACACAAAAAAGCGGAATGAATTGGGTTATCCCCAAGAAGATGAGGACGCCACATAGGGGTCAGAAACTAACCCTGTGACATTATGCCCATAAAGTAGCCAAGACTCTAGACTAGATACATACATGTTAGTTAATTGGGCTCCTTTTTATACTTTTAGTTTACTTTTTTTAACATTTTCTTTTTCAGTTTTGAAAAAGTTAATTTTTTCCATGGTTTAACACGTCACGGCGACAACGCCCAAGGTAATTTTTTTTGTTTTTTGCTTTTAGTTCCAATCGATGTAAAACACGTGTCCATATCATCTTAGTCATATTTCATTCGTTTGCTCCACCAAATACCGATAAAACTTATATGTATGTAATGTATATTTTGATTTATAATAGTTGTATAAATAAAAATTATATAACAATTACAATAGTAAAAAAAATGAATTTTGAAATTCCAAAGGGTATCTTTTAACAAACTAATGGGTATACCCGATACTTGACAGGTATTGGGTCGGGTATGGGTCACGATTTTACAACCGGAAATGGGTATGGGATCACCAATACCCGGCCCGAACCCAACCCATTGCCATCCCTATATATATTCTTTCATTTTTAGGGTTCATTTCTGTTGCATAAAATTTGTATCATGCTGCAGAAAACTTCTGCAGCATTACTGGCTGAAGTTTACTATTTCTTTTTTTCACTTTCTGATCACCTGTGGATGTTTATTTGTTTTTTATAGCCACAACATGTGTTATTTTGCTATCAATACATAAGTGTGAAAACTAGAAATAAGCATCATAGAGCTACTTGTTATGGTGTTACATAATCTTTTAAGCATGACTGGTTATGTAATAAATAACAAGCAATGTAGATGACTAGAATACATGTTCAAACATTCTGTATCAAATATAAGACGGCTTTATGTTTTCAATGTCAACTATAAAATGCCGATAGCAAAATAACTAGAATCCCGCTATTTCCCACGCTATGAGGGCACCAAAATCAGATTGCGGCCTGCAATCGTATCGCCACGCTAAACGCTACAGTAAGCGCTATGCTCGCTATTAATAACTATGATCGTTATCACTATATAAACACGCAAAGACGTTATGAACTAGTTTATTAATGATACAATATATTCATACAACTTGGAGTAATATTTACTTTGCCCTTAAACCCTATAAGGCAGGTCACTGAATCCCGGCATATATTTCTGTTGAAGATCTTTGTATTCTTGTGGAGTAGCGGTTTTGGGATCAAAAACTTTCCCATCCGCCAAAACCAGCCCCTGTTTCATCCGACCCATCTTTCTCGAATGCAAAACTTGCTTCGAGGTAAGAGGCATCCGAATGGACTGATATTCTTCTAAACACACGCCTAATTTCTCGACCCCAGATTTCATGAGACATTGACCAAGAACCGCTGCATCCAAGATCGACATGTTTGTGCTCCTCACACCATGTGGCGTTGTTGGGTGAGCCGCGTCTCCAATAAGCACCACACGGTCCCAAACAATCTGTTGCAGAGGGTCACAATCGTATATGACATTCAAAAACGGTTCTTTGGTTTCTTTTATGACTCTTACGAGTTCAGGAACCCATGTTTTCTCTGCTTCCTCCTGCATTTTCTTGATCATATCGTTGCTTACTTTCATAGTTACGGAATTCCCCTAAGAATTTTAATCAAGTGCAAACATATTAATCGTGGAATCTGGAGATAAATATTAATTATAAATAACGTTATGCTTATAAGTTAATAAAGTAATCAATCACCTTAAGTTGTGGCTCAGGTTGATTGACGTACCATATCCAGTTGATCTTCTTGTTCAAAAGCTCATAAAAAACGGAGTGCGTTCCAGAACCTAAATCAAAGTACAGGCACTTGCCGAGATCTTGATAAACATTTTGCAGGCCGGCAAAAATATCTGATTTTTCATCACTAGAAAGATCCAACACCCCTCTCCAAGCACAGTACCCTGAGTACCTACATCACATCATTCTCAACATTAGATTAACAAACCGATTAATAAAATAAACACAAGTTAACGTTCTTCTTCAAACCTTAATTTAAGGTCAGGGAGGAAAGCTTGGCGAATCGAAGACAAACAACCATCTGCTGCAACTAATAAATCGCCTTCAAACTCAACAACATTGCCTGTTTGAACGACTTTACTTTGAACTTTAACTGTGTTCTTGTCGTCTGATACACTGAAGGATTGGTATACATGACCCCAGTAGAATATATCTGGAGGCAGTGCATTGTATAAAAGATTATGCAGATCCGACCAATACGCAGCCCTAAAATTGAAGCTCTCATCTCTGGCTAACACTCTGCTAATCTTCTTCTCTGCATCAGTAGCTTGGTTCTGTAATTAAATTAAAAAAAAAAACTGAAATATTATTGCATCGTACTCGTGCTTGACGAACAATGTAGCTGTAAGCTTATCTATACTATATTATAATACATATAAGGAGAACAAAAAATAAATTTACATAATTTTAAGAGTTTAAGTAACAAACATACGGTACAATCTTTATAAACGTATTTTTGACTTTTAAACCAAATTTCCCCATGATTTTTAAACGACCATACGTTTTCAAATATTAATATTATAAAAAAATTACACCATAAAAACAAGCATTTTATTCTCTTTAATTTGAGTATTATACTGATATAGTTCTTTTTTCAAGGCAAATTGGATTTAAATAATCCCAGCTTTCTCAATTTGGCCGATAATAATCCCAACTCAGTTATTGGCGGATAATAATCTGAATTGGTAGTCCGCCATTAAAAATAGCTTAACTGAGTTAAGTTTTTTTCCGAATTACAAACTGATATTTTATGGATTTTTTTTGTGTTCAGGTAACAGTGTACACAAATAGATTAACTAATTTATAAATTCTAACTAACTAAGTAACTAGCTGAACTAGATAACAAACTAATTGTGCTATTAACTGGAAGTCAACAGTAGTAAATAAAAAACTTAAAATCAAGGCTTTTATGATAAAACTGAAACAATTTCTTAAAGTAAATTGTGATCGATGTGAACTAGTATTAATACCTGATCGATTGTGAGGGGTAAGGTGTGAGTGTTGAGGAGAAGATCTGATTGTTGGTGTGGAAGCCATGATTTGATAATTGATTGAGATAAAGGATCAAGGCCTAGGCCGGCGCCGGTGGGACTTCCGGTAGGAGGAGCGGTGGTTTTCTCCAGCACCACCACTTCCCATCCCGCCGATAACAGCGAGTGGACGGCGCTTACTCCGGCTATGCTCCCTCCCACCACCACCGCCCTCCCCTTACTCTCTCTCATCCCTTTTCTCTCTCTCTCAGATTGATTGTATCATCAGCATTCAGTACAGATAAGATAAGATGCTATGAAGGTTGGTCCATTGATCACCATTTGCAATTTAAACCCCTTGTTATCAAGTGATATAATACTAATAATTTTTTTGTTAGTTTCTTGTTGTGAACCACCCTTACATCAAGACTATAGTTTTCGAATAACTTAAATTTATATCATGAAATGAAAACGTATTATATTTGATCTGACTGATTTTCGAATATAGTTTACACTAAACGTAGAACAACCGAAAACGTATGAAAAACAAGCAGGAAAATGTATTATATTTGACCAGACTCGAATCTGAAAAAAATTATGTCGAAACGTGAATATATATCGTTACGTTGAAACGTTAATTTATACCGACACGTACATTAAAATGTCAAAACATAGATCAACTGAAAACGTATACAAAAATTAGCATGAAAACGCATTATATTTGACCCGACCCGTCCCTAAAAAAATTTACGTCGAAACATGAATTTATACTGATACGTAGATAAAAATTAACTATGTGAGAAAGTTGTTTTTTTAATTTAAGTTAACAAATGAAAATATGATGTGTAAATTTGAAAAGTTAGAACCCAAGAGGGTGAAATGACAAATTATAAAGTTTTTAAAAGTTTAGGGGCCGTTTGTGTAAATTTAGAATGTTTAGAAAGTTTTTGTCAATTTAGAAAGTTTTGTGAGTGTCTAGGCCACCACAGTGGCGGATCCAGCCAGTTTTTTCATTGGGTTCCTTTTTCCAAATCATACAAGTTTTACACTACAAAAAAACGTTCTTTTCCAAATCATACAAGGTTTACACTACAAAAAAACGTTTTTTTTCCAAATCGACTGGGTTCCTGGGAACCCGGTAAACCCCTCTAAATCCGCCCCTGGGCCACCAATCTTTCTATTTAAGATATATATATATATATAAATTACTTAAAAATATATTTTGTTTTTCTTTTTTAACCTTTTAAATATGTTTTTTTATAAAATTCCGAATACGTCGTTTTGACATGATTATTTTTATCTACATCTGGATATAAACTTTACTTAAATTGATAGCCTCTTTTGAAAGAAATTGTGCAAAGAAACTTCGGATGCATCGAAAACCTCATTAATGTTGTAAATGCCCCATAATAAACCCGGTAAGACTTTTATGCAAATGGCTTCCCATCGATGGATGGTAAATTATGCATCACTTTAATACAACACACCTGATGAAACAATGGTTAACCGGGCAGGGTTAACTCACTGATCTCGTCAAGAAGGGTTAATCCCTTCCTCTCGAGGATCGCTGGCTGGATCACCGGTGGGTTGATCTCCTGCACAAGGAAACAAACCGTGATTCGTAACAAGGAGGATGGGGTGGGGGGTGCTCCTTGTTACCACTCTCCGGCGTGAGAATCAGTAGTTTGCTTGGGAAGCAAAGTAAGATAGTAGTAGTAGTGAGAGAGTTGTGAAGAAATACCTCAAACCTGGTTTGGGGTTGGTATTTATAGCCGAGGAGTGAAGGAGGAGGTGGAAGGATAGACTGACGGCATGCTGCACCTTTGCAGGTGTGTCAAACATGTCGGCCGGGGAGACGACGCCACGTCAGTCTGTCGCTTACGTAGACCTGACAGGTGACTGCCATTGGTTCCACTTGCACTGTGGTGTCAGTCCCACTTGTTGAGCGTATAGGATGCGGTGCTAGCCGCATCGCTGTCTGCGGTAACATCTGATGTTATCGCGTCTCTTGCTTGTGATCAAGAAATACGCGAGATGCGGTGTTGGCCGCATCATCGCCCGTGGTGACTGTTGCTGTTATCCAGCTTCCTTGTATTGATAGAAGTGTTCACTGGACGCGGTGCGAGGCCGCATCGTGAATACTTCCGTTTTCATACATCAGATGTGATGCTATGTCGCATCACTCTACCGTTCTCATGTTCCATGTAAGTCCTCCTTTATCACTAGATAGATTGGATTCAACCCTTGTGTCGACGCGTTCTCGCATGGGCACAAGTAGGTTGTTAGCTGGTGGGGGTTTTGATAAGGGTAATGGTCACTCGCGGTCGATGCTGACGCGAGATCTGGGACCATACCCCTTCAAGTCCCCCCAGTCTAGTGTTGCTGCCACATACAAGTTGTATGTGGGAGGAGTACTGGACTATGGTGTTTAGAAGGTAGTTTGGAGTCTGGAGAAGATCCTAGACCATGTGGATGGTCTTTTCTGTTTGTAAATCAAGCTGGAGGTCTGGAAGGGTCATTTGACGCCTCTTCCGTACCGGTGAAAATGTTTCGTCTGATGCGAAATTCTCAGCCTTTGGCTGGTTGCCACCTGTTGGTGTGCCGAACCAACTGTAGGAATTAGTTGGAGGAAGTGTACAAACTTCGAACCAATCTTTGAGATGGTGGTTGAAGGTGTGCACAAACTTCGAACCAACCTTTGAAGTGGTGAATGAAGAAGAGAGCATGTTGTTCCCATGATTGGATATCTAATGATGATTCCTTTCGTGGGGTGTTCATGTTCTTCCCATTAGCTCTCAAGTAACCGCACGTCCTTTGCGGTTACCTCGTTGCTTGACATTGTTGGCCACGGTTGTGGGAACAACGTTGGGCACTTGCGTCATTGTTGGCCATGTTTGGTCGAACAATGTGATTCTGGATAACGGTCAAATAAACATGATCATAGGCATGGTAATGCCTATCATTGTTTATTCTATCCAATGTACAAGTAGGGTAACAAAGTCATAAGCAGACTTGTTACCGCTTGTTCGATCGCTTGTTGTTCGACAAGGGCTCGTATGATCATTGGGGATCTTGTCCGCATCTCTTCCTTAGGCACCTTCCTTCACGCTCCAATACCGAGGAGTTTTTCCTTGAAGTAGTTTCGTTCCTCGATGTGGAGTTAGTTGTGGCTCTTCCGTAACAACCATTTGCGGAAGCTATGGTTATGTCCGCAGCGACTCATGAGTGTCTGCGGTTTTGCATTCCCATATTCGCTCGAAACGGGTGTGTTATTCGGATGTGGCTCTTGAAGGTTCAGGAGTCAGGGTTGCTGATGTGCGCGCGCGTACATTCCCTTCCTTCTTCTTGTTAAAGAAGGGGTTCATGCACCCTCTGTGGTTGTGAACCGGACAGGAGGGATTTGAAGCTTGAAGAGAATGAAGGCAATGCGGGTTACCTGTATCTGAGATGCGGTTCAGTCCAAAGAACAACGCTGGCTCTGAGTATCTGACACACCTGAACGGGCTCGTGTGTGTCATTTCCGCATATTCCACGTGTGCTCGTGGGTAGTGCGGAAAGGTCTTATACCCCCTTATAGTGTGGAGATATATATTTTTGCCTATTTTTAGGGGTATGTAAAAAAACGACATGCGGTATGGGTTATGGTGCGGTATACCAGAGAAACCGCATGCCGCTTGTAATTGGATAAGGTAGTCGCTTTTTGTTGCATACGTGGCTGATCTCACGTGTGAGTTGGTGGAAGTTGGTGAGATCTTTCTGGCATGTGCTGAAATGAAAGGACGTTTGCACTGCCCGAGGCATTAAATGCACTGTAGCAAAGAGTGTAAACGTCTCTTATGTCAGGCGCGTGGGCGGCCACGCGCGCGTGATAACCGTCAGCGAAAACGGCGCTTGACACGTGGTGTCGCGCAATTCGTTCTTTTTGAACGTGATGATTCGTTTTCTCCCTCCGCATTAATTGCGATGGGTATATAAGGGGAAACCGTTCGTGGTTTCCCCTCACTTGTTCGAAATTTCAAAAATTTGCCGGTGAGAGAACATTTCTTTGTCTTCTCCGACGATACTTCTTGAACTTCCGGTGAGGTTGAGTTTAGTGTTTCTACTCACGTTCTTTCGTTTCTTCGACATTTCTGATGGCTGAACCATCAAGTACACATAATGTGGAAGGTGACAACCCGGAGTCTTCATCGCCGGTGGTGGCGGAGGAAGAAGAGGGGGGAGCCGCCGGTGGTGGTTTACCGGTGTTAAAGTGGACCAAGAAGTCCTTTGATCGTCTGATTCTTGATGTCCAAATGCCCCCTGAATATGGGGCCTTTTACCCATCGGAGGGTGACACCGGTGCCGATGCTCCGGCCGGTTATGTGACCATGTGGGCAGACTTTTTTGGTGACTGTAATCTCCGGTTACCTTTGACTGTTTTTGTTGTTGAGGTTTTGGAGTGGTACAAGGTCCACATTTCTCAACTGAGTCCGTTTGGTATGATCCGGATTCGAAATTTTGAATCAACCTTTCGTGCTCTTAGCATAGAGCCTACCGTTGGAGATTTCCGACGGTTTTATCAAATGACGGTGTCCTTGGGGTTCTTTTCTTTCCGTCAACGAGAGGGTAGTCCCAAACTGATGACTCCTTCCAAGGGGATGACGAAGTGGAAAATGAAGTTCTTTTACATCAAGGCTGCTGCGATTGTTGCAAATATGACTTTTCGGAATGTGACCGAGACGATCATATCAGAGACCATTGCAGTCCCTAGCATGAAGTCGGTGGAGTGGTTTCCGCAGTTGCAGACCATTGAGTCGGTGAAGCTGAGCAACACACAGTTGTGGGTGTTGCGCATGATGCTGACAAGGAGGAACAAGAAGTCAAAGCCCGGGGTGCGGGAGAAAAGTGGTGGTACGTACTTTTCATTTGTTTAACTTTCTTATCCCCGTATGCATTACTGACTTATGCGTTTGCTATCAGAGGATGCTCCCTTATGGAGGATGTTTGCCCCGGATTTCCAGGGTCAGGTTGAAACAGTTGTTTGTGCGGATGGCGAGGAGGAGTTTAATGTTATCATTCGAGATAACTTCCGGGTGCCTACTGAGGCCGCATTGGCAGTTGAGTTGCCGCGGGGCAAAGGTATATTTAGGAATCCTTTTTTCTTGTGATAACAATAATGGTTGCACTGACTCACCTCTTGGATGGTTTTCATGCAGGTGATCTTGGGGCCTTAGGGGACCCAGACGCGAAGGGTGTGCCTAAAAGGCAAACGGTGAAAGGCGTGCGCTTTCGCCAGAAGAAAATACCGGAGGTCACTGTTGTGCCTCATCTGGTGCCGCAAGCGGCAGGTATCTCTCACTCTTCTTTCCGTAGATACTTGGATTATGTGATAGTATCTGATACCCTTGAGGGTTTGGGTACAGCTGCGGGCTCGCAGTCTGGTGCTGGGAAGAGGCAAGTAGAAGAGACGGCCGCTGGTGCCGGTGGGCCGAAACGTCGGAGGTTGCAATCTAAGAGGACTGGTCCAACACCAAAGAAACCTGCGGGTACTGTTGGTAAGTGTTGTATAGCTTGTCTCAAGTGTTATGTACAACTTGTGTTTTGATAGCTATTTGACTTTGTTTTACAGAGCTTCAAGATAAATATTTTTCTATATTTGATGCTCCGGCGTCACCCCCGCATGCCACGGGTGCGGGTGCAACTGAGGAACCTTCGACACCTCCTGTCGAGGTGGTGCCTGAGTCAACCGTGCGAACGGAGGGTACCGCGGAGAAGGTTGCGACCCAGATTTTCGATACCGTTGATTCCTCCAACAATCTAATCTTTCCCAAAGAAAGTGATGATTTGGATCTACGGTCTTCGGATTCTGTGAGACAAAAGTCTGATGCGGAGGCGCAGAAGACTGATGATGAGCCGCAGAAGTCTTCTGCTGGTGTGAAGGTTACCGGTTCGGGTACCGGTGATGCGGGTTATGATGGGCCTTCAATTCAGCCTGGGGAGTCTGAATTGGAGTATTATTACCGCACGTATACCCAGGGTCGAAGTACTGTGTATCACCGACCCCCCTGGACTGTTATACAGGGGGATGATATTTCCAATGACCCTTCTGCGTGTAAGGAGATTCTGGGTGGTCTGGGCACCCCCTTTGAAGTTGAACGTGCCCGTGCCGCCCCCCGTGAGCTGCGCATCAATCAACTTTCCACCATGCTAGTAGGAAGTTCCATAGTGGCTAACGCCATTTTGGAAGACTACAAGGTGTTAGGCCGCAGAGAGGAGGAAGCTGCTCGCATGCGGGCCGAAGCGGAAGAGTTGGTCAAGGCTGCTCGTGCGGGTGCGGAGCAGCTTGAGAAGGATAGAGCTGCATTTGAGAAGCAGAAACAGACCTCGGAGTGGGCTGCCACTGCTCAGCTGAAACAGGTTCGTACTCTTGCCAAACTCCTTTCTGATGAACGCAAGAGTTGGAACGAAAAGTTTCTTCAATGAGCGCAAGAAGTGGAATGAATCTTGGGCTAAGCAGAATGACAATCTGTTTCGTGCTCGGCAGGAGTTGACGAACGCCAAGGCATCGAACGTTGCCTTGGGCAAAGAGAAAGCTGCAGCTGAGGCGATTGCGGTTAAAGCGCAGCAGGCGGAGGCCGTGGCCATAAAGGCGTTTGAAGAGGCCAAGGAAGCCGAGGCGCGTGCTGCGAAGGCCCTGGAGGAGGCCGAAGAGAGGGAGAGCCGTTCTTCCAAGGCTCTTGAAGAGGCGAATGCTGAGCGCATTCGTTTGGATAAAGTTGTTGCCAGCCTTCAGGTATGACTTGTTATCTTTGTTTTATATTTCCCTGCTTTTTGAGAATGTTTACTGAGTAAACTGTTTTCTGCTCTTTGACAGGCTGAGGTTCAGACCCGGGAGGTCGCGGTCACTGACCTCACAGCCCGCATGACTGCAGCGGAAGAGCGGGCCAATGTTTCCATTGAGGCTAGAGATGCTCTGACCTCTTCTTTAACCAACTGGAGGCTGACCGTGAGTGGATGCGGAGTCACGGTATCGCGCGTGTAAGTATCCCTTACCTTTATATTTGCTTGGATTAGTATCCGAGACTTATCATCCTTTTACTGCAGATTGTTCAGGCTATCATGGATGCACCTGAGACCGCAGCTGGTTTAGACTTGGTCAAGTAACGTGCCCACGATGTCGGTTTTAAAGCTGGTTACAGCCGCTGTGTCAGTCATATGAACGTCATGTCTGAAGGCGGTTTTACTGCGGAGCGATCTGGGTTCCGTGACGTGGACACCGAAGGTCGCCTGAACGCGGCTATAGCCTCCTTTTATGATACGTCCCTCGCTTGTGTGGAGGAGTTGGACGACTGTTTAGAGGCTGCGGATTATGTAGATCGACTGCGGATGCTCTATGCCGATGCGGAAGAGGAAGATCCCGCTGGTGGTGCTGGAACCAGTGGTACAAAATAGGGTTTAGGTTGGCTAGCGTGCCCCCTTTTTTGCTTTCGTTTTGTAAATGTGGGAAACTCTATGTAAATTCATTAAGCATCGCGTTGGCGCTTGAATTTTTTGAATATAAAGTTTATTGTTCAATTTGTACAAGTGTTTTTAATTCTTGCATGTTTGAACGTATGTATGCGGAACTTTACCCATTTGTGAATGGGGTCAAGTATATTCCATACCTTTGTCGTATAAGTACGCGTCAATTCCGTTATTTACCCCGTTAGGGTTTTAGAATTGTGTAAGCTTTGTAAAAACTTATATATCCGGAACTCTACCCATTTGTGAATGGGGGTCAAGTATACTCCATACCTTTGTCGTATGAGTGTGCGTCAATTCCATTGTTTGCCTTTTTGGGCTCAGGAATTGTGTAAGCTTTGTAAAAACTTATATATTCGGAACTCTACCCATTTGTGAATGGGGTCAAGTATACTCCATACCTTTGTCGTATGAGTGTGCGTCAATTCCATTGTTTGCCTCTTTGGGCTCATGAATTGTGTTAAGTTAACAAAAACTTGTCTATCCGGCCGGATAAATACTCAAGTCTTTTTGCCTTTTGTTGGCCTATTACAATATTTGTGTGTGGTTACCACTTTGTATGGGTATCGCGAATGAAGATTTTGCCAATCTGTTTTTGGGATACCGCAAAATGGAACACGCATTTGTAATAGTAGTAACAAACAATAATGTATAAAATTGCTTATTTATTTATTTGCCAATGGCCTGCGGCCCGATATGTTACATAGAAAATGTAGGAACATGGCTTACATATAACAGCGTCGAAGCTGTTGTGCGTTCCATGTTCGTGCGATAGGTTCGCCTTCTAACGTTTGTAATTTGTATGCGCCTTTCCCTAAGACCTCTTTGATGAGGTAGGGTCCTTCCCACTTGGGGGCAAGTTTGCCTGGGCGCTAAGCATTAGATGCTTCGTTGTCGCGTAGGACGTAGTCTCCTGGATTGAAAGTAAAAACGCGGACGCGCGTGTTGTAGTACTTTTCAAGTTTGGATTTATATTTGGCCTTGTTGATGGCAGCGTTTTCGCGCCTTTCTTCCAAGAGGTCCAAATCGATCCTGCGTTCCGTGATGTTGTCTAGTTTTTCAATAGCCAACATTCTAGGAGAGGGGAGACCTACTTCCGCGGGGATCACCGCTTCTGAACCGTAGACTAGGCTGAAGGGTGTTTCCCCATTGCTTGTTTTTGGGCTTGTACGGTGAGCCCTTAAGATACTTGGGAGTTCATCGACCCAGCCACGCCTGGCCGTTCCCAACCGTGCCTTGATGCCTTCGACTATACTTTTATTGATACTCTCGACTTGGCCATTCCCTTGCGGGTGTGCTACTGATGAGCATATGTGCTCAATATGTAGTTCTTCTAGCCATTTTTGGAATTCGTCGGCAGCGAAGTTGGTGCCGTTATCGGTGACAATGCACATTGGTAAACCGAAACGGCAGATGATGTGTTCCCAAATGAATTTTCTTGTTATCATAGCAGTGGTTGAGGCGAGCGGTTTTGCTTCTACCCATTTTGTGAAGTAATCAACCGCTACTATGATAAATTTGACCGCACCCGAAGCGTCAGGGAAAGGTCTCACAACGTCAATTGCCCATTTCTGAAAGGGCCATGCGTTTGTGACGGGGACTAAGTTGTTCTTTGGCCGCAAAGTTTTTGGAGCATGACGTTGACAGTCGATGCATTTGCGCAACTCTTTGACGGCGTCCAGGTGCATGTCGGGCCAGTAATACCCGGCATTCATGATTTTGGCCACTACCATGCGTGGCCCGGCATGGATGCCACATATGCCCTCGTGTATTTCTCGGATGAGGTATGTGGCATCCTGTGGGTTGACGTATCGTAGTAGCGGCCCTAGGTATGATTTTCGGTATAAGATACCGTCTCCCATTTGATAGTGGCACGCTTTGTGTTGTAACTTGCGTGCCTCTGATTTGCTTTCGGGAGTCACACCTGATTGCAGATATGCGATAATAGGTGTCATCCATAATGTTGTACCGTATTGAATGACGTTGACTTGGCGCAGGGGTAACGAAGGATTTTGTAGAATTTCGATACGTATTTCCTTTGCCAGGTGTTGGAAGCTGGTGGATGCAAGTTTGGAGAGTGCATCTTCGGATTTGTTTTCACTCCTGTTAATATGTCGGATATTAAACGAAGTGAACTGTGATGTTAGTTGCAGGGCTTGCTCGAGGTAGAGGATCATGATGTCCCCTTTTGCGGCATAGTCGCCGCGTATTTGTCCTGCGACCAACAAAGAGTCGACGTGTGCTTCCAGGTGTTGCACGCCGAGTTTGACTACTAAGCGTAGTCCCGCTAACAGGGCCTCATATTCTGCCTCGTTGTTTGTGATTTTAAAATCGAGGCGGATTGCATATGTAAGCTCTTGGCCGTCAGGGCTGACGAGTCGCAGACCTGCGCCCGCACCTTCCTCGTTGGAGGCACCATCGGTAAATAGTGCCCATGTTTCTGAGGAAGATGGCGAGGGTGCAGGATTTTGTGCTTCTTCGCATTCTTGGATGCGATTCATCGGTACTTCGGCGGCGAAATCAGCTAAGACTTGGC
This sequence comes from Helianthus annuus, assembly GCF_002127325.2. NCBI lineage: Eukaryota > Viridiplantae > Streptophyta > Magnoliopsida > Asterales > Asteraceae > Helianthus > Helianthus annuus. The sequence continues at coordinate 169,345,646 of NC_035436.2, forward strand.
CTTTAATTGCGGGGCGCGGTTTGTAGTGTAGCGTGTGTGCGCCCAGCTCGATTGCCCATTTTGCTAATCTCCCAGAGATGTCTGGTTTGGATAGGATCGGGCCGATCCTGTAATTGGTTAGCACTGTGATGACGTGATTTGCGAAGTAGCGTCGCAACCGTCTTGAAGCGTGCACCAATGCTAGCACCAACTTCTCCATTATTGAGTACCTTGTCTCTGGGTCGTTGAGCATCTTGCTGATGTAATAGATGGGTGTTTGAACCCCCTCCCGTTCCACTATCAATACCGCACCCACCGCGTTGTCCGCGGCGGATAGGTATAATATGAGTGGCTCATCCTTGCGTGGTGCGGTTAAAGTTGGGAGTTGTATCAAACACTCCTTCATTTCTCGGAAAGCGTTTTCAGCCTCCGCGGTCCACTGGAACTGTTCTTTCTTTAAACAGTTCCGCAGGGTCTTGATGAAAGGATAAGATTTAGCTGCATGGTTGGCTAAGAATCTGTTGAGTGCTGCTAGCCTGCCGGCTAGTCGTTGCATCTCTTTCATCGATGAAGGCGGTGGCATGCGCTCGATCGCCTGAACTTTCTCCGGGTTCACCTTGAATCCATCTTTAGTCACGATGAACCCAAGGAATTTGCCTTCTTCCATTCCAAACGAGCATTTCCCTGGATTGAGCTTTATGTTAACGCTTCGCAGAGTCTTGAATGTTCTTTCAATGTCTGTGAGCATGGTATCTTCCTCCATGCTCATGACGACTAGGTCGTCCATGTAGATTTCGACACTTTTGCTTATTTGGCCGCGGAAAGTGTCGTTCATCAGCTTTTGATAAGTTGCGCCCGCGTTGCGCAACCCAAACGGCATTTTTGTATAACAGTAATTCCCGGTGGGAGTGCGGAATGCCGTTTTGTCTTCATCCTTGACTGCCATTTGTACCTGATGGTACCCTTTGTAGCAATCGAGGAAGCACTTCCATCTGAATGGTGCGAGATTATCGACTTTTTCGTCGATTTCTGGAAGCGCGTAACAATCCTTGGGGCAGGCTTTGTTAAAGTCTTTGTAATCAACGCACATGCGCCAGCCCCCGGACGGTTTTTCTACCATGACTGGGTTGGATAACCAAGTCTGGTATTTAACTTCCCGCAGGATGCCTGCGGAGAGCAGTTCTTCGACCTGCTCTTGCATCGCCTGGTTTTTAGCGGATCCAAGGTGGCGTTGGCCTTGGATCACCGGCTTGATACCTGGTAAGGTATTCAAGTGATGTTGCGCAATATCACGTGGGACTCCTGTCATTTCTGCGGGTGTCCATGCGAAAATGTCTTGGTTCACGAAGAGAAGCTGCTTCAGGTGCGCTTTTGTGGTCGGGGACAAGGCGTGACCCAATGTAACCTTTTGTTCTGGGTATCTCGCGTTGAGAACCCATTTCTCTGGTTGGTTGTTGAGGGTAGGCCTTGCGACCTTGGTCGGACGTACTTCGTCCGACATCATGACGTCCCTGCGGGCATAGATTATCGCGACCCCTGATTCGGTTGGGAAACCGACCGCAGAGTGGGGGACGGATGTAATCATATTGAAATCACCTTGGGATTCTCTCCCAAGGAGTACGTCATATCTGGAGGTGTGAGGTAAAACCATTTAGTTTACCTCTTCTGTTCTTGTGTGCCTTCCGCTGGTAAGACGCACAGGAAAAGTGATCTGGCCTAGGGGAAAGACGGTTTCCCCTGCGAACCCGGCCAATGGATAATCTACTGCTTGCAACCGATCTTTGTCCTCCTGGTCGAACTGGTTGAAACATTGTTCGTAGATTATATCAGAAGTACTGCCCGGGTCGATGAATAGACGCTCGGTGCAGTAGTGCGCCAGTTGGCCTGAAATAACGACGGCGCGCCTATCGCGCGGTCCGCCTCGGACTTTTGGGAAGACGACTTGTTCGTCTTTCCAGTCATTGTCCGGCCTTCTCGCCGCTTTGCGCGGCCTACCTTTGCCTCCGTTGATCATGTGGGTGGAAGCCACGTACATGGTTCTCTTCCCGGAGGAGGTACTTTCGCCATTAGGGGTGATGCGCTTGGTGGGTTTTTGTCCACATGGCAAAAGATGTTGCAGTTTCCCCTCTTTTAAGGCCCGCTCAATCTCCAGCCGGAGACTGATGTAGTTGTTGGTGGTGTGGCCCGAGTCCTTGTGATACTCACAGTAGAGTATGAGGTCCTGATTTTTCTTGGACTTCATTGGTTGGGCCGGTCGCAAGAATTGCGGGTCTGTAAGAAGGACCTCGCTTGGCGACATGGTGATCTCGGTCCAGTTGCGGTCCCGAGAATCTTTTTTTGGTGCCCGGTTGTCCCGTTGAGGACTGCGTTTCCTCGGGTCAAACAGGTTGGTCCGCGGGACATATGGTTTGGAAATATCGCTATTCCCTACGTCCCGGTTGCGTTTATTGTTGTGCTTGGACCCTTGGTTGGAAGTTTCGGCCTGGTGCTCTGCCTTTGCCATATGCGGCTCGAGGGACCGCTGTCTCTGGGCATATGTCTTGACTGCAGCCATGACATCTTCCCATTTTTTAGGCAGGCCTTCTTTGCCGGAGATGGTCATAACCATCTGCTTATCCTTCACGGCCTTGATGAAATGGTTCCGTGCCATTTGATCTGCCACGTCGCCTATTTCTAGGCACTCTTTATTGTATCGGACAACGAATGCTTCTAGGGATTCGTTGTCTCTGCGCCAGATATTCATGACGTCCAACGAGTCACGCGCGTGACGTCGTTGCTGGCTGAAATGGGCGAGGAACTTTGCATGAAAGTTCTCGAATGAGGCTAGTGATGCCACTGGCAAAGAATCGAACCAAGCCCTGGCCAGACCCGTAAGGGTATGGGGGAAAAAATTACACCAAGTGGGTTCGTCCCACTGGCCATTGCACCCTGCGCCTATGAAAATGTTCATGTGGTCGTCCGGGTCGGATGAACCACTGTATTTCCCGACGTTGAATGGGAATTTTGTTGTGGTGACATGGGCGTGGACTATTCGCGGGGCGAATTTGGAGTTTTCGGCCACACCTGATGAAACAATGGTTAACCGGGCAGGGTTAACTCACTGATCTCGTCAAGAAGGGTTAATCCCTTCCTCTCGAGGATCGCTGGCTGGATCACCGGTGGGTTGATCTCCTGCACAAGGAAACAAACCGTGATTCGTAACAAGGAGGATGGGGTGGGGGGTGCTCCTTGTTACCACTCTCCGGCGTGAGAATCAGTAGTTTGATTGGGAAGCAAAGTAAGATAGTAGTAGTAGTGAGAGAGTTGTGAAGAGATACGTCAAACCTGGTTTGGGGTTGGTATTTATAGCCGAGGAGTGAAGGAGGAGGTGGAAGGATAGACTGACGGCATGCTGCACCTTTGCAGGTGTGTCAGACATGTCGGCCGGGGAGACGACGTCACGTCAGTCTGTCGCTTATGTAGACCTGACAGGTGACTGCCATTGGTTCCACTTGCACTGTGGTGTCAGTCCCACTTGTTGAGCGTATAGGATGCGGTGCTAGCCGCATCGCTGTCTGCGGTAACATCTGATGTTATCGCGTCTCTTGCTTGTGATCAAGAAATACGCGAGATGCGGTGTTGGCCGCATCATCGCCCGTGGTGACTGTTGCTGTTATCCAGTTTCCTTGTATTGATAGAAGTGTTCACTGGACGCGGTGCGAGGCCGCATCGCTGTGAATACTTCCGTTTTCATACATCAGATGTGATGCTATGTCGCATCACTCTACCGTTCTCATGTTCCATGTAAGTCCTCCTTTATCACTAGATAGATTGGATTCAACCCTTGTGTCGACGCGTTCTCGCATGGGCACAAGTAGGTTGTTAGCTGGTGGGGGTTTTGATAAGGGTAATGGTCACTCGCGGTCGATGCTGACGCGAGATCTGAGACCATACCCCTTCAACACCCAAATACCATCACTATGTGATTTAAATCTTCACCATTATTTTGTAAGAAGAGCAAGATTTAATAAATAAAGACTCCTGATGCTAAAACCACCGTCTTTGTTAGAACAAATCATATAACTCCAAGCCCTGCTTAGGCTATGTGTTGTGTGGAAGGCGCTAAGCGGCGCCACGTTATCATCATGGGTGCGAAACACCACCACACACCGGGTGCAAGTGGGGCTAGATTAGCGGTTGTGAGGGGAGTTGCGAGCGTGGGGCATGGTTGATATAATTTTTTGCTATTTTAAATATTAAATCATACATTACTAAATCATATAGAGCCACTCAAACCGAACACCACATTCTTCATTTCCACACTCCACAATACATATTCTTGAATGTAAAATGTGAAACTCTCCACTAACTACGTAACACATTTTTTTCATATTTCACGTTCACACAACACACGAAATTACATGATCTAAATGCAACTACTACTTTTTATTTGCTAAACAACTTATAATTAGTTACTAGCATGTTACTTCATGACTCATGAGTTGTCTTGGTTAATCATAACAAATAAATAAATTATTTGGAATAAGAAATTATTTCGAAATAAATAGTATATAATAATACCTTTATTTAGAAATCCAAAAGAATTAAAATATATTTAGGGTGGCTAAATCGATCTCGGCGCCTACACCACCAAATTCAACGGAGAATCCGCTCTACTTTTCATCATCTTCTTCTTCTATGTATCTCTGGATTCATGCACAAAAATCTGTATCAAAACCTCCTCCTTTCACTATCCAAATCTTCCCACAAACACGTATAATCCTTCTTCTTCTGTTCTTCATCAACAACAAAACCTCACGTACACATTCACATATCTCCATATTCACATATGTAATGCATCAAAAACAACCCGAATTTCACATCGGAATAGATACCACCCATGTCTCTTCCGATACACCTTCTTCATCCTCATTATTGTTAATGTTACCATCACCTAATAATAAAACGGTAACCCATGCAAACCCTTATAACCATCACCACCAAATCACAATCCACGATGATGACCTCAACCCAGTCATTACACCAACCGATTTACCAGAAAAACATCACCCGAAGCGGTTTTCGGCTACGAAAGCAGTCGCCGTTCACCTCCTCCACCGTCTCCGCCACCTCCGTCGCCTTCAAGCTCACCTCCGGTTAATCGTTTTATTATCTCTCCCGTTCTTCTACTTCTTAGTTTCCCACCCGAGCCATTCGATAGTGCTCGATTTCTTATCCGCTTTAGCGTTCTCTTCCGCTTTGTTGTTTTCTTTAAACCTTGGCCTCCCGAAACTCCCATCGATTCAGACAGTATTAGCGCGGTCATTCCCGGTCAAATCTCATTCTTCCAGGCCTCCATTGCCGGTTTTCTGGTCGATCGGGTCTAAAACGAAAGGGGACAAAGCGAAAAGGGTGAATTCGGGGTGTTGGGTCCAGGCATACAGCAATGGGGATGTGTATGAAGGGGAGTTTCATAAGGGGAAATGCTCGGGTTGTGGTGTTTATTATTATTATATGAGTGGGAGGTACGAAGGCGATTGGGTTGACGGAAAGTATGATGGTTATGGGGTCGAAACGTGGGTGAAGGGGAGTCGATATAGAGGACAGTATCGACAAGGGTTGAGACATGGGCTTGGTGTTTATAGGTTTTATACGGGTGATGTTTATGCTGGTGAATGGTCTAATGGTCGCAGCCATGGGTGCGGTGTGCATAGTTGCGAAGATGGGAGTCGATATGCTGGCGAGTTCAAGTGGGGCGTTAAACATGGTCTTGGTTATTACCATTTCAGGTAAGATCTTGTAGCTTGAATTGTAATATCTCGCCCCGTCAAGTGGCTAGGGCTGATGTGTCACGTATACAGTAGTCAGATCAAAAGCATAATTCCACAAATGCTTGAATAAGGTTTAACAACTTAATAGAAAACGAAAATTTAACAAATAAATGTAATGAATTAGAGCTCATTTTCTTATTAAGATGTTAACCCTTCGTATATTTAAGCATGCGTATGTTGTCATTAGTGCACACGCGCAAAAGCGCAACGTAGCATATGCGCCTCCTCGCCTGGATAGGCGCATTCTTAAGCAGCCAAGTTCAAACCGAACTATGGTGAAAACTTGCCTGATCAAGTCTAAATTAGCCTATACCCTGCCCTTGAACACGCATATATTCAACCTAAAATAGCCTAAACAAAAATAAAACATGTCTAAAACCCCTAAAAAAGGTATTTTTATACTATATGGCTCTCTTATAAAAGCCTTGCTTTTTAAGCGTCTTATGCCTAAGCTCCAGACGAGGTCTATGCGTTTTGAGTGCACTTTTGACAACATATAATGGAATTATGTTTTTTATCTGACTCTTGTAAATGTGTCACGTCGGCCCTAGTCAGTTTGGGTGTTACATGGATCATTTTTTTTTTAAATCAAGAACTTTAAGATTTGTATTTGAAATATTTGTAGAAATGGGGATGCATATGCTGGAGAATATTTTGCAGACAAAATGCATGGTTTTGGAGTTTATAATTTTGCAAATGGACATAGATATGAAGGATCTTGGCATGAAGGAAAAAGGCAAGGATTTGGAGTGTACACTTTTAGAAATGGCGAAACACAATCCGGGCACTGGCAGAATGGTGTTCTTGAATTATCACCATCGCTTCCTGATCATCGTTCCAAAGTTCTAAACGCGATACAGGAAGCGCGACAAGCAGCAGAGAAAGCGTATGAGGCGGCTGGGAAAACGGAGGAACGAGTGAACAATGTGATTATATCAGCGAATCGGGCAGCCAATGCCGCAAGAGTGGCTGCCATAAAGGCGGTACAAAAACAAATACACCAAAGGCGAAATAGTGATGAACTTCCTATCCCCATGGTGCAAAACCTTCATCACCTACAAACCCAATTCACTATTTGACCCCTTCATCTTGTTTATATATAACAGATGACTTGTACAGTTAGGTAGCTAGATTAGTACTAACTAACTACTGAACTGGAATTGTAATTGTTTGGAAGTCCCCTTGTACATTATGATTGGTTTTAAATTGTTATATATTACGAACTCTTAAATCATGTTACTTCTGGCAAAAAAAAAAAGTTTCATAGTATAATTTTTAAAGAGATATTCACTACATTAATATATTATATCTTCAAAAAATAGATAAAGAAATATATATATGTGGCTAGGAAAAACATCTTTGAACACACCCGGATCACCATCTTGAACATTAATGCATAAGTACAAGTCAATATGGCCATTAATTGGAGCAATATTACAATAGCAACTTTCTGTTTACAGAATGTCATGTCTAAATAAGCAAGAAAAGCATAGGAAAAAATATAGTTGTCAAATTAATAGTAGATATTGATTTGATGATGTCTAAATAAGCAAGAAAAGCATAGGAAAAAATATAGTTATCAAACTAATAGTAGATATTGATTTGATGATAAAATTATGCCTTAATGTAAAGTTAGATATGTATTAAGGGTGGAGATACAATAGGAAGTTTATTTGGATAGGAAGGCTAGGAAGTGATCTTGACCATCCATTTAGTTAATCAATGGCTAAGATTAAATTAGGGAAATTGAATGGAAGAAAAGAGGCGCATGAGTTTGTTTAGGGGCATTCTAGTCAATCCAAGCCAATAGTTTCTCTCTCCTCCAATTCCCCCCCCCCCTATTTTTTAAACGTTAATAACTCTTTCATACGACATTATTTTTTTATAAAAATTGCACAAAAAAACGAGCGTTTTTTTATCTTTAAAACGAGTATACTATTGTTATATTTAAAAAAAAAAAATTAAAACCTAGTTGTGTAAAACGCAATAGAAAAACCCCCAGTTACGTAAAACGCAATGAAAAAAAACCTAAAAAATGACATTTTTCTAAAACTCAATGCACAAAAAAACACAAAGAAATGACTTATTTGTAAAACGCAATGGCCAGAAAACACTTAAAAATGACTCATTCTAAAACGCAATAGCCTAAAAACTCAAAAGAAAATATACTTTCTAAAACGCAATGGACTAAAAACACATAAAAATGTGTTTTACCTAAAACGCAATGCACCAAAAACACATACAAATGTCTTATTTCTAAAACGCAATGGCCAGAAAACAGTTAAAATGTGTGTTTTCTAAAACGCAATGGACTGAAAACACATAAAAAAGTGTTTTACCTAAAACGCAATGCACAAAAAACACAAAAAAATGTCTTATTTGTAAAACGCAATGGTCAGAAAACACTTAAAATGACTCATTCTAAAACGCAATTGCCTAAAAAACAAAAGAAAGTGTTTTATGTAAAACGCAATGGACTGAAAACACCTAAAAAAGTGTTTTACCTAAAACGCAATGCACAAAAAACACACTTCAAGAATGTGTTTGTCTAAAACGCAATGGCCAATGCAGAACTGTGTTGTGAATTGTCTGTGCTGTGAACTGTTTGAACCAATGCAGTTTACAAATGCAGTTTCCAGAGGCAATTTACAGAAATTTAATTTTTCTGATGCATTTTTATTACAGCAATATAATCGAAAAAAAAAAATTCCCCAGCCAGGGGCTGCCGCCCCTGGGACCCCGCTAACAGGGGCGCTGCCCCCCGGACCCCCGCCAAGATCGTATAACGCAATGATTAAATCAAAAACCCAGATCGCAAAAATGAAATTAAAGAATTACTTACATGGATCGAAGTGATTTCTTCAACAATTGACGAATTTTGAATGATTGAAACACTTATCAGCCCTCGAATCGAACGAATCGAGTGATTATCTTCAAAATCACCGGAAAAAACGAGATTTTGTATGAAATTAAACTGGGTTTTCTTCAAAAAAAGCTGAAGAACACGTTGATCGGGTGTTTGAATCATTGATTGGTGATGAAAATCGCACTATAATGTAGTGATTATTGAGATAGAAAGTGAAGAAATGGTTGAAGATGGTGGGTTTTGAATTTACTGGGTTTTGAAAAGGAAAAAGAAAGGGTTGGATTGACTAAAATACCATTTTTCTTTATTTTAAATGTTGACACATATCCTAATACTATTGCTTCCTACACTTCCTAACTAAAATAAACTTACTATTTGATTTTTCCCTATGTATTAAAACCAAAAATATATAGAAAACAGTTATATCCTTTTTAATTTTTATTTAATTTTTTAAATTAAAACTTTTTAACTTATATCTTTAATGTACTTTAGGCTAGTCGGTATGGGGTTCGGCCCCGGTGCGTCGCGGTCTGGCGCCGGAGCCAACACCGTGCCGCCCCCGCGTCCTGAGCTCCGTCCCCGTCGCCAACGTCCCTTCTTCGCCGTTCGGGACGATCCTCCAGGTGGGCCCCACCCCCGTCGCCGGAGCCAACACCATGCCGCCCACCCCCGTCGAGCTCCGTCCTCCGTCGCCGGTCCGTCTGCATACCGTGTAGTCTTAGTTTTTATCATAAAAGTAATCATCACTATAAAATTATGTGCCAAAAACACATCATGACGATGCGTTCAACTTCGCAAATAGTAATTGTTTTGACACAAAAGTTTAGGCTATGTGGTATGGTGATGGTCCATCCTTGGAAGAGGATTCGTCATGTAAGCGTCACGTAGATCGGGTGTGAAGATGGGGCAAAGAGGATGACGGTATGGAAATGGAGGATGAGCCTAAAATATATATGTATATGTATGTATATGTTGTATGTAGGGGTGTGAATTTCTGACACGACACGAACCTAACACGAAATTCGCGGGTTTGGGTTTAGTCTAAACAGGTTCGGGTCAGTTTCAGGTTGAACCCGCGAACCCGTTTAGCTAAACGGGTCAGGTTCGGGTCAACCTGGTCGGGTTGGCTGGTTGACCCGTTTAACCCATTTATATTAAAATTATATATTTACAATATGTTTTATGTCATAATTTGGTTAGTTGTGTAATTTTATGTCATAAATATAACTTAAAAAGTGAAATTTATATAATATTTTATGATTTTAATCTAATTTAATTATATAAAGTTGTGTTTTTTGTAGTAGATGTTAATTTTAATATATTAATTTGCTGAAAAAAATTTAAAAATAATAAATTTCGGGTTGAATGTCTCGGGTTTGGGTCAGCCTGAGAATATTCGGGTCGAGTTCGGGTTCGGGTTCATATGTGTGACACAATTTTCGGGTTCGGTTCGGTTCGGGTTCGTCTAAAATTTTCGGATTCGGGTCGGGTTGAACCCGCCAACCCACGAACACGACCCGTTTAGTACCCCTAGTTGTATGTATATATGTGTGTGAGAGGGGGAGGACCGTCCCATTCGTCTCAACCCCGACGTTCTGGACGAAGCAACCACCATGACGATGGGCAGGAAATGGAGAGGGGGCCGGCGACGAAGCTGGACGTGGGGGGACGAACCCCATACCGCAAAGTCTTATAGCAATGTGCAACACTACAACGAAAACGGTGTATTCGACTTTACAAATTTTATGAATTGGTGTAATATTTTCGAACACAAGCTTTATACACATTCCAGAAAATACAAATGTTTGCCTAAAGTGAGCTTCTTCTTGAAAGTCATTCTCAATAACACATCATCCTTCTCCCTTGATTTAAGCAATATACGAAATTAACGATGAGCAAATTTTCATCATACTAGACGTCTTTAAATGATTTATAAAGGCTCTTATAGCCTTATAGGAGTAGACATGGTTGGCTCATGTGTGGACCATTTAGACTTTCATGTTGGATCCACAAAAGCTTAAAAAAACACTAATTTTAGTTAGACCTTGCACATTAGAAAACCTTTTAGTTTTTTTATATTATTATTTTTTGCACATTGATTAACATAAATTTATGTCCCTCGTATTTTAAACCTCATGATAAAATATCATATAATATGATAAAAGATCAAATACAAATATTTTTATCATACAAAACGTATGAATATGGTGAAAAGGTAAAAAAACGCAGTAATATTTTCGTAATTATTTACTCGTAGAATAATTATCAAAATTACCCTACAAATAATTTTGTAGGGTAATTTTGATCTTGTAGAGTAATTTTGTAAAGTACTATAACTCCATAAGTACTCTACAAATAATGTTGTAGGTGTAGTTTTAATCTTGTAGAGTAATTTTGTAGAGTACCATAATTACTCTACAAGCAAATAATTACAAAAATGTCAACACGTTTTTTTTTTTTTTTTCATGTCTTTCATATGTTTTGTACGATAAGACCGCTTGTACTTAAAGTTAACTCCATCGACAATATCTATTCATCACTTAAATCCGATAATTACACCTAACAACATATATTAGAAAAATAGGCAAAAGATCAAATACAAATAATCTTAACATACTAAACATACAAATTGAAGGAAAACCCAAAAAGACAAGGTGGCATTTTTGTAATTACCACCAACTATCAAAGTTACAACCAAAAATACCTAAAAAAACACAATTTTTTTTAACATTTTTATTAAAAAATCGTTACATTTCGTTAGCAAAAAAAAAAAAAAAAATTTTTTTTTTGCTGCTACTAAAAGTAGCGATTTTTTAATAAAAATGTTAAAAAAATAAAATAAAATAATTTGTGTGTTTTTTTTTTTTTATTTTTTTAGATTTTTTTAGGTTTTTTGGAGAGTTTAGTTTTTAGCATTTTAGCTTGGGGGGGGGGTTAGGTTTTTTTTAGGTTTTTGGGGGTGGGGGGGGGGGGTTAGGTTTTTTTTAGGTTTTTTTTGGGGGGGGGTTAGGTTTTTTTTAGGTTTTTGGGGGGTGGGGGGGTTAGGCTTTTTTAGGTTTTTGGGGGGTGGGGGGTGGGGGGTTTAGGTTTTTTTTGGGGGTGGGGGGAGTGGTTAGGTTTTTTTAGGTATATTTGTAGAGTAACTTTGATAGTTATTGATAATTACAAAAATGCCACCTTGTCTTTTTTAGTTTTCCTTCAATTTGTATGTTTAGTATGTTAAGATTATTTGTACAAGAACTTTACCCTAGAAAAATAAATCCGATTAGAAAAATAAAACCTACACACAAATGTCCAAATAGTCTCCCCCATTAGAAAAATAAAACATCATACGTAGACACAATACCACCGTCCAAGACTCCAAACGCGCAAATTCCCTTCTCAAATAAAATAAAATAAAAAAACCCGATATTATTCACACATCCTAAAAAGTCTCCTCTCGAAACTTCCAACCATTCTCATCAGCCGATCAAATGGTGCACCCACCGCCGTCTCCGTCGTCTTCCACCGCCCAATTCACCCAACAATTCCTCTCCTCCGTCCTCTCCCAGCGCGGCCCCTCCTCCCTCCCCTACTCCGAAGACGTCAAATGGCTCATCCGCCAACACCTCCTCTCTTTATCCGAATCCTTCCCCTCTCTCCACCCCAAAACCGCCACTTTCACCCACAACGACGGCCGCACCGTCAACCTCCTCCAGTCCGACGGCACCGTCCCCATGCTCTTCCACAACGTCACCTACAACATCCCCGTCGTCATCTGGCTCATGGAGACCTACCCCCGCCACCCGCCTCTCGTCTTCGTGAATCCCACGCGCGATATGGTTATTAAGCGTCAACACTCCTTTGTTAACCCCTCTGGGTTAGTTTCCATCCCTTATTTGCAGAATTGGGTTTATCCTAGCTCTAATTTGGTTGATTTAGCTCGTAATTTGAGTCATTATTTTGGTGTTGATCCCCCTTTGTACTCCCAACGTAGACCAAACCCTAACCCTAACCCTAGTTTTAATAATAGTAGTAATAATACTTCAGTTTCATCGGTTTCGGCTTCTGGGTTGAACTCGTCTTCTTCTATACGGCCTGCGATTCCGCCGAGGACTTATCCGCCTTCGCCGTATGGCAGCGGGCGGATTTCGTCACCCTCTCCGACCCCGTCGCCTCCACCGGGAGTGGCGGGAGGGGTTACGGAGGATCCGAATGAGGTTTATAGGCGGAATGCGATTAATAAACTGGTGGAAAATGTGCATACTGATGTAGAGGAGTTGAGGAAGAAGAGGGAAGTGGAAATGGAAGGGATGTTTACGGCTCAAGCGGTGTTACGTCAGCGGGAAGAGGAGATTTCGAAAGGTTTGAGGGAGATGCAGTATGAGAAGGAGGCGTTAGAGCAGCAGTTGCAGATGGTGTTGATGAATACGGATTTGTTGGAAGGGTGGGTGAGGGAGAATGAGGGGAAGTTAGGGGGTGATGTGGGGAGTGTTAACGCGGATGAAGCGTTTGAGCCGTTGGATTCGTTGTCGAAACAGATGTTGGAGTCGACTTCGTCGGATCTTGCTATAGAGGACGCGATTTATGCGATGGATAAAGCTGTGCAACATGGGTCGATACCGTTTGATCTTTATTTGAGGAATGTGAGATTGTTGTCGCGTGAACAGTTTTTTCATCGTGCAACATCTGCTAAAGTCAGGGCTGCGCAGATGCACGCCCAAGTTACCAGCATGGCTTCCAGAGCACCTCCGTATGCTGTTTGACTAGTCAATTAGTCGTCTGCCTTCTTGTGTTTGGTATGTACAACTTAACCTTTATAAGTAAGTTGATGAATTTTATTATGTTTTCGCTCTTTTAAAGAAATGAGAACCAGTTACTTATGTTATATATTAAATGATAAGATTACTTTAAGTCAATCTTGCTAATCATGATAAGACAATCATCTGTTTGAAGTTGTAATAATGACGTTTCATGATATATAATTATATACTTTGTGGCTATTGATTATTAAGTGAAGTTAAATACAGGTAGACATGTTTAATAATTAGTTGCGTTGCAGCTAGACCATGTGTAATCCTAAAAGACTTGGTGCATGATACCGTTTATGGATCTTGAAATTTGAATCTGATTTCGTTTTGCCTTTTTCTACTACATCATCTAATTCCATTGGCTTTTCGTAAAATGAATTATCGTAAGTTAGGTAGTTGAAATTCATTATAATCCAGCATCACAACAGCTTGTTCGGTATACTGATGAATTACAATCGAAAACCTTTTTACAGGATGCCACTGCAAATATATCCTTTGAAGATCGATTAGAACGGCTGGGGGTGTAAGTTCAAGGTTTAGGTTTGTTTTGTGTGGTTCATTTCATTGATGGTGGTTTCTATTTACATATAAACAAGTGGTACATTGTGTTGATAAACAAATATATCTTTCCATGTATAACCTTTGTTACATGACCTTCAAACCATAATCGTCATAATTTTTTCTCCTATTATTTAATCAAGGTTTCTTCTTAAACGATTGAATTCATCGGATTAGGTATTTTTATCTTCCAGAGTTAACAAGAAATTTTGCATAGCTGTTGTTTGATCTCGAATCATGCCCCTCTCTTGCATTGTTTTTACAAATTGTTAATTGCTTTCTAAGATGAAAAATAATACAGCTTATTATGTTATTTATGTTATAACATCAGGTGTTTAAGATTTTGTATGTTATTATACTTTTTTTTTTTCCCAACTTGCACTACGTAGGCCTGGCTCGGGTTTTTTTTTTTTTTTTTTTTTTTGGAGTGGTAATGCCGAAAAAAAATGTACCTAGTAATCAAGGGGGGGATGAATTTGTAAGTATGTGATGTTTGATCTACTGCTTTAAAACATGTGCCTCAATAATTATTGATGATTTTTAACACCGTTATAAAAGTTGGCATCAAAATTTATTAAATGATAAAGATTAACACACCATTAATAGTTGTTTTAGTTATTTGATTGAAATGGATTACATTAGTTTTCATGTTATGAGTTTTAGAAGACATGTTTGTTAGGCTATGTGTTATGGGTTCACAGCCTTCCAAATGCGGCTGTTAAAGGGTGTTAAACTCCCTCTAAGTCGCGTTATCCAAAGCTGAAAAGGGGCGCAGCTTAGTGTATGCCCCCCCCCCCCGCGCGAACTTTTCGATGCGTAGTGTTATGAACAGTAATTTTGTATAGAAATTTTTTAGGTGTATACGTTCCCCTCCGGTTTCAGAAAAAATTGGGGGGGGGGGGGAAGCTTCGCCAATGGGCGTGAGGGCTTTGGGCGTGAGGGCTTTGGGCGTGAGCCCCTTCACTCTTGCAAACATGAAAGATGGTGCAAAAGGTGTTGGGATTTAATTAGGGTAGTCAATAGCAAATGAAATAAATTTATGTGTTCTATTTGGCTTCACAGCCGTAAAAGGGTGTTGAACTCCCCCCAAGTGGCGTTATCCAAGCTGAAAAGGGGCGCGAGGGCTTTGGGCGTCAGCCCCTTCACTCTTGCAAACATGAAAGATGGTGCAAAAGGTGTTGGGATTTAATTTGGGTAGTCAGTAGCAAATGAAATAAATTCATGTGTTCTGCTTGGCTTGTTCATCTATTAATTTGTTTACTATCGTGGAAGCCAGTCCACGCCGTGCACACTGCCTTGGAAATGGCGTGGTCTTTGGCTTGGTGGAGAGGGCTTGAAGTTTTTGACCGACGTTGAGGGCAATGGTGAGGGTGACATGGCCGAAGTTTACTGTGTGTGATCTAACTAATCGTTGAACTCTAGTTTGACTAAAAAAATATTTTAACAAACCTATTTATCACATTATTTTACTCAATTTTTTCACAAAAAAACGCAACCAATTCAACAATCTCTCTACTCAATTACATATTTACTCCCATTTTTAACATAAGGTTGTCGTCTTTGTAACACCCCAACCAGGAATAGGCTGACATGTTACTATTACAGTTAGATATCAAATTCAAAAACTAATTCTAAAGTTTAACAAAAAGACCCTAATTACATTTTCTTACATTACAAAACAAAAATAAATCTTGATCTTCAAGGCATTCCTCACTCGTTCCCCATGTTTCCCAAATTACGTTGCTCAGTAACGGAGAAATCAATAGTACATGTAAAGACGAATAAAAAGTGGAAGCTGAACTGAGACTGACATTGAAACCACATTTGAAACTAAATCAATTTTCCATCTCTCAAATAGCTTTACTTCTAATATAATATTATTTAAAAATCTCACTACCTTTAAAACAAGAGAACTGTCAAAATTATAAATAACATTTAGATGTAAATCATTATTTAACCAAAACAATTATATTTCTAACTTTGAATATATATATTTAATAAATAAAATGATATAGAATAACAGATACTGACGGATACAAACTAACTTATAACCCGACATGTGAATGAATCTAAGTCGAAACTGAAACTAATATTAAAACGGATACTGAGTCAAAACGGTTATAACTTGCATCTGCTGATAACATACATCTGATTGTTCATATTCATCTCCAAAAAATGGAAGGGTACAAGAGATCTATTTATTTCGTTTGGATTAACTAAAAAAAGGAGTGATCGAATGAAAAAATAGAGAGGACAAAAGAGACTTAACTAAAAACTTAACTAAGTTGGCGTGTTAAAAACCAACAACATAAAGAACAGAGCCTATAATTCCTTTAGTTAAAGAACATCTATTGTAATTTGATGCAAACATAAAGGTTAACAATAGGGTACTCGAAACAACAGTGTTTTTCACCAAGACATGTATTATAATTTAAATTTTAAATAGAACATCTCTAAGTTGGCAAAAATATTACATAATACTGGCTTCGATAAAGATAATCTAGAAACTACATAGCCAAAAATCTCTCATATAATCGTCCATACGGAAATGAAACTTGAAAAAAAAAACAAAAACATAATTTAGCCAAGCAAGCATCAGCGCCGAAATACCAACTCTCAAGATTAATCGTCACCAAAAGTAGTCTTCTTTCCTGAGAAAAGAAAAACATTCATTTGTAAGATTTTGATAGTGTCTTCAGATTTGCATCAATATTTTTAGCTTTAAAAGAAATTGACGGGTATACCTGTACCAGGTGTTGCCATGCTTGGCCTGCTAGGGCCACGGCCTCTGCCACCACCCCGTCCTCCACGACCACCATCTCTGCCACCACGACCACGACCACCAAACCTGCCACCACGTCCACCATCTCTTCCACCAAACCTACCTCTTCCACCGCTCCTACCACCATCAAATCCACCACGACCTCCCCCACGTCCAGAACCTCCGCCATCAGGTCTTGGTTTTGCTTCCTCTATAGTTAGGTAGCTTCCATTAACATCGGTTCCGCTGAGATCAATAGCTTTACTCAAGGCATCACGGTCAGCAAAATCAACATAAGCAAACCTAAAAAAACCATTTCAAGAGTTGCTTAACATCAGATCATCAAACAACATACAAAACATCATGACAAGATTCGGTATATCATAAACCCTCCTACCCTTTAAGACTGCCAGATTCATAATCCATAGGAACAAAAATCCTTGTGACCTCTCCGCATTGGCCGAAGAGTTCCCCAAGACTATTCTTAGCCTGCAACAGGTAAAATAATAGAACTTCAAAATGTGAAACTCGATAACATAAGAATGTAATATGCAGACTAGTAGTGAAAAACATACATCATCAAGGCCTTGATCGTAACCAAGTCCCCTTACGTATGCTGTTAGTCCTGGAGTCTGCGCACTCTTTTGGTAAGACCTCTCATTGCTACAGAAACAAATATAAATTCTCATTCAAATGTCAGTTTTCTAAGTCCGAACCATGCATGAAAAACTTATCGACAATGAACCGTACCCGGTACCAGGAGTGTATGCACCTCTTTCCTTAGCTAAATCAAGTCTCACCGGGCGGTCAAGTAATGGTTCACCGTTAAGTTCAAGAGCCTGCAGATAGAAATTTTGAGTCGTATTTTGCAAAAAAACGTCATAAAATACTTGGAAAAAGGAAAACAACATATACCTTTTGGGCAGCCTCAGGGTTGGCAAATTCAACATGTCCGTAGCCTGCAAATCGATCTTCTTTCATTGCAAAACGGACCTCAACAACTTCACCCGCGTCTTTGAAGAAATTAATTCTGCGAGAAAACTAGTCAGTAACAGTCATACACGATGAATATTTTAAGATACTTATCAAGTATAGACAAAGTGCACATACACGTCCTTTTCTTCAACAGAGAAGGATAAGTTGCCCATAAACAAAGTTTTGCTTCCTGAAGTCTGAGGAGTGGCTGGGGTTTGAGGCTGCCAAAACAAACAAATATCAGTAATGCAATAATACAGTTATAACAAAACCGCTTGAACAAAACACGAACCGCTTTCTTTGCTGATGGAGCATCAACCATCTCCACATCCGTATCAGTTTTCTTTGCGGTTTTAGGTTCATCCTCCTCTTCGGAGCTTTCATCTTCATCGGATTCTTCTTCAGAACTGCTGCTAGCCTTCTTTTCAGCCTGCAGTCAGAAAAGTCAAAATTAAATAAAAAACTAGGCACAGTATACATGTCTTCCTACAGTTTTAAACCAATAGATCCCCCAACCTTTTTTGCAGCTTGTGGTTTTGCTGGCTCTTCATCTGAACTTTCTTCAGAATCACTGCTGCTCTCTTCAACTTTAGCAGGTGCCTGAAATAACAAAGTATCAATAAAATAAGCATAGTTTCTGAAGAGGTAAAAATATAGCATAATAAAAGTTGAAAATAAATTTACCTTTTTTACAGCTAGTGGCTTTGCTGGCTCTTCATCAGAACTCTCTTCAGATTCAGAATCACTGCTATCCTCTTTTTTAGCAGCTGGTTTTGCAACTGCTTTTGTCTCAGACGGCTGAACACACGTTAACATAAGAAATTTGAATAAAACATGTAAAAACTTAAACACTAAACCCTAAACCCTATCATCATGATGAACAACTATATGAACAAAGTTACGGCGTCTACGACATTTACCTTGGTCTTCTTCTTTGGAGGCTCTTCATCATCAGATGAACTTTCTTCTTCTGAACTTTCATCCGAGCTCGACTCTTGCTTCTGTACACACAAGAAAAAAATAATCGGCATGAAGCGTTATTATCAATTAATTAATGATAAATACGGCTGGTATAACACAAATGGACAAGAAACACACCTTCGTTGCAGCAGCAGCAGGTTTCTTTGGTGGGGCAGCTTTTACATCTTCATCGGAATCACTTTCCGATTCTGAGCTAGTGTCATCAGAACTCTCTACCTTCTTTGCAGCAGCAACTGAGCCATTTTTGACAGCAGCAGGTGCCCGCTTAGCATCCTCCTGTACAAGATGGCTTAACTGTTAAAAAAATCTCCCTTATATTTAATCGAAAAACAAAGTGGTCTTACTTCATCTGAACTGTCACTGTCATCTGAGTCGGACTCATCGCTTGATTCTTGTTTCTTTTTAGCTGCAACAGCGCCGTTCTTGGCCACGGCAGCTGGCTTCTTAGGTTCATCCTACACAAATACAAGCATATTAGAATACATAAAATATGTTACAAACAACAAACAAAACTAGATAAAGTGTTTCTTAGAAAGGTGTTAAAGACTGATCAAATTGATCATCACTTACTTCATCAGAAGACTCATCACTTGATTCTTCTTTCTTTTTAGCTGCAACGGCGCCATTCTTAGACGCAGCAGCTGGCTTCTTTGGTTCATCCTACACAAATACAGCGTACTCAGAATACATAAGATATTTTACATTCATTACAGTCTGTATATGAGCAAAAAAGATAGGATTTTTATAGCATAAAAACCAATCAAATGATCATAACTTACTTCATCAGAAGAATCATCACTGCTTGGCTCCTTGACTGGTTTTTTAACAGGGGCTGCCTTCTTGGGTACAACCTTAACCATTTAACAAAAAGAGACTCAATAATATTAAGGAATAATTTACCAAACATAATTAAAGCTATAATTCTAGATTTTTAGGTAAACAAAACAGTTTTAACAACATAGTTAGTATCAGCTCAAGTTAAAATAAAAACACTAAAAAAGCAATTATTTTGGTTCCAAACTTTCAAAAAAGTTAAAAACTAGACCAATATAGTTTCATCTCAACTTGTCATGTATATATATATTAAAAAGAAGTTAATATATAACATGAGTATACCTTCTTTTCATCCTCAGACTCTGATGAACTTTCTTCAGATGAGCTGCTTTCCTGTTTCTTGACAATCTTCTTTGGGGCCTTTGCCTCAACTTTCTTGGGAGCTACCTTAACCTTATATTAAAACATGAAAACATTAATACAGCTAAACAGAAACTATATTAATCAAAAATAATGTTGTACTTTATATTAACCTCTTAGAGTAGATAAAAATATCACACATTAAGTTAGGTTATACCTTCTTCTGTTCTTTATCAGATTCAGATGAGCTACTCTCTTCAGATGAACTGCTTTCTTGTTTCTTCACAACCTTCTTTTGAGTCTTTTTCTCAACTTTCTTCTTCTCAACAGCCTGTGCCACACCACCATTGGCCACTTTCTGCTTCTTGCTACTCACTACTTCCTTTTCAATAATCTCCTCTGCATCTCTCTTGCCTATATTCAATCAAACCACAAAAAAAAACATCACAACCGGTAATCATCAAATAGCAAATTCAAGTTTCAAATTTAGTCTGTTCGACATTCAAAACTCAAAATAAATTTCTATAAGCTAATCTAATCAAGTGAATTATTGAAATCAACATAAAAAAAAAAAAAGACAACACATGTACATACAAAGATAAATTTATCAAAAAAAAAAAAAAACACGAAAAAAGCCCTAAAACAGAATTAGAAAACGAAAAAGAATGAAAAGAAAAACAAAAGGCTACCTTTTTTGATTGATTTGGCAGGAGTTGAATCAACCTGAAATCAAATGATGAGAGTTAGATACATGCATATGGATACAAGAAAGAAGAAACTGAAAACAGGAATCAACGGTGGTACCTTGGAGGCAGACTTCTTGGATGATTTAGGCATTTTGGAGAACCGGAGAGGAGTAATCAATCAAAGAAGTAGGGAGGGTTGTTGAGGAGCGGCGAGGAAGAGCAAGTGAAAATTAGGGTTTTAGGCTACGATAGTCGGGGAGAACGTTACTGAATTTATAGTCAAGGCTGAGGTTTTGCAATCATCTAACGCCGTTAGTTTTAGGTTTACACTTTGTTTTTCTTTAACGGTGCGGCGAGCCATGTTGTTATTCACTTTCGACCGAACCAAATGGTCCTTCACAATATCAAAGATTTTTATGTTTCCGTTTCCTATTTCCTTACACCGCCGAAAACAATCACCAACACTAAAGTTGTGCCGTATTAATGTGAAAAATTAGATCGAAACCTAAAACATAGAAAATAATAACTAAGTCGATTTGGGTCTCACGCGTTGCGATGAACTTGTTAAACATGAAAAAATAGATGACGTAAAAATATTGAACCGCACACGCACGTTGCGTCGTGTTAACTCGCGAAAATTAGAACAAAACGTAAAACGAAACGTAGAAACGTTGAACCATATACGCACGTTGTGTCGTGTTAACTCGCATAATTTAAAGCGAAACGTAAAACGAAAAAATTTACGAAATATGAAAGTAAAAGACCAAAGTTGAAAGTAAAAAATTGTGAGGTTAAATTGCAAAAGATGAAAACTTTTGGGTTAAAAGTAATAAAACCAAATAGTTTTGGGTTAAAAGTGTAAGATCAAATTATTTTTTAAAAACTCCCCTAAGCCTCGAGTACAACCCCTCTATGCATAAGAATGTTGCAAATTTATAGCATGTAAACTAGAATCGCAACCCACCGTAATGCGGCGGATATTCTTTAGTTATAACTAAGTCGATCTAGGACCCGAACGTTATGTTAAACCTGTCAAACGGGAAAAAAATAGACGATGTAAAAACGTTCACCCACACACGTGCGTTGCGTCGTGTTAACTCGCAAAATTTAAAACGAAACGTAAAAACGTTAAACCAAAGACGCAAGTTGCGATGTGTTAAGTCACAAAATTTAGAACCAAGCATAAAGCGAAAAATTTGCGGAAAATGAAAACTATAAAGGACCAAAGTTGAAAGTAAAAAAAGTTGTGAGAATAGATTGCAAAAGATAAAAGGTTTTGGGTTAAAAGTAAAAAACAAATAGTGTTGGGTTAAAAGTAATTTATGAAATACTTTTGGGTGAAATGTAAAAAAATCATTTTTTTTTTGAAACCCCCAAAGCCAAGGTTACAACAACCATATGCATAGCCATTTTTTTTTTGGGACGGTTTTGACTTGGTGGAATTTGTGCTCGTTGGTTTTGACGTTGGTTTTTGGTATGAGTTAGATGTGTGGTGTGGGTGGTCTTTTGATTCTTGCTACCACCCTATTGGTTATTTCGGTTGTTTTGGTTTTGGGGAGGGGTAATATTGGTATTGATGTTGGTTTTGGTTGTTGAGTTGGTTTGGATTTGGGTTATCCATTTGGACGGTTCCAAAAGATGTGGTATGTGGTGAGTTTTGGTTGGGTTGGTTAGGGGCAAGTGTTACGTCCAACCGGTTAGCTAAGTTTCTTCGCACTAAACGCTCAACCTCCGGTTCAAACACTAACGGAGAGGTTCTTCTGGAATTCCTCATATGCATACAGTACATGTAACCCACGTAACAAAGAAAGTGAATATGATAAAAAGAAACCAAACACTTAAATAGTTAATAACACAAATAATCAAACAATTTTTAAACACAAAGCACGCGAACTCCCCGGCAACGGCGCCAAAATTTAATCGAGTTGTCGCGATCCATTTAAAGATACATTTATAATTCCTAATTACCAAAAATTACCTAAAACAAATAGTAACTGGCAGTCAGGGTGTCGAACCACGAAGAGTTTATGGCCCGTGTCAGGATTCAGGTGATCATAGATTTCGGAACAATTTATGAAGCTTGCTATTTAATAATTTGTTTGGTTGGTTGGCTGAAAAGATATCGAGATGAACCGAAAATTTGCTACCAACTACAAGAACGGTTCGTTGACTATGATTGCAAAACTTAATTGCTTAGTTGAAAATAATATACGAGAAAACGAATCACACCCGAGTTTTGGCTTAATAAGTATCTAGAGTTATTTCACATGAATGGTTTGATAATTTTATGAACACCAATAATTTCTTGAGTCCATAAATTGGAAACCTAGTTGTAGACATCAACAATCATCTAACATACGCAAATGGTGCAAAAAAACTTTCACAATATGAATCAAAGACAATTATATGTTTTATAAATCAAGAATAATGAACAACCCCTAGCACGAATCAAAACTCATGGTAGTAATCATCTCTCAAT
This sequence comes from Helianthus annuus, assembly GCF_002127325.2. Classification (NCBI taxonomy): domain Eukaryota; kingdom Viridiplantae; phylum Streptophyta; class Magnoliopsida; order Asterales; family Asteraceae; genus Helianthus; species Helianthus annuus. Next base: position 169,368,665 of record NC_035436.2, read on the forward strand.
GTCAATGATGCAAGAAAATCTTAACAGTTTCGAGTTCAAGACAATACTAACAATCAATCCGCACAATTTCAATCAAAAGATTACAAAATGTTTGCATTAAACCAAAACATGAAAAGTAAACCCTAGAAAACTCAAAACCTTTCACCCAGAGATGATCTTGAAGAAATTAGCCACTCATGGTTGATGATTAATTTTCAAAAACTTGATAGAATATGATAATAGAACAAATGGAACCTTCAAAAATCTCTCAAAGTCGCCTATGGAAGTCTAGAATGGAGTGTGTGACGATTGTCTTTCGAAATTGGTTTTCAACTTGTCAAAGGGATAAGTTTCCCCAAATTCACGCTGGGCCCAACGTCTGGGACACTGGTCTGGGCGTCTGGGACTCTGATCTCTGAAGTCTTTGTTCGATTTTCGCCATTTAGCTCCGTTAAGCTTCCAAAATATATCTTAAACATGTCAAGGCCTGCAAAATACAAACCATCTCAAAGTAATGTATTCTAAAGCTCAATTTAACACAAATAAGCTTTGGAAATTTACCAAACCATCACATCCCCACGCTTATCACTTGGTTGCCCTAAGCAAACTCGTTCATTACCATCCAACCATAAAAAAAACACATTTTCCATTCCCTTACCAATTCTCAGGCACGTTCAATAGTCATACCCTAACTCACAAGACTTACAACCTATTAATAGATCTCTATTTCAGTGAGTACAATGATGCAACATTTAATAAATAAAGAAATTGCCCAACCAAGTCTAACTAATCTTCAAGTTTCACATGTATTCACACCCCTCACAATGGTTCTCTCCTCTCGGTTTGAAATAAAAACTAGCAAGTGTGCACTAGTATCAATACACTCAATGACCAAAATACAAAACTTGTTTTAATATGCTTGACAGACAATCATGCTTTCACCAACTAATACGAACGATGCACATATCCAAAGGACTTAGGAGCTTTTGGGTTTTTGGATAAGGTGAAGAACTATGGTGGTTTAAGGGTGGTTAGAGGTAAGAAACACGAATCCGAATACATATCCTTATTTATTTCTACAAAATGACTACAAATGGGTAAATGTGACCCATAACTTTATTGCTTTCACAACCTTTCATTTGGTTGCGTTTTTCTTATTATTATTTTTTATTTGTTTTTTCAAAATGAACATGGATAACATTCATGGATTGTGGGTTATGGTGATATAGTGATAAGTGGGTTTAGCAAATGAATGGATGGGCAGTTCAAGATGGCTACTACGGGTAGATTTTTTAATAAAATGATAATCATACGAGGGTAAGGTTTAAAGGTTTCCTAAAAGCCTTTATCATCTATGTACAAACATTTAGTTTGTGGTTTCGACATGCATCAAATAAGTCAAGTTCTCAAACAAAGCAATGTATAGGCCTACTCTCAAAAATCAATATATGCAAATAAGCAAATATGTATAAATATTCAAGCGTTATAAGCGTATAAATGCAATGTATAAATGTTGTGCATAAATAAAGGAGTGTATAAATGTATTATACATGTATAATAAGTATGAATTTGCATATAAATGGTACTAAGTATGTATGTATCATGAATAAATCACAAGTATTTATGAATAAGGAATAACACAAGCATATAAAAGATAGAATTTTCATTATGATTCAAGTCTCGGATTACAACGTTTGAAATGAAGTACGAATACAAAGGAATACAAGTTTTCCATAAATTGAAAGTACAAACAAACTTGCTAAATAAGGAAAGTTATAAAAAAGCGAGGCATTACAGTGATCGCGTACATTTTATACGATAAGAGCCATTGTACATTAATCTGCCTCTCTCTCTCTCTCTACATATATATATATATATATATATATATATATATATATATATATATATATATATATATAAATATATTAAAAATTATATATAAATTGAATTCGAACTTCGAATCGAATTGAAAGTCATAAATTTGTATTCGATTCGAATTCGATTACTAGACTCGAATACGAATCAACTTGAATTCGAATCTTGATAATCGAATTCGAATCGAGTCGAATTTTGAATACAGATCGAATTCTGAATACCCCTAGATGAATCTATAAATTAAGAGGGAAAAGTTCTTATTTTTTGGGTATCTTAAAATGCTGCTTCCTTATGCATTATAATATAAAAAAAAATATGGAGAATATCGGTTGAAGTCATAAGGCGTGGTCATGATCCTCATGACCCTCCACCTCAGTGACATGTCACCCACATCTAATCAACCATCAAAAACCACTACCTTAAGGGTGTGATAATGACCAAAACCACTACCCCCTTATTTTAATTTATTCTTGTCTAAAGGAAAAGAAAATATTGAAAAAAGAAAAGGAGGCCCGTGGTTACCGTGATTTAATTGCAGATAAGGCCACAGGGTGTGGCTTAACGCCACCCTGCCACCTCAACAATTTTGGCACCCCGGGGCGCTATGGTACACACCCTCAAAATTAAATGGGGGGGGGGGCTATAGATTGTCCACCATTGTGCTAGCGAGCCAAATTTGGCATTTTCGAAGTATATGGTCAAATATGACCGTTGCATAACATTCATTTTAAAAAAAAAAGTTTTTTAATTCTAATATATATACAAACCTATCACAAACTAAAACACACACCAATCACAAACTAAAACACCTAAAATCTATCCAATCATTTTTAAGAATGTCATCCGATTTATAACAACTATAAAATAAACCGACACCCTCAAAATATTTTCGACACCCTAAAAATATTTAAAATGTCCCAATATGTCCTAAAATACACCCCTTACGCGAAAACAGGGGCCGAATACCTTTAATATTATTAAAAATAAGAAAAATGGGGTCCTCGCGGGGCGCGTAGCCTTTGGCTACTACCTACGTGGGCCGCGACGACATGGGATTAGGGCGACACCTAGTGCCGCCACGTGTCGGGTCACGTGTGGAGTCTACGAACCGAGTCGGCCAAGCTAGGGCCTACCCTAGCTGGCGTTGCGGGCCACGAAGGCCCTGGCTGTTTGCTATGCGGGGCGCGACGAAACCCAAATGCAGCCATATAAATTGCATGCATCGGCCTTGAGTCGAATTCGTCCCAAATTTTCTTCTCTCTCAAATTTCACGTAGTATACACTATACTCGGGTATAATACCCCCCTAAATAACGAAGTTCTGCTCCTTTGTAAGTATCATAACCCCTGGATACGTATTAGATACGCTGCCCAATTGATCTAGGGTTCCGTAACGGCTGTCGTGGTTCTGCCCGACGTAGTCGTTGGAATGTCGTCTCGGGGAGGATATTACTAATGTTAAAATGGGTTATTATACTAACACGTGTGCATTTGTGTAATTTATAGATTATCACCAGGAAACCCTTACAGAAAATCTAAGACAGCAATGTGAGTAATCTCCTTTTTGCAAACTGTTTTTACAAAACCTCTTTTAATTAATTATATACTAAGCAGTTATTGAGTATTTGTAAGGATACAATTATCGTCGGTAAATTTGGGGTTTTGTATACAAAATTTGTTACTGCCTTACGAGGAGTAACATGACAATAAGTCGGAACAACAGTACCGTGGGTGGTAACTGACATGACTTGGAAACAAATGTAATTGCACAATGGTTTTCATTAAACTTGATTAAACTGAGATTCACTCACCAGTATTTCCCACTGACAAAATGTTTTTTTTAAACGTGTTTTAGGTAACAATATGTGAAAGTCAAATAGAAGTCAGCTGGACAGCACTGAAGGCTTGGAAAAGTGGCTATAAAGTTACCTAAAATAAATAGATATTTTTATTAAATAAAATAAGATTTATTCCTATGAAAATGTGTGTACTGAAAACTTGGGTTTTATCCCATGTGTTTAAGATTATGAAAGCGTGGTATTTTACTCTGATAAAATATTTCCTAACTTCGGTCCTGATGTAATTTCCGCTGCCAAAATGGATAAGAACCAGATGCCACCAAAACTGGCCGCGACCGCCCGTTCCCGGGTAGCTAGGGGACGTGGGTTGCGACAGAAGGTGGTATCAGAGCTAAGCCACTGATTCAGCCACAGAAGTGTTCTGCTGACACCAAAATTTATTTAAAAAGTGTTAAGAAATAAATTACGGAAATACAATTTGTTTTTTATTGTTGTGTGTTATTTGACTATTTGTTAGTTTACAGTATGAGCGACCAAGGACCATCCGACGCGTATTGTCAGTTGTCTGGTTCGCCTAGAAGCGAAGGCGCCTCTTCACAGCCTGCCCTTTCTGGGTATTCTGCTTATACTGAAGAAGGAATATTCGTGTTTAAGGCTCAGTCTGAAGAGCCATTCCCTCAGAAAAAGAGAGGATGGTTCAATAGGGGAGCACATGAACGTAGGAAGCGAATGAAAAAGTTACAAGAACAGAGAGTACTAGCAGCAGCTAAAAGAGAGACAGATGCCCATACACAGGATATGCTTAATAGAAGCCTAGCCAATTTCCGTATCCTAGCAACCATTGTAGTTGATCCTAACCTGGAGCAAATGCTAGCACCTCAACCCCTACCACTGTTCCCTAACCAGCCAATGGAAATAGAAAACCCTAAAAATCAAGTAGAAATGCATGATTTTAACCCGGAGGAGATACCTAGGGTACCAACACCTAATCCCTTAGACCCAAATTACGACCCATGGTGGGATGACAATAGGGACTATGTGCAACGTTACCCGATTCCAGAAGACATGCCCATGCCGAATCTAGGAGCCTACCCAGGTTTGGACCCTGTAGATCCCTATTATGATAACGATGTATTTATTAGGGAAATTTTAGAGAATCCTTATCCATACCAGGCACCCACACCCCCATATCAGGAACCCGCACCCCAGATTCTGAACCTAGTCCCAGAACCTGCACCTCTAATGAGTGTAGAAAATGTACAAGAACTTAGGACCTTCGGTGAGGAAATTTTAAAAAATAACGAAAGGATGAGACAGGTGGGAGAGCGACTCGCCTGGAAGTATGACGAGCGCAATATGAATTTCTAGATGAATCCATATCCATGAATGTGATGGTGAAAGTGGTAATAATAACATAATAATAATATATAATATGTGTGCATGAAAAAAAAACTACGGATGCCTACTACTATTAGTGTAATTTTATGTCAGTGGGTATTGTAATTTTTTTTCTAGTGTTGGTTTGTAGTAGATGCATATATATGTATATATATAAAGAGTAAGTCGCAATGCTCGACGTTTTTGATCAACATGCGTGTTGTGTGATTGACTATATTAAATATTATTTTGTGATATTAATATGTGGTAAATGTTTAAAATTCAGATGGACAACGAAGTGAATCAGGAAAACCAAAAGAATAATAACTAGAACGCCAATAACCCGATTAATGAGAATCCAAACAACAATAGCAATGGAAACCAAGTGGATAATAGTGCCGTTCAACACATAGTGGCACAAGGAATCATAGATGCAATGCCATTTATTATCCAAACAGTTAGGGAAGCGGATAATAAAAGTAAACATAGCATTAAGCGACCAACTGAACCGGAACACAGCGTGAACAATGGACCCGTACTTCAAGCGCCCATTCCCAAAAGAAGAAGAACCATACCTTATGGTTGTTCTTACAAAGAATTCTGGTCTTGTAAACCAATGGAATTCTCGGGCAATGAAGGGGCCATTGCAACTCTACGCTGGATAGAAAAGACTGAAGCTGTTTTAAAAATAAGCAAGTGAGCGGAAGAAGATAAGATAATGTTTGCTTCTATTCTGTTCAAGAACTCAGCCTTAGAATGGTGGAACACTATCCTTCAGTCTAGGGGAAGTGATAGAGTTTATAACATGGAATGGGAGGAATTTAAAAAGATGGTAGAAAGGAAATTCTGCCCTCCCAATGAAAAAGAACAGATAGCAAATAAATTCCTAAACCTTAGGATGACTAGAGAAGATAGTAAGGGTTATACTACTACCTTCTTTGAATATGCTAGAATAGTACCTACCCTTGCATCACCTAAACCAATATTAATCTCCCATTACATTTGGGGATTAATTGGGGAGATTAGGCACGTAGTCAAGGCAGCTAGACCTCAAACCATAGAAGAAGCTGTAGAACTAGCAAACACCTTGACAAATGAATTAGTTCGTACGCGAGAAGAAGACCAAAGGAGGAACCTAGCTAAAAAACTTACCCAGGAATTTTGTTATGGAGATTCCAACCGTAGGAACGTAGGTTCTACCTCTGCACCTTACTGCAAGGCTTGTAAGAAAAAGCATTCGGGAAAATGCTTCACTTACTACAATTTCTGCAAGCTACCAGGACACAGGGAAGATGATTGCAGGAGGAAACCTAATAATGGAAGATGCTTCAACTGTGGAGAAAAAGGTCACATCAAGCCAAATTGTCCGAAACTAGTTCCAGCCATGGGCAATACGACTACCAAAAATGCTAGAGCATTTGTTCTGACGGCAGATGAAGCCAAGATGATCCCGGACGTGATAGCCGGTACGTTTTTTGTTAATGATGTTTTTACTAAAGTATTATTCGACTCTGGTGCGAACCAAAGTTTTATTAATACTTCGTTTTGCAAACTTCTAAATCAATCATTAACTAAACTCTCACAAGATTGTCTAGTAGAAACAGCGAATGGGGAAACCATTAGAATTTCTGAAATCTTGCAGGGAGCAAGAATAGAAATTTTAAATCAAAAGTTTATTGCAAACCTTTACCCAATGAATCTGGCAGGATTTGATATAGTGTTAGGGATGGATTGGTTAATAGCCAATAAAGCCAGTATTTTATGTGATCAAAAGTCAATTCAAGTAAACTCACCAAAAGGTGAAAAGATCAAAATTAAAGGAGATAAACCCTCTAGATCCACGAAATTCATCTATGTGATGAAAATAGCAAGTTGTATAAGAAAAGGATCTATAGTGTATTTGATTTCCATAATCACTAACACTAAAGGAAAAGAATTAAAAGATATTCCGGTAGTATCTCAGTTTTTAGATGTATTTCCAGAAGAATTACCAGGACTACCGCCAGACAGAGAAGTTGAATTCAAAATCCATATGCTACCAGGGACATTACCAATCGCCAAAGCACCCTACCGCTTGGCACCACCAGAAATGCAGGAACTGAAGAAACAATTAGACAAACTGCTGGAGAAAGGATTCATACAGCCAAGTTCATCGCCATGGGGAGCACCGATTTTATTCGTTAAAAAGAAAGACGGATCGATGCGTATGTGCATTGATTACCATGAATTGAACAAGGTCACAATTAAGAACCGGTACCCATTACCAAGAATCGATGATCTGTTCGACCAGTTACAAGAAGCTCGATTTTTCTCGAAAATCGATTTAAGATTAGGATATCATCAATTAAAGGTACAGGAAGAAGACATTCCTAAGACCGCGTTTAGAACAAGGTATGGCCATTATGAATTTATTTCCATGCCATTTGGTTTAACCAATGCCCCAGCCGCATTTATGGACATGATGAACCGAATATGTAAGCCATATTTGGATAAATTCATAATTGTCTTTATAGATGATATTCTTATCTATTCTAAAAGCAAAGAGGATCATGCAAATCATTTGCACGCACTTTTAAGTTTATTGAGAAAGTAAAAAGCTGTATGCAAAATTTTCAAAGTGCGAGTTTTGGTTAGAACAGGTACAATTTCTTGGATACTTAGTCAACCATGAAGGAATTCATGTGGATCCCACCAAGATCGAGGCGATTACCAAATGGAAAACCCCCTGAGTCACCAACCGAGGTTAGAAGTTTCTTAGGATTGGCCGGTTACTATAGAAGATTTATTCGAGATTTTTCTAGTATAGCCATTCCCCTGACTAAGCTAACCTGTAAATCTGTTAAGTTTGAATGGGGACCAAAACAAGAAGAAGCTTTTAGAATTCTTAAGCAAAGATTAACCAATGCACCCATACTAGCGTTACCAGAAGGAACTAAAGATTTGTAGTCTATTGTGACGCTTCTAAGTTAGGTTATGGATGTGTATTAATGCAACGCCAAAAAGGTTATGGCTTACGCATCTAGACAACTTAAGAATCATGAAGAGAATTGTTCAACCCATGATTTAGAATTAGGAGCCATAATTTTTGCCCTTAAGATTTGGAGACATTATCTTTATTGTAGTAAGTTTACCATTTACACTGATCATAAGAGTTTAAGATACGTCTTTGGACAAAAAGAACTGAATATGAGACAAAGACGCTGGATGGAAATTCTTAGTGATTATGATTGTAATATTCAGTATCATGCGCGAAAGGCAAATGTAGTAGCTGATGCTTTAAGCCGAAAGTATCATGAAAAACCAAAAAGAGTGCATTCTCTTAAGTTAAATCTACAAATAGATTTAAATGATCAAACTAGAGAAACGGCGTTTAAGAAACGGCGTCTTAAATTCATCCCATGTGATAGATTTAGCCGCATCACTTCCAATTTCTTTCTTCTTGTTATCCCACTAATCTTTCGCTTGATTCCTCAATTGACCCGTACCATAGGCTACGTAGTCATCTGTATCACAATGGGTCCTTTCAAACAATCCTTCGATGTCGCTTAGCCATCGTTGGCATACTATCGGGTCAACCTCCCCATTATAGACTGGCGGTTTGCACGCCATGAACTCTTTGTATGAACAAGGCTTCCGTCATCCGGACTTTTCCTTTCTTAAATTGGCATTATCTTCCAATTTCTTGATTCTCTCATCCACTACTGATAGTACCGTGTTTTGGATCTTATCGATAAAACCGGACAAACTATTTTTGATTGCCTTTCCAACTTCCTCGGCAATCACTTCTCTCATTTGCTCGGTGACTCTTGGCACCGCATCGTCGTTACCTCCATCCGTCATCTTTAATACTGAAATGGTTGCATTCACCGTTAAACATTTCATTTATAACATATGATTTACTTGCTTTGGTTTAATCAAGTTCGTAACTTGCTTCAACCGTTCTTGTTTAATGCACTTCCCGTGTTTGAGTGAGTTTACACACTCTTTTCGTGCATTTCAATTCATGTTTCATTTCTATATTTACTAAATCTACATAAAACAATTAACTCTTACCGGATTCTTGATCAAGCTTGAACCTAACACACTTTATTAACAACCTGGCGCTCTGATTACCAACTTGTAAGACCCATCTTAAAATAACAAAATTAATAATAATTAACACGCATTTAGTACAAAAATTTCGAGTTTACAAAAAGTTTCATAGTTTTACGATCATACTTTATCATAACATTCAAGTCATCATCCTACTAGATAAACTTTCAAAACATAATTTCAAGTGTTTACATGTTACTAAAACAAAATAGATAAAATGCGGAAGCTTTGTTTGGTGCGTTCGGTTCTTGATAGTTGCTTGATCGCCATCCGGATTAAGTCTGTCATCACCTAAGGTCAAAACCAAATAAAAGATTAGTTTTGACACCTTAAAATCAAGAATAACAAGTTCCATGGTTAAACAAGGAGAAACAAGCAAAATTTCAGCGAGATGGGACAGTCGCGTCGCGCGACGGAGGCTGGCCAAGCCGTCGCGGCCGCCACCGCCGTCACGTCGCGCGACGTTGATTCTATTTGGCCGTAGTGTGGCGCGACCATGTGTTTTTGACAGAAGGTTTGTTGGCTGGAGCTGTATATCAGCCCAATACCATTTTTTATCATCTACAAACTTTAAATCGACATAACTTTTGACTCGGGCGTCCGTTTTAGCCGATTCTTTTTCCCATGCGACCGTAATAAAATTACGGACCCGTTTATCAACGCATCTCACATAAATTTTCAGTTTAAGAACAATTGGCCTTTAATTTGGCTCTTTATTTATTTGACCCGTTTGTCTACATGTACAACAACTTGTTTTATTGTCATCTCATGTCTACGACTGATTTACCCAATCCCGGGTTGTCCCACTATAGCGTTTCGCTCCCGTCAAGAGGGACACTTATGTAGTAATCATCATGCTTGTTTTCAAGGATTTAAACATGCTTATCTAAATCATTTGACAAGTAAAAATTCCAAACTTTAATCCCTCTACAAGGGTTCATGTTTTTGCAACAAGTCAGTGTGTCCGCTTCATGGCTTACGCTTTGTTTATGACCAATCACAAGTGATGGTTATTGACTTCGACATTTACAACTCAACTTGTTTTGACCCGTTTGGATGCCGAATGGAGACCACCATTTCAAGACATTCCAAACTCTATTTCTAACACATGTTTTGACCCGTTTTATTTGTCTAAGGCACTTCGTCACTTCCGTGACTTAACGGGTTTTCCTTTTTGGCTAAATTCCAATACGAGTAACTAGAATAAATAAATAACATAATGTAACGAAACCATAGGTCGCGTACCTTTAGAGCACTCCCTTCAAACGTGTATCACCTCCGGCTTGTCTGCTTGACGATCCGGATTCTTTACCTAAAGAGTTCCATTCACAACACATGTTAGAACTCTTTTACATTCGTTAATGCATAATCCATTATGATATTCGAATCTGCGTTTTCACCCAATCTTTAACATTTTTATCCTCATTTAGGCGCGGGCCAGATTTCATACTATTAAAATTTGAGCTCATTACTATCAATTTAATCAAGATTTAAGCACTCTTTCATCAATTCAAGTAAATTTTCATCAATCCAAAACCCATTTAGCTCATGAGTACGAGGTCATGAATTCATAATCATATGCATCAATTCATCAAGTAAATGGCTAGGGTTTAGTCCTAGACCTAGTTTCATTCTCAATTTTATTCATACAACAATCATGCAGGCTCAAATTCAAAACTCATGAATTCATATAAAATTTGAAGTGGAACCAAATATCAAAATTTCACATACCTTACGATCCCTTCATCGTGGTGATCACTAATATGTATTCAGATTTCGATTTAGACTTGATTTAGGCCTCCAATTTGAGAGTTTTTGTGAAATTTAGGGTTTGAAAGAAACCCCCTGGTCGCCCTTCTCTTATGTTCGAACTAAACACACACACATGTGTGTGTGTTTGTTGGGTTATTTGTTATTTTAATCATTCAGTTTCAGTTTTTACTAATTTGGTCCCTCAACTTTTATTTCACTTATAATGTAAGTGCTTTAACCTTATTGTAAGTCACCCCTAGACTCGTAACTAACTGGGTTATAAATTCCTAGTTAGTAAATTCTTGTTTGATTAATACTTTATAATAAAATATAAAGTTTTTATATTTTCGGGGTGTTACAAGTCCACACCCCTTAAAAAGGTTTTCGTCCCTGAAACTGGATTACGTACCAAATAATGTAGGGTAGAGTCGTTGCATTTCCTTTTCGGATTCCCATGTGGTATCCGAACCCTTCCGGTGTTCCCATTTAACCTTTACTTGGTTGATTTCTTTGTTTCTTAAGATTTTCACCTTACGATCCAGAATCGCAATTGATCGGAGTGTCGCGCTTCGGTCAAAGAAAATATTTATAGTCCCAAATTACCCTTAACAAATAGCTAGTGGTTGTGAGGGGTCGAACCACGAAGAGTATGTGGTTTGTGTATGGAATTGATTGAATTATGAAGGTTGTCACTATTATGAAGCTTGCTAAGATATATTTTTGTATTTTTGTTTAATTGGAAGATGTGAATTAGAATTACTAGAATGATTTAATGGATTAACTACTAGCGATTAACTAATTGCAAGAACTGAAAATGATTGATTGAACAATAATAAGAAAACAAGGTTCACACCCGGTTTCAACTAATGTAAGACTTAGGGTTACTATGTATTTTAATTAGCTTTACTTGAAATAGATCATTAACGGGTCACAATCACAAAGCTTAGGTGTCAATCGCTATCAACGTTGTAACCAACGGACCATGATACACTTCGTTACTTTAGACTAGCAAATCCTACCAAAAGACAAGGCATAATACGTGTATTCATTTCACAAAGTAAAATTTAATCATTCACTCGACAGTTTGCAAATTCAATACCAACGTAGGACAATTGTCTAAGATTCAAATGCAATTCAAGTTGTCACAAAACAATTAACAAAACATAATAAACCCTAAACCTTACAAAAGTCTACACCGGGGTGAAACCTCCAAGAAATTAGCCGAGCATGATCGAAGAAACTTGATCACCGGATGTTAGAAACGTGAATTGGTCGTGAAGCTTGAGGATGAATGGATGGATGAAGATTAGGATTTTGGATGAGTGATGATGGTGAATGGGTGAGTGGATTGATGGAACTAGGGTTTGGAATGAAGAAGATTATGGTGATTTGTTCTTGATTCAGGATGTAGGAACGATGGTAGATGGAATGGTAGGTGAAAGATGGATGAATGATGGCTCCAAGATGAAGTTCTAAACTCAAAATATTGTGTAACTCCCGAATAATAGTCAACAACCCTCTTTCTAACTCGTTCCTACACCCATTAACAACAAACAGCGCGTGACCAATATTGAGGGACCGTCGCCGACGGCCTGAAGCCCCGTCAGCGACGGTGCATGCTTTTGTTTATTCATCCGACGATTAATCTTGCTGTCTGCGGACATTCTGGCGACGCAAACATCCAATGATCGTCGGTGACGGCCCCTTTGGGCATCGGCGACGGTGACCAGAAACTGTCTTTTTCTGTTTTCCGCGTTCCTTGTCCCCGGTTGACCCGTTTCGCTTCCCGGTGGTTCGTTTTTCATCCGGGTGACCCGTAAAGCTCCCGAAAAGCTCCTTAAACTCTGCTATACCTGCAAAACAAGCATCTAATCAAAAGTAGGCTATTCAGAATTAAAACATGTGTAAAAACATCAAATTAAGCAATTACGATCACCGGTTTTCGACCACGTATCACATCCCCACACTTGTCTTTTGCTTGCCCTCAAGCAAATCTGTTTTTCACTTTCACGTGGGTCGAACAACGAATACACTCCCCATTCCCGAGACGAAGGTTAAGGTCCAATGTCATGCTAAAGTTCAAACTCTTTACAATTTTCAATGTATTTAACAGTAATGTGATTTCATTTGCACAAATGGTTACCCAAGATTAACCCGCCCATGAAACCAACAATTCATGCACATCCTTCACAATGTTCTCTCCACTCGGCTTGTAAATTGGCTAATATTTATAATGTATTAGCACTTCAAGGAATATTCACTCAAAACCGATTAGAACATATACCCGCATAAGCTTGCAACTCAATCATTCTCCACTATTGATCACGAATACTAAGCACAAGTCATAAGGTCTTGTAAGGGTTGTAATGGGGCTAGGCTAAGGGTAGGAAAAGGATATTTAGAGTGGCTAAGGCGATGAAAATTCGATTTTTATTACAAACCACTAACCTAAACAAAACTAAATATAAACATCAACTATAAGGCAACAACTTTCGCCTTTTATTCAACAACTACTAACACATCTTTTTGTGTTTTTTCTCAATGCCTTTTCAACTCTTTTTCATAACATTTTCTGATGATTTTTTTTAACAATAAAAAACAACTATACAAATACGATTCCTATAATCGAATTTTCATCACACGGATTAAAAAGAAAAGATTTAACGGTTATGGGCTAGAGGGTAGTCAAACGAAAGGTCTAGGCTCAAAATGGGCGACTAGGGGATTTATTTGGGTAAGGATAGATAAATGGTTTTAAGAGAAAGGGTTTACCTAATGCCTTAATCATTCTCGTGCTTGTATTCGTTCTATAGTCTCAAACGTATCAAAAGTTGCAAATTCTACAATATATGACTAATGGTCCACTCAAACAAAGAAACATAGGTATGTAATCTATGATATAAAGGTGGCTCAAAACCTCACATATCTAAAAGGGTATGGTATGCGACATGCATAAAATACTAGTTTCTTAGGCGAATTATTCCCAAATAACCACCCGCTAAATACTCGTCATGCTATTAACTTGAACTTGACCATGACAAAAGACCAAATGGGTTGTGACATCCCTCGTTAACTTAGTTACTTGTGCTTTTAAGATCGCTTTTGAAACAAGACATTTTGATAAATTTTTGAAATTCCCCCTCATCCCCACACTTGAGGTAAACATTGTCCTCAATGTGTAGTGTTTAAATGAACGGGTCAAAAACGAAAATTTTTACTACTCCCCCATTCCCACACTTGAAGTACATATTGTCCTCAATGTGTAAGAACTAGAGTATTAAACGCACAAGGGATGTGACACGGCTAATTCCCCCAAAATTTCACCCCGGAAAAAAATAATATACAATTTACATTCCACTTATTTGCTAACTAAAAATCAGAAGTAAAAAGAAACATATGCACCTGATTTTGAGCTCATTCCTCATGTGCTCCTCTTCTCTTCATGAAAGTGGTTGTCCCACGAACCCAATGTGCCTACAAATCTTAACCCTTGTGTAGAAGCATGCTTCTCACAACCATTAAAATTTGTTAGTTACCTAGTTCTACCACTTTTATGAAATTATTACCAAGTCATACATTATTTTACTTTGATTTCTGTGGAAAATAATTTACAACAACAACAAACCTAACTCACTTTCGTAGGAATCACGGTTGCATTTAGCTTATGCAACAAGCCCTTTTAAACCCCCCAATAGCTTGGGAGGACGAGAGGTCTCGTGAGGGTTATATAGGGAACACACCCACAAAGTTCATTTAACTAGGCAAAAATTTAAATGAAACAAAATAAAAATAACGAAAATGAAATAATATACAACAACAACAAAAACATACCTTGCCTCTACCGCTGATATCTCTCATTAAGGTTCACTGGCGGGTTCGGCTGGTACGGATAACCAGTGAGGGCCTCAAACATATCCCTGTAGTTATCTAATGGGCTCGACTCTCCCTGAGGTGGCGGTTGGTACGGAATCAGAATGAAACTAGATCCGACTGCCTCGGGCCAATGAGGGGTTGGATCGGATGGCCCTTGCGGATGAGGAAGGTTGGGGTAATTGGTCCACCCCGAGTGTTCGACATATGGGAGACCGGCTTGATAATCTCTTTGATGGCGCTCCTGGTCATAGAGCACCTTGGCGTTATTAATCGCCATTTGGTTAGAGAAAGCCAACGCTCCCCATCGGCGTTGGTCAAACTCTCTTTGTGCGTTTTGGCGCCTAGCCTCCTCTTCTTCCCATGCCCGTATGTGGGCCCTTTCTTCCTCTTGCAACTGTAACAAGCGTTCCATTTGTGACTGTTCTAACGCTTGTTGCAGTTGTTGCTCCTCCATCTGTTTTTCCATCCTCTCGCGGAAGGATGCTTGAAAACCCCATTGCTCTTGCGAGTACGCCCCTTGCGCCTCTTCCCATTCTCTCCTGCTAGCATGGTATTCTCTCGCTTCACCAATGCCTGCTGATACATTATCGTAAACCGCTTGTTGCCCACGGGTCCACAACCGGTATGACGATATCTGCCTTTGGTTCACAAAATTTGCCACATCGGCAGAGATTTCCCTATGTTGCTTCCTGTACCTCCGCCTCGGTCCCCGCGGACCGGAAGGATCCGTTTCCTCCTCAACATCAGGCATCTCCTCATCACCTTCTTCTTCATCACCTTCTTCATCACCCTCTTTATCATTGAATCGGTAACTATCTCCTTGTTCATCTTCAACCGTGTGCAGATGGCCAAAAGCTTTCACAGTTATTTTCCAATGTCGCCTCATGGTGGCGAAGTTGAACTGATCAATGGGCTTAGACACCCACAGTGACTCTTGAGGCAATGCATTCTGCTGCAGAATCATTGCGCTAATCAACCTTGCATAAGGAATCATCTTCCTTTAAATGATTCCCTTGTATCCCATGTGTTGATCATCACAATTTGACACCACGATAGCTTGGGCGTCCCATACAACAATGCATGCAAAACCCGGCAGTCGGGTGCCTTCACTTTACCGCGATCCCTAAATCGTACCATAACATTCTCCAATGAAATGCCTTGGAGTATTTTGCCCTCCAAAGACAAATCATTTCTTGAATCTCCTGTACCCCCGGAACCTGGCAGTGTGTCCTCTAACAGTCTCAACGGATCGGCGTCATTTCTTTTATTGTCCAAAAACTGATCATACCCATAGTAGTCATAAGCTTCAACTCCAAGCGAGTCAAATCTCGCAATAGCATTAATATGCTCGAATGACATGATCATTTGGTTTTTTCCAATGTTGCCGATCAATTGCCACCTATGAGCCGGCTTATCAGAATGTTCAAAACGGAGAGTAGATAGCCATTCACAAACAGCCCCCAAATATACCCGAGTGATGATATCATCGCACCAGTCAATCACTCGCTCCCAACCAAGCTTTTCGAACTTTTGCACTATGCCGATTTTTCGAAACTCCTCGACATCTACCATACGCTCACATACCGCCCTTTCAGGTACGGGTTTTGAAATACCCGTAACCATCTTCATTTTCCACATCTTAGCTTCTAGTCGCTTATTTTGGTACCGAGAAAGAGCCTTTGTTTTTTCATCTTTCCATACCGAAGCTGACCTACTATTCTTTGCTTCTTCCCACTCCCAATCTTGTCGTTCAAGTTGCCCATCACCTTCCTCTACGTTGCTTAGTTGTTCCCAACGCCTTTGATATATCCCTGAGCCTGAACCGGCTCCCGAGGATGAACCTTGACCGGAGGTCTTTGCTTTCTTGCTTCCTCGAAACATGACTACAATCAAAAGACAAAAAGAACGACAATTAGTATACCTCAAACCTTCAAACAATCTCAAACTCTGAACATAATATGCAATGTTGAATTTTAATCAAGAATTAGATGTAAAATCGCATTTTTAAACTTCCAAAGTCGCTCATTTTATCATCTATCTCAACTAAACATGTTTAATCATAAAATTTCTCAAAAATTCATGGTTTCAACAATGTTCAACATCACTACTATGTTCAATCATGCAAAAATCTAGTACAATCACATCACCAAGACTAAAACATGCTCAAATCCCACCCAAATCAAGCAAACATTCTTAAATTTTTGCTAAAACATCCTACATTATGATAAACAACCTACTCTTAAACAATATGCTTAAAATTTCAGAAGAAATCAACAATACATAAGGACATCATGCATAAATTTACTGGAATTCCATACCTTTGATGTTAGATGACAAGAAGAACTAAGAAAAAGTGTAAAGCAAGTGACTTGGATGAACACTCTTCAAAACCCTAAAAACTCACGCCCAGAAATCTTGCGAACAAGCATTGATGGAAATCGTTATGGGGGTTTTGTTCCTCTCGAAAAATCACTCAAGATAGGCTCAAGAATCACTCGATTTGGTGGAGAATTGAGGGAGTTATGGAGAAGAGAAGTTTTAGGGTTCTTAAAGAGAAGGTAGAGGAAGATGAAGTGCAAGAGAGATAGGCAGGTGTTTTCACGAGATTATTAGAATTAAGATGATGTTGGGTTGAATTCGGGTCAGATGTGCGGTGAGTAGGGAAGTTGGGTCGAGTTTAGATACCAAAATTGAGATGTGAGCTCGAGTTATAAGACAACATCTAATCAGCGTCGGCTGATTTTTTGAGGGTCGTCGGCGACGGAGGTGACTACCGTCGGCGACGGTGTGTGCATATGATCAACATAGGCGACGGCCTATGTTGCTGTCTACGGAGAACTTTGGGCGACGACCCTTTTTGAGGACCGTAGGCGACGGGGGTGTTCACCGTCGGCGACGACACCCAGATCCCTTTTTTATGAAAAGAATGAGGAATATTATGAACTTTTAATAAAGGGGCTACATACATAAAAAAAAATTCCTAAAAATTATTAAAAATCTTTTTGTGAATTTTTATAAGTTAAATTTGAAAATGCAATAGCCGTCAACGGCCCTACCACCCTCCGAAAAGTCGTGTATTGTCCCTAATACACACAATTAAGTCTAAAAACATACCTTTTGTCTTCAAGACTCATTCGTGATATCCGAACTTCACACAATCAAGAAGGTTAGTAGGAAACGAAAACAATTAACACTAAAAACACTCAAACAATGACATAAAATGTACATGACTTTACAAAACTTATTACCGGTCCTTTCAGTTGACCTCATAAGTTGGCACAGTTACCATGAAGTTTACCAACTCCACATTCTCATCTTTTTCTCATTGTTACCATCAAGGAACAGTTTAAGGCGATGCCCATTAACCGTTTGCTTCGACCCATCCTTCGGGTCCTTGATTGTAACATCTCCAAGCTTTCCGACCCATGTAATCACGTACGGGCCCATCCATTTGTTCTTGAGCTTTCCGGGAAAGTACTTAAGCCGAGAATTATATAGCCAAACCTTTTGACCCACTTCAAATTCCTTTGGCTTCAACTTCGCGTCATGTGCCCTTTTCATATCATCCTTGTACTTCGAGGCGCACTCATACGCTTCTTCCCTAAGCTTCTCCAACTCGCAAAGCTTTAACTTTCGCTCTTTCCCTGCATCGTCATATTTCATGTTAACCTCTTTAATAGCCCACCAAGCACGATGCACGAGCTCAACCGGTAAATGGCAATTTCTCCCATAAACTAAGCGATAAGGTGTAGTTCCAATAGGTGTTTTATGAGCCATTCTATAAGCCCATAAAGCATCTTTCAACTTTGTCGACCAATCCTTTCGGTAGGGTCATACAGTCTTTTGCAAAATTTCTTTTATTTGCCTATTGGAAACCTCCACTTGACCGCTTGTTTGGGGGTGGTAAGGGGTAGCAATTCGATGGTCAACACCATACCGTTTCAAAAGTTTGCCAAAATTAAATTCTTAAAATGAGATCCCCCATCACTAATGATCACTCGGGGAATCCCAAATCTAGAAATTATATTTGTTTGTACAAAATTGCAAACAACAGTATGGTCATTTGTCTTGGTGGCAATCGCTTTGACCCACTTGGATACATAATCGACCGCCACCAAGATGTATAAGTTGCCATGCGAATTAGGGAATGGGCCCATGAAATCAATCCCCCACACATAAAAAATATCTACAATGAGGATCGGTTGCATGGGCGTTTCATCCCTTTTAGACATGCCCCATAACTTTTGACATTCAACACAATTTTTAGCGAAATTAAAAGCATCCTTGAAAATAGTCGGCCAATAAAGACCACTATTGAGCACTTTGTGCCCGGTTTTGTGACCACTGAAATGGCCCCCACAAGCAAATGAATGCAAGTGCATCAAGACGCTAGGAATCTCCTCGTCGGGTATGCATCTTCGAACGACTTGATCCGGACAAAACTTGAATAAGTCCGGTTCTTCCAACATGTAGTACTTGATTTGAGATAGGAAGTGCAACCTCTTCCTTCTATCCCAATGAGCCGGCAAGTCACCTGTAACCAAATAATTGACAATATTAGCATACCATAGTAATATTCCAACTTTTAAAATTTGCTCATCGGGAAAATTCTCATTAATCTCTTCACGAGAAGAATCCTCCACACTCAACCGAGACAAATGTTCCGTAACCACATTCTCACTCCCTTTCTTGTCTCGAATCTCTAAGTCAAACTCTTGTAGCAAGAGAACCCATCGGATTAGCCTCGGCTTCGCATCCTTCTTGTCCATGAGATACCTAACTGCAGAATGGTCAGAATAAACAATGACCTTAGTACCCCATATATAAGCACGAAACTTATCCAATGCATATACCATCGCAAGTAGCTCTTTCTCGGTAGTTGTATAATTTAATTGTGCATCCAAGAGAGTCTTACTTGCGTAGTAAATATCAACCGGTTTCTTGTCTACCCTTTGACCCAACACGGCTCCCACCGCATAATCACTTGCATCACACATAATTTCGAATGGTAAGGACCAATACGGTGATTGCAAGATTGGGGCCTCAACCAACTTTTTCTTCAACACATTAAAGGCATTTTGACAATCTTGGTTAAATTCAAACGGTTGATCTTTTAGCAATAATTTACATAGAAGTTTGGTTATATCACTAAAACCTTTTATAAATCTTCTATAGAACCCCGTGTGACCCAAAAATGATCTAATACGCTTAACATTCGTGGGATAAGGTAAAGTAGAGATGACTTGCACTTTTGCACGGTCAACCTCTATCCCACGACTCGACACTACATGCCCCAACACAATCCCTTCTTGAACCATAAAATGGCTCTTCTCCCTGCTCAAAACAAGATTTTTTTCAACACATCTTTTCAAAACTTTTTCGAGTTGGTCAAGGCATGCATCAAATGATGACCCAAATATTGAGAAATCATCCATAAAGATTTCCAAAGACTCCCCCACCATATCTGAAAAGATACTCATCATACACCTTTGAAAGGTGGCGGGGGCATTACAAAGTCCGAACGGCATTCGCCTAAATGCGAAAGTACCGTATGGACAAGTAAAGGTAGTCTTTGCTTGGTCTTCTAGATGTATAGCAATTTGATTGTATCCGGAATAACCATCCAGAAAACAATAAAATTTTTTTCCGGCCAATTTCTCAACTATTTGGTTAATAAATGGCAAAGGGAAATGATCTTTGGAAGTTGCAGCGTTTAGCTTCCTATAATCAATACAAATACGCCACCCGGTTACCGGCCGAGTGGCGACCTCTTCACCTGCGTCATTTGTGACGACTTGAATACCCGCCTTTTTTGGAACTGTTTGTGTCGGGCTCACCCATTGGCTATCCGAGATAGGGTATATAATACCCGCATCTAGCCACTTCAATACTTCCTTCTTCACCACTTCTCGTATATTCAGATTCAGTCTTCTTTGTGCGTCGCGAGACAGATTCATACCATCTTCCGTGATAATCTTGTGCATCACCACCGAGGGACTAATTCCCTTCAAATCTGCAATGGTCCACCCGATAGCGGCTCTATGGATGACCAATACCTTCATCAACTTCTCTTCTTGCTCCCCGGTCAAATTAGATGCAATAATTACCGGGAGCGTGCTACCTTCACCCACACAAGCATATTTAAGATGCTTGGGTAGCACCTTCAACTCTAAAACCGGAGGTTCTTCCAATGACGGCTTCAACTTTGTGTCGATGCTTTCCGGAAGACTTTCCACTTGATGTGTCCAAGTGGGCCTTCCTTCTTTTGCTGCCATAACCTCCAATTCTTTCATCTCTTCATCCATGCTCCGATTTGTTTCTCCTTGTAACCTGTCAAACATGAAACATTCCTCTATTGTGTTTTCCTCTTCGACACTAGTGTCGCATAGAGGTATACACTCGTCAACGATGTCTGCCATGTAGCATTCGTCGCCAACTAGAGGATCCGTTAATCTTGAAAAGACATTTAACCGCAACCGATGGTTACCAAAAGTCATGTCGACCGTGCCCGATTTGCAATTAATTTGGGCATTCGATGTTGCCAAAAATGGTCGACCAAGGATCACCGTTGGTTGCTTGGTTCGGTCCAAAGAAACATAATCTAACACAAGAAAGTCCACCGGATAGTAAAAGTCCTCAACCTTGACTATTACATCAGTGACTATCCCACGGGGTAGTTTAGGGGTCAAATCGGCTAACACCACGGTGGTGTTAGACACTTGAAGTGGACCAAAATCATATTGGTCATATAAACTACCCGGCAAGATACTCACACTCGCCCCAAGGTCCAAAAGTGCCCGTGTCATTTTGAATTCACCCACTTGTATAGAAATAATGGGCGCCCCCGGATCTTGAAATTTTGGTGGAAGTGCACCCGAAAGAATTGAACTCACATTTTCGGTTAAATCAAGTTTCTTAGGAAACTTGTGAGTCCTCTTTTGGGTACATAATTCCTTCAAGTATTTAGCATATGAAGGTATTTGCTTAATGGCATCTAAGAGTGGTAAGTTAATTTTAACTTGTTTAAAAATTTTCCACATCTCTTCTTGATGTGGACCTCTTTTGTTTACCACTTTCTTAGATGGTCCCAACAAAGCTTCGGGATAAGGGGCGGTATTAACCTCCACGCCCTTTTCCCTAGCCTTTGGGACGGGACGGTCACAACGGGTGTATCTTTATTAAATTTTAAATCATCTTTATTTTAACCCGTTTGACCGTTACTACCTTCACCATCACTCGCATCTTCCACCACCCCTTCAACAAACTTGGGTGATGGTGGCTCAACACCGTTATCTACCACTCGACCACTACGTAAAGAAATTTTATTTATTGGTACCTCACGTGTGTTTTTCGAGCTCGACCCTTGATGCTTAGGGTTCACCGTGGTGTCGCTTGGAAGTCCTCCTCCACTTCCCCGAATTTGAGCCATCTCTTGAGCAAGTTGCCCCACTTGCTTCTCTAATGCTTTTTGGGATTTATCCCTCACCTGTAACTCTTTCCGCATTTTAATTTTAGTTTCTTGGTTTGAATTCCGCATTTCAGTTTTAAGTTCTTGATGTGAGTTGGTGAGAGTGCTCATAGTGTTCATGATAGCATCTAGTTTCGAATCAATCGAATTATCACCTTGGGAGTTAGATGCACCACCCCCATTACCACCTTGGTTGTAACCCCGTTGATAGTTGCTTTCACGGTGTTGATATCCTTGGGTACCACCTTGGTTGTAATTCCTTTGGTAACCCCCTTGGTTACCACCTTGACGATTATTATACGAAGACCCACCTTGACCTCCTTGGTTACCCGATTGAAAATTCGGGTTCATTTGATTCGAGGCATTACCATACCGGAAATTAGGGTGATTTCTCAGGCCCGGATGGTAAGTGTTGGAGTTCATGTCATATTGCTTCCGATCTCCATACACTTGCTTGACTTCCTCGGTGTAGTCACTCGACCCCGTTGGACATTGCTCCGCTCTATGTCCAATGTCACCACACTCTGCACACACCTCAAATTGCACCGCATTCACCTCCTTCTTCTTCATTCGAGCCATTTCCCGCTCTAAGGTAGAAATCCGATCTTTCGAGTCGAGATCGGGAAGTGATCGGGAAATGGGATGTTTCTTAGCTCGATCGGCTGATTCTTTCTCTTTCGACCGTTTGCTCATCCGCTCCAAGAACTCCCAATCATCATCTTCATGGTTACTTAGAAGGGTCCCATTGCTCGTTGATTCAAGTCGGTTCCATGTGTTGTCGTCTAGACCCCGTACAAAGCACTTGACCAACTCCCACTTCTCTATTTGATGATGTGGGCACTTTCGCATCAACTCCCTAAATCTTGTGAAGGCTTCATGCAACGGCTCGCCCGATAATTGGCGAAAAGACCTAATTTCATCACGAGCATCGTCGGTCTTTGCCATCGAATAATACTCATCTAGAAAAGCTTGTTGCATTTCTCCCCATGTGCGAATGCTATTGGCCGGAAGTGTAAGGAACCATTGCTTCGCTTTGTCTTTCAACGAAAATTGGAACAAGCGAAGTTTGACCTCCTCTAGCGCGAAGTTATGCTCCCGATAGTGTTGCAAATGGAAGAAAACTCCGCCAAATGTGTGTACGGTTCGTCGTTAGACCTTCCATTAAAATGAGGAAGTATGTTGATGTAATGTGGTTTACAATCAAACATCCTCCTCTCACAAACGATTGGTGAATCATTCTCGGTGACCACCGGCATAAAACGGTCATTCACTCCCCGTGGAGGTTGTTGACGACGATGCAGACCGTTAACTTCTTGATCACCCACTCTTCGGTTGTCCCTTCTATCATTTCTTCTTTCATCCCTTCTCTCATCCCTTCTCTCATCCCTTCTTTGATTCCTACCTTGGTTACCTCTTTGATTGCCACCCCCCACAAAATGAGGAATCCGGTTATGGTGAGCATTGTTGTTATCGTTGCGACCCCCACCATTCCGTGCCGTTGATAATCGTTTCGTGGTTGACGGTCGTTCTCGTAACCATCATTTCTTCCGTCCCCATAACCATAATCGTCATCCCCAACATAATTGGCATTTTGATAGCCAAATTCTTCATCTTCATATCCTCTTGCATTGTAGCCATGTCACACCCCGAATTTCCACGTGTCAACCGGTGGGCCCGGTGGGGAGTATTGTGACGTAGTTGATATCATCATAGTCAAACAACACAATATTTAAATGCACAGCGGAAGCAAAAGATATATATATTATAATCCGGATAAAAAGTAATATCCAAGTATTACAACGGAAAGTAAGGGATCCACGGGCGGATCTATAAACATTGTTCTACAGACTTTAGACGCCTAGAACTTGCAAGATTCCTTATTAACGTCCTGAGCAGCTTCCAGCCTATTACGTACTTGTACCTGTCACTTAGACTTTTGAAAATACGTCAGTTTTCACTGGTAAATACACTCAACTGACTCATTTGAAAAGTGTTTAGGAAAATTGATTTAGATGCACCAGGCACAAATTATTTTGACACTTTGATTAAAATGCACAGAGGCAAAATTAATCTTTTATAACTTGAGACAATCATATTTATAATCTTGTATACAGATTTACATGTTCGTTGTACGTTTAGGGCCCGATGTAGAAACCGAGTCAAGATTAACAGACACGCCACAAGTATAGGCCCACAAGAGTGTGAGATACCGTTATTACTTAAACAACTGTCAGGTGTATGCCTACACCCCGTGCTTAAGACGTGGCCATTTTATAATACAATGATGTCAAGGATATCCGGGACATGTTCATTAACCCCTAAAGGCTTTTATTTCAAACAATACAGATCAAACCGGGTTACCTCAATAATTTAATCACAATCCGATTAAATATTCAATACCCGACCAAGCGGTATCATTATACCGTATCCCAAGCCCGTATAGGGAAAATAAGTTAAGAGTATTTACCTGAGCTAGCTCCTGTCTTAAATAGCATGAATAATAACTCAGCCGTATTCACTTAAGTAAGCGTAGGTACAATTTACCGGAAGGCTCTAGTCTGGAATGATGGTATAAATAACCAATTAGAATGCTAACGCGTCTTTAATTAAGCCTACGCTTAGACCGGTTAGTCTTAAAGAAATATACGGTTCAGACGCACAATTAGGCGAAGGCCGGATAGAATGTGATTTAAACTTGACAAGTTCAGAGACTTGTTTACTATGGGTATTCCATACACATTCTGGATTTTGAGACAAAACCATTAAGGTTTGACCCGTTTCGGCTAATTTATGTAAACTTGTTACACAAACCGAACCGTACGCGTAATAAGCGTGACGGGTATTCGTGAGAGCCATATACAGGTCTCCTAAGTTAATTATGCCTCAAATATGTTGTGACATCAGTGAGATGTCTTTCATTATGCCCGAAATGAATTTAAACACAAACTATGCCCCGTAGGGGTATTTTGGTAATTTCACATAAGTCGAAAAGCACAAAACTGAAGTCTGAGTTTATCAACTTTTGCTTACTGTTAAAATGTTATAATTTGCCTCAAACATCAGTAGGTATCAACCCTTGTATGTTTAAAAATGGTTTTAGTACATACTATGCGTTAAAAACGCTTATTAAGGCGATTGGAAGCCATTTCCGGGTTCGATACTTAAAGCTGATATTTTTATTATTCCAGAAGGCTTAAAATAATTTATTTATCATGTGTGATCAGTAGCGAAAGGGTTTGGAGTTGTTTAGATATGTAAAACTCATTTTATGGCCCGTAAGGGCAAAACCGACAATTACAGGATTAAGCCTACGACTATAAGTTATGCTCAGCCTAAAATTTATTAAAAATCTTTAAAAATCCCAAAATAATATATTACATCAGCGGGTAATAAGTTTGATATCAAAAAGTAGGCTTAGATAGGCCATACGCTAATTATGTCGTTTAATTAACATAAAGCTTTCAATTTACGCTAACGAGCATAACTCTTAAACTACACCTCAAACTGATGTCAAACTTTTCGTACAAGTTTATATATCAGTGACTAAGGTTTCTACCTTTTTATATTTTCAAAAATCACGCTTTAAGGTGAAAAGGGCATAATGGTCAATATATGAGCAACTAACGGAATCATGCTTATAAATAGGTTAATCAAAGAACCATGGTGTATAATCACAGAGGGTTATACTAGCATGTTACCTGGTCCAAACGAAGCTCTAAGGTATTTCTAAATCATACCAAAACGGGTCAGAACTGAAGTCAAAGCAAAAGTCAAAGCTTTGCGACTTTTGGTTCCGAACCGGGTCTAAACAATAAATTGTCGGATCAACAAGCTTAGATCAGTTCTTTAACTTATTACCAAGCTATATGAGTGAAAAAACAGGTTATACACCTTCTACATTGCTACTTATGCGTTAAATCGAAAATCTAGCTTCTGTTGACTTTTTATAAACAACTTTGACCCGACATTTGACCTAGATAGAGTGGGAATCAGAGGGTGCCCTTTTAAGGGTTTATAGCCCACATGATTACCAACTTATAACTACCTTTGATTCAACAAATGACTGGACCAATAGTGATTAATCATTAAGTCAACCGTTAATTACGACGGTTTGACTTCTAGGCTATAACTAAGCGAAAACTCAACAAGAAAAGGTCAAGCATGCTTACCAAGGTCCTATGCACGAAATGAGAAGACTTGAGCCTGCTTGGGAGCTCCAAGAATGACCAGAAGTGCAAATGAAGGTGTGAGGAACAATGTTGCATCTTCATGGCCTTTTATAGTGGATTTTGATCCACAAATTGTTGACAACTAAGTCTACTATTGACCACAATCTTTCTACAAGTGTCCCTAAGTGTCTAGGGTTGATTAGGGGTCTCTTGGAAGGGTTTAAAGGCATTACATGGCGTTTAGAAGGCTGAACAGGCAGTTGTGTGATGTTTCTGTTACTGGACGTCTGACGCGGCCCGCATGGGTTTTTAGCCAACCTTTACGCGGGCCGCATGGCCCTTCTGATCAGATTTTATATTTTTAAATTTCCACATTTTTGTCCCTTGGCTCTTCGAAAGGGCAACGAAGCTTATTTCTTGCAATTTGGCCCTTCTTATTTACTCACAAGGGCTTAAAGACTTGTACCTACTTTGCCAAGTCCCTGGACACCTCCGGTTAACCCGAAAAGTCCTAACTTTCAATGTTAACGCTTTAACCCCTCACTTACGAATTTGATCATAACTTTCTCATACGATTACGAAACTTTATGAAATTTATATCGTGCATTCTAGTGAGCATAATTAACCGTTACAAAGCTTCGGGTTTGTCAAAAGGTCACTCAGAGGTATAACTTAAACATGTTGACACATTTAACCCCTATAGTTCGTAATCTCTCACTTTTTGCTTCGCATGATCCATGATTTATTCGTTTGATGACATGAACCTCATGTAGGGTTATTATGAAGTATATTTACTCACTATTGACATTTAGAACCCGTATTTTCACATACTTTCCATGATTTTCAATTTTAATCCTTTCAGCACATTCTTTCACACGTTCAATTTATGACACGTGTCAACGCATTATAGGACGTGAATTTTCGAGGTGTTACATCCTCACCCCCTTAAAAGAAATCTCGACCTCGAGATTTGTTAAGGTAAGGGAAGTATCTTCTACCTTATATTGGGCTTAATCTTCCCCAGTACCTTTGAGCCTCTAAGGAATTACAATTGACCTTAATAATAGGCACATGCATCTTTTTGGAGCTTCCAATCCTGTCGATCCTTAATCAAAACAGGTTGCTCATACTATCATAGTCCTGCATATCATTATGTGATAGCGCCTTTCAATTTACTGGTGACACGTCGCTAAATCATTAGTGGGGATCACATCGTGCGTTCCACCAAGCCCTTAATTAGGTCTCAGCTCGTAAGCTATTTGATCTTGATACATTCGATTTCCTTCGAATGATTCCATATACTCGGAGCTTAATTAGCCCGATGACTTAACAATTTGGTACACCCTACCTGGGTGATATCTCTTGTTGAACCTTATTCCTTAACAGGAAATAAATTCTAAATTTTCTGCCGAACACTGGCATCTTACAGATGATTATGAATTTGCGTGATCTTATTGGTCGTTTCTAATACAACTTTCAGATCCTGATGATCGGACTTACCAATCTATTGTCCTATCAATGGACGTTTAATATTCCATCTATACAAGGTCTTCAAAGGAGCAGCCTTGATGCTTATATATCAACTATTATAGAAAGTTTATCTTAAGGTGAGAGGGTTATTCCAACCATTCTTAGAACTATTCTTAAGGGATAGCTAATCCTTATAGCTAGTTGGATAACTCGACGATCCTGAGTAGCTGATGGGAATTCTAAATCATTGCCGCCTAATTAGGGTTGCGGTATTAATGCATAAGCAAAATGAACCGTCTTTCGTAATTAACTGTATCGAATTCACAGAATATTAAATTAGGCTATATGAATCCCTTATCTTAAAATTTACTCAATCAGGTCTTTGGTTATTCCATAATTAGCGTGGAGTCCTTACCACATTCTAACCCTAGGCGGGATGTGAATCTTAACTCTACTTGCCTCTTGGGAGGTGAACAGGGTATTCAAGATACAAGGAGGTTATGGAGATTTTCCGAATCCTAGGCTCCAGTTCATCCATCCTTTCTTGTGTCAAATGAGTGACTCATGTACGAGTCCACAAATTTAATCAAAGGCACTTACTTGAAAAGAAAATTTTCCACTTTCTAGATATCCTCCTTGAATACTACTGGTTGACTTTGGTACCATGTGCTTATTTGAATATCCTTGTGGTCCCATGCATTAAACCCCCATACTGATCAGGCATGGAAGCAATCTATGGAACATATCAAGATACACGAATCCTCATATGGCGCTTTCGTCATACCATTTGGTATTCGAAATCAATGGAGACCAAAGGGATATGAATTTTATAGGATGTTGTACTTTTATCTGGAGAGAGGATACATTAGGACATTATGATTGAAGATTTCCGACATGAATAGAAGGAATGGTTCCTGTTAATTTTCTACCCGTAGGTTTTACCTTATGCTTAATATATAGGGTTTTATGAAACGTTTTTAAAAGCTTGCTATACCTATCGTTTATGAAGGATTTATTGGTATCCAATCCAAAATAAAACTCTTAGCATTTAAATTTCTGATAGAAATTAGGGAAAGTACCTGAGGCCATTATTTATGAACTAGCTCAGGTATTTAGGCGCTTTCATTCTTTAGGCTTTCCTTCTTTAGCCGCATTTCCTTTGACATATTTAGGGCACGTGGTCTTGATGTGGCCTTTCTCATTACAGCCGAAGCAGACTGCATTCTCCATGCCCTCGTAGTCCATCGTTTTATGTTCCCAAGATTTGCAGATCCCACAAACCCTTGGTTGTGATCGGGACCTTAGTTCGAACCTGCACTTTCCATAATGGTGTTTCTTGCAGGTCTTGCATACTGGTTTCTGGTTGGACTTTTGTTTGTTCTTCTTTATAGAGCTCTGGGAGTTATTTTCCTCCCTTTTCCT
Source organism: Helianthus annuus (assembly GCF_002127325.2). NCBI lineage: Eukaryota > Viridiplantae > Streptophyta > Magnoliopsida > Asterales > Asteraceae > Helianthus > Helianthus annuus. The sequence goes on from NC_035436.2 coordinate 169,397,940, forward strand.
TTTTAGCTTATCTTTTGCATTTGAGGTATGAACAAGGTCCTCCTTATGAGTAAGGAAATGTGGTCCTAGATAAAATTGGGCGCGAGTAGCCTGGGGCTCCTTGAACTTTTTCACAGCCTTCCCAACAGCTGCGTTTATCATTGTTTGAAGAACATCTTCGGAAATTCTAAGGCTCACAATCGTAGCATCATCGGCATGTGTCACATCATTCATAACACGATCGACGGCTGTCCCATCTGAGTTTGCCATTTTCGATATTGGTCCCTAACACCAATAAAATAATTTCTTAGCTGCAATCCAACAACTGCTATTCTTTATCCTGATGGCCTTAATATATACTAACCATGGTATTTATAGACCATATAGGCTAATATAGTACTAACATTCTCAATGAATGTTATTTAATATATATTCATTATGTTTAGCCTAGGTCACGAAAGATCATCAACGGCATTTAAGGTTCGGGCCCAATTCATCATCTTCTTGACAGGGGATCAAAACATCACCTCTGTCTTTATTATATTGACGAATTTTGGATAGCTCGAAAGCTTGCCATAAGGATATCAGAAAAGAGTGATTCCTAATAGATACAAACATCAATCTAGGATTTGTTGGAGCGTTTTCTTAAGTATCAACGACAAATTTCCATCTCGTATCAAATGATCGGAATCCTAAACAGGCGGAGACAACAGTTCTCAACAATTATGATTCATTATAGAATTATATGTGCTAGTAGTAACTAATTTCTGCATAACTGTTTGATAAGGAAGGTACCTGCTATATATCTATGATACTGCACCATCTCCTGGGCGTTCATCCTGAAGACTCATGCGTTAGTTCTCTTGGCTTCGTCGGGCTTCTTCTGATTCCTAGGGCAGTTGGTCTTGATATGCCCCTTCTCGTTACAACCATAACAGGTTGCATCTTTTAGCTTCTTGCAATCCAGGGTTTTATGTTCCTGAGACTTGCAAATTCCACATGGTAGAGGCTGAGATTCAAATCTGCATTTCCCGAGGTGGTATTTCCTACAGGTTTCGCACTTGGTCTTCTCAACCGACTGTTGGCTGTCTCTTTTAAACCCGGAACTCTTCCTATCGGAGCGATGAGAATTCTCATCCTCCCTTTTTCTCTTTCCATCTTCAGAGGCCTTGGCAGCCATGTTTCTGACTACATCAAGTGTAAGAGATAGCGACAGGTCTGCCGCTGACCTGAACGTAGCAGGCCTTGAGGCCTTAACACTGGCCTTGATTTCTGGGGCTAAACCCCCAATGAAGCGAGCAATCCTCTTAGGTTCTGGTGTTACTAGGTAAGGGACCAGTCTGGACAGGGTATTGAAATTGGTGAGGTAAGCTTGACAATCTAAGTTTGTCATAACCAATGATAAGAAATCTGACTCGATCCTCTCAACCTCGTGTTACGGGCAGTAGTTCTCTATAATGAGAGCAACAAACTGTTCCCATGACATGCTGTAAAGTGGGATCTTCCCAGCGGCTTGAATGAGAGCTTTCCACCATGCCAGTGCCTCTCCTTTGAACGATTGGGACACATACTTTACTACATCCCTTTCAGCACAACCGCTGATGTCCACCACCGTGTCCATCTCATCCAACCAGGTCATACAATCTACTGCTCCCTTTTCCCCAGTGAAATCTCCATCTCATCCAACCAGGTCATACAATCTACTGCTCCCTTTTCCCCAGTGAAATCTCGGGGTTTACAGGAAACAAAGTACTTATAGGTACAAGACTTGGTATGTGGTTCATTATCGAACACCGGCTTCTTGGATGGAACACTGTGTCCATTTGATGAATGATGATCGTCATCCTCCTTTGGTCCTTCATTCTTAGAAGGCGACTTGTTATGAGGCTCTGAATAAGTTTTAGGGATAGATTTAGAGTGGGGTACAGGTGAGGCTCGACTATGCGTCTCACTATTCTCCCTAAATCGTTCCTCCACATCTCTAGATACAGCTGTGTTAATCAGTGAACGAAGCTCTCCTTTGGTTATATTAACCCTATCATCATCATCATCGCGGTTTTCCAAAGGATGACTGTTTATCTCGTCAGAGTCAGCCATGTAGTCTTTGCTGCTACAAAAAGAAGATAGGGGCAAAGTTTATTTAGAAGCCCCCTTCGGTACTATCGTTCTTAAACGATTTATTAACCATGCTTTTAATACATATTTTAGTTAATTTGTTAAAGATAAAATTGTTCAGGATCTTTATCATAATCCTAAATTATAAGTTAGTAATAGCACAAAAGGCCTAGTCACATAGACAAGTTTAATTTACAAGCCATGATTTCGGAGAATTGAGGCATTTAAGGTTCGAATCAAAGTTCAATACCTTTTCTTGACAGGGAGTCATAAGCTACCACTGTCTTTAGTCTCGGAGGACGTTAGTCATAGCCCGTGGGCACTTCATCCATAAGGGATGATTACATAGATAAGGGGATTTAGAACAACCCTTTAAAAAAATGACTTATGCGATTTTTTTTATCGTATCACACTTTGTCGAGTATGTTAATATGCTTTCAGATATTTAACAAAATTTTGAATCTCTTAGATAGGTTCTACCATCTTGGCCATGTCTATAATGACATTTAGGCTAGGTTTTACTCTTTAGATTCTTTTTAATAATTAACGTAGAACAATCCTTAATTGGAATGTTAACGAGGATCTGAATCTAATTATGGAACTACCATCTTGGCCCTGTCTTACAATGACACATGAGCTAGGTCTTGTCCTTTTTAGATTTTGCCATCTTATTATAATGGAAGATCTTATATAATATAGGAATGATATTTTAAACATATTCGTTGCTTTAAAAATTCCAAACAAGTATATGGTTGCCCTAAACGGGACTTCTTAAGAACATGACTTGCCCGTGCAAGGGCTAATCAGAAAAATAACAAGGAAGTAATGAAACTAATTGGAATTCGTCCTATGTTCTTGTCTAGACTCAAGAATGTGCAATTGCGTAACTGAGATTAAACACAAGGGCTAGTGTTTAATTTACTCAGTGTTGGCTCTGATACCAACCTGTCACACCCCGAATTTCCACGTGTCAACCGGTGGGCCCGGTGGGGAGTATTGTGACGTAGTTGATATCATCATAGTCAACCAACACAATATTTAAATGCACAGCGGAAGCAAAAGATATATATATATATATATATATATTATAATCCGAATAAAAAGTAATATCCAAGTATTACAACGGAAAGTAAGGGATCCACGGGCGGATCTATAAACATTGTTCTACAGACTTTAGACGCCTAGAACTTGCAAGATTCCTTATTAACGTCCTGAGCAGCTTCCAGCCTATTACGTACTTGTACCTGTCACTTAGACTTTTGAAAATACGTCAGTTTTCACTGGTAAATACACTCAACTGACTCATTTGAAAAGTGTTTAGGAAAATTGATTTAGATGCACCAGGCACAAATTATTTTGACACTTTGATTAAAATGCACATAGGCAAAATTAATCTTTTATAACTTGAGACAATCATATTTATAATCTTGTATACAGATTTACATGTTCATTGTACGTTTAGGGCCCGATGTAGAAACCGAGTCAAGATTAACAGACACGCCACAAGTATAGGCCCACAAGAGTGTGAGATACCGTTATTACTTAAACAACTGTCAGGTGTATGCCTACACCCTGTGCTTAAGACGTGGCCATTTTATAATACAATGATGTCAAGGATATCCGGGACATGGTCATTAACCCCTAAAGGCTTTTATTTCAAACAATACAGATCAAACCGGGTTACCTCAATAATTTAATCACAATCCGATTAAATATTCAATACCCGACCAAGCGGTATCATTATACCGTATCCCAAGCCCGTATAGGGAAAATAAATTAAGAGTATTTACCTGAGCTAGCTCCTGTCTTAAATAGCAAGAATAATAACTCAGCCGTATTCACTTAAGTAAGCGTAGGTACAATTTACCGGAAGGCTCTAGTCTGGAATGATGGTATAAATAACCAATTAGAAAGCTAACGGGTCTTTAATTAAGCCTAAGCTTAGACCGGTTAGTCTTAAAGAAATATACGGTTCAGACGCACGATTAGGCGAAGGCCGGATAGAATGTGATTTAAACTTGACAAGTTCAGAGACTTGTTTACTATGGGTATTCCATACACATTCTGGATTTTGAGACAAAACCATTAAGGTTTGACCCGTTTCGGCTAATTTATGTAAACTTGTTACACAAACCGAACCGTACGCGTAATAAGCGTGACGGGTATTCGTGAGAGCCATATACAGGTCTCCTAAGTTAATTATGCCTCAAATATGTTGTGACATCAGTGAGATGTCTTTCATTATGCCCGAAATGAATTTAAACACAAACTATGCCCCGTAGGGGTATTTTGGTAATTTCACATAAGTCGAAAAGCTCAAAACTGAAGTCTGAGTTTATCAACTTTTGCTTACTGTTAAAATATTATAATTTGCCTCAAACATCAGTAGGTATCAACCCTTGTATGTTTAAAAATGGTTTTAGTACATACTATGCGTTAAAAACGCTTATTAAGGCGATTGGAAGCCATTTCCGGGTTCGATACTTAAAGCTGATATTTTTATTATTCCAGAAGGCTTAAAATAATTTATTTATCATGTGTGATCAGTAGCGAAAGGGTTTGGAGTTGTTTAGATATGTAAAACTCATTTTATGGCCCGTAAGGGCAAAACCGACAATTACCGGATTAAGCCTACGACTATAAGTTATGCTCAGCCTAAAATTTATTAAAAATCTTTAAAAATCCCAAAATAATATATTACATCAGCGGGTAATAAGTTTGATATCAAAAAGTAGGCTTAGATAGGCCATACGCTAATTATGTCGTTTAATTAACATAAAGCTTTCAATTTACGCTAACGAGCATAACTCTTAAACTACACCTCAAACTGATGTCAAACTTTGCGTACAAGTTTATATATCAGTGACTAAGGTTTCTACCTTTTTATATTTTCAAAAATCACGCTTTAAGGTGAAAAGGGCATAATGGTCAATATATGAGCAACTAACGGAATCATGCTTATAAATAGGTTAATCAAAGAACCATGGTGTATAATCACAGAGGGTTATACTAGCATGTTACCTGGTCCAAACGAAGCTCTAAGGTATTTCTAAATCATACCAACTTAAGGGTTTATAGCCCACATGATTACCAACTTATAACTACCTTTGATTCAACAAATGACTGGACCAATAGTGAATAATCATTAAGTCAACCGTTAATTACGACGGTTTGACTTCTAGGCTATAACTAAGCGAAAACTCAACAAGAAAAGGTCAAGCATGCTTACCAAGGTCCTATGCACGAAATGAGAAGACTTGAGCCTGCTTGGGAGCTCCAAGAATGACCAGAAGTGCAAATGAAGGTGTGAGGAACAATGTTGCATCTTCATGGCCTTTTATAGTGGATTTTGATCCACAAATTGTTGACAACTAAGTCTACTACTGACCACAATCTTTCTACAAGTGTCCCTAAGTGTCTAGGGTTGATTAGGGGTCTCTTGGAAGGGTTTAAAGGCATTACATGGCGTTTAGAAGGCTGAACAGGCAGTTGTGTGATGTTTCTGTTACTGGACGTCTGACGCGGCCCGCATGGGTTTTTAGCCAACCTTTACGCGGGCCGCATGGCCCTTCTGATCAGATTTTATATTTTTAAATTTCCACATTTTTGTCCCTTGGCTCTTCGAAAGGGCAACGAAGCTTATTTCTTGCAATTTGGCCCCTTCTTATTTACTCACAAGGGCTTAAAGACTTGTACCTACTTTGCCAAGTCCCTGGACACCTCCGGTTAACCCGAAAAGTCCTAACTTTCAATGTTAACGCTTTAACCCCTCACTTACGAATTTGATCATAACTTTCTCATACAATTACGAAACTTTATGAAATTTATATCGCGCATTCTAGTGAGCATAATTAACCGTTACAAAGCTTCGGGTTTGTCAAAAGGTAACTCAGAGGTATAACTTAAACATGTTGACACATTTAACCCATATAGTTCGTCATCTCTCACTTTTTGCTTCGCATGATCCATGATTTATTCGTTTGATGACATGAAACCTCATGTAGGGTTATTATGAAGTATATTTACTCACTATTGACATTTAGAACCCGTATTTTCACATACTTTCCATGATTGTCAATTTTAATCCTTTCAGCACATTCTTTCACACGTTCAATTTATGACACGTGTCAACGCATTATAGGACGTGAATTTTCGAGGTGTTACAAGCCATTATCCCGATTTATGTATGCCTAATCTTCATCGTCGTTCACCCGGTCATCACAGTAACCCCCATCATCCGAATTTTCTGTATGAATGCTCACATGTTCCGGGGATTGATAACCTGGAACACTATAAGGTTCGTCATCGGGGATTGCAGTTCTTAAGTCATCGATGTTGAAAAATGGGTCTTCATTCGCGGGATTGCCGCGATCACGATTACGGAAATACGTGCATATTTGTTTTTTATTGTTGTGTGTTATTTGACTATTTGTTAGTTTACAGTATGAGCGACCAAGGACCATCCGACGCGTATCGTCAGTTGTCTGGTTCGCCTAGAAGCGAAGGCGCCTCTTCACAGCCTGCCCTTTCTGGGTATTCTACTTATACTGAAGAAGGAATATTCGTGTTTAAGGCTCAGTCTGAAGAGCCATTCCCTCAGAAAAAGAGAGGATGGTTCAATAGGGGAGCACATGAACGTAGGAAGCGAATGAAAAAAGTTACAAGAACAGAGAGTACTAGCAGCAGCTAAAAGAGAGACAGATGCCCATACACAAGATATGCTTAATAGAAGCCTAGCCAATTTCCATATCCTAGCAACCATTGCAGTTGATCCTAACCTGGAGCAAATGCTAGCACCTCAACCCCTACCACTGTTCCCTAACCAGCCAATGGAAATAAAAAACCCTAAAAATCAAGTAGAAATGCATGATTTTAACCCGGAGGAGATACCTAGGGTACCAACACCTAATCCCTTAGACCCAAATTACGACCCATGGTGGGATGACAATAGGGACTATGTGCAACGTTACCCGATTCCAGAAGACACGCCCATGCCGAATCTAGGAGCCTACCCAGGTTTGTACCCTGTAGATCCCCATTATGATAACGATGTATTTATTAGGGAAATTTTAGAGAATCCTTATCCATACCAGGCACCCACACCCCCATATCAGGAATCCGCACCCCAGGTTCTGAACCTAGTCCCAGAACCCGCACCCCCAATGAGTGTAGAAAATGTACAAGAACTTAGGACCTTCGGTGAGGAAATTTTAGAAAATAACGAAAGGATGAGACAGGTGGGAGAGCGACTCGTCTGGAAGTATGACGAGCGCAATATGAATTTCTAGATGAATCCATATCCATGAATGTGATGGTGAAAGTGGTAATAATAATATAATAATAATATATAATATGTGTGCATGAAAAAAAAAAACTACGGATGCCTACTACTATTAGTGTAATTTTATGTCAGTGGGTATTGTAATTTTTTTTCCAGTGTTGGTTTGTAGTAGATGCATATATATATATATATATATATATATATATATATATATATATATATATATATATATATATAGAGTAAGTCGCAATGCTCGACGTTTTTGATCAACATGCGTGTTGTGTGATTGATTATATTAAATATTATTTTGTGATATTAATATGTGGTAAATGTTTAAAATTCAGATGGACAACGAAGTGAATCAGGAAAACCAAAACAATAATAACTAGAACGCCAATAACCCGATTAATGAGAATCCAAACAACAATAGCAATGGAAACCAAGTGGATAATAGTGTCGTTCAACACATAGTGGCACAAGGAATCATAGATGTAATGCCATTTATTATCCAAACAGTTAGGGAAGCGGATAATAAAAGTAAACATAGCAGTAAGCGACCAGCTGAACCGGAACACAGCGTGAACAATGGACCCGTACTTCAAGCGCCCATTCCCAAAAGAAGAAGAACCATACCTTATGGTTGTTCTTACAAAGAATTCTGGTCTTGTAAACCAATGGAATTCTCGGGCAATGAAGGGGCCATTGCAATTCTACGCTGGATAGAAAAGACTGAAGCTGTTTTAAAAATAAGCAAGTGAGCGGAAGAAGATAAGATAATGTTTGCTTCTATTCTGTTCAAGAACTCAGCCTTAGAATGGTGGAACACTATCCTTCAGTCTAGGGGAAGTGATAGAGTTTATAACATGGAATGGGAGGAATTTAAAAAGATGGTAGAAAGGAAATTTTGTCCTCCCAATGAAAAAGAACAGATAGCAAATAAATTCCTAAACCTTAGGATGACTGGAGTAGATAGTAAGGGTTATACTACTACCTTCTTTGAATATGCTAGAATAGTACCAACCCTTGCATCACCTGAACCAATATTAATCTCCCGTTACATTTGGGGATTAATTGGGGAGATTAGGCACGTAGTCAAGGGAGCTAGACCTCAAACTATAGAAGAAGCTGTAGAACTAGCAAACACCTTGACAAATGAATTAGTTCGTACGCGAGAAGAAGACCAAAGGAGGAACGTAGCTCAAAAACTTACCCAGGAATTTTGTTATGGAAATTCCAACCGTAGGAACGTAGGTTCTACCTCTGCACCTTACTGCAAGGCTTGTAAGGAAAAGCATTCGGGAAAATGCTCCACTTACTATAATTTCTGCAAGCTACCAGGACACAGGGAAGATGATTGCAGGAGGAAACCTAATAATGGAAGATGCTTCAACTGTGGAGAAAAAGGTCACATCAAGCCAAATTGTCCGAAACTAGTTCTAGCCATGGGCAATACGACTACCAAAAATGCTAGAGCATTTGTAGGTCCCTCTTCGGAGGATGACGAACCTAAACCTTGTTATACAAACCCACTAGCGAGTGCGGAATCCAAGCTAGCAAGCAAACCGGGTTGAGACAAGCATAAACACAAACACACAAGGATTCACCGATTAACACCACTGTATTAATACGAATGAAGGTTCCGGTTACAAGCACAATGTTTACAAATCTAACTTGCAAACTCTCTAGTGTGTGTGTGTGTGTTTTGATAGAATGCTCTCAACTCACTATGTGTGCATCTATCTCACTAGTCTCTCAAGTCTCTTTCTTGTCTCTTAACACAACACACTACATGGGTATTTATACCCACACACAGCAGGTCTGGTCAAAGGATTAGACAGACTGTCCGAAGGACTATCTGTCGACCACAATTTCCATCGAAGGATCCATATATACTTCGAAGGATAGCATATCCTTCGAAGTCCATCAGTATCCTTCGTGGTTTATCTTTCGAGCCAATCGAAGGATAGACATAATCCTTCGATTGCTCATCCTTCGACTCAGACACTTCACATAATATATTTCTAACTGTTGCGCCAGGTCAAACCAGGAGGACGGTTGACTTGGTCAACTTACAGGACTGACTAGGACATCGTTTACATATAGACCGAATACAGACAAAGTACAGACATAAGTGCATCAACAAACTCCCCCTTGGCTGTAGCTTTGTCTTTATTCTCTATAGGTGTAGACTCGTCTCGAACTTCGATGGTCTTTGGTCTTCGAGTTCTCGTTCCGTGAGTCGTGTCCACAAATATGTATCAACAAACTCCCCCTTGGACACTACTCACAAGATTAGCCTTTGATGTCTTCAATGTCGGAGGATCTTGAAAGTCTTCACATCTTGAGAGCAGAGAGTGTATCAACAAACTACCCGTATCATGTAGGAAGTGTGTTGACAAACTCCCCCTTAACATAAGCTCCCCCTTGAGTTATGCTCGTGAAATACTTTATCTTTATGAAGTGAGATCCTTGTGGTGTTGACGATGGCCAGCGGCAACTCGATTATCTTCATCATTTGAGTGCCTTCATGTCGTGTCTTCATTCCAAAGCTTTGTCATCGACCATGTTCTCCTAGCCTTTAGAATCTGCACATGCAAGAAATCTAAACGCATAATGAGAACAACTGCTTGGAATATAGTTAATCATAAACAAGTGACACACGGATGACCAAGTCACAAACAAACACCGTCCGACAGTTTGAAAGTTTAACAAATTTATCATTTTCAATTTCAAACTTTCAAAACATGCAAATTTCGACCGTTTATGAAGATTTAGTCATTTCGGTTTCCGTTCAGGTTTCAGGCAACGAAGACTCGAGTTCCAACATCGTACGATCGAAAATAAAATAGAAATAAAATCTTTTTGGCTTTTATAAAGTTTATATTAAAACACACCTAAAATCTTTTTGGTATTTTTGACTTTTCTAAAAGTAAATACTGAAAGCAGTAAATAAATATATACAGACATTCTTTTTGCGAGTTTCGAGGGTAAGAGAATCATATCAGTGTACGGTCATGCCAAAACGCTCTTGTTGTTCAGATAGTTAACATTAAGATAAGCATCCTATAACAATTATCGGTATTGTTGTCCACTTAAGCTCAACTTATCAGATGTAATCATGTTTAGAGGATATGTTAATGTATGATTTATACTTACCGACCGGTGTTCATCCACATCACGACACATTCCCGTATCAAGGTATGCACGAGGGTTCATCTTACCGGTGAGTATACCGATTATCATCTGTTTGACCGTATATGATGTGAGATTCTCACTTATTTTGATTTGAAAACAAGTCCTTTGTGATATAATCACTTATTGATGAGGAACTTGATTTTCATAAGCATGAGGGCACAGGAGCAAGTCCGTGAACAGGTCAGTACTTTCGTACAGCAGAGAGACGAACTTGACTCCCGGATAAATGTGATATTTTATCACTTATTTGATGGACATGTGATTGTTTATCACTTATTGAGGTCGAATGCAGTATGAGATATGTACACGTATGTATAGTATCATGGAAGATCTTAGACTTAGTCTATTTATAGAAGCAACCATGATACACAGATGATAAGCAGCATAAAGACCGAATATCTCAGAACCTCGGCAATCTATCAAACGAAATTTCGGTACTAAGACCATATGCCAATGAATGGTTCCCACCTGGTCTTCAGTCGGTTTAAGATTTATATCACCCTGCACACTTTAAAATGATTGTGAGCCTACCGATACATCTTATATAGAGCTGCTTATCGTTTTTCATTTAGGGTTTAAAGAGGTTTAGATAGACCACTGATGTACTATCATTTTCTCTTTTGCTCGCCAGGAAACTCATTTTTGATTTTCTATTGTTTTTGTGTTTTTGAAATTTTTCGATGTTTTTGGATTTTCATATTTTTGGATTTACTCCCCCTAAAATCAATAAACTAAGATAAATTGAAAAACACAAAGGTATTTACAAAAATGATTTTCCGATGTTGGTTTTACTCTTGCTTGACCTTAATGCCGGTTACCCAAATTAAGTTTTATCAGAAAAGATTTAACAAATTTTGGAAAAATGAGTTGGCATGTCGGTAAGCGGTGCGGACCATAACAACATTGACGAGTTTCATAAAGAAACAATCACGTGTGAGGTGATATTCGAGATCAACGTGTCAGGCCAAAGAGTGCCGTATGAGATGATAATTCATAAAGCAGCTTAAATATCGACAAGCATAGGAGAGATTTAGAAATTCAAAACCGTATCCTGCAACTGTTTCATGCATTGCAAGGAATCTGAGTGCTCTCCCAAGCTTGATATCCACCCGGTGTGGACTTCAAGGTCGAATCTGCAGCTACTGAGAAATCTCTTGACAGCAACAAGATCATACACCTCCGGGTCCGGCTGGTCTTTCATACTGCACCAGCGAAGGTCTTTGACTTTCTCTTTCAGAAATGGTGTGCGGATGTTCAATCCATGCCCAGGCTTCTGCACACATTTCCTTGTATTCTTTCCTGAAGACCCGATCAAAAACCATAACAACCAACTTTTGGCATGTTCTTCATTTGGTCGAATTCTGCAACTTCATACAACCACATTCTTGTTCTTTCTCCTTTTCTTTCCTCTCTCTCTCCATCAATGGCAACAACATTCTCCTAGAGATACCAATATTTCAGAGGAATATGTCGCCAATCTTGTGCATGGACGCTCCACTATCAACAATCCTAAAACTATTTATAGTTCCTCCTGGAACATCCTGCACACTCATTCAGAGATTAGTTGGAGAGGGGGACCCAAGCCTTCACAGACTTGGGTCGTCCGTCATCATCGAGAATTGTAACATCCATTTCCCGATGATTCGGAATTGATGCAGCTCCCCCTGAAACAATTACCGGTTTTGGTATCCAAATCTGTTTCTGTTTTTCATGTTTAACATCTGATTTAATAGATTTTGTTTGGATAACCTCCGGTTTCAAAGCCTTTTCAACTTCTTTTCTTTGTTTCTTTTTCTGTTTCTTTTCTCGTTGTTTAACAAGACGAGGGTCCTGTTTTGGTGAAACAGATCTTTTATGGTAAATGTTACCATAGGGGGCATCAATTTTTGACTTTCTCTTGGTGAGATATGGACAATTCTTAATGATGTGTCCATACTCACAGCATTCAAAGCATGATCTCCGCTCAACAAACCTCGGAGTATCATAACTGTAACAGCTGGATGATGAACTTCGTGATCTTGAGGTACTTGGTCCTACATCACAACCGTTTGTTTGTTGTGTATAGTTGTTTTGACTGTTTCTTTTCAAAATTTTACTTTGTTTAACAGAATCCTTGTTGGATTTGTTTTTGAAAGTATCAATTTTATCAGTCCCTCTTGATTTCACGAAGTTTATCTTCCGATCCTTTTTCTTGTTTTCGCCCTGTTTGCCTTTTCTATTCTCTTGGGCGGCATGATGTTGTTCATGGGGATCATCAACCTTTGCTTTCAACTTATGAAGATATGGACAATTTCGAATTATATGTCCAATTGTACCACATTCAAAACACATTCTCCGCTCTACAAGCCTCGGAGAAACATGTTGATGACCAGACGGAGAACCAGACACTGAACTTTGTGATCTAGGTGTGCTTGGACCTAAGTCACATCCATTTGTGTGTTGGGTATAATTGTTCTGATCATTTCGTTTTAAAATTCTAACTTGTTTTACAAAATCAATGTTAGATTTATTTTGAAATGTTTCAAGTTTGTCCGTACCCTTTGATCCAACAAAGTTCACTTTCTGTTCTCTTTTCTTAGCTGGAGCTCTTTTGTTTTGCACCCTTTGAACCTTAGGTTGCCCAACCTTAGATTGTTGAATTTTAGGTTGTGTAGCCTTAGGTTGAGTAGCCTTAGACTGCTCAACTTTAGGTTGTTGAACCTTTGGTTGTTCAGTCTTAGGCTGCTGAATTTCTGGTGCTTGAACATTCTTGTTCTGAGCCTTCTTTCCCTGTACTTGGCCCTTACCCTTCCCAGAATTGACTTGTTGTTTTCGCTCAACTGTCAGTTTTTGGTTACCGTATTGTTTTCTTATTTGCTCACACGGAATTGGTTCACATTGAGTGACCGTCACTTTGTTACCTTTGTTTCCCAAAAACTTATCAGTACGTCCTTCAAAAACTTTCTCAATTAAATCTTGATTTACATTTTTAATTGGAAAATCTCTGTCAGAATATATTTTGCTGTCTCCCTTGAGCGTATACAACAAGTTATTCCCTTTAATACTAGGTACACTGGGCTTCACTGTCTTTGGTGTTTCAGTCTTACTCGGTTTCACTGGTGGATCACACAGGATGTGATTCTCAATTGGAATGTCTGGTGTAACCGAGTTAGACTGTGGCTTCACAATTTCAGATTCATCGTCCGAAGAATCAGCATCCTCAATAATTGGAGGACTCTGTTCCTTAGCACACGATGAAGTGCTCACATTCTCAGAGTCTAATTGTTCCGAGGAAGATGTACCAGTTTTGAACCCGAGGCCTGCAGCAAAGTCATCTCGCGCAAGTGGCACAGTAGGTTCAAAACGGGGCATATCCTCGTCATCAGGCAATTTTGAGTAATTGTGACTCATTGGGGGAGGACATTTTTTGTATCCAATACACTTGACGTCCCCCTTTTTCTTTTGAACATTGATGATGTGATCCAAAACAAAGCGGGAATTGGAATAACTGTCCAATTTCTGCTTGATTGCATCACATTCGCATCGAGCTGTAGCTAACTCCACCATTTGTTTCTCAATTGTGTCAATTAAGTTATTATTAGCATGTTGTTTTCTCAAAACAGCCTTTTGTAATTCAGAAACATCATGTTTTAATGACTTAATTGTTTCTTTAAACTCCTTTTCATTTTTGGCTAAAAAGAAGTTAGCTTCAGATGCTTTAGCAAGATCAACAATCAATTTTTGATTGTGTTGCAGTGTAATTTCAAGCTCACTTTCCTTTTCTGCATAATCTAAACATTTCGCACATTCAACAACAGCAGAAATAGAATCAGGTTTAGAATCACATACCTGACTGGAATCACTCTCAGGTGTTGACTTTTCTGCATCAGAATTAATAACCTCCCTTGATGATTCACATTTAGATCCATCCTCGCTTGACCTTGAAGTTGTATCACCCTCAACTGAAGTTGAAACATCTTCATCTGAACTTCCGTCATGTTCAGAACTGTCATCATTTCCCGAGGATTCACCATTGCTTGCATCTTTGACAATTTCTGCATACAACGCCGATTTTGTCTGACTACTGTTCTTTGGATCAAGAGATGATGGTTCAACAGTAGAACGATGGTGTTGTAAACCAACTGGGGGTAATGGATTTCCATACAAGTCTGTGGTTGTAGCCGGCTTTACAGGAGCTTGTATTGGATTGCCAAACCAATCAGTTGTTCTTTTTGGTTCACTTTGCCTTTGATTGGTAACTGATGCCCATTGATTTACAGATATCATGGCAGCTGAACGTGGGGCCATAGCCTGCATCCAAGCAGTCTTGAAATCTTGATCAGATTGAGAAGAGGATGATTGCGTATTAGATGAATACGGATTCAAAGACCATGCGGATGGATCCCATTGACCGTTTGTTCCCATTTCTGCAGTAATTCAAAGTGGTGTGGGAGATTCGGCCCTTGATGGAAATACAATTTGTACACGTGTAAAATTTGTACACTTGTATTTTCACTGTCGAAGGATCAACCGAAAGATCACACGAAAGACAAACACCAAACCGGTCTCGAAGGATGATATTTCGTAAGTTGATACAAACGAAAATAAAAATGATTCGCAGCTCTTGGGCTTTGGTGATTTTCTAAACGTGGGCCGTGGATACAAACAAACAATCAACAAAATTAATTTGTTACGTGGGTCGGGGCCTTGGGCCGTGAACCAACCAAAGGTTATTGGTTAATTTGGGACGGTGCCACTGATTAACAAAAGATGACCTTTCCCTTTTGAGCGGTTCTGAGAATTATTTAATTCCTTGGGCCGAGAGAATTAGGTTCGTCATTCCGAAGAGGTGACATGGGCCGAGAACATGGGAATTATTTAATTCCTTGTGGGCGGTTCTGAGGGCCGTGAATACCAACAACAACCAACAAAAATTATTGGTCAATTTTGCGGTTGGGGCGGTGATTGGATATGCTCAATGATTTGTGAAAGTGGGCGGTTTCCTTTTTTTTTTTTTTTTTTTTTTTTTTTATTTGTGACGGTGCACGATATCCAACAAACAACAATAAGAAAGTTATTTATTTTCTTGTGGATGGTGATGCCTTGGGCCGCGGACACAACCAACCAATAAAACAACAAAGCTTATTGGATGTCTTGGGCGGTACCTTGTACGTGATCACAAACAAAAGTCAACAAAGCAACAGGTATTTGTTTTCTTGGGCAGTGGAATGGTCAGTGAACCTTGGGAGGTGCACCACTAACAACAAATATCTTAATCCTTCGAAGTTCAGCTTGATCCTTCGAAAAACAACAATTGACCCTTCGAATTGTTTGGGTTGACCCTTCGACACTGTGAATATCCTTCGAGATTTTAGCTTGATCTTTCGAACTATGAAGATATCTTTCGAAGTATGAAGATATCAAGAACTTCAAGAACAGCAGCAGGTAGTTTTCCAGATCTGACGAAAAACAACCCAAAATTTGAACAAAAACCCGGTTTTAAACAAGGAAAAGAGCCACGGCTCTGATACCACTTGTAGGTCCCTCTTCGGAGGATGACGAACCTAAACCTTGTTATACAAACCCACTAGCGAGTGCGGAATCCAAGCTAGCAAGCAAACCGGGTTGAGACAAGCATAAACACAAACACACAAGGATTCACCGATTAACACCACTGTATTAATACGAATGAAGGTTCCGGTTACAAGCACAATGTTTACAAATCTAACTTGCAAACTCTCTAGTGTGTGTGTGTGTGTTTTGATAGAATGCTCTCAACTCACTATGTGTGCATCTATCTCACTAGTCTCTCAAGTCTCTTTCTTGTCTCTTAACACAACACACTACATGGGTATTTATACCCACACACAGCAGGTCTGGTCAAAGGATTAGACAGACTGTCCGAAGGACTATCTGTCGACCACAATTTCCATCGAAGGATCCATATATACTTCGAAGGATAGCATATCCTTCGAAGTCCATCAGTATCCTTCGTGGTTTATCTTTCGAGCCAATCGAAGGATAGACATAATCCTTCGATTGCTCATCCTTCGACTCAGACACTTCACATAATATATTTCTAACTGTTGCGCCAGGTCAAACCAGGAGGACGGTTGACTTGGTCAACTTACAGGACTGACTAGGACATCGTTTACATATAGACCGAATACAGACAAAGTACAGACATAAGTGCATCAACAACATTTGTTCTGACAGCAGATGAAGCCAAGATGATCCCGGACGTGGTAGCCGGTACGTTTTTAGTTAATGATGTTTTTGCTAAAGTATTATTCGACTCTGGTGCGAACCAAAGTTTTATTAATACTTCGTTTTGCAAACTTCTAAATCAATCATTAACTAAACTCTCACAAGATTGTCTAGTAGAAACAGCGAATGGGGAAACCATTAGAAGTTCTGAAATCTTGCAGGGAGCAAGAATAGAAATTTTAAATCAAAAGTTTATTGCAAACCTTTACCCAATGAATCTGGCAGGATTTGATATAGTGTTAGGGATGGATTGGTTAATAGCCAATAAAGCCAGTATTTTATGTGATCAAAAGTCAATTCAAGTAAACTCACCAAAAGGTGAAAAGATCAAAATTAAAGGAGATAAACTCTCTAGATCCACGAAATTCATCTCTGTGATGAAAACAACAAGTTGTATAAGAAAAGGATCTATAGTCTATTTGATTTCCATAATCACTAACACTAACGGAAAAGAACTAAAAGATATTCCGGTAGTATCTCAGTTTTCAGATGTATTTCCAGAAGAATTACCAGGACTACCGCCGGACAGAGAAGTTGAATTCAGAATCCATCTGCTACCAGTGACATCACCAATCGCCAAAGCACCCTACCGCTTGGCACCACCAGAAATGCAGGAACTGAAGAAACAATTAGACGAACTGCTGGAGAAAGGATTCATACAGCCAAGTTCATCGCCATGGGGAGCACCGATTTTATTCGTTAAAAAGAAAGACGGATCGATGCGTATGTGCATTGATTACCGTGAATTGAACAAGGTCACAATTAAGAACCGGTACCCATTACCAAGAATCGATGATCTGTTCGACCAGTTACAAGGAGCTCGATTTTTCTCGAAAATCGATTTAAGATTAGGATATCATCAATTAAAGGTACAGGAAGAAGACATTCCTAAGACCGCGTTTAGAACAAGGTATGGCCATTATGAATTTATTGCCATGCCATTTGGTTTAACCAATGCCCCAGCCGCATTTATGGACATGACGAACCGAATATGTAAGCCATATTTGGATAAATTCATAATTGTCTTTATAGATGATATTCTTATCTATTCTAAATGCAAAGAGGATCATGCAAATCATTTGCACGCACTTTTAAGTTTATTGAGAAAGTAAAAAGCTGTATGCAAAATTTTCAAAGTGCGAGTTTTGGTTAGAACAGGTACAATTTCTTGGACACTTAGTCAACCATGAAGGAATTCATGTGGATCCCACCAAGATCGAGGCGATTACCAAATGGAAAACCCCTGAGTCACCAACCGAAGTTAGAAGTTTCTTAGGATTGGCCGGTTGCTATAGAAGATTTATTCGAGATTTTTCTAGAATAGCCATTCCCTTGACTAAGCTAACCTGTAAATCTGTTAAGTTTGAATGGGGACCAAAACAAGAAGAAGCTTTTAGAATTCTTAAGCAAAGATTAGCCAATGCACTCATACTAGCATTACCAGAAGGAACTAAAGACTTTGTAGTCTATTGTGACGCTTCTAAGTTAGGTTATGGATGTGTATTAATGCAACGCCAAAAGGTTATAGCTTACGCATCTAGACAACTTAAGAATCATGAAGAGAATTATTCAACCCATGATTTGGAATTAGGAGCCATAATTTTTTGCCCTTAAGATTTGGAGACATTATCTTTATTGTAGTAAGTTTACCATTTACACCGATCATAAGAGTTTAGGATACGTCTTTGGACAAAAAGAATTGAATATGAGACAAAGACGCTGGATGGAAATTCTTAGTGATTATGATTGTAATATTCAGTATCATGCGGGAAAGGCAAATGTAGTAGCTGATGCTTTAAGCCGAAAGTATCATGAAAAACCAAAAAGAGTGCATTCTCTTAACTTAAATCTACAAATAGATTTAAATAATCAAACTAGAGAAACGGCGTTTAAGAAACGGCGTCTTAAATTCATCCCATGTGATAGCTTTAGCCGCATCACTTCCAATTTCTTTCTTCTTGTTATCCCACCAATCTTTCGCTTGACCCCTTAATTGACCCATACCATAGGCTACGTAGTCATCTGTATCACAATGGGTCCTTTCAAACACTCCTTCGATGTCGCTTAGCCATCGTTGGCATACTATCGGGTCAACCTCCCCATTATAAACTGGCGGTTTGCACGCCATGAACTCTTTGTATGAACAAGGCTTCCGTCATCCGGACTTTTCCTTTGTTAAATTGGCATTATCTTCCAATTTCTTGATTCTCTCATCCACTACTAATAGTACCGTGTTTTGGATCTTATCGATAAAACCGGACAAACTCTTTTCGATTGCCTTTCCAACTTCCTCGGCAATCACTTCTCTCATTTGTAGGGCTGTTCACGAGCCGAGCTGAGCCGAGCGGACCTTTGCTCGTGCTTGGCTCGTTTACAAACCGAACCGAGGGGAGCGGCTCATTTAAAACCGAGCCTCAAATCAAGCGAGCATTTTCCGAGCAGTAAATATTCCGAGCAAGCATCGAGCGAAGTTCGAGCAATTTGGACAACCGTGTCGCCCGATTTAAATTTGCTAAGGGGCTGTTTGGTAGCCTCTTAATGACCATTCAGATGCTATCTTTTAATGGTTTAAAACCTATGAATGAATAAGAGGTAACCTCAAGTCTGAATGGTTAAGAGGTAACCTCTGAATAGTAAATCATCACATGTCACATTCTTCTACCTTCTCATTGGTAAAATTCTTAATGGTTCCATTAAGAGGTAGCCTCTTAATAACCATTCAGAGGCTACCAAACAGCCCCTAAGAGAGATTGTGACGATGTTGGGTCTCAAGTTTTTATGTCTTTAAAAACAGGCACATGAAGGCATAATATTTTTCTTATGAATATCAATGTTGTGACCGACGTGGCGATGATCATATTGCACGAACAATGACGTTGAGAGCATGAGACTATTGACCTAGGGTAACGGCATGAAACATTTAGGTGATGAGCAGACTGTCGTTTATCGGTTTAGGGTTTAACTTTTAGATTTGATATTAATTTTTTTATTAGCGTGACTGGGCTAGTAAGTGTAGATATAGTTGTAAAACGGCATGAAACATTTAGGTGGTGAGAAGACTGTCGTTTATCAGTTTAGGGTTTAACTTTTAGATTTGATATTAATTTTTTATTGGCGTGACGGGGATAGTAAGTGTAGATATAGTTGTAAATTTGTATATAGTGGATCAAAATCTAATAGAGTGGTATATATAAAATATAAATTTAATTTATATTTAAGTATATATGTATGTGTGTATATATGTATAATTTATATTTGTGTATATACATGTTTATATATGTATGTGTATATGTATATATATATATATATACTAATTAAAGATAATAATTCGAGTCGAACCGAGCCGAGCGGACCTTTGCTCATGCTTGGCTCGTTTTCAAACTGAACCGAGCAGAGCGGCTCGTTTACAACCGAGCGTCAAATCGAACGAGCATTTTCCGAGCAATTCCAAACGAGCGTCGAGCGAGCGACGAGTGGCGAGCGATTTGAACGGCCCTACTCATTTGCTCGGTGACTTTTGGCACCGCATCGTCGTTACCTCCATCCGTCATCTTTAATACTGAAATGCTTACATTCACCGTTAAACATTTCATTTATAACATATGATTTACTTGCTTTGGTTTAATCAAGTTCGTAACTTGCTTCAACCGTTCTTGTTTAATGCACTTCCCGTGTTTGAGTGAGTTTACACACTCTTTTCGTGCATTTCAATTCATGTTTCATTTCTATATTTACTAAATCTACATAAAACAATTAACTCTTACCGGATGCTTGATCAAGCTTGAACCTAACACACTTTATTAACAACCTGGCGCTCTGATTACCAACTTGTAAGACCCATCTTAAAATAACAAAATTAATAATAATTAACACGCATTTAGTACAAAAATTTCGAGTTTACAAAAAGTTTCATAGTTTTAAGATCATACTTTATCATAACGTTCAAGTCATCATCCTACTAGATAAACTTTCAAAACATAATTTCAAGTGTTTACATGTTACTAAAACAAAATAGATAAAATGCGGAAGCTTTGTTTGGTGCGTTCGGTTCTTGATAGTTGCTTGATCGCCATCCGGATTAAGTCTGTCATTACCTATGGTCAAAACCAAATAAAAGATTAGTTTTGACACCTTAAAATCAAGAATAACAAGTTCCACGGTTAAACAAGGAGAAACAAGCAAAAATTTCAACGAGATGGGACAGTCGCGTCGCGCGACGGAGGCTGGCCAAGCCGACGCGGCGGCCACCGCCGTCGTGTCGCGCGACGTTGATTCTATTTGGCCGTAGCGTGGCGCGACCATGAGTTTTTAACAGAAGGTTTGTTGGCTGGAGCTGTATATCAGCCCAGCACCATTTTTTATCATATACAAACTTTAAATCGATATGACTTTTGACTCGGGCGTCCGTTTTAGCCGATTCTTTTTCCCACGCGACCGTAATAATATTACGGACCTGTTTATCAACACATCTCACATAAATTTTCAGTTTAAGAACAATTGGCCTTTAATTTGGCTCTTTATTTATTCGACCCATTTGTCTACAGGTTCAACAACTTGTTTTATTGTCATCTCATGTCTACGACTGATTTACCCAATCCCGGGTTGTCCCACTATAGCGTTTCGCTCCCGTCAAGAGGGACACTTACGTAGTAATCATCATGCTTGTTTTCAAGGATTTAAACATGCTTATCTAAATCATTTGACAAGTAAAAATTCCGAACTTTAATCCCTCTACAAGGGTTCATGTTTTTGCAACAAGTCAGTGTGTCCGCTTCACGGCTTACGCTTTGTTTATGACCAATCACAAGTGATGGTTATTGACTTCGACATTTACAACTCAACTTGTTTTGACCCGTTTGGATGCCGAATGGAGACCACCATTTCAAGACATTCCAAACTCTATTTCTAACACATGTTGTGACCCGTTTTATTTGTTTAAGGCACTTCGTCACTTCCGTGACTTAACAGGTTTTCCTTTTTGGCTAAAGTCCAATACGAGTAACTAGAATAAATAAATAACATAATGTAACGAAACCATAGGTCGCATACCTTTAGAGCACTCCCTTCAAACGTGTATCACCTCCGGCTTGTCCGCTTGACGATCCGGATTCTTTACCTAAAGAGTTCCATTCACAACACATGTTAGAACTCTTTTACATTCGTTAATGCATAATCCATTATGATATTCGAATCTGCGTTTTCGCCTAATCTTTAACATTTTAATCCTCATTTAGGCGCGGGCCAGATTTCATACTATTAAAATTTGAGCTCATTACTATCAATTTAATCAAGATTTAAGCATTCTTTCATCAATTCAAGTAAATTTTCATCAATCCAAAACCCATTTAGCTCATGAGTATGAGGTCATGAATTCATAATCATATGCATCAATTCATCAAGTAAATGGCTAGGGTTTAGTCATAGACCTAGTTTCATTCTCAATTTTATTCATACAACAATCATGCAGGCTCAAATTCAAAACTCATGAATTCATCTAAAATTTGAAGTGGAACCAAATATCAAAATTTCACATACCTTACGATCCCTTCATCGAGGTGATCACTAATATATATTCAGATTTCGATTTAGACTTGATTAGGCCTCCAATTTGAGAGTTTTTGTGAAATTTAGGGTTTGAAAGAAACCCCCTGGTCGCCCTTCTCTTATGTTCGAACTAAACACACACACATGTGTGTGTTTGTTGGGTTATTTGTTATTTTAATCATTCAAGTTTCAGTTTTTACTAATTTGGTCCCTCAACTTTTATTTCACTTATAATGTAAGTGCTTTAACCTTATTGTAAGTCACCCCTAGACTCGTAACTAACTGGGTTATAAATTCCTAGTTAGTAAATTCTTGTTTGATTAATACTTTACAATAAAATATAAAGTTTTTATATTTTCGGGGTGTTATAAGTCCACCCCCTTAAAAAGGGTTTCGTCCCTGAAACTGGATTACGTACCATATAATGTAGGGTAGAGTCGTTGTATTTCCTCTTCGGATTCCCATGTGGTATCCGAACCCTTCCGGTGTTCCCATTTGACCTTTACTTGGTTGATTTCTTTGTTCCTTAATATTTTCACCTTACGATCCGGAATCGCAATTGATCGGAGTGTCGCGCTCCGGTCAAAGATAATATTTATAGTCCCAAATTACCCTTAACAAATAGCAAGTGGTTGTGAGGGGTCGAACCACGAAGAGTATGTGGTTTGTGTATGGAATTGATTGAATTATGAAGGTTGTCACTATTATGAAGCTTGCTAAGATATATTTTTGTATTTTTGTTTAATTGGAAGATGTGAATTAGAATTACTAGAATGACTTAATGGATTAACTACTAGCGATTAACTAATTGCAAGAATTGAAAATGATTGATTGAACAATAATAAGAAAACAAGGTTCACACCCGGTTTCAACTAATGCAAGACTTAGGGTTACTATGTATTTTAATTAGCTTTACTTGAAATAGATCATTAACGGGTCACAATCACAAAGCTTAGGTGTCAATCTCTATCAACGTTGTAACCAACGGACCATGATACACTTCGTTACTTTGGACTAGCAAATCCTACCAAAAGACAAGGCATAAATACATGTATTCATTTCACAAAGTAAAATTTAATCATTCACTCGACAGTTTGCAAATTCAATACCAACGTAGGACAATTGTCTAAGATTCAAATGCAATTCAAGTTGTCACAAAACAATTAACAAAACATAATAAACCCTAAACCTTACAAAAGTCTACACCGGGGTGAAACCTCCAAGAAATTAGCCGAGCATGATCGAAGAAACTTGACCACCGGATGTTAGAAACGTGAATTGGATCATCGTGAAGCTTAAGGATGAATGGATGGATGAAGATTAGGATTTTGGATGAGTGATGATGGTGAATGGGTGAGTGGATTGATGGAACTAGGGTTTGGAATGAAGAAGATTATGGTGATTTGTTCTTGATTCGGGATGTAGGAACGATGGTAGATGGAATGGTAGGTGAAAGATGGATGAATGATGGCTCCAAGATGAAGTTCTAAACTCAAAATATTGTGTAACTCCCGAATAATAGTCAACAACCCTCTTTCTAACTCGTTCCTACACCCATTAACAACAAACAGCGCATGACCAATATTGAGGGACCGTCGCCGACGGCCGGAAGCCCCGTCGATGACGGTGCATGCTTTTGTTTATTCATCCTATGCTTAATCTTGCTGTCTACGGACATTCTGGCGATGCAAACATCCAATGACCGTTGGCGACGGAGCCCAGAAACTGTCTTTTTCTGTTTTCCGCGTTCCTTGTCCCCGGTTGACCCGTTTCGCTTCCCGGTGGTTCGTTTTTCATCCCGGTGACCTGTAAAGCTCCCGAAAAGCTCCTTAAACTCTGCTATACCTGCAAAACAAGCATCTAGTCAAAAGTAGGCTATTCGGAATTAAAACATGTGTAAAAACATCAAATTAAGCAATTACGATCACCGGTTTTCGACCACGTATCAGCAATCGGCTTCACCGCATAGTTAAGGCTATCATCCACCTCGATATCATCGTAGTGGATATAAGTTGTTTCATCCACTAGACATTTCCGTAGATGTGACACATGGAATGTGCTATGAATTCCGCTTAATTCCTCCGGTAGTTCAAGACGGTATGCTACCATTCTTATTCATTCAACAATTTTAAACGACCCAATAAATCTAGGGCTTAATTTTCCTCTTTTTCTGAACCTGATAATCCCCGTCCATGGGGATACCTTAAGCATGACCTTGTCGACGACCTGAAACTCGATCGGTCTTCTCCTTTTGTCCGCATACGACTTTTGTCTATCTTGAGCTGCTTTCAGGTGTGCCCGAACCATATCAATCTTCTCATTAGTTGCTCGAACTATGTCTTTATGGGCGAGTTCACGTGGACCCACCTCATCCCAACACACTGGGGTCCGGCATCTCCTACCATAAAGCATTTCGTAAGGAGCCATCCCGATACTAGCATGGTAACTGTTATTATATGAAAATTTCACCAATGGTAGATACACATCCCAACTACCTCCGAAGTCGATAATACATGCCCGTAGCATGTCTTCTAACGTTTGTATTGTTCTTTCGCTCTGTCCATCCGTCTGAGGATGGTACGCGGTGCTGATGAACAATTTCGTCCCCATTTGCTCTTGGAAATCTCGCCAAAAATTTGAAGTGAATCTGGTATCCCTATCGGATACGATGGATACCGGTACTCCATGGCATGCCACTATCTCATTAGTGTAAACCTCCGACATCTTTTCTGACGTATAAGTCTCATGTATTAGGATAAAGTAAGCACTCTTTGTCAGTCTATCAACAACCACCCATATTGCATCAAATCCACGGTTCGTCTTTGGTAGTTTGGTCAATAGGTCCATTGTAATGTGTTCCCATTTCCAAACTGGAATTTCCAACGGTTGAAGTTTACCGTATGGTTTTTGGTGCTCCGCCTTGACTCGCAGACATGTCAAGCATTTCTCCACGTATTTTACTACATCTCTTTTCATTCCGGGCCACCAATAATTTTGTTTCAAGTCATTATACATCTTGGGCGCTCCCGGATGAATGGAATAACGGGATTTGTGAGCTTCATCAAGTAGAATCTTTTTAACTCCACACGAGTTAGGAACCCATATTCTACCAAAACGTGTCTTCAAACCGTTGTTGCCATCTACAAGATCCTTAAATTGGCCGACTATTCTTTCCGTCTTCCAATTTTCCACCTTCAGCGCTTCAACTTGTGCTCCTCAGATTTGCTCTAATAAACTTGAGGTCATAATGAGCTGCATCGATTGTACCCTAATCGGGGCATAGTCTGCCTTTCGGCTCAACGCATCAGCCACTACATTGGCTTTCCCGGGGTGGTAGTGTATTTCACAATCATAATCCTTAACTGTTTCTAACCATCGCCTCTGCCTCATGTTTAATTCCTTCTGATCGAAGAAATATTTCAAACTTTTATGTTCGGTAAAGATAGTACATTTTACCCCATACAAATAATGCCTCCATATTTTTAAGGCAAATACCACTGCTGCTAACTCAAGGTCATGAGTCGGGTATCTCTTTTCATGAATCTTCAATTGCCTTGAGGCATAGGCTATGACCTTGCCTCGTTGCATTAAAACACATCCGAGCCCCGAATGTGACGCATCCGAGTAAACCACCATGTCGTCAACTCCATCCGGTAACGTCAATACCGGTGCATGGGTTAACTTTTCTTTGAGTGTTTGGAAGGCTTTCTCTTGTTCTATGTCCCATACAAATCTCTCCTCCTTGCGAGTTAGCTTGGTTAATGGTAAGGCAATTTTAGAGAAATCTTGTATGAATCTCCGATAATATCCCGCGAGCCCTAAAAAGCTTCGGATTTCTGAAGGATTCTTCGGAGGGTTCCATTTTGACACGGCTTCTATTTTTGACGGATCTACTAGTAGTCCATTGGCACTAATGATGTGCCCGAGAAACTACACCTCTTGTAACCAGAAAGCGCACTTTGAGAATTTTGCATACAACTTTTCTCGTCTGAGTGTCTCTAACACTTCTTGCAAATGATACGTATGTTCAGTTTCATTTTTTGAATACACTAAAATGTCATCGATAAATACGATTACCGACTTATCCAGCATAGGTTTGCAAACCCGGTTCACGAGTTCCATGAAAGCCGCGGGTGCATTGGTCAACCCAAAGGGCATTACGAGGAACTCATAATGCCCGTACCGCATACGAAAGGCCGTCTTCGGTACGTCTTCCTCCTTGACCTTCAACTGGTGATAACCCGATCTGAGGTCAATCTTTGAAAACTAACTCACTCCTTGTAGTTGGTCAAACAAGTCATCAATTCTTGGAAGTGGGTATCGATGTTTCACCGTGAGTTTGTTTAACTCTCGCTAGTCGATACACATGCGCATACTTCCGTCCTTCTTTTTCACGAATAGTATAGGTGCACCCCACGGAGATACACACGGTCGGATAAACCCCTTGTCGAGCAGATCTTGGATTTGAGACATCAATTCTTGTAGTTCCGACGGCGCGAGCCGATACGACGCCCTAGCCACAGGTTTTACGCGCGGAATCAATTCAATTCCGAACTCCACCTCCCGTTCTGGTGGTATTCCCGGTAAATCTTCCGGGAACACATCTTCAAAATCACGTACCACCGGTACGTCTCCGATTTTTGGGAACTCTTTCTCCGACTCGCTTGCGTACACCATATATGCTTTGGACCCATGTTTCATCAGTCTGTGGGCCTCTAGCATTGTACATACCACATGGTTACCCCCTTTCTCACCACCGTATATGGTAACATGCCTTCCACTAGGAGACGTCAGTTTTATCTCCTTTCGAAAACATGCCACCTTTGCGTGGTATCGGGATAACCAATCCATACCCACGATCACTTGGAATTCTCCCATCGACATCGGGATCAAGTCTATCGAGTACTCTTCATCGTCGATGTTCAGTTTGCAGTTTTGACATATATCAGAAACGATAAAACTCTTGTTATTACATATCTATACTTCTAAAGGCATAGGTAATTTTGTTAGAACAAATGAAGGATGTTGAATAAACCCATATGAAATAAAGGATTTATTCGCACTCGTATCGAATAATACATGAGCAGGAATCAAGTTTACAGCAAATATACCTGAAACTACTTCGGGTTCTACTTTTGCTTCTGCGGTAGTCAGGTGAAAAGATCTAGCCTTTGCCTTCGGGGCTTCACCTTTCGTGTCTTGCCCATCTTTCTTTCCCACTAGCTCCAGGCATTCCGACTTCTTGTGACCTGGTCGATAGCAATTGTAGCAAACTGTCACTATATCCGGGCATGATGAAGCCATATGCTCCGTTTTCCGACATATGGGCGTAAGGTTGAATTTACATCCAGTGTTTTCGAGAAGCGTGCTCTTACATGGTGGAATGGTATGATGCGTGATAGGGGTGCCGATGTGGTGATGGCACAAATGTGGGAAGAGCTTCGAGCTCTCATGATGAAAGAGTTCTGTCCCCGTCACGAGATTCGAGCTTTGGAACGAGAATTTGACGATCTGAAACAAGATGGGGGAGAACACCGTGCATATACGGATCGTTATGAAGAGCTGAGTTTGTTGTGTCCCACTATGGTTACCCCATTGGATAAAGCGATTGAGAGGTATATCGATGGTCTGCCTGATACTGTGCAGGATATTGTCACTGGTAGTAATCCTACCACTGTTCGTCAGGAAATTGAATTGGCTACTACTCTGACCGAGTCTCAGGTCAGAAAAGGTAAACTGACCCGCAAGGGTGACATGAAGCAGTCTGCCGATTCCGTTCAAGACAAGGGTAAAGGTAAGGGAAAGAAGAAAGGCGAGTCTTCTAAGAGGTTGAGGAAGCGCAAGGCTTCCCAGAACTTTGATGTTACTGCGCAGAATCTGTCACACCCTGGCTTTGCGGAAGCGTGGGTTTATTTGGTGTGACTTCTTATTACCATAGCTTAATCATAACAAAGCTATATGAAAGTAAAACCATGCAGATCATCCATTGATTTAAGTTTTAAAATAAAAGTACCAAAACATTGTTTTAAAACATTAACACATGCAACGGAATTACAACAAGACAAAATAAAAACATTGTTCATAAGACATAACCACAACCATGAAACAGACGCAGTTTAAGGACTATGACTCGTCCAGGTAAAAGCCACATCCCCTAAACTTGGATGACCTCATAACTCTTACGCAACGAGAAAACGTAGGTAAAAGCCACATCCCCTAAACTTGGATGACCTCATAACTCTTACGCAGCGAGAAAAATAGCATACTGTGCCAGATCCTTAGTTTCCTGAAATACATGTAAGTTGGAAAAATCAACAAAAATGTTGAGCGAGTTCATGTGTAAGTGAGTATGTAAAACCTTTGTAAGTATAAAAATCTCCCTGGTATGTAGCAAATAAGGAAATAAAGAGATCACCAATGGTTTGCAAGGCCATTGATATGTGTGAAGTGCAGTAGGAAGACTCAAACCTAGCAGATTTTTGCGTCGGGCTCAAAGTCACCCGAGGTCCGTTTTGTTGGGCCTGGGGCTGGGCTCGCTACACCCAGATAGATCTACCGCTAATGACCCTCGGTCCTACAATGAGGATTAATGGCCTCCAGTTCCCGCCTACCCACTCACATGATCTAAGTAGTAACCCTCCTTACGCTAACCATACCATGTAAAAAGTATTTGTAATCATAGTAACATGTATTTCACCCCCGCAGTATGAAAACTGAAAACAGTTAAAAGAAAAGGGGGACATGAACTCACTGAAGTGCGTCTCGAAATAGTAATCTCCCAGTCAACCTGCTGCATGACGACCTACACGTACTAACTTCTATTAGACGGACGGCCGTGCCCTGGCTTAAGGTTAAACGTTTTTGGGAAATAGTTAGACAACTATTTCGTATTTACACTTCGTAATTGTGTATTAATTATATTCCTTCCCAAGGATGGGGGCTTTAATACATGTGTGTTTTTATAACTTCAGAAATACATTATTAAGTCCCACTTAATAAAATATATTTTAATTCATTTGCCTAAAACTTTCTATCTCCAAAATATAAATATTTCTCCCCAAAAATATTACATTTTGCTTCGTATAATTCCCAAAATAATACTTTATCAAAATACACACTTACGAGTATTTTCCGAAATTACATAAGTTACATTTTAAGGTTCGTGTGGTAATAATAATACCGGTGTAATGTGAGGGCGTTAGTATTATTTTGGAGTCGTTACTGTTCAGTGTATCCCAGTAATATTATTTTTACTCTAAAAATAATATTTATGTAGTTCACAAAATAATCATAAAATCGCACAAGCATTTTTCTATGAAATATATATTCTAAATATATCTTTAACAAGTTTTATTTATGAAAATCTACCTCCGACACTTGGTTATTTTGTAATAAAAATTCATGGCGAATTTTTATTTGGAAAAATAAGTTAAAAATATATTCATAACACTTGTTGTAAAAATATTTTCCAAGTGTTATATTTCTGGAAAAATTTCGCCAGAGTTTCCTCTGTAACTGGAGGTGGCCACGCTTACAAGCGTATCATTTTCTTTTAACAATTCAATCAATCAATTTTCAATCATCAATATTCAATATCAAAAGATCAAACTAGTCAAAAATAAACATAAATCGCAAACACATGAACTTGTAAGTTGTGTAAAAGTATGTAGTGACCTTCCATCATTTTTAGTAGATCTTTCTATCTTTAACAATAAAATAGGTTTCTTGAAAACTTTATTTTTAAAGAAGATGTAACTTTACATCTTCTTAGTCAAAATTACGAGAATATTTTTTTATTAAATCCTTTCGTTACACAAGTGTCTACACACTTGTTTGTTCACAAAAATGCTTTTATTTCATGAAAGATCTGGCTTTTAAACGTGATTGCATCTTACACTTGGTTCTTCGAAAATACCACTTGTAGATCTTCAGATCTACTAGTTTAGAATTCCATTTTACAAGGAAAACTATTTTTACACAAGTTCATGTTTATGTATGAAAGGGTTCGTCATCTTGTAACTTTCCTACTTAACATAATGCTAGTTCATGTTCCATGAACATGATCTAGCATGGTTTGATGACGATCCGTTCCACTACTAGCATCCAGCAACATAAAATAACCATAACTAAACAAGATTCATGAGTTTTACACCATTATTTACTCTTTAACCATCAAGTTTATCATTCTTACAAGACTTTTAGCTTTGATCTTTAGTGTTCTCGATTTTTATCCGTTAAATCTCTTATTAACCACCTCAGACAAGATCAAGAGGGTGTTTAGAATCACTTACAACTAGCTCAAGGCTAGGGAAGAATCAAGGCGAAAACTAGGTGGATAAAAGCGATGTAGAGAGGTCCTTGTGATTCTGAAAGCACCGGGTCTCCTAGTATGATCTCTAGCACACTTGTAAGAATGTAAAATGGCAAGATCAAAGCTTGAAGATGGTGAGATGATGGTTGTGGTGTTCGGCTGAGAACAATGGCAAGAGGGAGAGAGGAAATTTTTGTTAAGTGTTGATGCGAGTGAAGCTCTTGTCCACCAAGCTTACTTATAGACCATTTTACTTGATTAACCATGGGTTAATGTGTTCTCTAGATATTTAGCAAACTTGATTAAAATAATCAAAAGTTTGTGGTGTGTGTCCCACATGGGGACCGGTTCGGTCAAGGGGGGGGGGGTAATTGGTTTGATTTCAACTTGATAGTTAGTAACTAGTTTGATTAGTTAGGAGTCTATATTAAGTTATTAGTGTGTTATGAAATATAACGGGTGTTAGGATATTCGGGGACCCTAACTGGCTCAGAAAAGGAAAAACAATGTCATCGTCATTATTTTTATGTTCCGGGTAAAGTCCGGTTGTTCGGTTGAATACTGATCCGTTAAAGTGCTTAATAAGCATTTAAAGTTTCTTTAATATTATTTTTAGTGACACAATGAATTCCCGACACTTTGGAAAGTGTATAGTATTATTTTCCCATCTTTTTGCACTTTACTAGTTAGCTTAAATGCTGAATTTTGTGTTAAAGTGCAGGATTTTGTAGTTAGAGCATGTTTTAGGCACATCCGGTCACTGTAACTATCACCTAGTGACACAGTTCTACAATCCTCACCTCCCTACACTCCCTACTAGTGTAGTAAGCTATTCCCGGCTCATACTGGCCTTAGAGACAGTGTCTGTCTGGTGCTGGCTATGTCAGCACGTTTACTGGGTTATCCGTTCATTGTGTTACTGTGCTATTGTGCATCAAGTTTGTCACTATAGTTTGTATGTAAATAATGGAGTGACAGTTACTAAAGTATGATGCATGTATATGTATGTACCATAATTCAAGTAGCAGTTTAACCACAATTGTAAGCAAGCACAATACTTAAGCATTAATCAAATATTAATTAACTTGTACGGATACCTGATTTGGTGAGGGTTGTCACAGAATCCTCAGAACCCACCAGCACTACCTCCTGCAAAGAAACAGTATACTGGTACCGCACCTCACTGTACAAGGTGCAACAGTCATCATGTGGCACAACGGGCTTGTAAACAGTGTACTACTTGTGGAAAACTTGGGCATTTGGCCAACATTTGTCGTTTGGGTCAGAACCAAGCTGCTCAAAATCCAGCACACGCTCCAATTCAGGGAAATGCTGCTAGATTTCCACCTGGTTCGTGTTACAACTGCAGAGAAATGGGTTATTTCGTCAACAATTGTCCGAGGCTTGCAAATCCGAACACGAATGCGAATGCAAATGCCAATGTGAATCCCACTCGTGGATGAGCGTACAATCTGAATGCAAACGAGGCTCGAGCTGACAACGAGGTTGTCAATGGTACGTTTCTTGTTAACCATCAACCTGCATCTGCTTTTTTATTCTGGTGCCGATAGAAGTTTTGTTTCATTATCATTTGAGTCTTTACTTGCAATACCTAGAACTAAACTAAGGAAACCCTTATCTGTCGAAGTTGCTACTGGTAAACCTCTTGTACTCGATTATGTTATTCGCGATTGTCAATTGAACCTCGATAACCATCTTTTTCCTATTGACCTCACACCGATGCAACTTGGGAGTTTCGACATTATCGTTGGGATGGATTGGTTAACTAAACATCATGCTGAGGTGGTTTGTTTAGATAAGATTGTTCGTATTCCTCTTCGTCTGGTGAAGTCCTAGAGGTTCGTGACGAGAAACCATCTGGAGGTTTGAAACTCATGTCGTGTACGAAAGCCCAAAGTTATTTACGAAAAGGATATATTGCTTTTCTGGCACATGTCACCGAGGAGAAAGGCAAGAGCAAGTGTATTCAAGATAATCCGATTGTTCGAGATTATCCAGAGGTGTTTCGTAATGAACTGCCTGGTTTGCCTCCAGTTCGTCAAGTCGAGTTTCATATTGATCTTGTACCCAATGCCAACCCGATTGCAAAAGCACCTTATTGTCTTGCGCCGTCTGAGATGCAAGAATTATCTAAACAACTTCAAGAGTTATCAGATAAAGGATTCATCCGACCAAGTTATTCACCGTGGGGCGCTCCTATCATTTTTTTGAAAAAGAAAGATGGGTATTTTCGAATGTGTATAGATTATCGTGAGCTTAATAAGCTTACCATCAAGAATCAATATCCCCTACCACGAATCGATGATCTCTTTGATCAACTGCAAGGTGCTACATGTTTCTCCAAGATCGATCTGCGTTCTGGGTATCATCAGCTTCGTGTACTTGAAGAAGATATTCCCAGAACTGCTTTCCGCACGAGATATGGTCATTACGAGTTCACTGTCATGCCTTTTGGTTAGACAAATGCCCCAACTATTTTCATGGACTTAATGAATAAGGTCTGTAAACCTTATTTAGACAAGTTCATCATTGTGTTTATTGACGATATTCTCATTTATTCGAAGTCTCGAGCCGATCACGAACAACACCTTCGTTTGACAATAGAACTTCTGAAGAAGGAACAACTTTTTGCTAAATTCTCCAAGTGTGAATTCTGGCTTAAAGAAGTTCAGTTTTTGGGTCATATTGTTAACGAGCAGGGTATTCATGTGGATCCTTCCAAAATAGCTATTATTAAGGATTGGAATACACCTACGACACCTACAGAAATTCGTTCTTTTCTTGGTCTTGCTGGTTACTATCGACGGTTTATTTCGAACTTCTCGAAGATTACGGTTCCTCTCACTGCTTTGACTCAAAAGAATAAGCCTTTTGAGCGGGGACCCAAACAAGAAGAAGCGTTCCAAACGCTGAAACGAAAGCTATGTGATGCTCCTGTTTTGTCTTTGCCCGATGGAAAAGATGATTTTGTTGTCTATTGTGACGCGTCAAATCTAGGCCTTGGTTGTGTTCTTATGCAACGAGGTAAAGTTATAGCTTATGCGTCAAGACAACTGAAAGTCCACGAGGAGAACTACAAGACTCATGATCTTGAGTTAGGTGCTGTGGTATTTGCTCTCAAAATCTAGACACACTATCTTTATGGCACGAAGTGTGTGGTTTTCACATACCACAAAAGTCTCCAACACATTCTTAATCAAAAGGAGCTGAACATGAGGCAACGATGCTGGGTTGAACTCTTAAACGATTATGATTGCGATATTCGCTACCATCCCGGTAAGGCGAATGTCGTAGCTGATGCGCTAATTCGAAAGGAACGAGTCAAGCTTAACTCTGTTCGAACTCAATCTGATATTCAAACTCGTGTCTCTCAAGCTCAATAATCTTGTGTTACACAAAATTTGATGGGTAAGGAATTACCACACCAACTTGAGCTTAAACTCGAAACGAAAGATGATGGGTTACTCTATTTCAAGGATCGTTTGTGGATTCCGAAGCAAGACAATCTTCGCACCTTAGTGAAGGACGAATCTCATAAGTCTCGATATTCTATCCATCCTGGTGCTGACAAAATGTACAAGGATCTTCGTACTCTGTATTGGTGGCCTAGTATGAAAAAGGATGTTGCTTTGTACGTATCAAAATGCCTAACTTGTCTCAAAGTTAAGGCTGAACATCAACGACCATCTGGTTTGCTTGTGGGAGAACATTGCGATGGATCTCATCCCAAAGTTACCACGTACATCGAGAGGTCACGATGTTATTTGGGTTGTTATCGATCGATTAACGAAGTCAGCTCATTTTATACCGATTCACGAGGATCTATCTGCTGATAAACTTGCAAAGATTTATGTTGATGAGATTGTATCTCGACATGGTGTTCCTTTGGATATCATATCTGATCATGATGCTCGATTTTCATCTCATTTTTGGAAGACCATGCAATCTGCTATGGGAACCCAACTAAATCTAAGCACTGCTTATCATCCCCAAACAGATGGATAATCTGAGAGGACGATTCAAACTTTGGAGGATATGCTTAGAGCATGCGCGGTAGACTTTGGTGGTAATTGGGATTCTCATCTTCCGTTGATCGAATTCTCTTATAACAACAGTTATCATGCTAGCATTAATATGGCACCATTCGAAGCTTTATACGGTCGAAAATGTCATTCACCTGTCTGTTGGAACGAGATCGGTGAAGCTCAGCTTTCTGGACCTGAGCTCATTCTGGAAACAACAGATAAAATCAAGAAAATTCGCGATAATCTTTTGACAGCTAGAAGCCGTCAAAAGAGTTATGCGGATATGCAGCGCAAGCCCATAGAATTTCAAATTGGAGACTGTGTCCTACTCAAGGTGTCACCTTGGAAGGGAGTGGTGAGATTTGGAAAGAAAGGAAAACTTGCACCTCGATATGTTGGGCCATTTAAGATTGTTGAAAGAATCAGAAAGGTTGCCTATCGACTAGAGCTACCTCCAGAGCTTGGGAATATTCACCCAACATTCCACGTGTCCAATTTTCGAAAGTATTTAGCCGATGCTGACCTTCGTATTCCACTCGACGAAATTCAAGTTGATGAAACGATGCACTTTGTCGAGAAACCTGTGGAGATAATGGACCGTGACATCAAGCGGTTGAAGAACATGCGAATACGATTAGTCAAGGTTTGCTGGGAGTCCAAACGTGGCCCAGAGTTTACTTGGGAACGTGAGGACCAAATGAAGGTGAAATATACGCGATTGTTTTCACAAGTTTCCTCTAGTTAAAATTTCGGGACGAAATTTCCTAAAGTAGGGGAGATTGTGACAACTGTGCTCTGTAAACGATGTACAATGTAAAACAATATCAATTATCAATAAAACAATGTGTTTTGGTGTTATTATATGTGTATTTGTGTTTGATGATTTTACGATTTGATTCGAGATCGGTTTCAAGCTTTAAATTGCTTTCTGGAAGGTTATACGCAAACTGGTGCGTAAACGTAATTAGTTTAATGCGACAAACACTCCGTAATAGTGACATAGGCTTAACATACCTTAAATAACCTTTACATAACTTAGAAATAAGTTTTGGAGGGTTTGGTGTGTCGAAAAGAAGTCTATTCGATCGCAGGGACTATTTGTGTCAAACTGCGAAAGTATGCTGATTCATATAATAATGAACATTCTGGAACTTGATCATAAGTTAAACATACCCTAAATATCCTTTACATAGCTTAGAAATAGGCTTTGAGAGGTTTGGTATGCGAAAATAAACTTTTTGATCAAACAAGGACTAAAAGCGTCTAAAAGTGCATAAGTTTTCATTTTCGCGCATATCTTACATTCTGAATATATATGTACATCCAAAAATTTTTGTAATCATTACAATATTTTATTTTAGTGATTGGAATGCAAAAACTTAATTCGTTTCGCAATTTGGAGCGTACACGCGTTCGTTACGATTTCCGTCGTAATTAACCGAACAACGCAACCTTACAGCCAAATGAACCGACATTCGAGATGTTTTCAAGCATATTTCATGTTCCCCATGCTTTAATATCCTTGTGGAGCTTAAAAATGTGCTTGACGGGTGTTAGAAGTGCCAAAACACGACGAAACAAGCACAGGACCCAAATCTGCCAATTTGTGAAACTTACTGCCAGCAACACAGGTCCTTACGGACCTGGTTACGGTCTGTAAAGGAGTCCCAGACCAGCAGATTTGCAGAAACATTGAATCTGGCCTTTATAACCTGCTATAATGGTTTTTAACCCCTGATTTTTGATTCTATGGACTTGTTTTGAGTACCCCTTGTATTGTAAAACCATGTCCCCACATGTAAGGTCTAGATTAAAGCACAAATTTCGAGGAACGATCCTAACGGTTTTTGGAATTCTATAAATACCCAACTTAGTTTCACTCATTTCTCACACTTTTGGTCTGAATTGCTCTAAGTTGAAGTTCAAAACTTCATACCTGAGTATTTTGGATCAAAATCTTCATTGCTTGGACCCTTTGTAAGTTTCTTTCATGCTCGTTTATGTTTTCAAGCGTGAAAGTCAAACATGTAACGCCCAGTGTCCCTGAGCTTTAGGATCTTGTCAAGACTAGTCCCTGAAGTTTAACTTTTGTCTACAATTAGCCCCTAGTCTATGTGGATTTCCTATTTTCTTGAAGTGTCTAAAACTATGCTGGAAATGCCTAATTTGTATGATTAAATGTCTAAATCTATGTTTGAATGTCTATCTGAATGCCTAATTCTACGTTGGAATGCCTAATTCTATATGATTGGAATGCCTAATTCTATGCTTGAATGTCTATCTGGAATGCCTAATGTTGAGGAATGTCCATGTGTGGGATTGTCTAATTCTATATGACTAAAATGCCTATTCGGAATGTCTATATGCTTGGAAGGTCTAACTCTATGTGCTTGAAACGTCTAAACCTATATTGGAATGCCTAAATCTATGTGTGGAATATCTATATACTTAGAATGCCTAAATCTATGCGTGGAATGTCTATATACTTGGAATGCCTAAATCTACGTTTGGAATGTCTATATCTTGGGAATGCCTATATCTATATGCTGGGAATGCCTAAAGCTATGTTTGGAAATGCCTAAATCTATTTGGTGCTTGACTCCTTAGACTCGTGAAACTTGATTCTTGGTTGAACGAGAGACTGGAGCCTTGTCACTGGCGGAATCTATTAATCTTGAAAACTTTCGATGTGTATGCTATAATCTAGTTATTCTATTGCCTATACATAACACAACGCCTAACCTAACGCGTAAAACGAATCAAAATCGGGAACGCGGAAAGATGGATTGGCCAGAGTGGCAGTCCGATCGGATGACCACCCAAGCCGAACCACCCTTTCCCTTCTCTTCTCCTTCACCTATAAATAGGTCTGTCACATGATGTGACAGCTCTGCTCGACCAAGAACGCGCGCACACGCTATTTCTTCATTTTCTTATCAATTTCGGTACGTTGCAAGCTAGATCTTTGTACTTTCTTACTCAGCACATCATTCTCCACGTGATTCTCGCTTGAAATCACACTTTTCACCATGAAATCTCTAAGATCTGAGTTCTTGAGGGTGATGTCATCATGGTGGTTTGTACAAACTACCATGTGATGTCATTCTAAGCAAGATTTAGCTCGGATCTAAGGTATTTCATGTGTTTTTACATTAAATCTAAACAAAACCTATACTTTTCATATAAAACTTGGGTTATTCTTCATCTTTTCGTCAAACTTTTGATTTACTTCGGTGATAAACGTGCCGGAACGGACTGTAGACTCGATCGGTGGTCTAGAGTTGGTTTAGGAACAGATTGTTCATCTCTTCCTCTCTCTCTTCCATCTCTTCCTCTCTCTAAATAAAATAACCGCCTAAGTCCACCATCACCCCACTTGTGACATCACCACCACAATCATAGGAGCTACACCACCGCCACTCTTTCTACCCCCCTATCTCTCTCTAAACGCATAACACCACCACCGCCTAAGTGCACCACCAGAACCGAATCTACAAACACACATCTCTAAGTAACCCTAACCCCTGGATCCACATAATTAAACATGATTCAATCAATGTTTGTAAAAATACCATAGGGCTTTTG
Organism: Helianthus annuus; assembly: GCF_002127325.2. Lineage (NCBI taxonomy): Eukaryota > Viridiplantae > Streptophyta > Magnoliopsida > Asterales > Asteraceae > Helianthus > Helianthus annuus. The sequence continues at coordinate 169,436,242 of NC_035436.2, forward strand.
ATCATGGAGTGTAAATGAGAAAAAGGCAGAATTGAAATTATCATCTAGAGCCTTAAAATAGAGCGGGAAGGACTTGGTCGGAGTTCTACAACTCCAATGAACTTTGATTGGAACCCAGGTTTTGAAAGAAATACGCATATGCTTGATTTGGTAAGTATGGCAGATCGATAATTTTATTTTTGAGAGGTGATTTGGAATTTTTTGGTAAATCCCGGATTCACCAGGTTTTTCTTCCGATTGAATCACATGAGAATAGGTAGAGGCGGGTAATGAAACCTCCGCCGCTTGTGTCACACCCCCAAAATCCCACACGCGGAGTACCACCGCTTGGGAGCGTGACATGACCAGGATCAAGCCACCAATCATATTGAACGTGTAGTTAAGTAATAATAAAATCCATCAATACGAAAGGTGTTCATCAAAACCAATGTGAATAAGTGTAGCGGAAGCATTAAAGTAAAACCCAATCATAAGTATAAATGTTTGTAACGTAATAACTGTTTATCAATACGTTGCCCACAACGACCTGCTCCTCCTTGTGCAAGCTCCATAAGTACCTAAGGTCCTGCAAGGCATGCAGCAGAGAGTCAACAACTAGTTGAGCGAGTTCACAGAAAGTAAGTTCAGTAATAGTAATTGTATGAGTCGTAATATGTTCGTTCATTGTACATGTATAGTATTAGATCGTATCGCAGCCCTCTAGGCATGTATGCGAAGATTAGGGAAGTATCGTATTAGTTCGTATCGCAGCCCTCTAGGCATGTATGCGAAGATTAGGGAAAGTTCTCAAGTATTCTAGACTATGTATATTTGTATCGCTGGCCACCCTGGCATGTGTGCGAAGATTTAGTATGTATAGTTCGCAGCCTCCCTAAGGCATGTGTGCGAAGATCAGTCATAATATCGCAGCCAACCCTTGGCGTGTGTGCGAAGATCAGTTCAAGTAGGTATACTAGTCTAGCCGTATCTTATCATTTACCATCCTCACCCTGAGGACCATATCATTAGGTTCCATTAACTATGTACGCACGAAATAATCATCCAATCCCATTCCCACCCTGGGAACCCCATGCCTTGGCTGTGTGAACTCACCTTGGGTTGCTCGGCAGATACACAAAGAAGAGGGTTCTTGAACTAACAGTGGTCAACCACGTCCTAACAGGGTTACCACACAAGTCAGGTTTTGACTTAAGTAATGCACATATGTTTCATATAAGTAACATGTTTCGAGCACGTATAGAACATGGCAACATTTACCAGTTAATCAAGTGTATAACATATCCAAACTTGTGAGGGATGTACTAGACTAAACGATTGGGCTTAATAATAGTCGGCCCAACCCCTTGTGCGATCTGCAAGGCTTGTGCGATCCACAATGGGTTGTGCGATTGGACACTAGCCCGGCCCAATTAACATAAGCAATTCATTAACCTGTCTGGCCCAATAAGTATACCCGACCCAACATAATATCTTGTGCGACCCGGACGGGTTGTGCGACTAGGATTGGGCTTAAGGCCCAACAGCCAAACAGTTAGCAATTATATATATTCTTTGTGCGATCCGAAGGTCCTTGTACGATTGGATAGGCTTGTGCGACTGAGTTGGGCCATTCGGTCCAACAGCATAACAACATTGCTACTTGTGCGATTTATGTGGGTTGTGCGATCTGACCAGCCCAACCCAACATGTCCACCGGCCCAACAGTTAAACCAATCCAATAACCTTGTGCGATCAAGTCATCTTGTGCGGCCGGATGACTTGTGTGATCGGGTCAGCTTGTGCGAATGGACCTCTTGTACGATCAAGAGGTCTTGTGCGACCGATTAACAAATTTCCATGAATTATGCAATCAGTTACAATCTCAATTAATTCTTTTTGATCAATTCGATAGTTTCCAATTTGGCAATTATCCATTAACACAATTCCAATAATTCAATTAGCATAATATCAATCAAACAAGCATTTTCTAAGCAAACTCTTATGAACCCTAGCATAATCAATATCATAGCATGAACAATACTTAATCCGGTTTCGTGTTCATGAGCCGATTACAAGCCTTTGTTTCTAGTTTATCAATGTTACCAATCGATTATCAAACTTATAATGATCCATACATCCTACACATGCGAGTCAATATATGAACATCAATCCTTAACAATTACATTATAATCAATCACATCTCATCACCAAAACATTATGTAAACACATATGGCTACAACATCATCTACACACAAATACAATAGAAACCATGAAACAACTAACAATACACTAACCGAATAAGAGGGTGATCCAATCAACAACTAGAAGTCTTCGAGGTGCTAGAACCGGCTGCCGTGAGTTTGTGAGAGCGAGAGAGAAAGAACTAGGGTTTCTTGTGTGTAAAGTATTTTGTAACAAATGAGGAAACAACCCCCAAGGGTGATCATTTGTTTGCGTAGAAGAGAAGTGGGCCGGCCCTTGCTTGGGCTGCCCCTTCTGGTCCGATATCAAGCTTTACGGCCCAAAGGGCTTGTGTGATTCGTGGGTGTTGTGCGGTTCAAGTATCATGCACGCAAGCATTTAATTCGTAACATATAACACATAACATTAAGCCAAATAATGTAACACACATAAGCATGTAACGTTACAAGGTAAGTCTAAAGTACGAGTTGTCACATTATCCCCAACTAAAAAAAGAAATTTCGTCCCGAAATTTGGTACGCACTCACTGAGGAAGCTAGGTAAGTTCAATCGTTCACTGGTTTTTCCCGGGGTGTCACAGCTTGCCACGGATCTGGTCATCAGACTCTGGTTCGAATATTATGTCTGGTGGGTCTGATTGTGGTGAGATTGTTGGGGTTTGAAGTGGAGATTAGGGATGGGGATTTGAGGAGTTTCATTTGCAGTGGGTGGTTATGGTGGTTTGGGGTTATGGTGGTTTGGGGTTTTATGGTGAAGAAGGAGATAATAAGTTGTTGAATGTGGTGTATGTGCATTTATAATGGGAAGAAGACACAGTAAAAAAGACTTTAAGGCCCTTACACTGGGTGCACATGGCGGTAGTAACGATTTCTTGTGTGGGGTTGCGAAGATGGGTGAGGTGGTGGTTGCAGAGATGGTGATTGTGGTGGTGGTGGTCGCCGGAGGCTGGGGCTTCAGGCAGTGATACATGTGGCAGTGGGGAAATACAACTGGCAGTGGGGAAATACAATAGTAGTTGGTGGTGGCTCACTTCTTTTTTTGTTTTATTTATTAAAATATTTAGTTAAAGACTAATCTACCCCTATGTGATCAAAGTTAACTGAAAATTTTAATTGAGTTAGTGTTAAAGGACCTAAAGTGTAACGAGATTTGTAAATAAAGGACTGTAGCTGTAATTATTAATGTTAAAGGTCATCCATTGCAACCCACTACAAACATAAAGGACGAAAAATGTAATTTACCCTTTAACAAATGTTGCTGCAACTAAACTATTGGTCGGAAATTTTCCTTTTTTCTGACCGGAAGATTTCATTTCATCTCATCTTCACTTACACTCAGGGGTATTCTAATATTTACTCCGAAGTATCCTAAATAAATAAAAACGAAGATAAAAAAATTACACATGCGAATACGGGGTTGAGCCGGGTAGCCCGTACTATGGCTCATTGTACATTGGTTCCGCCCCTGGGTGGACGGATCTTATCACCAACGTTGTCTGTGTTTGTAGGGCGTTGGTGGCATTTCACCCAGGCCGAGCTTATATAGTATTCGTTGGGTATTAAAAAAAAATATAACATTGAAATGATAGATTATGGAAATATTGATTCCCGAGTTAAATAAATGAATGGAAATAAGATAAAGGGAGTTAAGGAGAAAAAAAGAAATGGAATGGAAAAGAAAAGTTAAGGAGAGAAAATATAAGAATCTATGTGTTAAAAATCCATTACTTAAATTTATCCAATTAGGAAGGATTTGAAACCAATAAAATATTTTATTTTTACTTTCTATTAATATCTCTTCATCTCCATTTCTCTCCTTTAAAAAAATACTTTGGAACACAATTTTTCCTTTCAAATCTTTTCTTTTCCTTCGTTATTAAGGGTGTAAGGAGTGGTTAAACACTTTGGAGTGACAAACTAAAAAAATCAACCAATGAGAGTGTGCCACGTCAATCAGTGAAAAGTGTTTAAACTTTGGTGAAAAGTGTTGGCAATGGTTTAAACACTTGGTGAAGTGGTAAACTTTTTTTTTTAAAAAAAAAGGAAAAAGGTGTGATTGGTTGAGAGATGGCATGGACCCCACCCCACAACACCCTCTCTCCCATACACTCCCTCTCTCTCTCTCCTGCTCCCTCACTCTCTCTCTTCTTCTCGAATCGGCAATCCATCACCGAATTGTTTTGTTTGCCGCGTCGCAAGATTGTCGGCGGCGGTGTTTGCCGATCGGCAAACACGTTTGCCGAGCATTGCCGCGTCCCACACCGTATCCCCTAATGAAACTTGAGAAGACAGCGGTTCGAGTTAAGTTAAGAGGAGAAAAGAAATGATTCTTTCATTTTTTTTTCTCTTCTCTTTGTTTCTTTCCAAATTGGAAAGATTAAATTTAGGCAAAAAACCTCTTATTTTCTCTTCTCTTCTCTTCCCTCTTTTAATAAATCTCTGGAACACAACTAAAAATTATTTCCTTCCAAATCTTTTCTTTTTTCTCATTTAATATTTAATGAAACTCAGGAACATATTGTTAGAGATGAGTGATAGCGTTATGGGCTATGGCTAGGTGTAACATGATATCAGTTTAGGCGGGAAACGTAGGTCGTTTGACTTTATACAGAACCTCTTCCTTCCTCTACTTCTCACAGTTTTCTATGAAATGGAAGTTTGGTGCTTTCTCCTTTTTTTCATTTTATGAAAATGCTCGACTTCAAAAGAAACTTACCCAACAAGGAGCAAGGAGCTGGGAAAGCCCTTGCCAACATCCAGAGACAAAAGCATACAACCAAAACAAGACAGAAACTAAGCCTCCCCTTCCTTGAAACTCCAGCTTAAAATCTGCCCAGGGCCTTCATTCTGAATATTTTTTGGGTGAGAGTTCAGAAGCATGAAAGTATACAAGCGAACCAAACGCAAAAATGGGGTGGTCGATATGATCAGCAACTTGCCGGATCATATTCTCCAGTTGATCCTTTCAGGTCTTCCAACGTTCGAAGAAGCAGTTCGAACAAGCGTCTTGTCAACACGGTGGAGGTACATGTGGACTTCACTTCCATCTCTAGACTTAGATTGTACTAGACGACTAACAAATTTCAAAAAGAATGAATTCAAAGAGTTTGTGTATTGGGTTTTAGTAAACAAAACCCTAGATTTGGATAGTTTTCGTTTATGTTGTGGAAGTTACTACAATATGTCGACTGTAGGGCGGTGGATTCACGCTGCCGTTATGCGAAAAGTCAAGTTACTTGACTTGTCTTTTAGCCCTAGGGTTGAGGATGATGAGGTTATCAAGTTGCCCCATAGTTTGGTAACATGCGATACATTGGAGGTGTTAAGGTTGTATTTGTATTCATGTCCTTTAAGGTTGCCTGCTGTCACTGGTTTTCCGGCACTTAGGGTTCTTGAACTTAACAGTGTTGAGTTATTGAATGGTGATTCGGTACAGCAGTTTCTCAAAAACTGCCCATTGCTTGAGGATTTGAGTTTGGTTGACTGCTCATTGCCCTCAATTGACGATCTTTGTATTTCGTGCCTGAATCTCAAGACGTTGAAAATTGATAATAGAAAAATGCTTGATGAGTCTTATGATGGTCGTTACGTATGTTTCTATACATATGACCGCCTTCAGATTTCTTGTCCAAAACTGGTGTTTTTGGAGTATGCGGGTCATCCGGCATATGAATTATCATTTGAACACTTGGACTCCTTGAAGAAAGCGGTGATTTACCCAGATGCTACGGCACATCAAGAATTATCATTTCAATCATTTGGTGGCACTATGTGTCGGTTGTTTGAAGGAGTTTCTCACGTCGAATCTTTGTCACTCAACCTTTATTTCATTAAGGTAGATATACATATGCAATATGTTAGAAATAACCCGTTAATGTGGCGTTACGGATTATTTTGTAACATTACCAATATGACATAACTAATCCCTGACAATTACTTGATGGTAGTAATTGTAATTATTGATTAGTTTAAGGGGCAATTATGATTTCCATTTAGGTACCTTTAATAGAGAATGTAAAGAGTTTTCATAACCTACCATCACTTATGATCATTATATATTGATCATTGGTATTGATAAAAAGGTATGAAAAACTCCTTAAGAACACCAACACTAAAATTCTCTCTAAGGTGATCCATCAACCCAAGGTACCATAACGGGAATCATGGCCTTATCTTCGTCTTCAAAGATGACCACTCCCACAAGTAAGTGTCTCTAACTTAGTATCTATATTTACGTTATGATTGAATAAACATGATTAGGTTCTATATTTTGACTCATGTTTATAAATATAATCAACATGTGGTATCAGAGCAATGTTGATTATATCAGGTTGATCATATAAATCGATTTGTTACCATGTTTTATGTTTCATGATCTTCTGACCTGCAAGTTGATTTAGAAGTTAAATCATGTAAGTCAATTTGTTAATAATATCACGAGCTCTTTTGAACAATTCAAATAACTGGCAATCATGATGTAATGACTTTCTTATGGAAGTAAAATATATTCATTTTCAAATGATTCATTCTGACACTCTTGATAACCGAAAATATATGGCATACAATCCAAAACAAAGAATTGTCATTTTAACTATATTTACATCATCTTGAATTGCAATTGATGGTGATTTTAATTAGTGAAATATTTTTAATTGTGTTTTGTCTATTGGGTTTCACAATACTCTATTGTAATTCTTTATTCAATGTGATTAATTAGTGAATTAATGGTATATTAATTTTATATTTATGGTATATTAATTTTATAAATGCATGAATCAATTCTATTAATTCTCACATAAATAATTTTAGTCTAAGCAAAGTTTTAGTTGCATTTCATGAATTGAATGCATGAATCAATTCTATTAATTCTCACATAAATAATTGATTGGAATGATTTTTCTTATGAATTATTAAATACTAATATATATTTGTCTTCATTCACGATTATGATTATTGGCAATTTTAGTTCATATATATGAACTATGTGTGTTGAACCTTAATTGATGGGTTTAGATTGCTATGATTTGTTTTATATACGGTTAATTGATCAGTCATTATATTTAAAATTTAGCATCTTGCCTTATGTCGATGGCTATCAAAACTAAATTGTATATATTTTTTGGTGTGAATCCTATCTCCAATTTCGCATGGCTCATTTAATTTATTAAATTAATTAATTGACTTTTTTGTATGATCCACAAAAATTATATATTAAGCTTTCGCATGTGATATTTTGTATAAATTATTTCTGCATAAATTTTCGCATAACGTTTATACGAATTCGCATGCCTTATGTTAACTTTTGGAAGCCTTATTTTATTTGGTTTCGTATGACCATAACTTGCGAATGGCCCAACTTTAATTTATGTCATTTTATGTTATTATGTGTATTATTGGATAATGAACCCAACAACTAATTGTTTAATGACATACATAATGAATTATTAGCCTAATTTACATAAATATTTCATTTCTGGCCCAAATGTGTTATGTTATATTTATGTGTTTTACCTTATTGTGTATGTATGTTCATCACGATACATGAATTTTGGTCAAAGCCAAAGCGAAGCTAGAGTTCATGTAGAACATTGAGACTATCTATATTTATGTGTGTTCATAATATGTGAATTTTGGTCAAAGCCAAAGCGAAGCCAGAGTTCATGTAGAACACTAAAGACGGTCTATTATTTATATCGTTCATAATGCTGAATTTTGGTCAAAGCCAAAGCGAAGCCAAAATTTAGGTAGAACATTAAGCCGAGGTTTATTATTTTATATCGTTCATAATGCGTGAATTTTGGTCAAAGCCAAAGCGAAGCCAAAATTCAGGCAGAACATTAAGTTGGTTTTATTTATTTATGTTCATAATACATGAAATTTGGTCAAAGCCAAAGCGAAGCCAAATTTCATGTAGAACAATAAGTCAGTCTATTATGTATGTTCATAATGCATAAATTTTGGTCAAAGCCAAAGCGAAGCCAGATTTATTATAGAACATCAAGACAATTTGTTATTTATGTACGTTCATAATGTCTGAATTTTGGTCAAAGCCAAAGCGAAGCCAAAATTCAGGTAGAATCTTAAATTAGTCTGTTATTTTGGTGTTATAGTAGACTATATCTTCAATATAATAATTTGTGTGTGCCTTACTTGATTACCCTATAATGTAAATCACTCCAAGCTTCTTCTTAGGTTTGTATCTCATCTATTTCATCCACTCTAATTTCAAAACCTAAAATGTTTTGCTTACTAAAGAGTTTCTACAAAATTTGTTCTTGTTATTTTGTTGATTATTTCTTAAGATATGATAATCCTACTGCTCTTTTCTGATAAAGGTTTTCCAGAAGACAACTAGAGTATGACTAGTGGGATAAGTCAACCATTATATCTCTTATGATAATCAAGAACTAACTTAATTATTGCTATCATGTGAGCTATTCTAGATTCTAAATTTCCGAAGACTAATTTGTTTTCTTTGGAAGAATTAAAATAACTCCTAAGATGCATGCATTACTTTAGATTCTTACTATAAAGTTAGTGGCATATGCGAGTACATCATGGTGTACAATACCATGACCCATAATTTAAAGGTTTACACATGGAAATCAGTACACTTTTCCGGTGCATTACATATAACTTTTCCACCAATACCATAAGTTGCCTTAAGAATAAACTATACCACTCAAGAGTACCAAAGGAAAACGAGTGTGTTGATTAGCAGCATATGTACAGGAAAAAGGAATGCATGAAACTGGAAAATTAGATGTTGTTCATCTCACCGCCACTAAACCTTAAAGGAGGATACTTTCAAGATTCAGTGATAGTGTACAAGTACTATTTCCAGCTATAAGTTTCTTCAAAAGGAAAGTCTCGCTGCAAATTTGTGTCATTAAACCAGGCATGAGCATCGAGACTATCCATTATTCAATGGAACAGCTGGCTAAGATAATTAGTCAGAAATTTATGATATTTAAGTCGGCTAATGATGATATTCCAATCAACACATGACGAGTTGACTCTAGTTCTTTGTGTTTCCTTACCAGAAATCAACAAATAATTAATATGAGAGTTAGTGGCAAAATTTTATGTTAAGACTATAAGAACCATAATAAACTGTTTTATAATTAGGCTTTATGATACCTTATATATTCTGTAGATTATTCAGAATTTAGTATCAATATGAAAGCTACATTATGACAGTTGTGAGGTTTGCATGGTTAAAACAAAGTCACTCTTACCTTAAACTCTCATATTATTTGTCATCTCAATCTGGATAGAAACCTTATAAGATAGCACTAGATGATGCTACATTTTTTCACAATCTTTTGTTATCATGAAAATGAAAATTTAACAAAAGAAAAATGAGACTTACAAATTCCATCCATTAAGATCAAATTTCATGAGAAATCATGACTAAGTTAATGAAGGATGAAATATTATCAAATCTCATTCTTAGTGACTTATGAGCATGTGTTATAAGCCTTAATATTTAAATGGCTAAGGGAATAAATGAAGTTCCATTAGAAGTTATATTTAATTGGAACTTATCCCAAAATGGAATATTCAGACATAATTCATTTATCATAATATTTACTTGTATTTAATATGTCTTATATGAATAAAGATATTAAAGAAATTAATTCATGTATACTATGATTCCTTCTAAATACGTCCTCAAATATTTTATAACATCTGGACATTAAGGAAATCAAGTCTAACATATATGAAAGGTTCCCACAACACGTACATCACTGAAACTCATCTTGTAGCATTCCTAGAGATCTAAAAGGTTAGTGGGAGCATTAAGTGTCTTTATCTTAACTTGCGAGAGTTGCAAGAGGTAGGGGAGTGAAAGCTTGTTGTTACATCAATTTGTACCTCTTGTACAAGACACTTCTCCTTCACAACTTTTCTCTTTAAGAATATACTGCTACTTTAACAAAAGTTTCATTGTTGCTTAGACGTGGGCACAATCAGATTTCTTGCCATAATTGGAATCCTCAAACAGAGAAACTACAAGGAGTAACTTCATTAATTTGTTACTCTATTATAATTTATTGGTCTCCTAATGTTGACCATAAGCATGCTAAATTGTTAAAGATTTCTAAGTCAGTGGGAGCAGTAATAGTCCTTATCAGGACTTGCAAGAAGTACAAGAGGCGGGGGGAAGAGACTTATTAATTTTTACTCCGATTACACCTCTTGTACACCATACTCCACCAACTCTTACACATTTAGAATCTTGAAAGTGATAGCAACTTAATCAAGAGTTAATCCATAAATCTGAAACTCATTATACAACCCAATAATCAACTACGGAGGTCATATAGGTTTAACTTTGATGATTATGTATCCTACTTGACTGAAGTTGAAATGGATATTGGAAAGTTTACTGAATCTACCTTTCCTAATTAAGCCATTTGCGTTAATCAATTTTCTAAATGGAATAAAAATTATTTTAGTAAATTAATTTTTTGTTTAGAATAACGTTTGTTATCAAAGAATCATCTTACCTTTTTGCAAAAGTTTTCTTTGAGGATCATTGTTGTTCTAGTAGCTTATAATCTTTTGTAGCTACATTAAATGGATATTAAAACAACTTTCCCTAAATAAAGACTTACATGTTCAAAACAACCTGAAAGTTCTAAACTGAAAGGTCAAGAACACTTAGTTTCTAAGTCGATGAAATTCATATATAGGTTGAAGCAAACATCAAAATGTGACGAAATCTTAATGCAATTCTTTTCATCACGAATTAAGTGGATTTATGTATACCAACCTCAGGATGAGTGGGAGCAATTAATGTAAACTTATCCTTATATAGATGACACTCTTTTGATAAGTATATGTTACATAAGTCAAATAATTTCTCACACATATTTTGATATAATGAATCTCGGAAATACCACTTATGTGAGAGATATCAAAATATACCGAGATAGACCCATTGGGACATTAGTTTCATGCCATAAGCTTTACTCTAAAGTGGGTCCTTACATATGTAACAAACAATATTGCTCTCATTAAGAGGATAAAATGATAAATGAGATTACTTCCTTATTCTTCGTTAATTAGAAGCTTTACGAAGGTTCAAGTCTATACTCGTTTAGATATTGCTCACATTGATGAACATTAGACCACTATAGATTATTGTGAAGCATCTTACGATATCTTTAGAAACGAGAAAGACTGTAAGACGAAGTGAGAACTCAAACAGGTTAATTACCTTTCCTTTGAATGTCAATTTCGGGGTATATCCTTACGTCAGCAGATATAATTGTCTCATGGAGGAGTCATAAGAAACTGATAAAACAACATAAATTATAATGACATAATATGTTGTTAATTAACAACGCAATTGTCACTAAGTGTTGTTGAAAACTTATCAGTGGACTCATAAACTTATGAACTCCATATAAATACTATATTGAAGACTTACTGTGAAAAGTCAGCTATCTTATTTCCTCGAACAGTAACAGTTCGAGAGGTGCTGCATTAAACTTCGATACAAAATTATTGTTCGTTTATGAACAAGAAGAGGAAACTAATTATTTGTATCGAATACATTACATTCATGGTATGCTTGCGGATCCGATAACTAAGGTCTACACCCAAAGTCTTTTTAAGAGCTCATAATAAAGACGGGTTTTACTAAAGGCCTTACATAATAGCATATCGTACATATGAATGATTAGTTATTATTTTTCCTCAATTTTACAATTTGTTTGTCTATAAATACGTATGTGCACCTAATGACGTATAGACAAGAATTATACAAATTAATTTTAAAGGGCTTACCTTAGTCATTTTGGTCTTAAATTTACGTATGTTTTGATTTGGGGTTGTAACATGATTAATGGGGGTCTTGAGTTGAGAATAACTCAATGACTGTATTTTTCTTTTGCAATTTCAATTTGAAACATTGATTAATGTTTTAACTTGGCCAAACTTACTTATACTTATCACAAATGATCACTCGGCCAAGTGGGAGAATGTTAGAAATAACCCGTTAATGTGGCCTTACGGATCATTTTGTAACATTACCAATATGACATAACTAATCCCTGACAATTACTTGATGGTAGTAATTGTAATTATTGATTAGTTTAAGGGGCAATTATGATTTCCCTTTAGGTACCTTTAATAGAGAATGTAAAGAGTTTTCATAACCTACCATCACTTATGATCATTATATATTGATCATTGGTATTGATAAAAAGGTATGAAAAACTCCTTAAGAACACCAACACTAAAATTCTCTCTAAGGTGATCCATCAACCCAAGGTACCATAACGGGAATCATGGCCTTATCTTCGTCTTCAAAGATGACCACTCCCACAAGTAAGTGTCTCTAACTTAGTATCTATATTTACGTTATGATTGAATAAACATGATTAGGTTCTATATTTTGACCCATGTTTATAGATATAATCAACACAATAAGCAAGGTACCTGCATTTTTGTACCAATCTTCATATTTGACTTGTTTACAGTTTAATATAAGTGTTTGATTATTAATGATTAAAGTGTAAGTGCTTCACACTAATGATGAATTGTGGGAGTCTTGTGGACTAAAATCTATAGCATTAATAACCGGTGAAGTATGTAACTTTTAGCTTGAAATAATAAGATGAACTTTTACTAAGTTGGTTGGAGTATTTGTTATATGTATAATCTATATAGGTTGTCTTTCTGAATTCGGTAGTTAAATAAAACAATTTCGAATCAAGTTTCAAGACAAAATACTGGATGGAGATATTTGAAAGTATTATGTGCACAATCCTTAGAATTTGATGTTTGTTGGCCACTAGCCAACAGTTGGGGTTTATTCGGGTCTAGGTTATTCTTCGGCTCGTAGATCTTAGGTTTTCGTCAAATCCATATCATCTGCATAACATGCCTCTTTATTGTATCCCCAAACTATAGTGTTACAACAAAAATAATTATGCCAGAACTTTGCTTTTACTGTCATTATCATAGGCCATTAGTGCTGCATGTGATGCAAATGGAAACTTCCCGGCATCTCTTCCCAATCTGAAGACATTAGAGATATCCACAACAATCGATGACTACCCCATGAACGCAGTCATCCAGATCCTCAGATGTTCCCCTAATCTGGAGTCATTCCATTTGGTTATTCAAGAGGTACACATGTTTCTTCCGCCCAAATAATAGTACCGTTTCTGTATCATAAACTTGATGCATACAATCAGACATTACTTGAGATGCTATGTATTTCTGATTCTTGACATACACGTATAATAGGATATATAATTGTGAATTGTGTGTGATAGAAAGAGACTTGCACATCCACCGATCTTCTAGATCGACTTTAGACAAGAAATATGGGCAGGCCTGGCTGGTTAGGATTAAAGCTGGTTAACTTTTTTGGATATGCTTTTAGATTTCATAAATAGTTAATATGTTAAACAGGATAACAAAAGTTATTATGGAATAAATATCAAGTTCTTTGAATATATCATTTTACATTTGAGTATGTTTTGGGCTATCATTAGCTGATTTTCAATGCCCTCGAAAGTCGAAACAGACTATCCTTTTTAGTGAATAAACTTGACAGCTTCAGTGAGCATAGTAGATGAATACATTTTTCATAATTCTAAACGTTATTATGTGTTTTGGTACCCCAACTTATGCTGTTCTTTGGGGATGTAGGAAACTTTTTGGCCGGAGGCATGGGAGTCAGATGAAGACGAGTCGAAAATGGTCGAGTTTCTTGAGTTCCACGGAGAAAAGTAGGGCTGTAAACGAGTCGAGTCGAGTCGAGCTAGACCCAGCTCGAGCTCGGCTCGAACTCGATTCGAGCTGGCTCGGCTCGAGCTCGAATTTCAAATCGAGCCGAGATTTGAGGCTCGAGCTCGACTCGATTAGAATTCGAGCTAGCTCGGCTCGGCTCGATCAAGCTCGAACTAACAAAGAACCGCAAAATTTACTACTTAAAAGGCCCTTAAAAATGAATTTCTTTATAGACTAAGGGCCATAATTACCAGTTAATTTAACCATATGGCTAAATATGTAAGTATAAATAATTAATTAATTTTGTACATTGTCTTTACCTTCTTTTATAGGGGAAATACTCCCTTAGTTTTTGTTTTCTAAGCGATGTGGGGCAAAAAAATGAAGGATGTAAACCTTATCGAGCCAGCTCACCACGAGCAGAGCCAGGCCAAGCTCGAGCTCGGCTCGTTGACAAACCGAGCCGAGCCGAGCTGGCTCGTTTACAACCGAGCCAATTTCGAGCCGAGCTTTCTTCGAGTATTTTTCGAGCGAGTTTCGAGCGAGCTGCGAGCCACGAGTTTTTTGAACACCCCTAGAGAAAAGCTATGGGAGTTAGACGAAGTTTTGACTCGTCACTTGAAAAGGGTCGAGTTTCTTGAGTTTAATGGGGAAAAGCGGAAACTAGAAATGGCTCGTTTCTTACTGGAACACGGAAATGAGTTGGAGGAAATGGTTTTCAGTTGGTGCGACAAAGTCAACTACCATGAAAAGAAGACAGAGACTATGAAGGAAGTGTTGAAATTCTACAAGGCTGTTTCAACCGTCAAACTGACTACTCTTTTGAAAGACTAGGTATAAGCCGTAAGTAAGATATAATGTTGTATGTTACTCCACTAACCCATTTTTGCGCTAGATCTTGGATACATCAAGATAACTAAATTCTTTCTTGAAATCTTCTCGAAGCGAAACTTTGTCCTTAACTTTAGTCTAGTGTCTAGTGAGTTATTGACTTTTTTTTTTAATTCTCAAACTTTTGAAAATTTACTTTTTAGTTCTAATAATTTACATCGAGATATAGTTGGTAAACGGGCAACAAGCTGCGCCGCTACCCCTTTTTGAATAGCGAAACTAAGCCTTTTAAAAATTACGTCCATAGATCTCGGGGTCATAACATTACTATGCATGACCCTTTGAACTCGACTAAGTAGGTCCACAGCCTCTGGCGCATAACATTACTATCTCGGGGTTATTGACGTCTTTTAAATGGTGGTTCTGTAAATGTTTGTATATGAATATCTATTTAGGGACTAGAAGTGGATCAAAACATGATCTATGTTGCTACCAAAATCTGCATAACATGACTTGGGTAAAGGAGATTCTTCGAGTAAGTGTTGGTTTTAGTGACTCTGGAGTTCCAGGCTTGACCTGCGGGTTGTCAACACCAAAATGATCCGTTTGAAGGGCTCCCGAGGATGAATCATCGGGGATCATCCGCTGACAATCAAGTCAGTTGGAATCATCCATATGTGTTTTGCGTATGTATGTGCGTATGTGCGTATTATGTATGTATGCGTGTGTGTATGCCTGCGTGTCTGTGTGTCTGCGCGCGCGCATCATGAGTGTTATGCATGAGATAAATGTGCCAAGAGGAGATGAGGAAAAAGATTCACAAAGTGGATAAAGTCCGGATGTGATTGTCTTCAACCCTAATTGGCTGATCATTAATGGACTACCCAATAATGGGACTAATGCTATAATCGAGTCGAGCAGAACCAAATCAGTGTGGCCTCGTGCTTGGCTCTTTTATCTTAACAAGCTAAAATTTTGGGCTTAGGGAAAACTCGAGCCAGTTTGTGGCTCGTTTATTTTGAAAAAAAACTATGTGGGTGTTTGGGATTCCTTCTCAAAACTGACTTATTAACTTATATAAGTCAAAAATGAGAAGTTAGAAATTCTAACTTCTCAAAACTGACTTCTCAACACACAAAATCATTCAAAATAAGCTAACCCAAACACTCAAAAAACAACTTATTAACTTTTATAAGTCAATAAGTCATAAGTTACTCCAAAATAAGCTAACCGAAACACCCCATAGTTTTTTTTTACATTTTTACACACAATGGTATACATAAAATAAAAAAAAACAAATAAAACAAATTAGGCAAATATAACGGTAACTTTAACTTTGTGCAAACTATAAAAAACGGTAGGAGAAGAAATAAAATTACCTTGATCTTTATTTTTTATATCAATATTACTAATTAAAACTATTGCTGAAGGGGTATGGTCCTAAACCTCGCGCCAGCTAAACCGTGAGTGACCATTACTCTTATCAAATAACCCCCACCAGCAATGAACTGCGTCCATGCGGACACATCCTTCGAATCCAATCAGTCAAAGGATAAGAAGAAGCCTTACCTTATGTATGAAAACGGATGTACATAACGATGCGGCTGACACCGCATCTTATAAACATTTTCGTCACGACAAGGGATCTGGGCAACAGCAACAGTCACCACAAGTGGCGATGCGGCCTGGCACCGCATCCCGCAAACTTAGTGTAACACCTCGAATTTTTGTGTCCAATGATGTGTTAACACGTGTCATTTGATTACACGTGGCATTGATATTAAATAAAGGACTAATTTTGACAAACCTTGAATGTATGTAAAATCGAGGGTTATAGATGTCAAACAAGGGTAAATATACTGTATGGTAACCCTAGATGGTGCTTGTACCTTCAAACGAATAAATCATGGATCGTACGGAAGCGAAACGCGGAAGATAGTGAGAGATTACAAGCTGCAGGGGTTAACTGTGTCAACATGTTTAATTATACCTCTGAGTGACCCTTTAACGCTCCCGAGGCTTTGTAACAGTATTATACGCTCACTAGAATATACTGTATAAATTCCGTGAAGTTCCGTGTTAAAACGAGAAAGTTATGATCAAATTCGTATGAGAAGGGTTAAAAGCGTCAACAATGAAAGTTAAGGCTTTCAGAATAATTAAATAAACTAACCAGGGACTTAACTAAGCGGGTAAATAACACGAGGTCCTTAGTTGTAATTAACCGAGGGCCAAACCGCAAAGTTACCCCTTCAAACCCGAAAGGTCAGGTTAATAATTACGAAAGATTTCGTTATTAATTACCAGGATTTCGCAATGATTATAAAAGATTTTAAAAACCTGAAAATCTACCCTCTCGTGGGCCGCATTAGAGTTTGGGTTAAGTGAAAGCGGGCCGCGAGCCTTCTAACTATACGCGCCTGGATTTAAACTTCAGGCGGCCCGCATTAAAACATGCATGGATCCTCCATGCGGGCCGCATTGGACGCCCAGATGCAGAAACCTTGTATTTTCTTGCCTTTTGAGCTTGTGAATGATCAAAACGCCAATAAAAGAGGCATGGGCGCCCCCTACTCGACCCATAGCTCTATGGGACACCTGCCCATCATCCATGATCAGTTGTAGGTGTTGTGTAATGATCTTGAGTGCCTTGTTTCACTATAAATAGCCATCCTTGGTTCATAACCAACACACAACTCAAACTCACTCATCTGATCACATTCTAAAGCTCTCAAGCATTCTTCCCTGCTCTCTAAGCAAGACACAACTTCTGTAAGTCGTTCACATCCATTGTGGTCTTGTATTTCCATAGATTTAGCTTATAAACCCAACCGTCGTAACTAACGGTTGTCATAGCGATAATTCACAAATGGTCCAGTGAATTGTCGGATCAAAAGTAGTTATGAGTTGGTATTTATGTGGGTGATAAACCCCTAAAAGGGTTCCCTCTGATCACCACTCTAACTATGTCAAATGTCGAGTCAAACGTGTACTTAAAAAGTCAACAGAAAGCTATTTTGCCGTTTATACATAATCTGTAATGTATAAGCTATGAAATCTGTTTTGACACTCATAAAACATGATATTAAGTATATAAACTTGTTTACGCTCATTTGAATCGACCATTTGCTATATTGACCCGGTTCGGAGCCGAATGTCGCAAAAGTTTGACTTTTGCTTTGACTTCAGTTCTGACCCGTTTTAGTGAGGTATAGATATGCCTTAGGACTCTCTTAGGACCAGGTTACATGATGGTATAGACCTCTGTGATCGGTTCATGATTTGTCCGAGTCTTTTACGCATTTCCGTTAATCGCCTAAAAGTTGACCGTAACGGCCTTTGAAAAATAAAACGAGTATTTCGGACACGTGAACGGACCATAACCTTGCTTATTAAATTATAAGCATGTCCTTAAAGTTTCACGTCAATCCGAGGTCTAGAATGAGAGTTATGCTAAATAGCGCACTTATAAGAAACTTTTGTAATAAACGGCGCAATTAGCATAACCCCTATCTAAACCAAGTTTCCGTCACCAAAACTTTTACCCACTCTTATAAAATAATATTTTTGGAATTTTAAAGATTTTTAATAATTTTTACCTTGCTCATAACCTGCGGTTATGGCTACGGTTCGGTAAATACCGAATATGCCCTTTTCGGCCAAAACGTGAGTTCTACAAGGTCTTTTGACCCGATTCCAGTTGCTACTGATTTTAAATAATAAATAAAGTATTTTAGACTTTATAAACTGTTCGGGAAACTCAGATTTCCTGTAGAACTCGAAAAGCTCTTTAAAAGTCTTTAAAATGACCGAAAAGCCCCTACGGGGCGTAATATTAACTTAAACTCGTTACGGGCATCACGGAAGGTATCCTACTGATACCACAACCTCTTTAAGGCATATTGACTTAGGAAATAAGCGTAAGACTCTCATGGTTAACCGTTTCGCCTATTGCGCGCACGGTTCGGCTTATGAAACTAGTTTTCATAAATTAGCCGATACAGGTCAAACTATATTATTTTGACCCCAAAATACAGAGTGTGAACATTGAACC
The DNA here is from genome assembly GCF_002127325.2 of Helianthus annuus. NCBI lineage: Eukaryota > Viridiplantae > Streptophyta > Magnoliopsida > Asterales > Asteraceae > Helianthus > Helianthus annuus. The sequence goes on from NC_035436.2 coordinate 169,455,061, forward strand.
CATATAAAACAAGTCTCTGAACTTGTTTGGGGCAGAATCACATTCCATTCTCGGTTTTCGCCTTTTCGTGCGATTAAACCGTATTCACATTTCGGAACCGACCGGTCTAGGCTACGGCCAATATAAGACCCGTTAGGATTCTAAGAGGTTAATTGAAACCTTCGTTCCAGATTAGGAGCCCCAGTAAAAGCTATCGGTGATTTAATCAAATTAAGGAATATACTTGCAAAGGTAAATACTTTTAACTTATTTCCCCTATACGGGCTTGGGATACGGTATAATAATACCGCTTGATTGAGCATCATATCTTCCATCGCTGAGGTGGTTAATTTGTGTAATGTGATCGGCTCATTTAAACAGTTTTGTTTCTTAAAAGCCTTTGGGGGGTTAATGACCGTTGTCCCGGATATCCTTGGCATCATTTTACGAAATGGCCACGACCTCGACATCCCGGTGTAGGCGTACACCCGGTATATATTGTCGACACTTAATTAAAAGACGTAGCCGTTGGTTTCTATACTACGGTTTTACGCAATGTGGTGTGTCTATTAATCTTTAACCCGGCACGATCCGGGCTACTGAACGCATAAAAGAACATGTAATATGTTCACAAGATTTTAATAATTTTCCCAAGTTATAAAAGAGTTTGTGCCTTGTGCATTCAAATCAATTTTAATAAACATTTTCAAATGTGTCAGTTGAATGTATTTACCAGTGTAAACTGACGTATTTTTCCCCAAAAGATTAAGTGCAGGTACTATACGAAATGGGCTGGTAATAGCTTCCTAGGCATCACGAATAGTCTCGCAAACTCGATGCCGTATCTGAATGAACAATATTTTATTATTATTTTGATCCGCTGTGGATACATTCGACTTCTGTAATACATTTGATATTACCACCAGAGGTTGAAGTATATATTTATCTTTAAAGCTTCCGCTGTGCATTTATATAATTGTGTGGTTTGACTATATTGTTGCCAACTACGTCACGGTAATCCCCCACCGGGCCCACCGGTGATACATGTGGAAATCGGGGTGTGACAGGTTGGTATCAGAGCCAACATTGAGTGAATTAAACACGTTAGGCAATGTGTTTAATCTCAGTGACACAATTGCACATACTTGAGTCTAGACAAAAACTTAGGACAAATTCGGATTGTTATTCCAATTTTGTCTTTTTCTTCTATTATTGGTATTTAAAATTTTATAAAGCAGGAAACATGCCGCCAGTGATATTCCGAGGAAGAGGAAAGGGAAGAAGAGGCAGAGGAGAGATCATTACTCATCACGATCACGAAGCCGGACCTTCTGGTACGCGACCTCCTTCAATGACAAGGAGCGAAGAACCACAACGACGAAGAGATCTTTACGAACCTGCGAGGCATTCCACCTCGCACAGCTCGACGCCATCATACCGGCACTCCTTTGGGCCAAACTCAGAGAATGATCCCAACAACCCACAACCTTCCTTCATACCTCTACAACGTTCGGTATCGCACCGAAATTACGACGACCCTACTCCATACTTCATAGGTCAGTTTAATCCAGCTGACTACATACAGGAACCTTCAGGCTTTGTTCCATTAGGGCCACAAGATCACTTCTCCGAAGACCATATGGATGAAGATACTGATCCAACAGAACCTGCTCGTGGTACGCCCACGCATCCGATAGAAGTCTCTGATGGGTCATCCTTCCATGGCACACCCTATCAGGGACCAGATAGTTTTCAAGCGATGTTTGACCGACATGAGTGGTACTATACACCACCTCAACAGACATCACAACAACCACGACATCCACAGGATCCCTCTGAGGATTCACGCTTTGTGGCAGTTACGCCACCACCTCCGCCACCGGCGCAACCAGTAATGCCTGATCCGCCAAGGCGTAGGAGGACAAATGCTCGTATGTCCACACGAGGAGGAGGGGGTATCCACTTCAGCACCCCTCGACACTCTAGTAGTAGCCACTATCCGCCACTACAAGAAGAAGGACCTTCAAGTCCTATACAGGAGGCGAACTCCGCACCAGCTGCACCAAATTCGCCACCATTTGGGTACGACCAACCCATACCTGCTTACACGGGTCCAACGGCTTACAACCCGTTTGAACCATCGCAAGCACATTACAACTACAATTATGAGCGCGACCCATATGTGGTGTCGGCCAGATATAACGCACGCTATCCTGACGGAGCTCATGGGAACATGGGAGCACCGGACTACTCAGCTCATAGGTATCCAATACCTCCCAGACCTCCAGTTCCGCAACAAGCGCCACAACCACGTTTCTCTCCTCCTGAACAGGAAGAGATACTCCATCGACTAGATCGTGTGGAGAGAGAGTTCGAGGAAGAGAAAAAGAGCCACCGAGGATTTCTCAAAGGCTTGGCGAACCTACTAAAGGGCAAAAAGAAGAAACGTAACCACTAGCCCTTAATAGTTGTACTAATTTCTATTTTGAAATAAGTCCCTGCGTGGACACTTATCATATTTCAGTCCCTACGTGGACTTATCTTTTAGTCCTTGCATGGACACTTATTTTATGTTAGTCCCTGCGTGGACTTGTCACTTATTTTAAACCTCTATGGAGGTATGTACTATTTGAAAGACCCATTTAGGGCAATATGTGATTGTATTTGAGATTATGGAATGTATGTTATGAGTTTTGTTTTAATATGTATGAAATAAATCAAAACCATTCCTTTTAAATTGATCTGCCTAAATAAAGAATCTTACGAGTGAAACCTAGCCTGGTGTCTTTTAAGATCCGGCCAAGATGGTAGGACTTAATTAAAGGATTCAGATTCCCTGTTAACCGCTGCAAGCATGTTAACAATCATGGCAGATGTGATTCGTTAAAATCACGCGCGTCATTCTTATACAATAATCCTTTAAGGATTTCAAAACCCAACTAGATGATTTATAAATCGTGGGTTAAATCACCAATGAAGGTGATCAACCTTATTAAAACATCCATTAGTGATGTAGTGCCTACGGGCCAACCTTATTTAAAACATCCATTAGTGATGTAGTGCCTACGGGCCAATCTTATTAAAACATCCATTAGTGATGTAGTGCCTACGGGCCAAATCTTATTAAAACATCCATTAAGTGATGTAGTGCCTACGGGCCAATCTTATTAAAACATCCATTAGTGATGTAGCGCCTACGGGCCAAATCTTATTAAAACATCCACTAAGTGATGTAGTGCCTACGGGCCAACCATATTAAAACATCCATTTGAGGTGTAGTGCCTATGGGCCGCAATAATTGTCTTATAAAGACAAAAGGCAGTGGTGGTCTATGACTCCCTGTCAGAAAGAGATAAAAGAACTACGGTTCAAACCTCTATGCCTTTGATTCTCTGAAATCTCGGCTAAAATTATAAAACATCCTCGTGATTAGGCTTTATGCCGCCAATATTATTGATATAGCTAAAATAGGATATATTCAAATCCTAAGATTAAATGAGTAATAAGTTAACCAAATATGGTCTCTGTTACCATGGTTGACAAATTGTCATAAAAGACAATTATATAATAATCTCCTGAATAAAATTTTGTTATCTTCTGTAACAGATTCAAGTTACAATGGCGGATCCCAATGGAGAGAATAGCCATACTAATGAAGATGACTACGACAATGCGCCAGTGCATTTGACAGGCGCACAGTTAAAGGCTCTGATTGACAACGCTGTTTAGGCAGCTCTGGATCGTCAATATACTGAGTCCCAAGGCAGAACCGTATCAAAACCACCCTCCAAACCAAAGTCACAATCCAAACCACTCTCCAAACCCAAGAAAGATGACGACAACCACTCGTCAGCTGAGAATAGTATTCGTCGTGAACGAGAATACACTGATGCATCCGGTGCCAAGGGTTGCACCTACAAGTATTTTGTATCTTGTAAGCCCCGGGAATTTACAGGGGAGAAGGGTGCTGTTGATTGTATCACCTGGCTGGATGAGATGGACACTATTGTGGACATCAGTGGGTGCGCAGAGAAGGATGTGGTGAAGTTTGTGTCCCAGTCATTTAAGGGCGAGGCCCTGGCATGGTGGAGAGCGTTGGTGCAGGCATCAGGTAAGTCTGCTTTATACAAGATGACATGGGAGGAATTTATTGCTCTCATTAAGGAAAACTACTGCCCTCAGCATGAGGTTGAGAAGATCGAGGCTGACTTTGTGTCACTGGTGATGACGAACCTGGACTGCCAGGCTTATTTGACGAGCTTCAATACGATGTCTCGCCTGGTTCCGTACCTTGTGACACCAGAGTCTAGAAGAATCGCCCGTTTCATTGGGGGCTTGGAGCCTGCGATAAAGGCTAGCGTGAAGGCCTCTCGGCCGACGACCTTCAGGTAGTTACTGACCTCTCCTTGTCTCTCACTTTAGATGCTGTCCGTCTGAGGACGCTAAGGAGCAAGGAGGCTGAGAAGAGGAAACGTGAGGATGATACCTCACGAAGGTCAGGAAAGAAGCACCGTGGAAACGGTGATGGCAAAAGAGGGTCGGAGACGAAGAAGGATGGGCAAACTGGTGAAAGACCCAATTGCAAAATCTGCAAGAAACCCCACTCTGGGAAATGTAGGTTTGGGTCGAATTCACAGTCTCAGCCAAAGACTTTTTCCTGTGGACTATGCAAGTCCAAGGATCATAAGACTGTAGATTGTAAGAAAATCAAGGACGCAACCTGCTACGGTTGCAATGAAAAGGGGCATATCAAGAGCAACTGCCCTAAGAATGCCAGGAAAGCGGAGGAGACCAAAAAGACAAATGCGAGAGTCTTCCGCATGGATGCAAAGGAGGCTGTGCTGAACGACAATGTGCTTACAGGTACTTTTCTCGTAAATAATATATTTGCAAGAGTACTTTTCGATTCAGGCGCCGATAAATCCTTTGTAGACCAAAAATTTTGCCAATTATTAAATATGCCTATCAAAACCCTAGATGTGAAATACGAGGTAGAGTTAGCAGACGGCACGATAGAAACCGTCTCCACTGTTCTAGAAGGATGTGAAATGTCCATTAAGAACCATTCGTTTCCTCTATCTCTACTTCCTTTCAAACTAGCGGGTTTCGACATAGTCCTAGGCATGGACTGGTTATCCCGTAATCAGGCCCAAATCATTTGCGGCAAAAGGCATATAGTATTAAAGACTCCGAGTGGTGAATCGCTTACCATTCGAGGAGATACGCAGTACGGATTGCCCGAGGACGTATCTATGCTCAAAGCTTCTAGATGTTTGAACAGAGGCTGTGTCATTTACATGGCTCAGGTGATAATTGAAGAACCCAAGCCGAAGATAGAGGATCTTCCTGTCATTTCTGAATATCCCGAGGTCTTCCCCGAAGAACTACCTGGTTTACCACCAGATAGACAAGTGGAATTCAGAATAGATATCATACCAGGAGCAGCTCCTATAGCTAGAGCGCCCTACAGGCTAGCTCCGACGGAAATGAAGGAATTAAGGACCCAGTTGGATGAACTATTGGCAAAAGGTTTTATCAGACCTAGTTCGTCTCCCTGGGGAGCACCTGTCCTGTTTGTAAAGAAGAAGGACGGATCGATACGTTTGTGCATCGATTACTGAGAGCTAAACAAAGTTACCATAAAGAATAGATATCCTTTGCCAAGGATCGACGATCTGTTCGATCAGCTGCAAGGAGCAAGCTATTTTTCGAAGATCGACTTGAGGTCGGGCTATCATCAGCTAAGGGTCAGAGATGAAGACGTACATAAGACAACATTTAGGACTCGCTATGGTCATTACGAGTTCCTAGTGATGCCTTTTGGGCTCACAAATGCACCGGCTGCGTTCATGGATCTCATGAATCGCGTCTGCAAGCCGTATTTGGACAAATTTGTCATCGTCTTCATCGACGATATTCTTATATATTCCAAAAGCCAAGCTGACCACGAGAAGCACCTCCGTTGCATTCTCGAATTATTACAGCGTGAGAAACTCTACGCCAAATTCTCGAAATGTGAATTTTGGTTACGAGAGGTTCAGTTTTTAGGTCACGTTGTAAGTGAGCGTGGTATCCAAGTGGATCCCGCTAAGGTAGAGGCAGTCATGAACTGGCAAGAGCCAAAGACGCCTACCGAAATTCGTAGTTTCCTGGGTTTGGCAGGATACTACAGGAGATTTATTGAGAATTTTTCAAGGATTGCTGCGCCCCTGACTTCCTTAACCAAGAAGAAAGAAAAATTTATTTGGGGCCCAAGGCAGCAAGAGTCCTTCGAAGTTCTGAAGCAGAAGCTAAGCAACGCACCTGTGTTGACACTACCTGAAGGTATAGATGAATTCGTAGTTTACTGCGATGCATCACACACAGGCATGGGGTGTGTGCTTATGCAGAAGGGCAAGGTGATTGCCTATGCTTCAAGACAACTAAAGGTGCACGAAAAGAACTACACCACCCATGACTTGGAGTTGGGTGCCGTTGTATTTGCACTGAAATTGTGGAGGCATTACCTTTATGGTACTAAATTTGTGATTTATTCTGATCACAAGAGCCTCCAGCACCTGTTCAACCAGAAGGAGTTGAACATGAGGCAGCGTCGTTGGATGGAAACCTTGAATGACTATGATTGCGAGATCAGGTACCATCCCGGCAAGGCGAATGTAGTCGCTGATGCCCTGAGCAGAAAAGAAAGGGTTAAACCTATACGAATCAATGCCAAGAGCATTAAGGTCAAGAACAATTTAATTGAAAGGATATTAGCTGCACAGCGAGAGGCTGTGTTGGAAGCTAATTATCCTAATGAAAAGTTAGGAGTAACTGAGGAGCAGTTGACTCTTAGCAAGGATGGAATCCTTAGACTGAACGGACGTATATGGGTTCCGATTTATGGAGGACTACGAGATGTTATCCTCCAGGAAGCCCATAGTTCCAAATATTCTGTCCATCCTGGTGCAGACAAGATGTATCAAGATTTAAAGGCAAACTATTGGTGGATAGGCTTGAAAAAGTCTGTGGCCGCCCATGTAGCAAAGTGCTTGACTTGTGCTCAAGTCAAAGCCGAGCACCAAAAGCCGTCTGGCTTGCTACAACAGCCTGAGCTTCCCGAGTGGAAGTGGGAATGCGTAACTATGGACTTCATAACCAAGTTACCAAAAACCAGGAAAGGAAATGATACAATATGGGTTATAGTCGATAGGCTGACTAAATCAGCTCATTTTCTACCCATCAAGGAGACGTATAGCTCCGATATGTTAGCCCAACTTTATGTTGATAAGATTGTAGCCTTACACGGCATACCTGTGTCTATTATCTCCGACAGGGATACTAGATACACGTCTCATTTCTGGAAGAGTTTCCAGCAATCTTTGGGCACGCGTTTGAACTTCAGTACGGCTTACCATCCACAGACGGACGGTCAGAGTGAGCGTACCATTCAAACGTTAGAAGACATGCTACGCGCATGTGCGATCGATTTAGGTGGTAACTGGGATAAGAATCTACCCCTAATCGAATTCTCCTACAATAATAGCTACCATACCAGCATAAAGGCTGCGCCTTTCGAGGCATTATACGGTAGGAAATGTAGATCGCCTGTTTGTTGGGCGGAAGTAGGAGAGGTCCAATTATCGGGACCAGAGATAGTTTTCCAGACAACGGACAAGATTGTCCAGATACGGGAACGTCTCAAGGCTGCCCGTGATAGGCAGAAAAGCTACGCTGATCCGAAGCGTAAGGACCTTCACTTTGATGTAGGTGAAAAGGTGTTGCTTAAAGTGTCGCCCTGGAAAGGGGTGATGCGTTTCGGCAAGAAGGGCAAGCTGAGTCCGAGGTACATAGGACCTTTTGAGGTCATTGAACGTGTCGGGTCAGTTGCCTATAAGTTGAACTTGCCTGAAGAGCTCAATGGAATTCACAATGTGTTCCACATCTGCAATCTCAAAAAGTGCTTCGCCGATGAATCATTGGTGATTCCACACACAGATGTGCATATAGATGAGAGCTTAAAGTTTGTAGAAAAACCTTTGTCGATTGAAGATCGACAGGTGAAGAAGCTTCGAAGAAAGCACGTACCGATTGTAAAGGTCAAATGGGATGCTCGTAGAGGTCCCGAATATACGTGGGAAGTCGAAGCCACAATGAAAGAAAAGTACCCCTATTTGTTCGAGTAAATCTCGGGTCGAGATTTATTTTAAGGGGGTGAGGATGTAACACCTCGAATTTTTGTGTCCAATGATGTGTTAACACGTGTCATTTGATTACACGTGGCATTGATATTAAATAAAGGACTAATTTTGACAAACCTTGAATGTATGTAAAATCGAGGGTTATAGATGTCAAACAAGGGTAAATATACTGTATGGTAACCCTAGATGGTGCTTGTACCTTCAAACGAATAAATCATGGATCGTACGGACGCGAAACGCGGAAGATAGTGAGAGATTACAAGCTGCAGGGGTTAACTGTGTCAACATGTTTAATTATACCTCTGAGTGACCCTTTAACGCTCCCGAGGCTTTGTAACAGTATTATACGCTCACTAGAATATACTGTATAAATTCCGTGAAGTTCCGTTTTAAAACGAGAAAGTTATGATCAAATTCGTATGAGAAAGGTTAAAAGCGTCAACAATGAAACTTAAGGCTTTCAGAATAATTAAATAAACTAACCAGGGACTTAACTAAGCGGGTAAATAACACGAGGTCCTTAGTTGTAATTAACCGAGGGCCAAACCGCAAAGTTACCCCTTCAAACCCGAAAGGTCAGGTTAATAATTACGAAAGATTTCGTTATTAATTACCAGGATTTCGCAATGATTATAAAAGATTTTAAAAACCTGAAAATCTACCCTCTCGCGGGCCGCATTAGAGTTTGGGTTAAGTGAAAGCGGGCCGCGAGCCTTCTAACTATACGCGCCTGGATTTAAACTTCAGGTGGCCCGCATTAAAACATGCATGGATCCTCCATGCGGGCCGCATTGGACGCCCAGATGCAGAAACCTTGTATTTTCTTGCCTTTTGAGCTTGTGAATGATCAAAACGCCAATAAAAGAGGCATGGGCGCCCCCTACTCGACCCATAGCTCTATGGGACACCTGCCCATCATCCATGATCAGTTGTAGGTGTTGTGTAATGATCTTGAGTGCCTTGTTTCACTATAAATAGCCATCCTTGGTTCATAACCAACACACAACTCAAACTCACTCATCTGATCACATTCTAAAGCTCTCAAGCATTCTTCCCTGCTCTCTAAGCAAGACACAACTTCTGTAAGTCGTTCACATCCATTGTGGTCTTGTATTTCCATAGATTTAGCTTATAAACCCAACCGTCGTAACTAACGGTTGTCATAGCGATAATTCACAAATGGTCCAGTGAATTGTCGGATCAAAAGTAGTTATGAGTTGGTATTTATGTGGGTGATAAACCCCTAAAAGGGTTCCCTCTGATCACCACTCTAACTATGTCAAATGTCGAGTCAAACGTGTACTTAAAAAGTCAACAGAAAGCTATTTTGCCGTTTTATACATAATCTGTAATGTATAAGCTATGAAATCTGTTTTGACACTCATAAAACATGATATTAAGTATATAAACTTGTTTACGCTCATTTGAATCGACCATTTGCTATATTGACCCGGTTCGGAGCCGAATGTCGCAAAAGTTTGACTTTTGCTTTGACTTCAGTTCTGACCCGTTTTAGTGAGGTATAGATATGCCTTAGGACTCTCTTAGGACCAGGTTACATGATGGTATAGACCTCTGTGATCGGTTCATGATTTGTCCGAGTCTTTTACGCATTTCCGTTAATCGCCTAAAAGTTGACCGTAACGGCCTTTGAAAAATAAAACGAGTATTTCGGACACGTGAACGGACCATAACCTTGCTTATTAAATTATAAGCATGTCCTTAAAGTTTCACGTCAATCCGAGGTCTAGAATGAGAGTTATGCTAAATAGCGCACTTATAAGAAACTTTTGTAATAAACGGCGCAATTAGCATAACCCCTATCTAAACCAAGTTTCCGTCACCAAAACTTTTACCCACTCTTATAAAATAATATTTTTGGAATTTTAAAGATTTTTAATAGTTTTTACCTTGCTCATAACCTGCGGTTATGGCTACGGTTCGGTAAATACCGAATATGCCCTTTTCGGCCAAAACGTGAGTTCTACAAGGTCTTTTGACCCGATTCCAGTTGCTACTGATTTTAAATAATAAATAAAGTATTTTAGACTTTATAAACTGTTCGGGAAACTCAGATTTCCTGTAGAACTCGAAAAGCTCTTTAAAAGTCTTTAAAATGACCGAAAAGCCCCTACGGGGCGTAATATTAACCTAAACTCGTTACGGGCATCACGGAAGGTATCCTACTGATACCACAACCTCTTTAAGGCATATTGACTTAGGAAATAAGCGTAAGACTCTCATGGTTAACCGTTTCGCCTATTGCGCGCACGGTTCGGCTTATGAAACTAGTTTTCATAAATTAGCCGATACAGGTCAAACTATATTATTTTGACCCCAAAATACAGAGTGTGAACATTGAACCCATATAAAAGAAGTCTCTGAACTTGTTTGGGGCAGAATCACATTCCATTCTCGGTTTTCTCCTTTTCGTGCGATTAAACCGTATTCACATTTCGGAACCGACCGGTCTAGGCTACGGCCAATATAAGACCCGTTAGGATTCTAAGAGGTTAATTAAAACCTTCGTTCCAGATTAGGAGCCCCAGTAAAAGCTATCGGTGATTTAATCAAATTAAGGAATATACTTGCAAAGGTAAATACTTTTAACTTATTTCCCCTATACGGGCTTGGGATACGGTATAATAATACCGCTTGATTGAGCATCATATCTTCCATCGCTGAGGTGGTTAATTTGTGTAATGTGATCGGCTCATTTAAACAGTTTTGTTTCTTAAAAGCCTTTGGGGGGTTAATGACCGTTGTCCCGGATATCCTTGGCATCATTTTACGAAATGGCCACGACCTCGACATCCCGGTGTAGGCGTACACCCGGTATATATTGTCGACACTTAATTAAAAGACGTAGCCGTTGGTTTCTATACTACGGTTTTACGCAATGTGGTGTGTCTAATAATCTTTAACCCGGCACGATCCGGGCTACTGAACGCATAAAAGAACATGTAATACGTTCACAAGATTTTAATAATTTTCCCAAGTTATAAAAGAGTTTGTGCCTTGTGCATTCAAATCAATTTTAATAAACATTTTCAAATGTGTCAGTTGAATGTATTTACCAGTGTAAACTGACGTATTTTTCCCCAAAAGATTAAGTGCAGGTACTATACGAAATGGGCTGGTAATAGCTTCCTAGGCATCACGAATAGTCTCGCAAACTCGATGCCGTATCTGAATGAACAATATTTTATTATTATTTTGATCCGCTGTGGATACATTCGACTTCTGTAATACATTTGATATTACCACCAGAGGTTGAAGTATATATTTATCTTTAAAGCTTCCGCTGTGCATTTATATAATTGTGTGGTTTGACTATATTGTTGCCAACTACGTCACGGTAATCCCCCACCGGGCCCACCGGTGATACATGTGGAAATCGGGGTGTGACACTTAGCCAGAGTAAACGCGGAAACAACGGTAGTTACCGCAGGCAGCGATGCGGCGCAGCACCGCATCCTGCCCACGAGGCAAGTGGGACTGACACTGCAGAGCAAATGGCACCAATGACAGTGGCCTGTCAGGCCATACGTAAGCGACAGGCTGACGTGGCTTCACCTCCACAACCGACAAGCCTGACATACTAGCAAAGGTGCAGCATGTCGCCAGTCTATCCGTTTACCTCCTCCTTCACTCCTCGGCTATAAATACCAACCCCAAACCAGGTTTGAGGTATCTCTTCACAACTCTCTCACTACTACTACTATCACACTTTGCTTCCCAAGCAAACTACTGATTCTCACGCCGGAGAGTGGTAACAAGGAGCACCCCCCACCCCATCCTCCTTGTTACGAGTCACGGCTTGTTTCCTTGTGCAGGAGATTAACCGGCGGACGATCCAGCCAGCGATCCTCGAGAGGGAGGGATTAACCCTTCTTGACGAGACCAGTGAGTTAACCCTGCCCGGTTAACCATTGTTTCATCATTGGCGCCCACCGCTACTCTTAGCACTTTTTTAACCATCTCTCTCCCTCTCAAAAGATCATGTCTGATCGTCTAAACAATACTACAGGGGATAGCCTAAACCCCACCAACCCAGGGCCTGTGGGGACTGCTCCTACAGCCCTAAATCCTGGCCACATTGCACATCAACGCAAGGGGGCGCATCCCTTACGTTTGGACACGATCTCTCACAGTACGCATCTGTGATCCCTCCAGACACGAATCCTCATGCCTGGTATGACCAGCAGGCAGCCCTGCCGGCCGCAACATACAATCGAGCTTGCGCGGAAGCGCAAGTACAAGCCGGGCCTACCCCGGCACCACATACACCTGCGGGTCGTACTTTACAATACGACGGCAGGGCACCCTCACGTCCAGCCTCCCGAAGTAAGCGTGAGGATCGCGGATCCTCTTACTATGACGTCCGCACAATTGATGAGTATGATTTCCCATACGGGTCCCGCAGTAGGGGCCCAGTACATAGCCGCCTAGGCCCTTACAGCGAGGACAGGCGGCAGTCCACAGCCCGACATGGCTCCGGAATCCATAGTCGATTGGGACCGCAGTCCCATAACGAAGGGTATGGCCGTACCGATCTGGACGACGATACATACCGCGGGGAGTCCCATGCTACCAGCAGCAGACCGGGAGGACGTCACTATGTTCCTCCCACTCACCCCCGCAACACATACCTCCGGGCTGCAAAGTGCCCCGAGAGCCAGCCCTACAGGCCGAAATCTGCGGCCGAAAACTCCAAGTTCGTCCCAAGAATCGCCAACGCCGATGTCAGCACCACGAAATTCCCATTGAACATTGGGAAATACAATGATTCGTCCGATCCGGATGACCACAGAAATATCTTCACCGGCACGGGGTATAACGGCAAGTGGGACGAACCCACCTGGTGTCAATCCTACCCTCAGACCCTCACGGGCCTGGCAAGGGCTTGGTTCGATTCTTTGCAAGTGGGATCACTGGCCTCATTCGAGGACTTAGAAGCTAAGTTCCTCGCCTATTTTAGCCAGCAACGATGCCATGAACGTGATTCTATGGATGTGATGAACATCTGGCGCAGGGACGACGAATCAATAGAAACGTTCGTCGTCCGATTCAATAAAGAATGCCTAGAGATAGGTGACGTTTGCGACCAAATGGCGCGTAACCACTTCATCGTAGCAGTTAGAGACGATCAAATGGTTATGACTATCTCCGGCAAGGACGGATTGCCAAAAAAATGGGAAGATGTCATGACTGCAGTCAAGACATACGCCCAAACTCAGCGGTCCCTCAAACCGCATGTTGGCAAGGCACCGCCCCAGGTGGAAGGCCAGTCCTCCCGCCAAGAGCCTAAGCGCAATAATAAGCGCAACCGGGAAACTTGGAATCGCGGCAGTGACTACAAGACATACGTCCCGCACAACAGCCAGCCCGACGCAAGGGCAACCATCAACGCCCAGCGTGAAAACCGGGCGTCGAAAAAACAGTCTCGGGATCGTAAATGGACCGAGATTACCCAGTCACCAAGCGACGTCCTGCTTGCGGACGCGCATTTTCTGCGACTGACCCAGCCGATGAAGTCCAAGAAAAACCAGGACCTCACACTCTATTGTGACTATCACAAGGACTCGGGCCTCGCAACAAACAACTGCATCAGTCTCCGGCTGGAGATTGAGCGAGCCTTAAAAGAGGGGAAGCTGCAACATCTGTTGCCCGGTGGGCAAAAACTCACCAAGCGTATTACCCCGCACGGCGAAGGCACCTCCACAGGGAAGAGGACCATGTATGTGGCCTCAACCCATATGATCAACGGGGGCAAAGGAAGGCCGCGCAAGGCGGCGAGAAGACCGGACAATGACTGGAAAGACGAGCAAGTCGTCTTTCCAAAAGTCCGAGGCGGCCCGCGCGACAGGTGCGCCGTCGTTATTACAGGCCAACTGGCTCATTACTGCACCGAGCGATTATTCATCGACCCGGGCAGTACTTCTGATATCATATGCGAGCAGTGCTTCAACCAGTTCGATCAGGTAGAGAAAGATCGGTTGCAAGCGGTGGACTACCCGTTGGCCGGGTTCGCAGAGGAAACTGTCTTTCCCCTGGGCCAAATTACTTTTCCTGTGCGCCTCACCAGCGGAAGGCACACACGAACAGAAGAGGTGCACTTCATGGTTTTACCTCATACTTCCAAATATGACGTGCTTCTTGGGAGAGAATCCCAAGGCGACTTCAACATGTTTACGTCCGTACCCCATTCTGCAGTCGGTTTCTCAACCGAAACAGGGGTCGCGATAATCTATGCACGCAGGGAAGTCATGGCGTCAGACGAGCTGCGTCCGACCAAGATAGCAAGGCCTACCCCCAACAACCAACCAGAAAAATGGGTCCTCAACGCGAGATACCCAGAACAAAAGGTCACGTTGGGCCACGCCTTGTCCCCCAACATCAAAGCGAACCTGAAGCAGCTTCTCTTCAGGAAACAATATATTTTTGCGTGGACACCCGCAGACATGACGGGGGTCCCACGTGAAGTTGCGTAACACTTCTTGAATACCTTGCCAGGTATCAAACCCGTGATCCAAGGCCAACGCCACATTGGATCCGCGAAAAATCAGGCGATGCATGAGCAAGTCGAAGAACTGCTCTCCGCAGGCATCCTGCGTGAAGTTAAGTACCAGACTTGGTTGTCCAATCCAGTCATGGTAGAAAAACCATCCGAGGGCTGACGCATGTGCGTCGATTATAAAGATCTCAACAAAGCCTGTCCCAAGGATTGTTATGCGCTTCCAGAGATCGACGAAAAGTTCGATAACCTCGCACCATTTCGATGGAAGTGTTTCCTCGATTGTTACAAAGGCTACCACCAGGTACAAATGGCAACCGAGAACGAAGACAAAACGGCATTCCGTACACCAACCGGAAATTACTGCTACACAAAGATGCCGTTCGGGTTGCGCAATGCAGGCGCAACCTATCAAAAGTTGATGAACGACACTTTTCGCGGCCAGATCAGCAAAAGTGTCGAAATCTATATGGATGACCTGGTCGTCATGAGCATGGAAGAAAACACCATGCTCACCGATATCGAAAGAACATTCCAAACTCTGCGAAGCATCAATATGAAGCTCAATCCATGGAAATGCTCGTTTGGAATGGAAGAAGGCAAATTCCTTGGATTCATCGTAACCAAAGATGGATTCAAGGTAAACCCGGAAAAAGTTCAGACGATCGAGCGCATGCCATCGCCTTCAACGATGAAAGAAATGCAATGACTAGCCGGCAGGCTAGCCGCACTAAACAGATTCTTGGCCAACCATGCAGCTAAGTCTTATCCCTTCATCAAGACCCTGCGGAACTGCCTAAAGAAAGAACAATTCCAATGGACCGCAGAGGCTGAAAACGCTTTCCGGGAGATGAAAGAGTGTTTGATACAACTCCCAACTCTAACCGCACCACGCAAAGGTGAACCACTTATATTATACCTATCCGCCGCAGACAACGCGGTAGGTGCGGTACTAATAGTGGAGCGAGAGGGAGTTCAAACGCCCATCTACTATATCAGCAAGATGCTCAACGACCCAGAGACAAGATATTCAGTAATGGAAAAGTTGGTACTAGCACTAGTACACGCGTCAAGACGGTTGCGACGCTACTTCGCAAACCATGTCATCACGGTGTTAACCAACTACAGGATCGGCCCGATCCTATCCAAACCTGACATCTCTGAGAGATTAGCAAAATGTTAACCAACGAGGCAGAGTATGAGGCTCTATTGGCAGGGCTACGTCTGGCAGCCAAGCTCGGCGTACAACATCTGGAAGCACACGTCGACTCCTTGTTAGTTGCAGGGCAGGTGCGCGGTGACTATGCCGCAAAAGGGGATATCATGATCCTCTACCTCGAGCAAGCCTTGCAACTAAAATCAAAATTCACTTCCTTCAATATCCGTCATATCAATAGAAGTGAAAACAAATCCGCGGATGCACTGTCAAAACTCGCATCCACCAGCTTCCAGCACCTGGCAAAGGAGATACGCATTGAGATCCTACAGAATCCCTCAGTACCCCTGCGCCAGGTCAATGTCATCCAGTACGGTACAACATCATGAATGACACCAATCATTGCATACTTGCAATCAGGTGTTACTCCCGAAAGCAAGTCAGAGGCACGTAAGTTGCAATACAAAGCGTGCCATTATCAAATGGGAGACGGTATCCTATACCATAAATCATACCTAGGCCCACTCCTACGCTGCGTTGACCCCCAAGATGCCACATACCTCATCAGAGAGATACACGAGGGAATGTATGGCATACACGCAGGGCCACGCATGGTAGTGGCTAAAATTATGAATGCTGGGTATTATTGGCCCGGCATGCACCTGGATGCGGTCAAAGAATTGTGCAAATGTATTAACTGTCAGCGACATGCTCCCAAGACTTTGCGCCCCAAGAACAACTTGATCCCGGTCACCACCGCATGGCCTTTTCAGAAATGGGCAATTGACGTGGTCGGACCTTTTCCGGACGCACCAGGTGCGGTCAAATTTATCATAGTAGCTGTCGATTACTTCACAAAATGGGTAGAGGCAAAACCACTCGCCTCAACCACTGCTATGATAACGAGGAAATTCATTTGGGAACACATCATCTGCCGTTTCGGTCTACCAATGTGCATCGTTACCGATAACGGCACCAACTTTGCTGCCGACGAATTTCAAAAATGGCTAGAAGAACTACATATTGAACACATATTCTCCTCAGTGGCACACCCGCAAGGAAATGGCCAAGTTGAGAGTATCAATAAAAGTCTGGTCGAAGGCATCAAAGCAAGGTTGGGAACAGCCAGGCGTGGCTGGGTCGATGAACTCCCAAGCATCTTATGGGCTCATAGAACTAGCCCAAAAACGAGCAACGGGGAGACACCCTTCAGCCTGGTCTATGGCTTAGAAGCGGTAATCCCCGCGGAAGTAGGTCTTCCTTCACCTCGAATGTTGGCTATCAACAAAATAGCCAACAATGAAGCACGCAGGCTTGACTTGGACCTCCTAGAAGAAAGGCGCGAGAACGCTGCCATCAACGAGGCCAAGTACAAAACCAAGCTTGAAAAATACTACAATTCACGCGTGCGGGTTTGTACCTTTAACCCGGGAGGCTACGTCCTTCGCGATAACGAAGCGTCTAACGCTGAACGCCCGGGAAAACTTGCCCCCAAGTGGGAAGGACCCTACCTCATCAAAGAGGTCCTGGGTAAAGGCGCGTATAAATTGCAAACGTTAGAAGGCGAACCTATCGCACGCACATGGAATGCGCAACAGCTTCGACGCTGTTACATGTAAGCCATGTTTTTACATTTTCCATGTAACCTACCGGGCCGCAGGCCATTGGCAAATAAATAAATGAGCAATTCAATTCAATATTGTTTATTACTACTATTACAAATGCGTGTTCCACTTTGCGGTATCTGCAAAAACAGATTGGCAAAATCTTCATTCGCGATACTCACACAAAGTGGTGACCACACACAAACATTGTAATAGGTCAGCAAAGGCAAAACATTAAGTGTCTATCCGGCCGGATACACACACACGGTTTTTACAAAACCTTCACAATTCTTAGATCCTAACGGGACAAACACAGGAATTGACATACTTATACGACAAACGTATTATACTCAACCGCGCTTCACAGCCGGTAGAGTTCTTCATACTTACATACCACCTAGATATGCAAAGGGCAAATTCAGACTTAGTGTTATTCACAATAACATTAACTCAAAACAAATTCAAACACACAAGTCATGAAAACGCTTGTACAAATTGAAAACGGTTAAACTTTATATTCAAAAAATTCATACACCTACGCGATGTACAACGGATTTACATAAAGTTCTAACATTTACAATGAGGAAACAAAAAAGGGCACGCAGGCCAACCTAGTCCTATTTTATACCTCTGGTACCCGCACCATCTTGGCTATCACCAGCAGCTTTTTCCTCCTCCGATTCTTCAGCACGAGCATACAACATCCGTAAGCGGTCTACGTAGTCTTCCGCATCCAAACATTCGTCAACCTTCTCAAGGGCGGAAATAGACATATCATAGAATGATGCAGAAGCCGCCTCAAGAAGCGCTTCAGTATTCACACCATGGAACCCAGACCGTTCATCGGTGTATTCGCCTTGAGCCAGGATGTTCATATGACTGATGCATCGGTTGTAACCAGCTTTAAAGCCAGCATCCCGGGCACGCTGCTTAATCATGTCTATACCAGTTTCAGTCTTAGGCGCATCCAGGATAGCCCTAACAATCTGCAACACAAGCAATAAGATTATCACGTGCAAATCCAAACAAAAGCAAAGGCACCAGATACTTACATGTGCAATACCGTGACACCGCATCCACTCACGGTCAGTCTCAAGCTAATTAAACGTAGAGGTAAGGCAATCTCTAGTCTCAGCAGCCTTGTTAGCCCGCCTTTCAGCTTCGGTCACGCGGGCAGTAACCTCCGCAAGCATAGCTTCGCGAGACTGCACTTCAGCCTTTCGAAAACAAGGAACACAGGCATAGAAAAGATAAGCATTTATGAAAGAAGTTACAAATTTAAAAAGCAAAGGCAACTCATACTTGGAGGCTCCCAACGGTCTGGTTCAAAAAGGTGCGATCAGCATTCGCTTCTTCAAGAGCCTTGGAAAGGCGGCCCTCCCTCTCCTTGGCTTCTTCAAGAGCCTTTGCTGCACGGGCCCCCACCTCTTTGGCCTCTTCAAGCGCCTTTTCAGCCCGGGCCTCTGCCTCCCGGGCCTTACCAGCAACCGCTTCAGCGGCAGTTTTCTCCTTGCCCAAAGCAACATTCGCTGCCTTGACATTAATCAACTCCTGACGCACACGAAATAACGTTTCATTCTGTTTGACCCAAGATACTTTCCAGCTCTTGCGCTCATCAGAAAGTTTTTCGTTCCAACTCTTGCGTTCATCAGAAAGTAACTTGGCAAGAGTACGAACCTGTTTAAGCTCAGCAGTTGCAGCCCACTCCTAGGTCTGCTTATGCTTCTCAAAGGCAGCCTTATCCTTTCCAAGCTGCTCCGCACCCGCATGAGCAGCTTTCACCAACTCTTCCACCTCGGCCCGCAGGCGCGCAGTCTCCTCCTCCTTACGGCCCAATGCTTGGTAGTCCTCCATAATGGCATTCACCATTATGGAACTCCCCACAAGCATGGAAGAGAGTTGGTTGACCCGGAGCTCATGCGGCAAGGCGCGAGCTCGATTAACTTCAAAAGGGGTGCCTACACCGCCCAAAATCTCCTTGCAAAAAGAAGGATTATTTGAAACATCATCCCCCTGCAAAACACTCCAAGGAGGGCGATGATAGGCCACGGCCCAGTCATCCGTATAGGTGCGATAATAATACTCCAATTCAGACTCCCCAGGCTGAATAGGGGGCCCTTCATAACCCGCACCCCCAGAAGCGGAACCAGAAACCTTCTCGGCGGCAGGAGACTTGTGCTTTTCAGCATCAGACTTTTGTTTTCCAACATCAAAAAGCCTCAGATTCAGATCATCAGTATCAGTTGGGGTGATCAGATTATTGGAAGAATCAACAGTGTCAAAAATTTGAGCCCCAGTCTTCTCCCCGGTACCCTCTACTTGCACAGAAGGCTCGCTCACCACCTTGACAAAAGGACCGGTAAATTCTTTATTAACCCCCGCATCCGCAGCCGTCTCACGCGCGAGGGAAAGAGGAGCATCAAACAAAGAGGAGAAGTCCTCTTGCTGCGGTTCTGCAAAACAAAAAAGCAATAACTATCAAAAACATGTTGTAAATACAAACACTTACAAAGGTTATAGATCGCTTACCAGAACTGGCCACAGGTTTCTTTTGCGTCGTAGCAGTAGACCGCTTGGTCTGGATCCTCCGACGCTTTATCTCACCAGCACCAGCGGCTTTCTCCTCTGGTTTTCTCTTCTTCTCACCAGCAGGACCCAAACCCGCAGAGGTCCCACCTGCAGCCGCACCACCACCTAGAACACCCAAACCCTCAAGGGTGTCAGATACTACCACATAATTGGTATATCTGCGGAAACAAGAACGATAGATACTTGCCGCCTGCGACACCAAAGGAGGGGCAACAGAACCCTCAGGTTTTTCCTTACCGCGACCCCGCGCGGGTTTCTTCACCTGTTTCCTCTCCGCATGTTTCTTAGGGACAGTTTTCACTTCAAACTTCCCCAAGACCCCAAGATTACCTGCATTTAAACAACCAAGCAAGCGAATCACAAGGGTGAACTTTAAACAACAAGGAAGTCTTAGAAGATACCTTTGCCTTCCAGCATGGGTGCATTCAACACATTACGTGGGGGAACGTGGAAATTGCCAACGATCTCCAAGTTAAAACCTTCACGTTCCCCACACGGAACCAACTCAACCTTGCCCTCGAAGGTTGACTCAAACATCCTCCACAAAGGTGCGTTTTCTGATAAAAAACATGCAAAATCAGAAACAAATAGGAAAGCAAGGAAACCGCACAAGAATAAAAAGGCTTACCACCACTCTTTTCCCGCAAAACGGGCCTTGCCTTCCTATCTGGCCTGGTCAACATCATCCGCAACACCCAAAGCGCATTGTTGTCCAGCCTCTTCAGCTCAATAGGCTTCAACCTGGAAAACCAATCAACCGACTTGGTGGTAGGAATAGCAATATCCTCCGCAGGAATGCCCTCGTTCACATTCCGCAACGTCATGTTCGCATGAACCGCAACAGCCTTAACGTAGAAGAACTTCCTCTTCCACTTCGTAATACCGTTCGGAGGGGTCATCAGCTTGGGACTCCCATACCGTTGGTTGAAAGAGAAGAATCTGGTGTTCACCGTCAACTGGTAGAACCGCCGGAAATTTGGAACAGAAATCTCCAGCCCAAGAGCATGAAAGGTGTACTCGAAATTTCTGATCCGAAACATCCCAAACTGACTCAACTGGGAGATATGTATCTGATAAAACTCAAGAACTTCGGCAACAAAAACGGTCAATGGCAATCAAAGGTTGCAATCATAAAAGAACTCAGCCCACAGTGTTAGATATCCCGCCGGAGCATCAGCACCAGTATCACCCTCCTGTGGGTATATAGCCCCAAACTCTCCGGGCATTTGGATACTGGTCATCAGGATATCAAAACCACCCTTCGACCACTGAAGCACCGGTAAACCACCACCCGATGCTGCACCACCATCATCTTCATCTTCCTCCGCCTCCGCCGACGCCGGCGACGAGTGTTCAGGGTTCTCACCCCCCACATTGTGTGGATTCGATGGTTCAGCCATTGAAATATGGAAGGAAGAAAAGGGAATGAGTATCAAAACTCAAACAATCTCACCGGAATTTCTGAAAACTTATCAGACAAGACGAAGAAACTTTCTTTCTCTCACCGGGAAATTTTGAAATTTTGAAACAAGTGAGGGGAAACCACAAACGGTTTCCCCTTATATACTCATCGCAATAAATGCGGAAGGGAAACTGAATCATCACGTCCAAAAAGAACGAATTATGCGGCGCCACGTATTTAGCGACGGTTCCGCTGAGAGTTACCACGCGCGCGTGACCGCACACGCGCCTGACATAGGAGACGTTTACACTCCTGCTACAGTGCATTATGACGTCGGGCAGTGCAAATGTCCTTTCATTTCAGCACATGCCAGGAAATCTCACCAACTTCCACCAACTCACACGTGCGTTCAGCCACGTATGCAACAAAAAGCGACAACATTATCCAAACACAAGCGGCATGCGGTTTCTCTGGTATACCGCACCAAAACCCATACCGCATGTCGTTTTTTACATACCCCTCAAAATAGCCAAAAAATATATATCTCTACATTATATAAGGGGGTATAAAATATATCCGCACATACCCACGAGCACATGTGGAATATGTGGAGATGACACAAGCGAGCCCGTACAGGTGTGTCAGATGCTCAGAACCAGCGTTGTTCTTTGGACTGAACCGCATCTCAGGAACAGGTAAACCGCATTGCCTTCATTCTCTTCAAGCTTCAAATCCCTCCTGTCTGGTTCACAACCACAGAGGGTGCGCTAACAGCTTCTCCAAAGGGAGGAAGGATGGGAATGTACGCGACCGCACATCAGCAACCCTGACTCCTGATCCTTCAAGAGCCACATCCGAGCAACAGACTCTTTTCAAGCGAGTCTTGGGTTACAAAACCGCAGACACTCATGAGTCGCTGCGGACACACCCATAGCTCCGCAAATGGTTGCTACGGAAGAGCCACAACTAAGTCATCACACAGATGAACGAAGCTACTTCAAGGAAAGCTCCCCGGTATTGGAGCGTGAAGGAAGATGGCTACAGAACAAATGCAGACGAGATTCCCAATCATCAAAAAGATCTCGTTGAACAACAAGCAACCGAACAGTGGTAACAAGTCTGCTTATGACTTTGTTTACCCACCTACGCGCCGCATAGAATAAACAATGGTGGGCACAACCCTGCCCATAACCATGTTTATTGGCCCATAGTACAGGTTCAAATTCTTCGACCAAACATGGCCAAACAATGACGCAACGAGGTAACCGCAAAGGACGTGCGGTTACTTGAGAGCTAAACTGATGAACACGAACACCCCACAAAAAGGGATCATCATTACATGTCCAATTGCTGAACATAGAGCTTGAGCAAATCACATACAGCATAGAGATCTTCGATCACCGTCTCAAAGGTTGGTTCGAAGCCTCCTCTCTTCTTCATTCACCACCTCAAAGGTTGGTTCGAAGATGAAGACACCATCTCAGAGGTTGGTTCGACACACCAACAGGTGGCAACCAACCTGATGACATCAGAAAAAGGTAGCCCGCTACCCAAACGGTTGAGAATTTCGCATCAGACGAAACTTGCTCACCGGTACGGAAGAGACGTCACATGACTCTACCAGATCTCCAGCTTGATTTACGAAAAGCAAACGCCATCTACATGGCCTAGAATTTTCTCCAGGTTGTAAACTACCTTCTAGACACCATAGTCCATTGCTCCTCCCACATGCAACTTGCACGAGGCAGCAACACTAGACTGGGGGGGACTTGAAGGGGTATGGTCCTAAACCTCGCGCCAGCTAAACCGCGAGTGACCATTACCCTTATCAAATAACCCCCACCAGCAATGAACTGCGTCCATGCGGACGCATCCTTCGAATCCAATCAGTCAAAGGATAAGAAGAAGCCTTACCTTGTGTATGAAAACGGATGGACATAACGATGCGGCTGGCACCGCATCTTATGAACATTTTCATCACGACAAGGGATCTGGGCAACAGCAACAGTCACCACAAGTGGCGATGCGGCCTGGCACCGCATCCCGCAAACTTAGCCAGAGTAAACGCGGAAACAACGGTAGTTACCGCAGGCAGCGATGCGGCGCAGCACCGCATCCTGCCCACGAGGCAAGTGGGACTGACACTGCAGAGCAAATGGCACCAATGACAGTGGCCTGTCAGGCCATACGTAAGCAACAGGCTGACGTGGCTTCACCTCCACAACCGACAAGCCTGACATACCTGCAAAGGTTCAGCATGTCGTCAGTCTATCCGTTTACCTCCTCCTTCACTCCTCGGCTATAAATACCAACCCCAAACCAGGTTTGAGGTATCTCTTCACAACTCTCTCAATACTACTACTATCACACTTTGCTTCCCAAGCAAACTACTGATTTTCACGCCGTAGAGTGGTAACAAGGAGCACCCCCCACCCCATCCTCCTTGTTACGAGTCACGGCTTGTTTCCTTGTGCAGGAGATCAACCGGCGGACGATCCAGCCAGCGATCCTCGAGAGGAAGGGATTAACCCTTCTTGACGAGACCAGTGAGTTAACCCTGCCCGGTTAACCATTGTTTCATCAATTGCTTAACAATATATTTTTGTCAATAAAAAATAACCATATTACTAATTAAACACCATTATTAAAAAATGCGAGAAGTGTGAGAACAGATAAATAATTTATTTTTCAATATACAAAACCCTTTTAAATTATAAGAAAGTTGTTAAAATCCAAATTTTATTCATCTATCTATCTTAAAATTCCAGAAAAAAAATAGAGTTAATTGTCATGTATGTACCTGTGGTTAGGGTCATTTTATCAGTTTAGTCCAAAGGTTTCATTTTCGCCTGTGGGTCCAAAAAAATTTCATTATTGCCATTTTAGTCCACTAAGTTAACTTCATCCATTTTTCTGTTAATGAGAAGGGTAATTCGATCATTTTATATGTAATTTTGTTAACTAGAAGGGCAATTCAGCCATATAAAATGACTGAATTGCCCTTCTCGTTAACAGAAATAATGGATAAAGTTAACCCAGTGGACTAAACTGGCAACAGTGAAACCTTTTTGGACCAACAGACGAAAAATGAAACATTTAAACTAAACTGACAAAATGGACCAAACCACTGATACTACTAAAATAACATTTAACTCAAAAAAATATAAACAAAAACTATTTCTTTCAACAACCTACACATTATGTATAGGAATAATACCTACACATAATCCAACACTTGTGTAGGAGAAAATTTAAACGCTAAAAAACATATGAAAAACTTATTTATTGTGTTTTTATGTATATAGCATAAACATATGTTTGTAAAAGTAATATATGTATGTATATAAAGGAAAATGGTAGAATGAGAACCACCTTGAGTTATGAGAATTAGGCTTTCTAAAAGGTTTTTTTCCTCAAAAAAAATCTCAAAAATCTTAAAAAAAATCACTTGTTCCAGCAAAAAAAAATAAAAATAAAAAAAAAGTCGCACACAAGAATTTACATTAGGTGTAAAAAAATTTCATCACTGTAACAAAATTTATATGAGGCGTAACTACTGACTTGACAATTTTTTTTTTGTTTGTTTTAACGGACGTGTTTATAATATCTTCATCTACGTTTATGCAAAAAATGGTGGCCCAACTCGCGCGGGTAGTAGGAGTTCTGACAACTCGTGTTTGTTTTTAATTAAACCGAAGCCTATATATAGGGCAAGGTTCATTTATGAACAACCTCATTGATTGTGAACACTAGTGAACTAATCCTAGCCTTTGATTATCAATACACAAGTGTAAATCAATGGACATAATTTGATAATGAAAATACACTAGTGTTCAATCTAGAACCCCTCCCTCATCTCTCTCTTTCTCTCTCTCTCTCTCTCTCTCTCTATATATATATATATATATATATATATATATATATATATATACATACATATAGGGGACCGCTAAAATGAAAACTACCTCTAGTTGTAAGAACCGAGAGAACCACTTTCTAACCATTAGATCTTCAAGAACATCTAGTTGTCTTATTATGTTTTTAATATTATAATCCAAAAGGATAATTTAGTAAAATGACTCTATTTTGTCTTTTTGTTTTTATTGTTTTTTATTAGTTTTTTGTATTATTATGTTACCTTTTATTTTTTAAACAAATTTTTTTTATTAAAAACATTTTTAAATTCTGATTTTTTAAAAGATTTTTTATACTTTTTACAATTTAAGTTTTACGTTAAACTTTTTACGTTTTACGTTTTTTTGACGCGCCGTTTTTAAGCCAGTTTTTTTCAAGCGTCGTTTTTTTAACACGCCGTTTTTAACGTGCCGTTTTTACGCGCCATTTTTAACACCGTTTTTTATGCGCCGTTTTTTAACGTCGTTTTTTTAACGCGCCGTTTTTTAACGCCGTTTTTTACGCGCCGTTTTTTTAACGTCGTTTTTTTCACGCCTCGTTTTTTGACGCGCTGTTTTTACGCCCGATTTTTTCACGCGTCGTTTTTTCAACGCGCCGTTTTTTATGTTAACGTTAATTAGTTTTACGCGTCGGTTTTTTACGTTAACGTTTTTTTACGTTTTACGCGCCGGTTTTTTACGTTTTACTCGCCGGTTTTTTACGTTAACGTTTTTTTACGTTTTACGCGCCGATTTTTTACGTTAACATTTTTTACGTTTTTACGTTTTACACGCCGGTTTTTTACGTTTTACTAAAAAAAAATTACGATTTATGTTTTACCTAAAACTTTTTACGTTTTACGTAAACTTTTTACGTTTTACGTTAAAAAGTTTACGGTTTAACTTTTTTTTTTACAAAAACGTTTTTACGCAAAACCGCTAAAAAGAGGGAACAAGTAGAGTCCCGACGGTCCGCCGCTGCCATCGGAACCACCACCGATAATCCTTGAACCGAGCATCAACCGTTGCCAAGCCAGTTACCATCGTCATCTTTATTTCACCATTGCTGGCCCGAACGACTATGAATCCGATCCCTCCTTCACCATTCAAGATTTAGCAACAAAAAGAAATCCAAAATAACATATGATATTTCATTTTTTGAACTTTAATCAAATTTGATGCGATTTGCTACCTCAAATAAAAAATTAAATCCATGAATCTTAACAACTCACCTTATGCTTTGCCACGTATTCAACTCTCACATTATTATTCATTACCCTAAAACTCATTATTCCATTTTTTGCCCTTTCTGTACCAGAAAGAACTCATCTCACACCATACACGCACATGGAACACCAGCTCCTGAAGTTGAACTATACATACGCCACAATTTCATCATATTCTCCATAATTTTCGACTTTGAAGGTTCAATCGGAAGATTTGTTGTTACTTTACCGGTGGATCTTGCTGATTTTGTTGATCTGCCTTGGGTTGATGCGAAAGTTTGCATAGATTTGAGCTGATTTGGCTTGATTTCGTCTGATTTGACTCTACAGGTGAGTTTTATCGGTGTTTTGTTGCCGGTTGTAATGAGTTTGAATCGTCATTGAGTTCCCCACTGCGCCGCCGCCGCTGCTTTGACGTGTTATTCCGCCCCGCCGCTGCTGCTTCGACGTCACCCACCGGCCACCACAGACATGAGGGTGTGCAGGATGATACAAAGAGGGAAAAAGGGTTTGTAGGTTAAGAGGTGTGTGTGAGTTGGGAATTGGCCGGAGCTCCGGTCACCGGAGGAGCTTGATCGGACAGGGGGAAGGAAGGGGAGTGCCGAGAGATGAAAATGAATGGATTTGAATGGGGCTTCAAATGGGTTGCAGGTGTCTCTCAATGAGAGAGATGAAAATAAATGGATTTGAATTTATGACATGGATGAGAGAGAAGAATAGTCTACTATCATTAATGAAGAGAGACAGTGAGAGATTAGACATTTGGGGTAAATGACCAAACTACCCTTTTGGTTGGCAGAATATGATTGGTGGAGAGTGGTTCTCATGGTTCTTACAACTAGGAGTGGTTTTCATTTTAGCGATTCCATATATATATATATATATATATATATATATATAGAGAGAGTAGGGTTCCTACGGAAAGTGTGTTTTTCCTAGAAAGTCTAGGAAGCGATCTTGTCCATTCGATTGGTGTGTTTAAGGGTTGAGATTAAATCAATGGCAATATTGTAATAATTAACTATATTTAATAGATTGTTTTAAATGAGTAGGGGCAATTTCGTCCTTATGTGTGTTTTAAACCAATAAAAAATAACCGTATGAGATATCACATCTCCTTAATACACGCCAATTTCCCCCTCTCTCTCTCTTTCTCTCTCTAAACCCAAATTCGGAAACCCCCAAAATCATAGCAAAAATACCTAAAATCATGGATGAAGATAAGAGATTTTCCTTGTTCCATATACGTAAGATCAAGCTTTCATTGTACTGCGTGTTTTACAAAGCGATTACGGGTGATTCTTGTTTGTAATTGACGGTATTTTACTGGTTGCAGGGAAGAGATTCAAAAAGCAGGAAACTTTGGAAAGGATAGATAGCAGCGGAACAGTTACTGGAAGCCGATCGAAAGCTGGGGCGAAATCTGCTGATGTAAAACACATTTGTATGAATGTGCTTGCTGTTAAAACACAACTGTATGAATCTGAATTGCTGTTAAAACACAGTTGTATGAATCTGAATGATAAAACACATTTGTATGAATCTGCTTGCTGTTAAAACACAGCTGTATGAATATGAATGATAAAACACATTTGTATGAATCTGCTTGCTGTTAAAACACAGTTGTATGAATATGAATGCTAAAACACAATTGTATGAATCTGCTTGCTGTTAAAACACATTTGTATGAATCTGCTTGCTGTTAAAACACACCTGTATGAATCTGAATGCTAAAACACAACTGTATGAATCTGCTTGTTGTTAAAACACAACTGTATGAATTTGAATGCTAAAACACAACTGTATGCATCTGCTTGCTGTTAAAACACAACTGTTTGAATCTGAATGCTAGAACACAACTGTATGAATCTGAATGCTAAAACACAACTGTATGAATCTGCTTGCTGTTAAAACACAACTGTATGAATCTGAATAATAAAACACAACTGTATGAATCTGCTTGCTGTTAAAACACACCTGTATGAATCTGAATGCTAAAACACAACTGTATGAATCTGCTTGCTGTTAAAACACAACTGTATGAATCTGAATGCTAAAACACAACTGTATGCATCTGCTTGCTGTTAAAACACAACTGTTTGAATCTGCTTGCTGTTAAAACACAGCTGTATGAATCTGAATGCTAAAACACAACTGTATGAATCTGCTTGCTGTTAAAACACAACTGTATGAATCTGAATAATAAAACACAAATGTATGAATCTGCTTGCTGTTAAAACACAACTGTATGAATCTGAATGCTAAAACACAACTGTATGCATCTGCTTGCTGTTAAAACACAACTGTTTGAATCTGAATGCTAGAACACAACTGTATGAATCTGCTTGCTGTTAAAACACAGCTGTATGAATCTGAATGCTAAAACACAACTGTATGAATCTGCTTGCTGTTAAAACACAACTGTATGAATCTGAATAATAAAACACAGTTGTATGAATCTGCTTGCTGTTAAAACACATCACCAAGAACAAACTGTTAAAACACAGTACCAAGAACATGCTGATATTTTCCAGCTAGAAAACGAAGGAATGATTGATACTACGTGAGATCAGAAATCGAAAACAAAAAATTCCGAAATCTATGTATAGTTAGTTATTGAAGATAATTTCCTAAAATAAAAATAGATTGTGAAAGTACATAAATGCCCTTTTAGATAAAATTCTTCAATGCCACATGTCGCGTTCTTATTGCTTTCTAGACTTTCTAGGAAAAACACACTTTCCACCCAACTCCTACTCTATATATATATGTAGGGGACCGCTAAAATGAAAACCACCTCCAGTTGTAAGAACCGCGAGAACCACTTTCTAGCCATTAGATCTTCAAGATCAATGGATGAGATTAAAAGTAACTTAAAATAATATTAAATGTTTTTTGTCTTATTATGTCTTTAATATTTTAATCCAAAAGGGTAATTTAGTAAAATGACTCTATTTTGTCTTTTTATCTTTATTGTTTTTTATTAGTTTTTTGTATTATTATATTTCTTTTTATTTTTTAAACATAATTTTTTTATTAAAAGCTTTTTAAATTCAGATTTTTTTAAAAGATTTTTTTATACATTTTACAATTTACGTTTTACGTTAAACTTTTTACGTTTTACGTTTTTTGACGCGCCGTTTTTATGCTGGGGTTTTTCAAGCGTCATTTTTTAAAGCGCCATTTTTACGCGCCGTTTTTTTAACGCGCCGTTCTTTCAAGCGTCGTTTTTTTTAAGGCGCCGTTTTTTACACGCCGATTTTTACACTTTTTACGTTTTTACGTTTTATGTTTTACGTTAAACTTTTTAAACTTTTTACGTTTTAAGTTTTACGTTAAACTTTTTATGTTTTACGTTAAAATTTTTACGTTTTACGTAAAACTTTTTACGTTTTACGTTAAACTATTTACGTTTTACGTAAAACTTTTTGCGTTTTACGTAAAACGTTTTACGCTTTACGTAAAACTTTTTACGTTTTTCGTTTTACGTTAAAAAGTTTACGTTTTACGTTAAAAAGTTTACATTTTACGTTAAAAGTTTACGGTTTAACTTTTTTTTACAAAAACTTTTTTACACAAAAACGAACGCAACCAGAAATCGCAAACTCGGGAGGTGTCTCAGATATATCGTTATCATCATTGACTAGGGGGGGGGGAAATAAAAAACCAACAACATCAAAACAAAGTGTATCTCGAAAAAAACGGGGTTTGGCTCAGATTATCCGATAATCAAAAGGCTGCAAAAGTGGAGTTACAGGTTCAAAAAACCTACCTTCCGCCGTCCTTACCGCGCCATCGTCATCTAAATCAACGTTTTTTTTTCATCATCGCCACCCGAATCGATCATATCAAAACCCACAGATTCTAAAGAACACAAATCAACAAAACCATACTTCAAAATTTCAATATCAACAAACAGTTGATTCCCAACCTATCAACAGAATCAAGAAAAAAAACTAACCACTTTAACAAATCAACAGTTGGTGACTCTAGCACCATTTGCATCACTCATTTTTGATAAATTTAGAAACCCAAAAAAATGGTGAACAAACACAAGAAGAAATGGTTATTGTCACAAACCTATCTTACAGATCAATCATTCCAGTGGCGGCGGCAGCGGTGTCGCCGGAGAAACGACGGGGTCAGCCCCTGTTTTGGCATCATCACAGGTTCACAACCCCTTACCCACCGACTGAAGGTCAGAAATGATGGGGTCAGCCCCTGATGGTGGTCTGCAACTTTAAAAACAGGGGTGTGGGTGACCCCGACCGGAGGTTAGAACAACACCGGAACCGTCGTCGGCACCACCGCCGTCGACACACCGCCACCCCTAATCCACCACATCAAACAAAGAGGGTTTTGTCACCGGAGAATAGCTAGTGGTTGTGTCGGTCTTGTCGCCGGAGAATGGCTAGTGGCGTTTGTTAGATGGCGATGAATGGCTAGCGGTTGTGCCGATGTTGATGCTCCGCCGCCGCCGCCGATGTTCCTGCTCCGCCAGACTTGTGGCCGGAGAAGGAGGGTGTGTGGTGGTTGTTTTGAGTTTTGATTTGGGTTTTTTCTTGTGCAGAACCTTTCGAAACATTTCAAGAGAGAGAGAGATATGAGAGATAAAAGGAGAGTAGAGAAGATAACTGACACATGAAAAAGAGGAGAGAGGGGAGAATTTAAATGAAGAGAGAGAATGTGGGATTTGACATTTGGGGTAAAAGACCAAAATAACCTTTTGGTTGGCATAATCTAATTGGTTGAGAGTGGTTCTCACGGTTCTTACAACTGGAGATGGTTTTTATTTTAGCGGCTCCATATATATATATAGAGAGAGAGAGAGAGGTGGGGTTATTGTAAAAAAATGTGTGTTTTGTGAGAAGTGTAGGAAGGAGTCTACACTATTGGGTATCGAATATAATGGTTGAGA
The DNA here is from genome assembly GCF_002127325.2 of Helianthus annuus. Classification (NCBI taxonomy): domain Eukaryota; kingdom Viridiplantae; phylum Streptophyta; class Magnoliopsida; order Asterales; family Asteraceae; genus Helianthus; species Helianthus annuus. The sequence goes on from NC_035436.2 coordinate 169,486,525, forward strand.
TCCTAATGGCAAAAATTGTAAATAGTGTTTTCCATTAAACTAATTAATTTTCTAGATTAAGGGTATAAAGGTAAAATTAACATTTTTTAATTCAGAAACTCACATGCAATGCACATAAAAGTTCCCACCATCTTTTTTAAACGTTAATAACTTTTTATACGTATCTTTAAAAAAACATTACACCATAATAACGAGCGTTTTTTATCTTTAATACGAGTACCATATTGCTATACTTACATAGAGAAAAAATTGCGTGTCGATCGGATGTCTTAGTCTGTGGTGTTTTGTCTATGTTCATACAATGAAGTTTTAATTGTATTGTGATTCAAGGCGTGGTATTTTAAGAATCTGGAAACATTGTATTGTGATTTATGTCATGGTGTTTTAACATCTAGAATAACAATACAATCATTCAAGATGTTAAAACACCATGACTGTATCATGATTTAAGTCATGGTGTTTTTGAAATATGTATGGTATTTTATACCTACAAAATAAGTCTTAAAGCGATTACAATCATTGCAGGAAATTTATCTCCTTAAATAACTCTTAAAGCGGTTACAAACTATTTTATAATTAAAATGCTTTTTGAAGTTAATTACCTTATTGCCCTTAATCCATAAAATTAAATAATGCCACGTGTCGTCTTCATAATATTTCTTACACTTCTCACAAACTTCACCCTTTTTACAGGCACATGAACCTATATATATATATATATATATATATATATATATATATATATACATATATATATATATATAGGGTGGGGTTCGGCTATAAAGTCAGAATTTCCTAAGAAGTGTAAAAAGTTATAAAACACTATAATTTCAGCCATAAAACACACCTAAAAACCACAAATAACAGAGTGAAGATTACTAAACACCATATTCAAACCCTAATTGTCCATAAGAACTTCAAACACACCATCATAGAGCTATGAATATAACACAATATACTAATCAACATAAAACACCACAATGTTTGTCATTCCATAATCAGAGCCTTATCATCCAAAACACAACAGAAGACCCACATATATGATGTTTTAGTAATCTTTATTATGTTATTTGTGGGTTTTTGGTGTGTTTTATGGTGTTTGACGACTTTTTACACTTTTTAGGAAATTTGGACGTTGTTGCCAACTCCTAGCCTATATATAGGGTAGGAGTTGGCTACAAAGCCTAATTTTCCTACAGAGTGTAGGAAACAATCTCCTTGTCACATGTGACATTTAGTTATTTTATACAAAAGGGCATAATGGTAATTGGATAATTTAGTTATTTTATACAAAAGGGCATAATGGTAATTGGATAATTACTTTAGCTATGGAAAATTTATATCCTAAATAAATTAGCGAGTTTTCTTAAGGAAACAACATTTCTTTGATTTCAAAATCGACAGTTATCTTTCATATCACGATTCACATTCCATTATTTCTTGACCGTGTGTTTTATCAGTATTCTTCACACTGTGTTATATTAGTTTTCACAATTAAACACATCACTCACACATTTCGAAACACAAAATACATTCATAATTTTCTAGACGTTGTGTTATGCACACTATATTATATTAGTTTTGGGGCTTGGGATATGTTTATCTATTGAGCCTCCTTCAATTATATTATACTTAATTTGGGGTTAATTATTATGCAAGTTCGGTGTTGTAAAAAGTTTGGACTTATAATAATTTGGAATTTTAATAAATTAAAGTATCATATTTTTTAGGGGTATCCTCGTATTTGTTCAGTGGTATCCTTTATATAAAACCGAAAAAAATTACCCTACGAAGACAAGGTTGAGCCATAGCCCGTGATACCCCTCCTTATACTATACCTTTGCCACTGTTCTAGACTACTCATTTTTCCTAAGCAAAAAAAAAAAAAAAAAAAAAAAAAAACTATTTATTTATTGCTAAATCACCCATTTTCTAGTTTTATTTTTCGAATTATGCACATGTGTATATACGTGTTTAAAATTGAAAAATAGGTATTGTACATATATGTTTAATAATGTACATATATGTACACATGTGAGTAAATGACTGAACATATATGTATATAAAGGAAGATTATGGTTTTAAACATGATTTTAAGTGTACATGTGTGTAATTACGTGTGGTGCAGAATAACTTTCACGGTTCTCGATTACCGTGTGTTTTTGTTATGGTCCATACCCTATACACATGTAAATTACCAAAATACAAATAAAGTATTTTTTGTTATGCCGAATGTTAGTTACTTTGTGTAAAAACATTTTATTGATAACCATAAAAATACCAACATCAATTTTTTAGTTCCTTTATTTCTACGGTGAAAATTTTGAGTCAGTAACTAATGAGTTAGATGCATTGGATCATAAAAAGAATTATTTTCTAGATATTAAATTTGAAAATGTTGTTAATTATCCATGTAATGAATAACATGTTACTTCTGCGCGCGAATAGAGCATGGTAGGAACATCTGATCGGACACTTTCTCGAACGTCATGAAAGCATTGTGGTGCTATTTGTGACACCCCGCGAAAACCTTGTAATGCACTAGCTGCTAGTGGATGCGCTCTAACTTTCGGGACGAAAGTTCTTGAAACTTGGGGATAATGTGACACTTCAGGTTTTCCCGCACAAGTTTATTGTACAATACAATTACGTGAAATTATTAATTAAAATTTAGAATTAATTTTTTTGTGTATTATGTATGTTTTGGTGGAAACGTGTAATATATATATAGGGTAAGGTTCATGCGAGAACCGCGAGAACCAATGTGAACACAACCTAAAATAGCTAAAAAAACCTAAAAAAAACCTAACCCCCACCCCCCCCCCCCCAAAAAAAAAAAACCTAAACCCCCTCACCCCCCCCCCCCCCAAGCTAAATGCTAAAGACTAAAACCCCCCAAAAAACCTAACCCCCCTCCCCCACCCCCCAAAAACCTAACCCCCCTAGCTAAAATGCTAAAAACTAAACCCCCAAAAACCCTAAAAAAATCTTAAAAAATAAAAAAAAATCTGAATGTTTTTTTTTAATATTTTTTATGTTAAAATCGCTACTTTTAGTAGCAATTTTTTTTTAAATTAATTTTTTTTTGCTACTAAAAGTAGCGATTTTAACATAAAAAATATTAATTTTTTTTTTGCTACTAAAAGTAGCGATTTTAAGATAAAAAATATTAAAAAAAAATTTGTGTGTTTTTTAGCTATTTTTAGGCATTTTTGGTTGTGTTCACATTGGTTCTCGCAGTTCTCGCAATAAAGGGTGGTTCCTGACGGATCTTTGTCCCATATATATATATATAGGGTCGGGATTTAGAGAAAACAGTAGAAAGTGTGAGAACGGTGAGAACGCTTATGGATCGTCCGATTAAAACAATCTATGGACTAGATTGGCGCGGTGGCGTTTTCGTAAATAACATCAATTTTATTACGTAGACGCGCCTCATTAAGGGTAAAAGCGTCTTTACACCTCTATACCAAAACGCCATACTGATGAATAAAACGCTATTATGGAACAAAACACATCGCTATATAAACAAAAACATCCCAGACATAAAAACACACCCCCCAGAACCTGAAACACCATATTTTCTACTATATATCATTCATCTTACAAACGCCAAAATCCTCAAAACATCAAACACAACTACTCAAAAAACACCATATTTTCTACGGTTCTTTCAGATACATTATTTCCTCAGTAAAACGCCAAAAATGCCAAATATCGTTTCTTGTATATTCAAATATTGTTCTACGCCAAAGTTTCGGATAATGCATTCTTCCCTGAGGTGCTGTGACTCAAATAATATTTTGTTGCATGAGATGGAGAAATCATAAACAAAAAAATGTTGGGGTCAGACTTATGTCATTTTCTGTTTTTTGTTCTTTATGAATATTTTAATGGCATGAAAAGATAAATGACACTAATGAGTTGTTTGAAGATACATATTCAAACAAAAAACTCATGTCATTTTGTCTTTCCAAACGGCCACAAAAACACAAGCATGGCTAAGCCAAACCGCCAGTGAACATGTTTCAAAGAAGAAAGAGACTGACGACAGTGAAGATTTGAAAGATGAAATGTTTCTATTTTAATTTTTTTAATTTTATTTTTTTGTTGTTTGTTATGTATTTTTCAACTTAGAATAAAAAAATAACATTATATTAATAAAACGCCAAAACAGTCATAATTATTGTGAAAATGCCATAATGCAATAAAACGCCAAAAACTCTCAACCTATAATAAAAGTAATTTGGAGAAGTATTATTAAAAGCTAAAAATGGAAAAAAAAAAACACCAAAAACTACTTAAAGCCATTAAAAAACGCCAAATTTGGAAGATGGAATGTCTAAGACCATAAAAACTCATAAAAACCTGAACAAAAACAGTAAAAAATACACATAGTAACTAAAAAGACGACTACTTTATTAATATCATTTATTATAAATAAAAATCTCGCCTAAACTACGCGCCAAAAACATCCTATAAGAGAGACGTCTGCACAATCAACCGATCACACCACCAAAAAAATAAACCCCATCTTTCCAACAAATCATTCACTTTAAAACGCCAAAAAAGATACTTAAAAAAGCCACAGATGCGGAAACTCATTTCTTCTATATTGAGTATTGTTCTGAATGAAGATCCACTTAATGGATTCTACTCTGAGGTGGGTATCTCTATAAGCTTTTGTTGAATGAGATGAACAATTTTTTTTATGAAAAACGAAGAAAAAAAGACTTTTACCCCTTAATGAAGACGGGCATTATGTAGGAAAATACGGATCTAGATAAGGTATTCAAGACAGGTTCAAAACGCCAAAAAGGTTAAAGTAGAAGAGGCTGATGACAGTGAAGATTTGGAAGAGAAATTAGATTATAATTTTTTTTAAATTTCTATTGTTTGTTATCTAATTCTCTGATTTTATTATCTAAATATCTACTAAAAAAAATTAATATAACACGCCAAAAACACCAAAACGACTGATAGTGTGAAAACTGAGAGAACGGATGTTAGCAAAGCACGATGTTGCTATAAAACGCCAAAAACGCCAAACAAGGTATCAGTGAAAAATCAACACTAATTCACCGATGAAATTGAACGAAACTAAAATTGCTAAACAGAAAAATGAAGAGACGGTAACATTAGGGGTGAGCAAGAAAACTGAAATAACGGAACCGTAACCGAATAACCGAACCAAAAAAACGGAACCGAAACAAAAACCGACGGTTTGGTTTTCGGATTTTTAATAACCGAAAATTTCGGTTCGGTTTTAGGATAAACTTTTTCAATAACCGAAAAAAACCGAATCGAACCGATAAGGTACAATCTATATATTTTTATGTTTAAGTTTAAATTGTTTTAGTGTTTAACCCAATGCTAGTAGAAAATGTTAATTTTATTCTTGAATGTTAAGTGTTTATAATAAAAACATTATAATTGAAATGATTTATTATTACCTATAAGATATAACAAAATTTAATATAAAAATTAAATTTAATAAAAACTTTGAAGAAACATAAAAATAGATTAGAAGGTTAGGTTTACGTAAACATTATTAATTAAAGAGGTTAACTATAATAACTTAAATGTACACATATAAAAAGATTGTTATAATATAAATTATACTTTTTATTTTTTGAATCTTACATAATTTTTTTCCAATAACCGAAAAACCGAACCGAACCGACGTAAAAACCGAAAAACCGAAACCGAAAAAAACTGAAACCGAACGGTTTTTAAAACCCGAAAACCGACATTTCGGTTTCGGTTTTGATTTTACCCAAAAACCGAACCGAACCGTGCACACCCCTAGGTAACATTATTGCCAAACATTTATTATATTAAAAGCCACTACATGGAAAATTGAATTTATTTATCTTTTCAAAACGCGTTAATTGTCTGTCAAATTATAGACCTGTATCCTACTTGATATAATAAACATCAAGAAAATTACTGATGTTTTTTAAATCATAGACATGCATCCGGATTTAAAAAACAATAAAAACGCCAAAACATACTTAAAACACCAAAATATTTACTATGATCCTGGTCTACAAACATTAAAACGCGGCGTATATATTAAACACAAAAAAAAAATAGAAACGGAATGTGAGACGTATTTAAAAAAAGAAATATGAAAGGACAAAAAAAGCCCCTCCGCCCTTCTCTAAGCGGCATGACACGTGTTGGGTCAGGAAGCGTTCTCACCCTTCTCACACTTTTGAGTGTTTTCTCCTGATCACACACACACACATATATATATATACACACATACACACACACACACACCTATTTAAATCATTATGTACACAATGAATGGAGGTGAGCCGAAACCCCTCGGTTTCAACTCGAGACTCCGGGTTTCGAGTCCGGATTTCCATTGGCTCCGACTCCCCTTATTGTCGGCTAATGGGTCATGTATTCATGACCTGGCCCAACGTAGTAGGCCCCATGCTTGGCTTCTGGTCTTGTTATTTTGTCTTTGAGGTGAAGCTTGGAGGGTCGGTATAGTGTGCCAACTTCTTTTCTTCGTATTTATGTCACATCCCCCGTCCCCTAGCAACCCGAGAACGAGCGGTCGCGGCCAGTTTCGGTGGTATCCGGGTTTATCATTTTGGCAGCGGAAATTACATCAGGACCGTAGTTAGGAAATATTTTATCAGAGTAAAATACCACACTTTCATAGTATTAAACACATGGGAAAATCCCAAGTTTCAAGTACACACATTTTCATAGGAATAAATCCTATTTTATTTAATAAAACATCTCTTTTTATTTTAGGTAACTTTATAGCCACTTTTCCAAGCCTTCAGTGCTGTCCAGCTGGCTTCTATTTGGCTTTCACATTTTGTTACCTGAAACACGTTTAAAAACATTTTGTCAGTGGGAGATACTGGTGAGTGAATCTCGGTTTATCAAGTTAAGTAAAACCATTGTACATTATTGAGGGCGGTCGCGCAATTACATTTGTTTCCATCTACTTTAATTACCACCCACGGTACTGTCAACCCGACTTGTGGTCATGTTACTACTCACAGTGTAGTAACAAATTTTGTATACAAAACCCCAACATACCGACGATAATTGTATAATACAAATACTCAATCACTGTTTAATATAATGTTAATTAATTGAGGTTTTGTAAAAACAGTTTGCAAAAAGGAGATTACTCACATTGCTATCTTAGAGTTTTCTTTAAGGATTTCCTGGTGAATACACAAATGCACACGCGTTAGTATAATAACCCAATATTTACATTAGTAATACCCTCCCCGAGATGGCATTCCAACGACTACGTCGGGCAGAACCTCGACAGCCATTACGGAACCCTGGATCAATCAGGCAGCGTATCTAATTCGTAACCAGGGTTATGATACTTACAACGAGGCAGAACTTCGTTATTTGGGGGGTATTATGCCCGGAAATTATGTTTACTCTTCAGAAATTCAAGAGAGAGAGAAAAGGAATGAGCGACGGACAATGACTGCCATAGCTCCCAATTTATAGGAGCAGATTTGGGGTTCCTCGCGGCCCGCGTAGCCCGAAGGTCAATCCTTCGCGGCCCGCGACATAGAGGTCATAGGGCCTAGCTTGGTCGGATCACCACAATAGGCTCGACACTTGTACACCACGTGGCACCACCGGGTGCAGCCTGATCCTCCATCTGTCACGGCCCGCGTAAGCCGAAGGCTTAGCCTTCACGGCCCGCGTACGACCCTATTTTCTTGTTTTTAATTAATTTTTAAATATGTGAGGTATTTTGGGCTCGGTTTTCGCATACGGGGTATAATTAAGGACGTATAGGGACACTTTAAAATATATTAGGGTGTCGAAAATATTTTGAGGGTTGTTATATCCTCCCCACCTTGTTTTAGAGCTCGTCCTCGAGATCTACTGGAACAAATGTGGATATTTCCTTTGCATTTCTGATTCTAGCTCCCATGTGTACTCTGGTCCTCTTTTGGAGTCCCATTTCACTTTGACCAGAACTAACCTCTTGTGCTTGAGATTCTTAATTTTCATGTCTTCAATCTGTAGAGGCCGTTCTACAAATTTCAGTTGTTCATTTACCTCTATATCCTTTAGAGGTACTACCAATGATTTATCAGCTAAGCATTTCTTGAGATTAGATACATGAAATATATCATGTATTCCTGCCATTTCCTCTGGCAGTTGTAGCTGATAAGCTACAGGTCCTATTCTTCTAATAATCTCAAAAGGTCCAACATACCTGGGGCTTAGCTTTCCCCTTTTGATGAATCTTACCATTCCTTTCCAAGGAGAGTCTTTCAATAACACTTTGTCTCCTACTTGAAATTCTAACGACTTGCGTCTGTTATCTGCATAGCTCTTTTATCGATCACGTGCTGCTTTCAGTCGTTCCTTGACTTGAACAATCTTGTCGGTTGTTTCTTGCACTATTTCAGGTCCAGATAGTTGCTTTTCTCCAATCTCTCCCCAGCCGACTGGGGTTCGGCACTTTCGTCCATACAGTGATTCGAATGGTGCAGCATTAATACTGGTATGATAGCTGTTATTATAAGAAAATTCTATTAATGGCAAATGATCGTCCCAATTACCTCCGAAATCAATTACACAAGCTTTAAGCATGTCTTCCATTGTCTGAATTGTCCTTTCGCTTTGTCCGTCCGTTTGAGGATGATAAGCGGTGCTTAGATTCAACTTGGTTCCCATTGCTTTTTGGAAACTTGTCAAAAAATGAGAGGTAAAACGGCTATCTCTATCAGAAACAATTGATAAGGTAATTCCATGCAATGAAACTATTTCATTTACATACAACTTAGCTAACTGTTCCATACTGAAAGTTTCCTTTATTGGTAGGAAATGAGCTGACTTAGTTAGCCTATCTACAATCACCCAGATTTTATCATTACCTTTTTCTTGTTTTAGGTAATTTGGTAACAAAATCCATTGTTATTAATTCCCATTTCCATGCTGGCATTTCTAACTGCTGCAATTACCCTGAGGGTTTCTGGTGTTCAGCTTTAACTTGTGAACAAGTCAAACATTTGAAAACATAGGCTACTATACCCTTTTTCATTCCTATCCACCAAAAATTCTTTTTTAAGTCCTGATACATTTTATCACTTCCAGGATGCATCGTATACTTAGACTTATGGGCCTCTTCTAATATACAGTGGCATAGGTTTCCTAATTTAGGTATCCACATCCTCTGTTTATGGAATCTCCAAATTCCATATGTTCCTTGCTCTAATTCCTTAATCATTCATTTTAATTTCTCAGTATCATCTTTGATTACTGATTCCTGTGCTTCTCTAATCTGTTCATTTAAATCTACCTACAGATTTAACTTAAGAGAACGCACTCATTTTGGCTTTTCATGATACTTTCGACTTAAAGCATCAGCTACCACATTAGTCTTTCCTGCATGATATCGGATATTGCAATCATAATCACTAAGAATTTCCATCCAGCGTCTTTGCCTCATATTCAACTCTTTCTGCCCGAAAACATACATTAAACTCTTATGATCTGTGAAAATGGTAAACTTATTTCCATAAAGGTAATGTCTCCAAATCTTAAGGGCAAAAATTATGGCTCCTAACTCCAAATCATGGGTTGAATAATTCTCTTCATGATTCTTAAGTTGTCTAGAGGCATAGGCTATGACCTTTGGACGTTACATCAACACACATCCATAACCTAACTTAGAAGCATCACAATAGACTACAAAGTCTTCAGTTTCTTCTGGTAATGCTAGTATGGGTGCGTTGGTTAGTCTTTGCTTAAGAATTCTAAAGGCTTCCTCTTGTTTTGGTCCCCATTCAAACTTAACAGACTTACAGGTTAGCTTGGTTAAGTGAATGACCCGCCAATCCTAAGAAACTTATAACCTCGGTTGGTGATTCAGGGGTTATCCATTTAGTAATCGCCTCGATCTTGGTGGGATCCACATGAATTCCTTCATGATTGACTAAATGTCCAAGAAACTATACCTGTTCTAACCAAAACTCTGTAACATCCGTCAAAATCGACCCGTTCCAAAATCCGACCCGCTTTGAATTTTGGATCCTAATCCTTGAAACTCGGAAATTTTTCACGAAATAATTAATCATTTAATTCGTTATAATATGGTCATTAATTAAATTAATTAAAGTTACAAATAAAATTTTTATTCTTTTATTATTTTTTTAAATAATCTAGTTACTTTTGTTAGAGTTCAAAGTTAGTTTGAAGTAATACAAGTTAATGAAGTTAGTAACTCAAGTTAGTCTAATTATTATGAGTAAGAGGGGTTAAATTGTAATATTGGAAAACCTTAAATTTAAAAATAAATCAAGTTAACAAAAACCGGTAGACCGCGGATTCGAACCCGGGTCTACGCTGTCCAACATCAACAACTTAACCAGTGCACCACCGTCTTCACATCATACAAACAGCAGACCTTTTAAAATATAAATAAACGATTATTTCGGTCTTTTTACCATTTTGCCGCCCAAAACTGTTGCCAGCGAAGACAAGCACATCATTTCCTTTTCTGCTGAAATCGCTGGTTACTCGGTGATTGTCAATGATTTACGTATTTCCGTTTTCAAGTTCCATGAACCTGGATTCGTTCTTAAACACTATTACAATTTACAAGAAACCATCACAACCCATTACCAAACTTGGGAGATTTGCAAACACTATAAAACCGAAATCATTCAACACCATTTTACCTCACACATCACACATCTCTCAACTCACAAACACCCTCCTGTTTCGAAACCGCCGCCGCCGGAGACACCCGCAACTCACCGGAGTTCAAGCTTTCGCCGGAAAACGGAGTTGCCGTAACCAAGTTCGCCGGAGTTTCTACTCGTTACATTTCGGTATACAATCTGATTGCTACTTATCTCCTTTAATTTCGTTTTATTCATTTCATAACAGTGGGTTACTTGGGTGATCGGGTTGGGTTAAAGCATCGTAGATCACCCCGAGTCGTTTCGGACACCATTTCATCACCGTGTCGTTTCGTTTTTGATTTTTATACTTAAACGACCACTGAGAATTATCGAAAACAAAGTAAAATGTTAACACATTCAGTTTTGTTTTGTTGAAGTTCTGTTCGGTTTTGAAGTGATTCAAAGATGTTTTTAATAAATCATTTGCTTATTATTTAGTTTAAATGCTGCTTCTTTTCTTTTATTTTTAAACAGAATTCCTATAATATATATAATTAATAATTTTAATCCTTAATTCATTGATATGTTTAATTAATATTTTTAAAGGTTTAATTCACTTTTCCATTTTTAATTAATACCTTTAAATAAGATCGAATGATATAGGATTTATACAAAAACTCTTTTATAATACAAAAATACCAAAAAGATTAGTTAAACCCTAACTAATTTGGGACGTAACTAATTTATAAGCAATAAATATTAGGATTATTTATTTTGACCAATAAATAATAACGCAATCATTGTGTGATATTCTAAATATTTAGGTTAATCACTTTTGTTCGTCCTTTTGGTTTCCCAATCTTTACACATACGTTCTTACAAGAAATCGCAACGCAACCAATGTGAGTATACTCGATCCCATTTTTACTTTTAACACTTTTGGGTGCAACATGTATTCTATATCAAAAACACGCAACACATGAATCTTGTTTTTATCACACTCTATCCACATTTAAACATGAAACAATTTGATGCTTGTTAATCTCATATGCTATGCAAGTTGAACGTTTTAATCTCAATGCCCTTGAGTCTTGAGGTATTGTGAAGTTGAACGATATTTGAACGATATTTGAATGATATTTGAACGATATTTGAACGATGTTGAACGATATTGAATGGCAAAGTAGTAACTTGTATCATTTTATTCATGTTGGATATGAGCACATTTAAACATTTTTTTCTACTATGCTATGTATCAAACTTGTATACTCGCCAACATTTTTGTTGATTTTATTTTAATACATGTTGCAGGTTGATAGACAAGATGATGAAGAAGCAAGTTAGGGTGGTCTAGAAACTCACATAGAAAATAAACTATGTTTGAAATTTGAATTATGTTTTGATTATGTTTGAACAATGTATGACATTTAGCATTTATGAAAACTGAATTTAAAGCATATTGTCACAATAGTGTTATGATGTTTTGAGCAATTTGTTCGTCTCGTCCCGATGTTTCCGCCATCGGTTGGGGTGTGACAAACTCGCACTTTGAAAACTTTGCATAGAGCTTTTCCTTTCTTAATAATCTTAGAAGTGCGTGCAAATGCTTTGCGTGTTCCTCCTTACTTTTGGAATATATGAGAATATCATCTATAAAGACAATTATGAATTTATCCAAATATGGCTTACATATTCGGTTCATCATGTCCATAAATGCGGCTGGGGCATTGGTTAAACAAAATGGCATGGCAGTAAATTCATAATGGCCATACCTTGTTCTGAAAGCGGTCTTAGGAATGTCCTCTTCCTGTACCTTTAATTGATGATATCATGATCGTAAATCGATTATAGAGAAAAATCGAGCTTCTTATAACTGATCAAACAAATCATCGATCCTCGGTAATGGGTACCGATTCTTAATCGTGACTTTGTTCAATTCACGGTAATCAATGCACATTCGCATTGACCCGTATTTCTTTTTGATGAACAGTATTGGTGCTCCCCATGGCGATGAACTTGGCTGTATGAATCCTTTCTCCAACATTTCGTCCAATTGTTTCTTCAGTTCCTGCATTTCTGCGGGTGCCAAACGGTAAGGTGCTTTGGCAATTGGTGTTGTTCTTGGTAGCAGATGAATTCTGAATTCAACTTCTCTGTCTGGCGGTAATCCTGGTAATTCTTCTGGAAACACGTCTGGAAACTGAGATACTACAGGAATATCTTTCAATTCTTTTCCTTTAGTGTTAGTGATTATGGAAATCAAATACACTAATGATCCTTTTCTTATATAACTTGTTGTTTACATTACAGAGATGAATTCCGTGGATCTAGATGGTTTATCTCCTTTAATTGTGATCTTTTCACCCCTTGGTGAACTTACTTGGATTGACTTTTGATCACATAGAATACTGGCTTTATTGGTTATTAACCAATCCATTCCTAATACAACATCAAATCCTGTCAGATTCATTGGGTAAAGGTTTGCCATAAACTTTTGATTTAAAAATTCTATTCTTTCTCCCTGCAAGATTTCAGAATTCTTAATGGTTTCTCCATTCGCTGTCTCAACTAGACATTCTTGTGAGAGTTTAGTTAATGGTTGATTGAGAAGTTTGCAAAATGAAGTATTAATAAAACTTTGGTTCGCACCAGAGTCAAATAATACTTTAGCAAAAACATCATTAACTAAAAACGTACCGGCAATCACGTCCGGAATCATCTTTGCTTCTTCTGCAGTCAGAACAAATGCTCTAGCATTTTTAGTATTCTTGTTGTTCATGGTTGGAGCTAGTTTTGGACAGTTCGCTTAATGTGACCTTTTTCTCCACAGTTGAAGCAATTCCATTATTAGGTTTCTTCCTACAGTCTTCCTCCTTGTGTCCTGGTATCTTGCAGAAATTGCAGTAGGTGGGGCATCTTCCTGAATGCTTCTTCTTACAGGCCTTACAGTAAGGTGCAGAGGTAGAACCTATATTTCTTTCACGGTTGGAATTTCAAGAACGAAATTCCTGGGTAAGCCTTTGCGCTAGGTTTCTCCTCTGGTCTTCTTCTCGTGTACGCACTAATTCATCAGTCAAGGTGTTTGCTAGTTCTACAGCTTCTTCTATAGTTTGGGGTCTAGCTGCCTTGACTACATGCCTAATCTCCCCGATTAATCCCCAGATGTAACGGGAGATTAATACTGGTTCTGGTGATGCAAGGGTTGGCACTATTCTAACATATTCAAAGAATGTAGTAGTGTAACCCTTACTATCTACTCTAGTCATTCTAAGGTTTAGGAATTTATTTGCTATCTGTTCTTTTTCGTTGGGAGGGCAGAGTTCATTTCTACCATATTCTTAAATTCCTCCCATTCCATATTGTAAACCCTGTCACTTCCCCTAGACTGGAGGATAGTGTTCCACCATTCTAAAGCTGAGTTCTTAAACAGATTGGAAGCAAACATTATCTTATCCTCTTCCGCGCACTTGCTTATTTTTAAGACTGCCTCAGTCTTTTCTATCCAGCGTAGAGTTGCAATGGGTCCTTCATTGCCCGAGAATTCTATTGGTTTGCAGGACCATAATTTTTCATAAGAACAACCATAAGACATGGTTCTTCTTCTTTTGGGGATGGGCAATTGAAGTACGGGTCCATTGTTCACGCTGTGTTCCGGTTCAGTCGGTCGTTTACTGCCATTATTACTTTTATTATCAGCTTCTTTAACCGTTTGAATAATAAATGACATTGCGTCTATAATCCTTGTGCCACTATGTGTTGAATGGCACTATTATCCACTTGATTTCCATTGTTATTGTTGTTCGGATTATCATTGTTCGGGTTATCGTGGTTATTCTGGTTTTCCTGGTTCACTTCGTTATCCATCTGTTTTAAACATTTGCCAATTATTAATATCACAAAATAATATTTAATGCAAATAATCACATAACACATCCATTGATAAAAAATGTCGAACTTTGCGACTTACTCTTTCTTATATAATATGCATCCATATATATTACAGTACAACTGGAATTGAAATTACACTACTAGTAGGCATTAGTAGATATTGTCTAGTTTTTTTTTTTCAACATACACACATATTATATATATATATATATATATATATATTATTGTTATATTCTTATTATTATTATTATTATTATTATTATTATTATTATTATTATTATTATTATTATTATTATTATTATTATTACTACTACCTCCACCATCACTGATATGGGTTCATCCAGAACTCCATATTACGCTCGTCGTATTTCCAGTTGAGTCGTTCTCCAACCTGCCTCATCCTCTCGCTACTTTCTAAAATCTCCTCACCGAAGGTTCGGAGTTCTTGCACATTTTCTGCACTCATTGGGGGTGCATGTGCTGGGACTGGGTTTGGGAACTGGGGCATGGGTTCCTGGTACGGGTATGGATTCTCTAGAATTTCTCTAATGTATTGATCGCTAACATAGAAGGGATCTAGAGGGTCCAAACCTGGGTAGGCTGCTAGATTCGGCATGGGTTAGTCTTCTGGTATTGGGTAGCGTTGCTGGTAATCCCTAATGTCGTCTAACCACGGGTCGTATTTTGGGTCTAAGGGATTGGGGGCTGGTATTTTAGGTATCTCTTCTGGGTTAAAATCATGCATTTAGATTTGATTTTCTGGGTAGTTTTCAATTTCCATTGGCTGGGTGAGAAACAGTGGTAGTGGCTGGGGTGCTATAAGTTGCTCTAGGTTAGGGTCTGCGGCTGTAGTTGCTAAAATATGGAAGTTTGCTAGACTCCTATTTAACATATCCTGGGCATGAGCATCTGTCTCTCTTTTAGCGGCTGCTAGGGCTCGCTGCTGTTGTAACTTTTTCATTCTTTTCCTACGTTCATGCGCTCCCCTACCGAACCATCCTCTCTTTTTAGGAGTGAATGGCTCTTCAGACTGAGCCTTAAACACGAATATCCCATCTTCATTGTCAGCTGAATACCCTGAGAGGGCAGGCTGTGAAGAGGTGCCTTCGCTCATAGGCGAACTGGACAACTGACGGTAGGTGTCGGAAGGTCCTTGGTCGCTCATACTGTAAACTAACAAATAGTCAAATAACGCACAACAATAAATACAGATATGCACGTAGTTCCGTAGAAAATTTCCTAACAAATTAAATAATATCTTGGTGTCAGCAGAACACTTCTGTGGCTGAATCAGTGGTTTAGCTCTGATACCACCTTCAGTCACAACCCCCGTCCCCTAGCAACCCTGGAACGAGCGGCCGAGGCCCGTTTCGGTGGTATCCGGGTTTATCATTTTGGCAGCGGGAATTACATCAGGACCGTAGTTAGGAAATATTTTATCAGAGTAAAATACCACACTTTCATAGTATTAAACACATGGGAAAATCCCAAGTTTCAAGTACACACATTTTCATAGGAATAAATCCTATTTTATTTAATAAAACATCTCTTTTATTTTAGGTAACTTTATAGCCACTTTTCCAAGCCTTCAGTGCTGTCCAGCTGTCTTCTATTTGACTATCACATTTTGTTACCTGAAATGCGTTTAAAAACATTTTGTCAGTGGGAAATACTGGTGAGTGAATCTCAGTTTAATCAAGTTAAGTAAAACCATTGTACAGTATTGAGGGCGGTCGCGCAATTACATTTGTTTCCATCTACTTTAATTACCACCCACGGTACTGTTAACCCGACTTGTGGGCATGTTACTACTCACAGTGTAGTAACAAATTTTGTATACAAAACCCCAACATACCGACGATAATTGTAGAATACAAATACTCAATCACTGTTTAATATAATGTTAATTAATTGAGGTTTTGTAAAAACAGTTTGCAAAAAGGAGATTACTCACATTGCTGTCTTAAGGTTTTCATTAAGGATTTCCTGGTGAATACACAAATGCACACGCGTTAGTATAATAACCCAATATTTACATTAGTAATACCCTCCCCGAGACGGCATTCCAACGACTACGTCGGGTAGAACCTCGACAGCCGTTACGGAACACTGGATCAATCGGGCAGCGTGTCTAATACGTAACCGGGGTTATGATACTTACAACGAGGCAGAACTTCATTATTTAGGGGGTATTATGCCCGGAAATTATGTTTACTCTTCAGAAATTCGAGAGAGAGAGAAAAGGAATGAGCGACGAACAATGACTGCCGAAGCTCCCAATTTATAGGAGCAGATTTGGGGTTCCTCGCGGCCCGCGTAGCCCGAAGGTCAATCCTTCGCGGCCCGCGACGTAGAGGTCGTAGGGCCTAGCTTGGTCGGATCACCACTATAGGCTCGACACTTGTACACCACGTGGCACCACCGGGTGCAGCCTGATCCTACATCTGTCGCGGCCCGCGTACGACCCTATTTTCTTGTTTTTAACTAATTTTTAAATATGTAAGGTATTTTGGGCTCAGTTTTCGCATATGGGGTATAATTAAGGACGTATAAGGACACTTTAAAATATATTAGGGTGTCGAAAATATTTTAAGGGTTGTTATAAATTTTGTTGGTTTTCGACATTAATTTGTTCCTTTTGTCCGTTTAAGCTCTTTTAATCCTAAAAATCAAAAGCAAACAAAGAAACACACTTTTCCCAATATTAGTACTAAAAATGGTAGTTTTTATACCTAATTTTATATGTTGTATTTTGTGTATATCAATACAACTGACAAAAAGAGCATAAAATGGAAACAATAAGAATCGAAATCGGGAGCAGAGACTCAGCAAGATGACAAACAAAGCTACAAACCACTCTAATACTATTTAGTTTTACTATGAGCTTTCAATTATCAATAGTGTAAAGTTAGTAGATTGATGTGATGTCCACCGACATTTAGTTTTAAGAGTATATAAATAAATATGTTTTATATTATATCAAGATAATATATATTAAGCATTCATGTTTCGCTAGAAGACTTAAACAAATAAATCATGGAATCAGGCCTTTTTGCAACTTTTTTATGTTAATTATTACGGCGTTATTTTTTGTGTTTTTGATTTCAGATGCGATATCTTGCCACTCATTATTTTTTTTCCTTTAGGTTGCGATATTGTGACGAACCAGACCGGTACTAAACAATATTATGGGTTGCGATATTGTGACAAACTAGACCGGTACTAAACAATTTGGGTTGCCATATTGTGACAAACTAGACCAGTACTAAACAATTGACCGTTGCGAAGCATAACGAAGACCAATATTTATTAGGCTACTGGGTATGGGAACCGTCCCCGGAGCGTCCAGTAACGGCGCCGCCCACTACACCATGCCGCCCCCTCCGTTCCCGTCTTCAACGTCGAGAACAAGACGTTGGAGCCGGTCCATGTGAAGACAAAAAAATGTGGGGACCGAGGCTATTTTTGACCGTTAAATAAAAAAAAGGAACGTTGGGCATGGCATAAATTTGTGTGTGAAACATAAAATTGGATGATTATAGGGTTTGTTTTCATGATGATGGTTGAAGAATAAGTGAGAATTGAGAAGGAATTTACCATGGTTGCTGGTTTGAGGAGGAAGAAGTCGATTTGCTGGTTTGCGGAGGAAGAAGCCGATCCCTAAAAAAAATCCTAAATATGGTTAAATATAAATTATTGATTTGGGTTTGGGTGAAACAAGTGTGAGCCCAATTCAGGAAAACTTTTCTGCAAGCTAGCTACTGGGCTTATAGATCATGTTGGGTCATTTAACTTATTATGTAATTTTTGTAAGTTATGTAATTTTTGGTTTCTAATATTATTTAAGTTATTTGTTAAAAGTTAAAAAAAGTGGAAGATTTAAAAAATAAAAAAATATAAAAGTGGTGGGGTAGGATCATCTAGGACCATCCTCTCATTTCCTCTAGTTTTGTGGGATGGACCATCCTTGAGAGGACTATGATGTGACGCCTACGTGACGGATCATCCTCCAAGGGAGGATGGGCACCATACCCTTTAGCCTTATTATTTAAACATTTTGAATTACCTATTGAAATGATATGGTTAAGGCGTTGATATCATAAAGTTCAGCTTTGACGGAAACGTATATGCGATTTTAGGGCCGGCTTTGGGTCCGACCAAGGTGGGCGGCCGCTCAAGGCCCAATCACCATAAGGGCCCGAAAATTTAAAAATTTATATATAGTTTTTGTATATGTGTATTACATGAAACAATTAAGGCAAGAAAATAGATTTAGCCCGCTGGTTATGTAGAAGATGTGTGAAACTTTGAGCTCCAGTTCGATTCCGCATTAGCTGGACAACCTTTGATTTTTTTTTTTCATTTGAAAAAGAAGTTTATGGAGAGTTTACATTCTAGGGGTTTAATTTGAAGTTATTATGTTAAGCATTCTTCAGTATTTTGGTTTAAAATTAATACTCTTAACTATTCATCCGTATTTGATTTGAAATTTAATACCATTTAACATAATAAAATTATTTAATTCTAGGAGTTAATTTTGTTAACTTTTAAATGTCTTTTGTTATATTTTAGTTAATTTTTATTAATATTTTTTATAAACATGCATAATTACAACAAATAAAAAACAAAAAAAATAAAATAAAAAACCAAGTCCCCTAAGTGGGGAGTGCCGCCATCAAATTAGGGTGTGAGCGGAGTTTAAGAGGGGAGTTGACGTGGCATAACGTAATTGTGTGTGCGTAAGAGAGTGGACTCCCCTAAAGCCGTGGGGTATGAGGCGGGAGTTTTGGCGTGGGTTGGGGTAAAACGCCCAAGTCACCACCCCGGGTGGGCTTGGGTTTGGGGCGTGGCCCTTGGGGCTTGGGTTTCAAGCCGGGCGTGGGGCGGGGGACCAAGGTGACATGGCGGTTGCTGAGTGGCCCATTCAAAGTAGCCGTTGGGGGCTAGGTTAAAAAAAAAAACTTTTTTCCTTTATATATACTTACCACATTTAACATTTTTCTCACACAATATCAAACACATAAAACACAATATTACCATGAGTTTTTCAAGTTATAGTGAATCGTCATCATCATCTGACGATGGTGCGGAAATATTTCTACAAACGATCGCGGCTGTGGTGAAAGCTATCGTGGAAGACGAAGACGATGAGGAAGAGACTCAACAACCTAAACGGAGGAGGAGGTACATCGCTCGTGAACGGCACACCGCTAGCGATTTGTTGGTAAGCGATTACTTCTCAGCGGAACCTAAGTATGATGAAAAAATGTTTAGGCGTCGTTTTCGTATGAGTAAAAACTTATTTTTAAGAATATCTAGAGATCTTGAGGAGAAATATGATTATTTCAAACAAAAACCCGATGTAACCGGGCAATTAGGATTTAGTACGTGGCAAAAGGTCACGGCCGCACTTAGGCAGTTAGCGTACGGCAATAGTTCGGACATTATGGATGACTATTTAAAAATGTCTGCACGTGTAGCTAGAGAAACTCTTCACAACTTTTGTTCGTGTATTCTAGAACTTTATAAGAAAAGATATTTGAGAAAGCCCTCCTTCAGTGACATGCAACAAATATTGGAACATCACGCTGATTATCATGGGCTACCCGGGATGATAGGTAGTTTAGATTGTATGAAATGGCACTGGGAACTTTGTCCTACCCAATGGCAAGGTGCTCACACTAGTGGATTTCACGGGGTGCCAGCCATCATGCTTGAAGCGGTTGCGTCCCAAGATCTTTGGATATGGCATGCGTTCTTCGGTATGCCAGGTTCACATAATGATATTACCATCATACACCACTCGCCTCTTTTCAATGATCGGGTAAATGGTATAGGACCCAAAGGAAGTTTCTTTGTAAACGGGGTTGAGTACGTGTACGGGTACTACCTAGTTGATGGGATTTACCCAGAGTGGGGGGTTTTTGTAAAATCGTTCACAAAACACGGTACCACAGATCCAAAGAGATTAAAGTTTAACAGGGTCCAGATGGCTACACGTAAAGACGTCGAGCGAGCATTCGGTGTTTTGAAGAAAAGGTGGCGAATATTGGGAATTTCTTGTCGACTATGGGACAAGGATCAGATTGGAAACGTGATGTACACATGTATCATTCTTCACAACATGATTTTGGAGGATGAAGGTAAAACGGTCGTTACCTACTATGATGACGATGACCCCCAACCAGGTAACGTAACAGACGAAGATAAAGCGGCAAATGAATTTTTAATAAAGTCAAGGGATATACATCAGAACCTTCGAGCTGATTTGCTGGAACACGTTTCAACGATTCCTGGGTTCGAAACCGACGAAGACGAGGAAGAATGACTGTCTTTTATTTTGATAATTATTATGTATGTTTATGTATTTTTTTTTAAAAAATATCTATGTTTATTTTTTGTATAATTATAAATATAAATATATATTAAAATTAATTGTTGAGATGGCATAGCCACCCGCCCAACCCACGCTCCGCCATACCCCGCGGACAAGTAACCACCCCGTGGGCGGGCTCCCTTTACACGTGTCACCTTTTGCCCAACCCAAGCCCCAACCCAAGCCCCACCATACCCCACGGCCCGAGAAGAGTGCCCCTCTCACCCTTAGTTTGTGACACTTAACATAAAACCATATTAAAATGTTACATAGCCTTTTGTTGATGTCATTATGATTTAGGAGTAAAAAGTTATGAAAGTCCTGTAACCATTGGCTTTTGGAATTCCCCATTAACCTTGGCGGGAAACGTAGTAGTCTGAATCGTCACACTGTATCCTATATATAAAATGGCTGTGCGTGTGGTGTTATTGCTTCTCTAAAACAGAAGTGCAATCGGTAACCAAATTAACAGAGGCATGAAGAAATCGAAGCCAAACAAAGCATCAAAACGCAAAAATGGTGCCGATCTCGATATGATCAGCAACCTGTCGGATTCAATTCTCCAGATGATCCTTTCAGGTCTTCTGACTACCGAAGAAGCAGTTCGAACAAGCATTCTGTCGACACGATGGAGGTATCTGTGGACTTCACTTCCATCTCTAGACTTAGATTGCACTTGTATACTAACAAATTCTAAAAGGAATGAATTCAAAGAGTTTGTGAAACGGGTTTTGGTAGACCAAACCCGTGATCTGGACCGTTTTCGTTTATGTTGTAAGGACATCGATATGTCGACTCCTTGAAGAAAGCTGTGTTTTACCCTTATGTTATGACACATACAGGATTATCATTTGAATTAACATTTAGTGACTTTAGTCACGCCATGTGTCAGCTGCTTGCAGGAGTTTCTCACGTGGAATCTCTGTCTCTCAACCTTTTTATCATTCAGGTACATACATATTCTTTTTAAGTGCATTGTTTTCATTCATCTATATGCAATAAGCAAGGTTGATCAAGAACACGTTGTCAACTTCAGGATTTTAAATTACTTGAGACATGTTTTTAAGTCATTACTACTGTTAATTTTTAAGCCTACTGAAGAAAAACTCTCTGTATGAACCATTATTCAACTTAAGATTAGGACATTAGCTGTAAGGTATAAAATTAATATTTTAGTAATATCTACAAGACTATAACTTGCCACCAGATCTTGAATTTCAATTTCATTATATGAATATTACGAGTTCTATAACACGCAACTCATCTTCAGCAGCACCTTCTTTTATTGGAACAAAACTTTGAGATGCTTATTCTTCTTTTCTCATATTTTAGTAATTGCTTTATATACAGTTTATGTGCATGCATCTTGTGGACTAAATTTATAGCATTGATCAGTTAACTATGCAGTTTTTTCTTAGTTGGATGCCATGGAGTAAACTTGTTATATGTATATCCCATGTAGGTTGCCTTTCTAAACATGGTACTTTAATAATGCAATTACTAGTTTAGTTTCAAGAGATATACTTGATGGAGATATCTGAAAGTACTTTGTGCACAATCCTTATTGTGACATATTTAATCAGTAAAATGTAGAAATTACAAAATGCTGAGTACTTGAATGTGATGTTTGTTGGTCACCAGCTACCCCTTGGGGTTTGTTCTGGTGTATGTTATATTCGTTTTGTAGATCATTGGTTTTCATCAAATTTGTATCATCTACATACCTACATGCCTATATATTGGGCATGGTTGGCTAAGCTTATTTAACTCAAAAAGGAAAGGAGTTTTTGCAAAGGACTTACTGCCTTATGATTTTTTGAAAATTGGTTTAAAAAAAAAAGTGTTTGGATTAGCTTATGTGGTGTGAAAATTCAATAAGCCAAAAAGTTTAAAAAAGTCAGGATATTCTAGCTTTTTAAAATGACCTTTCCTCCTTAGCCAAAAAGTTATTTGGCTTTATCCAATAAATGAATAAGTTATTTTAAAAAGCTTAGCCATTGTATTTCCAAGCTTTAGTCAGGATATTCTAGCTTTTTAAAATGACCTTTCCTCCTTAGCCAAAAAGCTATAGTTTTACAACAAAAATAACTATTGCAAAAGGTTTACCTTTACTGTCATTATCATAGGCCATAAGTGCTGCATGTGATCCAAATGGATTCCCGGCATCTCTTCCGAATCTGAAGACATTAGAGCTATCTACAACAGTTGACGAATACACCATGAATGTAGTCATCCGGATCCTCAGATGTTGTCCCAATCTGGAGTCTTTCTATCTGATTATTGAAGAGGTGCACATTCTTCTCATCCCAAATAATGATATTGTTTGTGTATTTTAATCTTGAAGCATACAATCACATTACTTTTAGATAATAGGATATATGATTGTGTGTGAAAGAAATGAACTTGTACACTCGCCATTCTTTTAGATAAACTTTAGACAAGAAATACGGGCAGGTCAGGCCGATTTGGATAACAACTGGTTAACTTTTCTGGCTATTTAAAAAAATTCATAAATAGTGGGCTACCATTTGAAACCACTTAGATAAATCATTTAGAAAGTACGTTTACATTTGGGTATGTTTTGGGCTACATAATAACAAAATTAATTATGATTAATGACAGTTCTTTAAATAAATCATTTAGAAAGTACGTTTACATTTGGGTATGTTTTGGGCTACCATTTGAAACCATGTGACATATTTTATTAGCTGATTTTTTTTTTCATTTAATCCGTTAACATCAAACCATTACTCTTAGCATAGTAGATGAGTACATTTTTCGAAGTTCTAAACGTTATTGTGGGTTTTAGCACCTCAACTTATGCTCTTGTTTGATGATCTAGAAAATTTTTAAACCGCAAGTGTGGGAGTTGGATGAAGTTTTGGCTTGTCATTTGAAAAGGGTCGAATTTCTTGAGTTCAATGGAGAAAAGCGAAAAGTAGACATGGTTCGTTTTTTACTGGGACGCGGACATGAGTTGGAAAAAATGGTTTTCAGTTGGCGTAATGAAGTCAACTACCATGAAAAGTCAACGAAGACCATGAAGGAAGTGTTGAAGTTTGACAAGGCTTCTTCAACTGTCAAACTGGTTACTCTTTTACAAGATTAGGTTTTCTATAAACCGTAAGTAATATATATAACATTGCAAATTGGGCGTAATTAGAGTTTTTGGTCTCATGTTGGATTTGGATTTTGCAATGATCAACCTCATGTTTCTTTTATTTCCAGTTATTACTTATGTTGAATAAATCAATTCGTGTGTTCTACTATTTAGTAGTGTTTACTGTTTAGTGGCTTCATAATATGTGTATATGAGTTGGAGGAAATGGTTTTCAGTCTGTTTGACAAAGTCAAGTACCATGAAAAGTCAACGGAGACTATGAAGGAAGTGTTGAAGTTTGACAAGGCTTCATCAACTGTCAAAAACTCATTACTTTTCTAAAAGATTGGGTTTTTTAATAAACACCAAGTAATATATGTTGTTGCATGTTACTCAACTTGCCCATTTTGGCGCTAGATCATGGATACATTAAGATAACTAAGTTCTTCCTTTGAATCTTCTATAAGCAAAACTTTGCCCTTCCCTTAGTAATTCAAACCTCCTAAAAGTGACACTAGCTTTATGTTCAAGGTCTAGTGAGTTCAATGGTGGTTGTGTAAATGTCATCAATAAAATAATCATGGCATTGAGTGGCTTTTACATCCATATAGGGCCTAGAAGTGGATGAAAACATGATTTATGTTGCAATTAAAATTTGTGACTTACACTAAGGGTTTTCTTCGGGTAAGGGGACTAGGGGTGGTTCACTAGTGATAGAATTTATCACTCACAAGCACCAATCAAGTTTTGTCATGTCATTGACCATTTTTCCATCACTCACAACCATTTTTACTAGGGGTGGTCATCACTCACCACCACACCCAACAATTTCCCCCCAACCAACAAATACCCTCACAAACCAAAATCATAACGCGTGAAGGAAATAACGGAAAATGGATTTCGTTATGATATAACGCGTTGAAGAAACGACCGGCGGTGGGATTTTATCAAGTTCCACGCGTTATGTTTCTCATCACGCGTTGAAGAAACAACCGCCCCGTCCCCTCTAAGCATTGGTTTTTGTTACTTGGTGGAGTTGTTTTTGGTCTTCCCAGGTTTGATCTTTGGGTTGTCAACACCAAATGAACTGTTAGAACTAGAAGGGAGTATGAGGTTACTAGGGGAAGCCTAGATGTGTTTTGTGAATACCGACTGGTTATACCGGTATTATCGTTTTCAGATGTAAATCCGGTATGAAGCACCAGGGTAAATAAGTGAAACGGCATAAACTTTGTACCGGTGGTAAAATCCGGTATACCGGTTTGAAACGTAATACCGGTACCGGCCCAGGATTATTTTAGTTTAGGTTGTAACTTATATTTATTAAATATGTTACTTATTTTCAAAAATTAAATATGTTACTTATATTACGTAATTTTTATATATTATGATTATTCGTAACTAATAGATCTTATCTAATATTGTATGAAACGAAAATAGTTATCCTCTAGTTGATGAGGATGACAATAATAGTGAATTTCATCTTTTATGCGATCGTGAACTTGATGTATTCAACACTCAAATGGCTTAAACATATCGTACACTTTCATTTAAAAGAGCTTGTTGAAAAATTGAATGATTTTCGATTATCTTTTGGATTATTTAATATTATGGATTTACTTTTGGATTATCTTTTAATATGTAATCATGCATTTTTGGATTAACTTTTGAGTTGATGTTGTAATTATGAAATTATAGAGTTAGCTAGTCAATCCGGTTGAAACGCTTAGTACAACCTGGTTCAACCGGTTGAACCATTTTTTAGACTAATCCGGAATGATTTAAAAACCGGTTTTTAAAACATTGCAATTCACCCACCCACACCCACACCCTCACCTTTTTTTTTTTGCTTTCTTTTACTGAAAATCAAATCAAACAAAGCAGTAGGTTGTAAGTAAAACATTTAATCCATAGTAGTCAATCTTTTTTGTAGCTAATTAGCTAAATGTGTGTAGGTCCGGCTAGGGGGGGATCTAGTCGCCTAATCCTTGTTGTCAAACACACCCGGTTGTGCGGAATCCAACCGGAGATGCAAACCGAGATAGAGAAAAGGAAACACAAGATACAAAACACGGAGATTCAATGATTAACACCCTTGTATTAATACTTGAAACAGTTACAGCACAATGTTTACAAATTCTCTCTGTAAACTCTCTCTGGTTCTCTCACACTTGTGACCTCTCTCTTGTTTGTTGCTTCTGTCTAGTGATCTATTTATAGCACCAGTATGACGTAACAAGAGTGGACACGGCGAAACACAATGAGCTCTACGAAACAGGAAGGTAGACGACGAAATGGGATCAAGGTCGACGAAACATGTCTGTTTCATCGACATTCATGTGTTTCGTCGACTTGGGCTTTGGCCCAAACAGTTGAGGCCCAAGCTTTCTGTTTCGTCTACTTTGTTTAGCCCAATGATGTGTTTCAGCCCATGTCTGTTTTAGATGCACACGACGGAGGAATGTCGTGGCTCATACCGAATCACGTCGAGTCGCGTCGAACCGAGTTGCGTCCACAAATCATGTATCAACAAACTCCCCCTTGGACGCTACTCGTGAGATTCGTCTTCCATGTCTTTTATGTCGGAGGATCTTCAAAGTCTTCACGTCAAGCAGAAAGTGTATCAACAAACTCCCCATTGCATTTAGGAAGTGTGTTAACAAACTCCCCCTTTACATAAGCTCTCCCTTGAGTTATGCTCGTGAATCTTTTGGTCTTCAGTACTTGCGATCCTTGTGGTGTCGATGATGGTCAGCGGCAACTCGATCATCTTTATCTCTTGAGTGCCTCCATGTTGTGTCTTCATTCTGAAGCTTGTCATCGATCATGCTCTCCTTGCCTTTAGAATCTGCACATGCAAGAAATCTAAACGCGTAATGAGAACAACTGCTTGGAATATAGTTTAACATAAACAAATAACACACATCCGACCATCGTTCAATCAACTACCGTCCAACAGTTTGAAAGTTTAACAAATTTATCAATTTTAGTTTTTAACTTTCAAAAACTTGCAAATTTCGACCGTTTATGAAGATTTAGTCGATTTGGTTTTCAATCAGGTTTCAGGTAACGAAGACTCGAGATCCAACATCGTACAATCGAAAATAAGATAGAAATAAAATCTTTTTGGCTTTTATAAAGTTTAGATTAAAACACACCTAAAATCTTTTTGGAATTTTTGAATATTTCAAATGTAAAGACAGAAAGCAGTAAATAAATATATACAGAGATGCAGAAATTGAAAGTAGTAAATAAATATTTACAGACATTCTTTTTGCGAGTTTCGAGGGTAAGAGAATCATATCAGTGCACGGTCATGTCAAAACGCTCTTGTTGTTTAATTAGTTAACATTTAGATAAGCATCCTATAACGATTACCGGTATTGTTGTCCACTTAAGCTCAACTTATCAGATGTAATCATGGCGAGGGGATACGTTAAGGGTATGATTTATACTTACCGACCGGTGTTCATCCACACACGACACATTCCCGTATCAAGGTATGCACGCGGGTTCATCTTACCGGTGAGTATACCATTTATCATCTGTTTGACCGTATATGATGTGAGATTCTCACTTATTTTGATTTGAAAACAAGCCCTATGTGATAGAATCACTTATTGATGAGGGACTTGATTTTCGATGCATGAGGGCACAGGAGCAAGTCCGTGAACAGGTCAGTACTTTCGTACAGCAGAGAGGCGAACTTGACTCCCGGATAAAGGTGATATATTATCACTTATTTGTTGGACATGTGATTGTTGATCACTTATTGAGGTCGTATGCAGTATGTACACGTATGTATGGTATCATGGAAGATCTAGACTTGCATCCCCATTATTTTTCGGTAAAAGATACAACCATGATACCCAGATGATAAGCAGCATAAAGACCGAATATCTCAGATCCTTGGCAATCTCTCAAACGAAATTTCGGTACTAAGACCATATGCCAATGAATGGTTCCCACCTGGTCATCAGTCGATTTAGGTTTATATCACCCTGCACACTTTAAAATGATTGTGAGCCTACCGATACATCTTATATAGAGCTGCTTATCGTTTTTCAGTTTAAGTTTAAAGAGGTTTGGACAGACCACTGATGTACTATCATTTTCTCTTTTTCTCGCTAGGAACTCATTTTTGTTTTTCTATTGTTTTTGTGTTTTTAAATTTTTTGATGTTTTTGTATTTTTTCAAATTTTGGATTTACTCCCCCTAAAATCAACAAACTAAGATAAAATTTAAATGACACAAAGATATGTACAAAAATGATTTTCCGATGTTGGTTTTACTCTTGCTTGACCTTAATGCCGTTTACCAATAATAAAAAGTCAAATCTTGATTTGTCAAATGCTTTGGTAAAAAGGTCGGCACGTTGGTCATCGGTGTGGACCTTAACAACATAGATTAGCCTTTTATCAAAGCAATCACGTATGAAGTGATATTTGATTTCGATGTGTTTGGTCTTTGAATGCTGCACAGGATTTCTAGTGATCTGTAAGGCAGCAGAATTATCAACGTAAATAGGAGTAGTTAGGAATTCAAAACCGTAGTCGCGCAATTGTTGTTGGATCCACAGGACTTGGGAGCAACAACTTGAGGTGACAATGTATTCAGCTTCGCATGTTGATGTAGCTACACACCTCTGCTTCTTGCACTGCCATGTGACTAGGCGATTTCCCAAAAACTGACATCCAGCGGTTGTGGATTTGCCGTCGATTTTGCATCCGCCAAAATCAGAATCACTGAAAGCGATCAAATCAAAGTTATTATCCCTAGGGTACCATAGACCGGTGTCAGGGCAACCCTTCAAATAACGAAAAATCCTTTTTACAGCTGCAAGATGTGAGGCCTTCGGGTTGACTTGATATCTGGCAAGCAGGCACGTTGGGTACATTATATCTGGTCTTGATGCTGTGAGGTACATAAGAGATCCGATCATTGCGTGGTAGTATGAGGGGCTAACAGCTTCACCCTTCAAGTCTGGATTAATTCCGTGATTTTGCTGCAATGGGGTACCGATGGGCGTTGCATCAGACATCTGGAACCGGCTCAAGATGTCACCAACATATTTAGTCTGATGGATGAATATCCGAGACTCAGTTTGTTGCACTTGTAGGCCCAAAAAGAAAGTCATTTCCCCCATAGCACTCATCTCGAATTTATCCTGCATAATGCGCTCGAAATTCCTACACAAAACATCATTAGTAGAACCAAATATAATATCATCCACATATACCTGTACCAGTAGAAGATCTCCATCTTGTTCTTTGATGAAAAGAGTACAATCGATAAGACCTCTGTGAAATCCATTCTCCAGCAGATAATTAGATAAGGTTGCGTACCAAGCTCGCAGTGCTTGATGTAGACCATATAGAGCTTTGTTGAGCAACCAAACCCGATCGGGATGGATATGATCTTCAAAACCTGGAGGCTGTTCGACGTACACTTCTTCTTCAACCACACCATGTAAGAATGCACTTTTGACGTCCATCTGGTAAACCTTGAATCCTTTGAATGAGGCATAAGCCAGAAAGATCCGAATTGCTTCCAGACGTGCAACAGGTGCATAGACTTCGTTGTAGTCGATCCCTTCAATCTGACGAAAACCTTGAACGACTAATCTTGCTTTGTTTCGAATAACGACTCCACGGTCATCCTTTTTGCATTTAAACACCCAACGGGTACCAATCTTCTTATAACCAGCAGGTTTCTCTACGAGTTTCCAGACACCAAGTTTCTGGAATTGTTGCAGTTCTTCCTGCATTGCTTCAACCCAAGAGTTATCTTTCAAAGCTTCTTTCCAAGTTCTTGGCTCTCCCTGTGAGACATAACACGCGAAAGACCAATCGGTTTGTTGACCAGATTCTCGAATAGCTGCATATAGGCCTGCATTGTTGTTGTTTCGCAATATGTTTCTTGTTTGAATGCCACTTTGTATATTTCCGATGATGTTTTGTTGAGGATGGGTATTGTGAATCCTTGTTTCTGGATTATCTTGAACTGGAATATTTGTACCCAGATTGTTGAGATTGAGATCAACAACCAATTCAATACTCGGAATTGACGAAGATGATGATGCAGTAGCTTCAGCTGTTCTAGGGGTGTCCACTGGAGGTGTACCCTCTGAAGTACCATGAACTGCTGTTGTTGGAGCTTCTTGATCTGCATCGAGAAATTCATCATTCTCTGAAGATTCGTTCAATTCGGTAGCATCGTGAAAATCCTCATTGTCGAGAGCATTATTGTTCACTGAAGATGGTTCTTGATTGACAATAATTGGACGAACCAACGGTGAATCTGTTGCGTTGTCACTCTCGAAAAACATCCTTGCCGCAACATTTTCTTCAACTGCTTCAACATTGATCGAATTGAAAAAGTCATCGTACTCAAACATCCAAGGCTGACCAGGACATTTGACTGGCAATGTGTGCCTTTGTACTCTGACTTCAGACCATTCCTCGACCCTTTTAGTCTCTAGATTCCAGACTCTTAAGTTCGGGGTGGCATACCCAAGAAAGTATCCCTCAATTGCTTTTGCCCCAAACTTTCCATTAGGATCAATTATAGTGCACGGAGCTCCAAACGGTTCAAGATATGACAAATCTGGTTTCCGTTTGTTAAGAAGCTCGAAGCAGGTCTTGTTGTGCCTTTTGACTGTAAGGACTCGGTTCAACGTGTAACATGCAGAGACCACAGCTTCACTCCAGAATGGAATGGGCAACTGCAATTCTACCAACATAGTCCTAGCAGTCTCGATCAATGTACGGTTCTTACGTTCAGTGACGCCATTCTGTTGAGGAGTATAAGCCGCACTAAATTCGTGAAGAATACCTTTTGAAGTGCAAAACTCCGCCATGGCATGATTTTTAAATCCAGTACCATTATCGCTGCGTATCCGTCTAACTTTCAACTTATACAAATTCTCAATCTGAATGATCAAGTTTTTGATAATACCGAAAGTTTCACTCTTGTGTGCCATAAACGCCACCCAAGAAAATCTTGAATAATCATCAGTTATCACGAGGCAATATTGATCATTCCGGATGCTTTTATTCTTGACAAGACCGAACAAATCCATGTGCAAACGTTCGAGCGGAACGGCCACCGTGTTGATTTTCTTCATAGGGTGTCGCTTCTTCATTTGTTTTCCTTTCTGGCACGAAACACAGACGTCTTGAAGATGGAAGTTTTTAAGAGGAACACCATTCACCAATTCATTTGACACCAAATGATTCATTTTGCGTAAGTGAATGTGACCCATTCGTCTGTGCCAAGAGATTGAGTCTTTTTCTGTGGCTTTGGAAACGAAACAGGTTGCTTGTGCAGACGTTGTAATAGCTTGGCTCATATCAAGGACATACAAATCATTTATCCTTGGAGCAGATAAGAGAATCCATTCTTTTGGAATTTTGAAGCCAGGTTTCAGCACATAATATCCATTTGCATCAAAGTGTACTGAAAACTTCTTATCACAGATTTGTGAAACGCTGAGAAGATTGTGATCAAGTTGTTGTACAAAGTTGATTTTGTCAAAGCTTACAACCCCGTTGGATATCATTCCTTCACCAGTAATATATCCGCATTTATCTCCAGCAAAAGCAATATAACCTCCTCTAATAGATTTGACATCGTAGAGAAGCTTCATGTCGCCTGTCATGTGCCTGGATGCCCCACTATCAACAATCCAATGACTACTGATAGTTCCTCCTGGAACACCCTGCACATGAACTCACTTGATTAGTTGGAGATGGGGACCCAAGCCATTGTGGTCTTGGGTCTTCCATTTTCATCAACAACAATAACTTCCACTTTTTGATGATTAGGAAATTGTGATGGTCCCCCTGAATTTGTGGTCATCTTAGGTTTCCATGTCTGTTGAGTTTTACCAATTTAACTGTTTGAAAGTTTAACTTCGTGATTGTTTGAAGTTTTTGAAAATTTTGAACTTTCTGGTTTAACTGAAACAGATTGTTTTTGAACCACATCAGTTTTAAGTGCTTTCTCAATCACCTTGACTTGTTGACGTTTCTGTTTCTTTTCCCTTTCT
Source organism: Helianthus annuus (assembly GCF_002127325.2). Lineage (NCBI taxonomy): Eukaryota > Viridiplantae > Streptophyta > Magnoliopsida > Asterales > Asteraceae > Helianthus > Helianthus annuus. The sequence continues at coordinate 169,518,583 of NC_035436.2, forward strand.
CTTACAAGTCGGGGATCTTCTTTTACAGAAACAGATCACTTTTAGTGATTGCGTTCACGGGGATCATCAACTTTGGCCTTTAACTTATGAAGATATGGACAATTTCGAATGATATGCCCAATTTCACCACATTCAAAACATGATCTTCTTGTCCCTTTTCTGACTCTGTTTCTTTTGACCTTGAGTCGATGATTTACCTTTTGGTTTGGTATGATTTTGCTGCTTTTTCACTGTCGGTAATTTCTGATTGCCATATTGTTTTCGAACTTCAGCCTTTGGAATCGGAGGGCACTATGTTACCACAACGTGTGAACCCGTCTTTCCCAAGAACTTACTCGTCGAATTTTCAAAAACTTTACTGATTAAAGATTGATTTACATTCTTAATCGGAAAATCTTTGTCAGAATAAATTTTATGATCACCAACAAGAGTGTACAGCAAATTCACACTCTCAAACTCTTTTGCAGACATGGACTTGACTGAAACAGTCTTAGGGGGTTTTGCGGGAGGATCACATAGAATATGATTCTCAAGAGGTATGTCCTCTTCTTTGACTACCGCATCAGACTTAGCTAAGTCAGTATCATCGGATTCATCATCAGAAGAATCAGCATCCTCAACAACAACTGGAGGATCCTGATTCTGTTCAGCAGAAAACACACATGTATCTGCTGACACATCCGAATCTGATGTTACTTCCTTCTTGTATCCGAGTCTTGTTGCAAATTCCTCAACGTCCAAAGGAACAGATGGTTCAAAGTAAGTTCTATCCTCCTCATCAGGCATAGCATCATAATTGTGTCTAACAGGTGGTGGACATTTCTTATATCCGATGCACGTGACATCCTTTTTCTCTTTCTGAACATCAATGATGTGATCCAACACATAGCTAGAACTTAAATAACTGTCTAACTTGAGCTGGATCGCCTCACTTTCAGTTTTAACACAAGCCATTTCCTTTTGCATTATCTCGAGGCGATTGATATACAAATTTATGTCCGTTTGTTTTCTTGAAACCATTTTTGTCAGCTCAGTTTTATCTTTCTTTAATTTTTCAATCACCGATTTAAATTCCTTTTCATGGTTTTCATAAAACATGTTGGCTTCTGTGCATTTAGAAAGATCTACTGTTAACTTTTGGTTATGGATGAATGTCACATCATACTTGTTTTGCAAAGCCTCGTGTTTGCTTTGCAAATCACACCACCTATCATTCAAAGAAACATGTTTGTCTTGCAAGTCAAACAAATTAGCTTTTAAAGCATCATGTTTGCCTTGCAACTCAGACATATTTGCTTCCAAATCAGCACATTTAATACTTAATCTATCACAATTATCACAATTTACAACAGTAGATTCATCGACACATACCTGACTTGATGAACTGTCGACATTAGCCATAAAGGCTGAATGGAGAGAAGAAGAAGAATAAGCATCTTGATCCACCAATATAGATCTCCTATGATTTCCTGCTACAGCTTCTCCCAATAGCTCATCAACCTCCGCATCGACTGACACACTTGACGTGTCATCCAAATGATCATTACCTGAAGTTGAGGATTCTTCATCTGAGCTTCCACTGTAGCCGGAGCTGTCTTCATCTTCAGAAGATTCATCACCATTGGTGGAAGATTCTCCACCACTGGCGTGTTTAAGATCCTTGACAACCACAGCAAAACAAGTTGTTCCATCCGGAGCATCATTTCCCAACTGAATTGACCAATCACAACCTTCATCTACTTGAACCATAACTGCCTGGTTGGCATTTGATGGTCCTGCCTGACTTGGGTTGTTAACAGGTATCAATGTACGCTCGTTATTCCTGTTTTGATTCTGTTGGTTGCCTTGATTTCTAAACGGATTCTGGTTCCCATGCTGAGCTAGCTTTGTACATTCCCTTTTGAAGTGACCCCGTTCACCACAGTTGAAGCACTTGACAGCCTGTTTATCGAACCCATACTTGGTGTCTTTCTTGCTTTCCAAGCTAGTTCTGCCCGTCCTTTCCATGAAATCCTTTGCCCGCCTTACAGCACTTGCGAAAGCCCATTTGATATCCATCAAATCCATTTCCTCCTTATCAATCTGCTGATAATCTTCTTGTGTCAGATTGATGTTTCCTATCTGACCTTCTACTAACCCACAATACGCGCTCACCAAGGTGTTCAGTAGCTCCATATGTTCCTTAGCTACTTTAACACTTACTTTTGAAAAGCTTGAAGTGTCGAGCCGTACTGTATTTGACTTTGATGGCTAACCAGCAGATGATGTGCTTCCATAACAAGCTTGTTGTTGAACAGGAAGTGGATTCCCATATAGATCAGTTGCTACGGTAGATGGCCGATAGACTTGCTGTTGTGGAACTGGCGATAGAGGATTTCCATACAAGTCTGTTGTTGGAGCTGGCTTTACAGGAACCTGTATCGGATTGCCATATAAATCTGTGCTTGTAACAAACGCCGTTTGAAGTGGAGCATGTGAAACGGGCCTTGCAGAAGAAGTACTAGAAGTTCCATAATACATATCAGGATTCTGTGGCACTGGAACTCTTTTCGCCTTTAGGGTTTCCTCCTGATCTTTGTTTTCCAAGAGCTGAACAAAGTCATTGATGTTTGTCGTAGCGAAAACTCCATTATACTTCAGAATTTCCAAGAAACTATTCCATTGAGGTGGCAAAGCATCTGCAAACTTTTTCACTACCTCTGCTGGAGTTGTTACTACCCCATAATTACCCAATTCAGTCAGTAAGTGATAAAACCGACTAGTCATATCTCCCAAGGATTCCTTTTCCATACACGTGAAGCCATCAAACTCTTTCTTGAGTAGGTCGTGTCGCAATTGGCGTGTCGCTTCATTTCCTACCCCTCTTGTCTTCAATGCATCCTATAATCGCTTTGTTGTTTTGAAGCTGATGAATTGATGATAGATATCCTTGCTCAACGCCTGAGTGAGAATGGCATATGCTTTCTTTTCTAAATCATATGCCTTTTTCTGATCTTCTGGAAGATCGGCAAATGTAGCAGCAGTTGAAGCGGCAGTCTCGATAGCTTGATCGAAATCTGTGGTAAAACGTAACCACAATTCTGTGTTTTGCCCAAGGACGTATGTATGAAATCTATCAACCCATCCCGGATATTCGTTTATGTGCATCAATTTCTGTGGTCGATTTAAACTTTCGGTTTCGCTCTCGCTTAAGAGAATGCTTTGAATACTTGGAGTTTGATTTGATACGAATGCCGATTGACCGGTTGAAATTGGATTCCCTTGTGAAGAAACGGGTGCAGGAGATTCGGCCCACGAAGGTGACAAACCCGTGCTTCGATACTTGCTTTCAGCAGTAGATGGATTACCCCACCAATCCGGGTTCATATTGTATATGTAAAGAAGAATTCCACTTGAAATCACACGAAACAGACAGTTAGAACAATTTTGTAACCCTTCTGTTAAAACTTGACAACACTCACGACGAAACTCATTCCAGGAAACAGACTTTGATTCTTTGAAGTTGACGAAACACTTTTTTTTATTCAAACGACGAAACACTTATGTAATCAGATATGTCAACGAAACAGGCCCACTTCTAGTTCAACGTAACAGATTGAGTATTGGACGACGAAACTGAATTGTTCTTTTGGGCTCCCAATCGACGAAAACGGCCCAAGACTCGATCGACGGAACAGGCCCAAAACACTTGTGACGAAACAGGCCCAAACAAGGTGCGACGAAAATGGATATCGACGAAACTGTTTTGTGTTTCGTCGAAGATGATTTTGTTTCGTCTGCTTTTCCGTTTCGTCGTAAAAGCTACAGTGAGTTGGTGAAAAAGTTGGTAACACTTTCGGCTGGACCTTATCACATCTGACACTTGACACAACTTGTTCAAACTATCCCCATACCCAACATACCAACCAAAGTATGTCTTACCAATATTTTAATCAAGTTGCAATTTTCAAGACACAAACAACTTTGACAATTTCTTTTACCAAGATCAAAAAAAGGTGAAAACACCAAGAACACTTTGAAGATGAGATGAATATATGAAGATCAACCCACAAAATATGAGTTTTCCGGTGAACCATAACCTTTTTAAACACAAGTTTTTGCTAGAAACTTCACTAAAAACCCTAATAAACAAGGTTTCCTATGACCTAACAACAAAAACACTAGAAATTTCGAAGTTATAAACTGATTTTTCAAGAAAACTATAAACTTCAAAAGTCGGGAAAACACTCGAAACCACTCGGTTTTAACAAGGAGAAGAGCCAAGGCTCTGATACCACTTGTAGGTCCGGCTAGGGGAGGATCTAGTCGCCTAATCCTTGTTGTCAAACACACCCGGTTGTGCGGAATCCAACCGGAGATGCAAACCGAGATAGAGATAAGGAAACACAAGATACAAAACACGGAGATTCAATGATTAACACCCTTGTATTAATACTTGAAACAGTTACAGCACAATGTTTACAAATTCTCTCTGTAAACTCTCTCTGGTCTCTCACACTTGTGACCTCTCTCTTGTTTGTTGCTTCTGTCTAGTGATCTATTTATAGCACCAGCTTATGACGAAACAAGAGTGGACCCGGCGAAACACAATGAGCTCTACGAAACAGGAAGGCAGACGACGAAATGGGATCAAGGTCGACGAAACATGTCTGTTTCGTCGACATTCATGTGTTTCGTCGACTTGGGCTTTGGCCCAAGCAGTTGAGGCCCAAGCTTTCTGTTTCGTCTACTTTGTTTAGCCCAATGATGTGTTTCAGCCCATGTCTGTTTTAGATGCACACGACGGAGGAATGGCGTGGCTCACACCGAATCACGTCGAGTCGCGTCGAACCGAGTTGCGTCCACAAATCATGTATCAACAATGTGATTTAGTATTATTTTAGTTTTTTTTGTTCCAAGACTAGGGGGCCGTTCACGAGCCGAACCAAACCGATCGGACCTTTGCTCGTGCTCGGTTTGTTTACAAACCGAACCGAATCGATCCGAACATTTTTCAACCGAGCCAAATTCGAACGAGCGCCTTTCGATCCGAATATTTTTCGAACGAGCGAGTACCGAGCATCGCATAACAAATAGAAAGGTGACGATGGGGTTGTTAGTTTTTAGAATTAAGTGCAGTTTTCATCTCTAAGATTTCGTCCTATTATAACAGAGGTATAAATTTACTAAGTAACAAGGAATAGAGAAAAAAATCACTCAGCCGGTTCTACCGAGATCATCTAAGCAAGAAAGATGAATCGTTGACTAGTTGAAACAGACATTTGATCTATGAGAAGGTTAAAATCTAATGAACTGATTGAAGCAAACCCTAATGGAGTTGGCGTCTTGGTGACAAAGAATTCGAATTGTGATGGTTGATGCGGGGTTGTAACTAAGTTTATATACTTCTAAATTGAATGATTGGTTGACACTTGAGTATCGATCGACACTTCACATTTGGTGTTTTGACATTTTGACTCAATTACTCTGGATTATTGGGCAACAGACTATTGGTATCAGCCTTCAATTCTATAATTAAATGGGCTCTAGTTGGATCTTGGAGCAAACATTATTAATGTGCGCCACTAATTATTTTATTAATATATATACATATATATATATATATATATATATATATATGGTAGGGATCCTAAGAGAAGTCCACTCTATTTGAGAAACTTGAAAAGCAATCTGGACCACACATTTTCTCTAAGCAAAAATAAAAAAAATAAAAAAAGGTGAAAAAAGGCATTTTTTTTTGGAAAAATCGCAGCTTTTTCTTTAAGGATTTAATTTTTTATTTTTTTTTAATTTTTTTTTGATTTATACACATGTGAATATTGTTAATCTTTTAAATATACATATATGTATATTGTCAATTATACATATATGTATATACATGTTTAAAATTGAAAAAATATGTGTTATAAATTCTGACGGGTGGTCCGTAGGACAACCCTTAAAATGTCTAAATACATATACATTCCATGCTTAATTCGGTTTATTTGTTGAACTTAGTAACTACGAGAGATTTGATGTTGCAGGTGTTAAGGCGCTCAAAGTGTAGGATTTAGGAAGCTTGGATGGATGAGGGAAGATGGCATCGTTAAGAGATGAAGAAAACAAGTTTTGAGGGTGAAACGAAGGGAAAAAGCTCACTCAGCACCGTAACCTACGGCTCCCAGCCATAGGTTACGGCTCCCACCATTTTCCAAAAAGACCAGCCGTAAGACAGGAGCTCCTGGCCGTAAGACTCCACTGATCGCCGTAACCTACGGCAGGTGGCCGTAGGTTACGGCCCTATGCTGACTTGTGACTATGCTGACCGCCGTAACCTACGGCTGGGAGCCGTAGGTTACGGCTCCGACTGATCCCAACTTGTAACTCTTGCATTTAATGGCCATTTTATGGAGAATTAAGGTGTCTAATCATGTCTTCTTCGGTTACAACCTGCTAGGAACGAGTTGGGACTATAATTTGGGGACTTGGAGTGAAGAAAACATCATCTTGGAACTATCGAATCATCTAGTTTTCATTAGTTGTGTTGGTGATTCTGGTAAACAACAATTTCCTACTATTTTGCTACAGTGTTTGTCCAAGCCATGAGTGGCTAGGTTCTTTATGGTCATCCTAGGTTAAAGGTTTGCATGAGACAATTATGTTTTGATTCCATAATTTCTAGAATGGTAAACTCTATCTATGTCTTGTTTATCATGGTGTGTGATTGCTTATTTGTAAAGTGTTGATTCTTATGATATTCTAGTTTGAAACCATACGTTCTTGGTGCCGTTGGCAATCGAGATATCATGGGTAAAATTAGGATTGGGTAAGGGTTGATTGGTCATCGGGTAACAACCTCACGTTCTAGGAATCTGAGTACTTAGTTCCCTTTCATCACAATAAGTAATCATGCATGAACTATGTCTATGTAGTTCTTTCTAGTGGATGATAGCACAATTGTTGAAGCAAACCGGAAACTTAGGATGGTCACTCGTCTCTAATTGTTTACAACCAAAACGTTTCTTTTGCAATTTAATTAGTTAATCTTAGTTTTAAAAACCAATCCAATCAAACCAACTCTCGAATTTTATTTCTCTTGCAATTAGATTAATTTAGTTAAATTAGATAAACTTTCAAATAACACATATTCCACAAACTCCCTGTGTTCGATACCCACTTGCCACTGTCTATATAGTTGTTATTGGGATTAAATTTGATTGTGACCACGACATCACGTCAAATTTTGGCGCCGTTGCCGGGGAGTAGTGCGCAACGTGTGTTATTTTTGTTCTTGTTTTGAGTTTGTTATTTTTCTGGTTTACGCGAGGTGTGTTTAGTGTGCAGATATTTACAGATGCATGCGTACTAGAAGCTCTCACAAGCTTTCACCATTGGCATTTGATCCGGAAATTGAACGAACTTTGCGAGCAAATAGGATTTTGTTAAGGGAAAACACAATCAGCGGTTCACCAACAACACCAATTACACCGATTACACCACTTCGATACATGGATCCACCACCACCACCACCCACTACGGGTTAATCCACCTCATCATTTATACCAACATCAACTCAACCTTCACCAAATACCACCATTCCACCAAATACTACCGAACCCACGATACTTCAAAATGTCACATCAACCAACACCACACAGCCCATTACTACACAAGAAGAACCAACCATCACATTTAACCCTTCCACTACTATACCACCATTATCCCATTTCTTCCCGGGTGCGGGTCCGTCATATTCAAGCCATACCATAGCACCAATTTCGTCCATTGTCTTTGCTACACCGTTTCGACCATCAAACCAGTCGGGTTTCCAATACTTGACTCTTCCATTTGGGCAATCGTCGGGAATTCAAGGAGATGGGTATGATGAAGGATTTGAGGAGTTTGAGGGGTATGATGAAGATGGGTATGCTTACGGGGGTTATGGTGATCAAGGAGAATTCGGTTATGTGCAAAGTCAATCGCAAGGGATAGTAAGTGTCGGTGGAATGCCACAACAACAACAACTCATACCTCAACATATTAGGCCAAGGCCACAAGGGCCGCAATTGCAACGTCCGGTACCTTTGCGACAAGTTCGCCCACAAAATGTGCAACCACAATTCCAAAGGCCAATTCAACACCCACCGGTGCCACAACAACAATTTCAACAACCAATTGCACCACAAGGGCCTATACAAAGACCAATGGGTCAAGTTCGTCCAAGGGGTCGGTTTGGTGTACCAAGAAGGCATCTTAGAGAAAATGCGAGGGGTATTGAAGCGCATTTTAGGCCGGTGATCACTCACAATCCTTCACCGATGGTTATTCCTCATAACAACCAAGGAAGAACCTTTGAAGTGAGGACCAATTCCTTACAAAGTTTGCCAAAGTATAAAGGTCTAGAAACAGAAGAGCCTTATTTTCATTTAGAGGCCTATGATTCAATTTGCAACACTCTTGGGAGTCAAGGTTTTTCGGCTGATGATATAAAGCTGGTTTTGTTTCAATTCTCTTTGGAAGATAAGGCAAAGAAGTGGTTTTACACTTTGCCTTCAGCATCTATTTACACTTGGGTGGAAATGCAACAAACTTTCTTAGACGAATTTTATACCGCCCAAAAGACCAATGATGCTAGGAAAGGGTTGAGAAGTTTCCAACAACAACAAGGCGAAATGTTCCATGAAGCCTTCGTGCGCTTAAACATGATGATTAAAAATTGTCCACACCATGGGATTGAGGTTTGGGAGTTGATGAACGCCTTTCATGAAGGGTTGTGTGCCGAGGATGCACGTGATCTAATGTCCATCACAAATGGGACTTTTGGCACAAATTATGAAGATGAGGATTGGGAGTTCTTGGAACAAATGGCCATTACCTCAAAGAGGAAAGCTCAAGCATCAAGGAGAGCACGACCGGCTGTCACGAGATCGCAAGTTCATGCAGTTGACGATGGTAATGTTCAAACTACTAATCAAATTTATGATGTTTGTGCATTGTGTAATGAAATAGGTCATGCGAAAATTGCCAAGTAATGGTGGATGGGCAATATGAAGAAGTTCATGCGGTACAAGGTCAAGGATGGGGTGGTAGGAACCACAACATGAATTCCAACACTTACCACCCCGGGTTGAGGAACCACCCAAATTTCCGATATGGGAACCCTTCAAATCAAGCTAACCCGAATTTCCAAGGAAACCAAGGATTTCAAAGGCAATATCAAACAGGTCAAAGCTCTTCGGGTGGAAACGAAGTAATGGAGATGTTGAAGGCGATGCAAGTTGAAATGCAATGAACGAATCAACGTGATGAGGTTCGGATGCAAAAGGACGAGGCCCGTGATAAAGCGATTCAAACTTTGACCACCCAAATGGGTCAACTTGCAAGTGAAGTGGTGATATTGAAGAAAGCAAAAGGCCAGTTACCAAGTGACACGGTGATAAACCCCAAAAACATTAAAAGTGTTAATATCAATGTGGTAAGCACCGTTCCTAGTACTAAATTTAATGAATCATTGCTAACTTCTTCATATCAAGTGAATGCAGGTTTGGAAAAAGATGCCGAAATCGAGAATGATAAAGAGTATGGAGCGCCAATCGTGCCTATCCGAGTGGGGAAACTAAAAATTCCTCATGCATTGTTGGATTATGGGGCGAGCATGAGTGTGTTACCAGGTGAGCTATATGACATGTACGATTTCGGTCCGCTTGAAGATGTAGACACCATTGTGAGCTTGGCGGATGAGAGTTGGAGGCGTCCACGGGGAATAGTTAAGAGTGTTATGATTCGTTTGGGAGAATTCGAATACCCGGTGGATTTTCTAGTTCTAGACTATGCTTCTACCAAAATGGCAGCACAACCAAGGGTAATCTTAGGTAGACCGTTTCTATACACAGCAAATACTCAAATTAATTGTAGAGACGGGATTATTACCATGATCGAAAAGAAGCGTAAGTTGTCCTTTGATGTTCAAACTAAAGTGATTAGTTATGAATCCATTGAGGGGAAGGGTGGTGAGTCTAGTGATTATATAAAAAAGGTGTTCCAAAGAATGGGAAGAAATCACCCACTGGATCGTGAAGAAAAGCATATGGGTTCAAGCAAGAGCGTATTTGATGACCCACCGAGTCAAAACAAGATGGATGCATTTTGCTCAATGGCACAAGGAAGTGATGGAGATGGCAGGAAACGATTCTTTGAGCCACCCTAAATGGGGGTGGCACGGTCTGGCTGAAGACTCGAAACTTAGCGCTGCTCGGGAGGCAACCCCGGGTTTTATATTGATCTTGCTATTTTTATCTTTCTATGTTTCAGGGCCATGGCGACACTCAAGTGTGGGGAAGATGTGCGGAGATTGGTGTGAAGGTAGTGATAGGAAGTCGGATTTTCTACAACAATTGTTGTATCAAACTTCACCAGATCGATGTACTCTTTCCTTAGTCTTGTTGTGTTCTTTAGCTTTGAAATATTGGTAATTAGTTGTTTGCTTTTGTTTATGGTTGGGAGGTAGGGTGGTGTTTTGATGTTGATGTGTTTGTTGGGTTGTGAAAGTTGGTGGTGTTTTTAGAAATAAAATAAAAAAATAAAAAAAAAAGAAATTTGGGGTTTGAGATGTAAAGCAAATGTTGGTGTTTTTGTTGAAAGCGATCTTTCCCTCAAAACCGTACATTGGGACAATGTATCCCAAGTGTGGGGATGGGGGAAATTTTTTAGAAGTTAAAAACTTTTGTGAAACCAAGTAAAAGTGTCAAAAATTGAAAACTTGATATTGTTCCATTTGACACACCGACACCCATTCCTAGTCTTTTCTTGGTGAGAACTTGAGCCACACATGTTTGTTATTGATATTTCATTGTTTGAGTGGCGGTGTGTGTCGTGTGTTAATAGAACTTGTGTACGAATTCTTGTTAAATCCTAGAGTTAGCATGCTTTTGAAAATGATAGGGACTTTTAGGTAGCCTCGTCTAGATGTATGAGAGTGCGAGATTGGTGGGTTGGACCTCATACTTTACATATATGAGCTTGGTATTGTGAGGGGTGGGGGTTTGGTCCTTAGAAAACCACGTTTGAGCCTTAAACCATTCGGTTGCGACCCAAGCCTATTTCCTATATAAATTTTACCTATTGAGATGACCCGGTTTAGGAAATTTAGTATGTAGTGTTGATGTTCTTGCATATATTGTTGAAGTTTAAAAAAAAAAGGAAAAAAGAAAAAGAAAGAAGTAAAAAAAAATATATGAGAAAAATGCAAAAAGAAGTGTTTAGTTGCAATAGTAGTTTAGAAGTTGATGATGTTTTGTACATAGTTGTTTGCTTTGTTTAGTAGTGGAAATAAAACCGGGTCAAATCAATCAGCTCTCTCATATGTATTCCACCATTTGCCTACCCTTGCGCCTAGCCCCGTTACAACCCGTAAGTTCCTTTGATTCATAAGCATGCTAAATATTTGTTAGGAGGAAACTTGATTCTCATACAAGCTTATTGTCGCACACACACACATACACGCGTTGAGTGGTTTAGCATAACATGCTAATTTTTCTTGTCACCGAGAGTTGTGTGAGGGGTGTGTCTTGCCGTATGATTGAAAGTGAGTAAAAGGACGACACTTTAGCTTGGTTTGCATGATTGATCGCTTGAGGATTGAAAATAGTTTTTGAATAGGTTGCTTGGGACAAGCAACGGGTAAGTGTGGGGATGTGACGGGTGGTTTGTAGACAACCCTTAAAATGTCTAAATACATATACATTCCATGCTTAATTCGCTTTATTGGTTGAACTTAGTAACTACGAGAGATTTGATGTTGCAGGTGTTAAGGCGCTCAAAGTGCAGGATTTAGGAAGCTTGGATGGATGAGGGAAGATGGCATCGTTAAGAGATGAAGAAAACAAGTTTTGAGGGAGAAACGAAGGGAAAAAGCTCACTCAGCACCGTAACCTACGGCTCCCAGCCGTAGGTTACGGCTCCCACCATTTGCCAAAAAGACCAGCCGTAAGACAGGAGCTCCTGGCCGTAAGACTCCACTGATCGCCGTAACCTACGGCAGGTGGCCGTAGGTTACAGCCCTATGCTGACTTGTGACTATGCTGACCGCCGTAACCTATGGCTGGGAGCCGTAGGTTACGGCTCCGACTGATCCCAACTTGTAACTCTTGCATTTAATGGCCATTTTATGGAGAATTAAGGTGTCTAATCATGTCTTCTTCGGTTACAACCTGCTAGGAACGAGTTGGGACTATAATTTGGGGACTTGGAGTGAAGAAAACATCATCTTGGAACTATCGAATCATCTAGTTTTCATTAGTTGTGTTGGTGATTCTGGTAAACAACAATTTCCTACTATTTTGCTACAATGTTTGTCCAAGCCATGAGTGGCTAGGTTCTTTATGGTCATCCTAGGTTAAAGGTTTGCATGAGACAATTATGTTTTGATTCCATAATTTCTAGAATGGTAAACTCTATCTATGTCTTGTTTATCATGGTGAGTGATTGCTTATTTGTAAAGTGTTGATTCTTATGATATTCTAGTTTGAAACCATACGTTCTTGGTGTCGTTGGCAATCGAGATATCATGGGTAAAATTAGGATTGGGTAAGGGTTGATTGGTCATCGGGTAACAACCTCACGTTCAAGGAATCTGAGTACTTAGTTCCCTTTCATCACAATAAGTAATCATGCATGAACTATGTCTATGTAGTTCTTTCTAGTGGATGATAGCACAATTGTTGAAGCAAACCGGAAACTTAGGATGGTCACTCGTCTCTAATTGTTTACAACCAAAACGTTTCTTTTGCAATTTAATTAGTTAATCTTAGTTTTAAAAACCAATCCAATCAAACCAACTCTCGAATTTTATTTCTCTTGCAATTAGATTAATTTAGTTAAATTAGATAAACTTTCAAATAACACATATTCCACAAACTCCCCGTGTTCGATACCCACTTGCCACTGTCTATATAGTTGTTATCGGGATTAAATTTGATTGTGACCACGACATCACGTCAAATTTTGGCAAATGGTGGGAGTCTTACGGCCAGGAGCTCCTGTCTTACGGCTGGTCTTTTTGGCAAATGGTGGGAGCCGTAACCTACGGCTGGGAGCCGTAGGTTACGGTGCTGAGTGAGCTTTTTCCCTTCGTTTCTCCCTCAAAACTTGTTTTCTTCATCTCTTAACGATGCCATCTTCCCTCATCCATCCAAGCTTCCTAAATCCTGCACTTTGAGCGCCTTAACACCTGCAACATCAAATCTCTCGTAGTTATTAAGTTCAACCAATAAACCGAATTAAGCATGGAATGTATATGTATTTAGACATTTTAAGGGTTGTCCTACGGACCACCCGTCAAATTCTAAACCTTAAACTCTAAACAGTAAAGCAAAACCTTAATGCTAATCCCTAAACCCTAAACCCTAAAGCTAAAGCCTAAATCTAAACCCTAATGTTAAACCCTAAAGCTAAACCCTAATTCTAAACCCTAATGCTAAACCCTAAAACTATAGCTAAACCTAAAGCTAAACCCTTAATGCTAAACCCTAATGCAAACCCTAAAGTTTAAGCTAAACCCAAAAGTTAAAGCTAAACCCTAATGCTAAACCCTAATGTTAAACCCTAAATACTATTGCTAAACCCTAATGCTAAACCCTAAAGCTAAACCCTAAACCCTATTGCTAAACCCTAAATACTAATGCTAAACCCTAAATAACACTTATTTTTCAATTTTAAACGTGTATGTACATATATGTATAATTGACAATATACATATATGTATAGTTAAAAGATTAACAATATACACATGTGTATAAATCCCAAAAATTAAAAAAAAAAAAACAAATAAAGAATTAAATACTTAAAGAAAAAGCTGCGTTTTTTCCAAAGAAAAAAAATAAAAAATAAAAAAATTTGTATTTTTTTCACTTTTTTTGCATTTTTTTGCTTAAGGAAAATATGTGGTCCAGAATGTTTCTCAAGTTGTCAATTAGCCTACTACTTCTCACATGATCCTTATCCTATACATATATATATAGTTTTTGTATATGTATATTACATGAAACAATTAAGACAAGAAAATAGATTTATCCCGCTGCTTATGTAGAAGATGTGTGAAGCTTTGAGCTCCGGATCGATTCCTCATTTGGTGAGCAGAAAACCGAAATAATTGAACCGTAACCGAAATAACCGACAAAACTGAAACGATAAAACCGAACCGAAACAAAAACCGACAGTTCGGTTTTCAGATTTTTTCGGTTCGGTTTTCGGATTACCATTTTCAATAACCGAAAAAACCGAACCGAACCGAAACAAAAAAAAAACATATATTTTTATGTTTAAGGTTAAGTATTTAACCCATGCTATTAGAAATTATTAATTTTATTCTTGAATATTAAGTACTTATAATAAAAACATTAAGATGTTTATTTATAATTGAGATGATTTATTTATTGCCTATAACAAATAACAAAATTTAATATAAAAATTAAACAATATTCAAAGTATTATAAAAGAAAAAGTCCTAATAAAAACTTTGAAGAAACATAAAAATAGATTAGAAGATTAGGTTTATGTAAACATTTTTAGTTAAAAAGATTAAGTATAATACCTCAAATGTAACTAGGCCTGTTGATGTGCTAAAAGTGGTCAAATAAATATTAACTAAATTAACCCTAAATTAGACACCTAAATTTTAAATTTATAAAACTAAGACTCTCTAATCTAGACCACACAACCGGCAAGTGTACCGGTCAATGTAATATAGCCTAAGTAAGTCCGAGTGTCGAACCCACGAGACTCTCTAATTACGTTAACGACTCTGTCTAACTTAACTGACCTAACTGAATTACTTGTTTTTATTGTTTTGGGGGGTTTTCTAACAATCCTAAAATTGCAATTAAATTTACGCGACTTTGGGCGGAGGTTTTACTCAGAGGTGATAAACGACTACCTAGGCTAGAATCCTATTTAACTAGGAATGGATTTCTATTCGAAACTAAAGTGGTATGGAACCGGGATCTTTGTGTGCTAAACCCTAAGAAATCCCTACTAAGACCTCCCAACCCTTCTCAGGAAGAAACCTGTGAGACTCTACAGGGCTGTTATGACTACCGGTTGGTTAGACTTCCTCTCAGTTCTCTAACTTCTTTAAAAGTGCCTTAATCCGACAATCTACCTCTCAGCGCGAAAGTCTAAGGCAACTATGGATTTTAATTTAGTTTAATAGACACGAATAAGATTAGGGAACTAAGACCGATTTCTCTCAAAACCTAATCCTAGTTATATATCAAACCGAGACCTATTAATAACCTCGAGCCTCTCAGCGACAAGATTAGCAGAATATCAAGTTTTAAATATATTTTATTTACCGTTTCTAAGGTTATTGGCCAATTCACCCAAAGACTACCCGAACCCGCAAAGACTCGAACAATCAACACAAACCTATCCTATGAAAGACATTCACCAAGGTTCATGTCAAACGAATAAACAATCAATAATCAAAACTAGATACGCATACGCACTAAGTTAAAGATTCCAAAGTTCTTTACTTTTTAATAAAAACCCATACACACGATAATTAACAAAAAGAAATCCAAACTTCATTAAATATTCATCTTAACTTAGGTAGCAACGAAAGGTTTAGCTAGAAAACATGGTCTTAAAAGCAATCAAACAAGGTCTAGAACAAGAATTCATTGATATCAAACAAGAAAAATAGAAAACTAAAGAAATCGAGTAGCAAAACCCGTAATCCCTTGATCTCTAAGCTTCCCACTTGATCCCGACGATTCCCACGCTTGATTTCTTGCAAAAGAATCCAAAAATATTCGGCCAAGGCTCTCCTGTGCGTCTCCGATCTGTTCTTCTCTTCGTAAAAAAATATATGGCCGAATATGTATGATAAGGGTTTTGTTTATGATAATACTAATTAGTCAAAGGCCCAAATCATGCTTTCACGTAACATCTGGTCTAGAGAACTTTCACGGCCCATTAGAGAAAATCTGCTATAATACTAATAATCACCACCTCCTCATCGAATATAATATACTCTTTTTTTTTTTCTCCTGGTCTCGTGACATGCACAATTAATGTGCATAAACTTTAGTTCAACTTTTCATATAATGGCACCTTAGTCCCTTGAGTTTTATAAAATATTTATAAGGAGCCTTGTACATACTTTCCACAATTGGCAATTCAGGTACCTCAACTTTCATGACAGATTTTCCATTTTCTTGTTTGTTTATCGTTTAAGCTCGTTTTAATTCATTTTTCGCAGCGGGACCTGTAACAATATAAAATAATAAAATACAAACCTATAACTACTAAAAATAAATAAAACCTATAAAAATAATATACAATTTACATGGATAAATGACGGTATTTTGCAACACATCACCTGTAAACGAACCGAACGAACACGAACATAGGCATGTTCATGTTCGCTCATTTAACTTTAACCGAACACGAACATATAATCGAACACATTTTTTGTTCGTGTTTGTTCATTAAGAAATCGGGTATGTTCGTTCGTTTAAAGTGTAAACGAACAGTTCACGAACATAATCGAACAAAAACGAACATAAACAAAAAAATTGGACATATTTGAATAAACATAAACGAAAATAAATTAACATGATTGAACAAACACAAACGAACACAAATAAACGTAACTGAACAAAAAATATAAACAAACACAATTTAACATTAGTGAATATAAACAAACAAGTCTAACATATTACAGTTCATCCAAACACACATCGAAATTAGGGTTCATAAATACTAAAATTTAGTATTTTTTATATAAATATTAAGTAAGTGATCAGTTACAATCTAAGAAAAATTTAATATTTCTTTTTTATTACTAGAAAACCCAATTACTAATTAGTTATATTTATATAAGCAGTTACAAAACCTTGTATTTATATAAATATAACTATTTATAACTAAAATTTAAACGAACATAAATAAACGAACGTTCACGAACATAAATGAACTAACATAAACGAATGTTCACAAACATAAATGAACGAACACAAGGTGTGTTCATGTTCGTTCATTTAAACGAACAAAATTTTGTTCGTGTTCATTCGTTTATTAAATAAACGAACATAAAAGAACTTCCCACCGAACAAGTTCACGAACAGTTTATGAACGTTCGGTTCATTTACGGGCCTAAATGTAACCATATAAGAAAGATTCTTAAATTTTGAATTATATTTTTTTTTTATTTTTGAATCTTATTTACTTTTGTTTCAAAAGCCGACCGAAAAACCGAACCGAACCGGTGTAAAAATCGAAACAACCGAAACCAAAAAAACCGAAACTGAACGGTTTTGAAAAACCGCCATTTCGATTTCGGTATTGATTTTGTCCAAAAACCGAACCAAACCGTGCACACCCCTACCCCATTAGCTGGATAGCCTTTGATTTTTTTTTTCATTTGAAAAAGAAGTTTATGGAAAGTTTACATTCTAGGAGTTTAATTTGAAGTTATTTTATTTTTTGAACGGCTAACATAATCATTCCCGAGCACTCTCGGGGCATTTACTGGATCAAACGGAGTACTCCATAAGTAACCCGAGTCCACCACCAATTCCAGAGAAAACCATGTAACCCACCTGCCCATAGGCACGACGGTGAAATTACCGTAAAACCCGTTTGGCTCAAGGACCAAACCCAGGTTTCCCTGATTCTTCTATCATTGCCCACCAATGTCTCATTCTGCACTAAGTGGGAGTTGAATTTGTATCTCTCTAGTTAAATACAAGCATTCCACCACTTGATCTCAAGTTAATTTGAAGTTATTATGTTAAGCATTCATCAGTATTTGGTATAATTTAATGCTATTAAATATTCATCCGTATTTTATTTGAAATTTAATACCATTTTACATAATAAAAGTATTTAACTCTAGGAGTTTATTTTTGTTAATCTATTTCCTAAAATTATTTAATTCAATGTGAGGATTTTCTTTTTCTAGTTATTTAATTCAAATTTAACATAATAATAATACCATGTAATTCTATAATAACTAGATTTAACCCCCGCGCGCGATGCGCTGCGAATCTACCACGACCCTCATGTTTCGTTTTTGCGCTCACCTCTTTAACATGACAATCTTATATTTTTCTATTTGTCAAATAAAAAAGCACCCTTGTACATGACGCGAATATCAAAGCATTTCGTAACAGATACTAAAAACAAAAAACGGAAAAAAAAACAAACAAAAAGGAGCAAAAACGACTCAATAAGACCTTCTAAGATACTTCTAATGTCCACAATCAAAACATTCCAGCTAATTCTTGTATTTAATTCGTCAACTTCAACATCTTAGTAGCCCAACTATATACTGAAGCTGAACTTGCTCCCATCAAATGGTTGAAGAACTATCCACTTGAAACTCAGTTGGGCGCTTTTTTTTGCGGTGGCGACCCTCGTTTAATTGAGATATATACTCATAATAATCTCCTGAAATCACATGTTCAATAACTATATAATTAGGTAGGCAATAACTACTATTGCAAGTTGCAAATAAGTTAATTATGTTTCAGATTGATTGGTTAATTTGTTAGAAAACCAAGCATGCATGAAAATGGCCACTTTAAGATTTGATGCCACAGTAACATCATAGCGAAACAACCCGCTCTCCACGCGATCCTCCCACTTTAAACATAACATAACAATAAGATATAATTGTCTTAGCTTAAAGTGATATCAACCACAGATTAAAGTAGTAAGCTTTCAAACACTACCTCTCTAAGGAGCATCGATTCCAAGAAAGCAAAAGAAGGCTCTGTTTTGTAACTGAATTCATTCTCTACAGTTTTTTGGATAGCATATAAAGGTAGTTCCGCCCCTGAAGCATATCAAACCACATGTTAATTTACAGAATTTAAAGTAAAAAGTCAATATTTTAAAAACCGGACAAGTTTAACTACATCTCATATTCATCCGAATCCTACAATGAGAAGAAAAGACAAGAATCTGATTTTCAAAACACTCTTTAGTTTCAATACAACACAAAATTCTTAGAACCTGTTTAGCAATATGTATTTTTGCACAGCTAACCTATAGAACCTGTATAGCAAGTATAGCTGAATGTTGAACCACATCTGTCATACTTGAAGAATCGTGGAATCCACTTGATCGAAACTGACACTCAACCAAAAAAAAAAATTGTCGAGCTAAATAGTTATTTTGCTTCTTACAAATTTGTATATCTCAACGCACCGCCAGCCCAGGTCTTCCATTTACCGACAATTCAACTCATCGATGTCGTCGAGTTTTTTGCGTTAACAACACTCATAATATTAGCAAACCAATCAAAGTGGCTAATATCAAATGTGTGGGAGAGAGTGTAGCATACGCTGCCTCCCTGTCATCATCTCCCATACCACCATTCCGAAACTAAACACGTTGCTCATCCACGTCTCTGCTGACTGTTTTTAGATCACCCGCGATGATCTGTGCATAAACAGCTAATCAGTTATTAATGGGCACTACTCGTACCTACCTATATCTTGAATGATGGAAGTGGTTTAATAAAGCCAAAAGATATGCAAGATAATGATGGAATCATGTTCATCTAATCTAATCAGTAGAGAAAATAGCTTTGAGATCTATATGATTAAGCATACACATGTTTGGAATAATTTCATATATATCCGTAGAAACTTCCTAGATATCATACATATCCCTAAAAATTTCCTAAATACCATATATAGCCAAATCCAATTCTAAATATCATATATATTGCAGAAAAAACTGCAAAATAAAAAATAAAACCAAAAACCACAATAAAAAGTTGTTGAAAATCGCAATATATATCTACACCAAAAAGCTGAGTTAAAATGAGTAAATACGATATTTAGATTTTGGTTTGGATATATATGATATGATATTCGGAAAGCTTTTACGAATCTATATAAAATTCCCCAAACCATAACCATGGTTTTACGCCATATAGAAACATGAATTTTGGTTGCATTTTACTTCATGTCATTTGTCCTTAAGAGTTTAAAAACATATTGTAATTGTAAACATTTGTAAATGTGAACTTCGAGCAAAAAAAAAAAAAAAACGTGTGTATGGGTGAACTTTGAGCAAAAAAAAAAACGTGTGTATGTTAATCTATATGTGTTAGGACAATAAGTGATCGACTAACCTCGTGAGCAAGCCAACAGTAACCATCAGTTTCGTATTCCATAGCTTCACCGACAGTTTTGCAAGCGGCAACGATACCTGTATCCCCTAAACACACAGTCCCATTTTTATCAAACAGAATCCACTTTGTGTTAAGGTCTTTGTAAGCAACACCATGATCATTCATGAACTTCTTGATCCCTTCCGCCACATCAGTAGCAATTCGTATGATCTCTTTCATTTGAATCCTTTTGTTCTTCACCATAATACGATCGCAACCAATATGAATCATCAAATACTCTTATCACACACATAGAAGGTACATTTTGACTCTTCCAATCGAAACGTTGACTGAATTACAAAGCAAAAATGTATAGATTCAGTTAGGGTTCAAAGGAAAACACGTTGAAGTTTTTCATACAAACAGTATAACCAATAAGTAAACAAAAATCATGAAGATTTTTGAAATACATCACTAATCTGGCCTAAAAATTATACAATTGGATCATAAAAATTACCGAGACGATTCAATTGCTTCAACACCGTAATTCGTCTCGAGCTTGTTTGCCAGAAAACAACTCTAGTGCCTGCACCACAATGTCGATGCCAATCCTCTGAGTAACCCTAAGCAAAACTCTTTCAAATTAGCAAAAACAACATAAGTTAGCCAACATAAAACACATGAGCAGCGGATGAAAGCTTTCGCCAAACTTACCTTACCTCGTCTTAAATCAACTTCTGTCATCTCTGTAGGTCGAATCCACTTCTGCCGGTCTGATTTCGTAGCCACTCGATGTTGTTGGATTCGCCTTCAGGTAAAACCATTTCCGTCATCGTCAGCGCCAATCACCACCGTAACCAACAACGAAGGAAAACTGAGGAAGAGATATAAGTTATCAGATGAGATTGTTGAGAGAGAATAGAAAGGGTTTGGGCCTTGGGGGAAGGGATCAGAGTGAAGAGAGGGATGAGCATATGAGATACGGTGGTGTTGGACACGTGTGTAAGGCACGGAACGTGGCAAATTGAGGGAGACTTCGTGCCTTTTAGCTGCTTCAGAAGTTTGTACACCTATGTACAACAAACATTTACACCGAACACGGATTATGCCACATGTACAACCACCTCAAGCCTAAACTTGTTGCTAATTCATAATAGTTAATATCATGTAATTTTAGAAGTTTATTTTTATTAATATATTTTCTTTTATTATTTAACTCATCATGAAGATTTTCTTTTTTTTAATTATTTAATTCAAATTTAATATAATAATATCATTTGATTTTTTAAGTTAAAATCAATAAAAACCAACAAATTAAATATGTGTCAATATCCTTTTAGCAGAATTACGACTTTATTTTGTTTATGTTTTCTCTTTCGAATGCTATAACGATAATAGTACCAGTACGACTAATAAAAAAAACCTAACTCCCACTATTTGTTTAGATAAAAACCTATAACTAAGTTTAAAAACATATTTTTTATTTAGACCTACTCTCTCATTGACATTTAAATTATCCATTAAACACTTAAATCATCTTTTAACTAAACCCATTTACCATTTACCCATTACCCCATTTAAATTATAATTTTATAGTCAATAAAATAACAAGGGTAAATTACTTTTTGAGTCCATGTGTTTTACACTTAAGTCCAAAATCAAAAATTTTAACGCCCTGAGTTCCTATAGCCACTTTTCTTAAACGTTTGAGTCCAAATTTCTAACACCATCTGCGAAGTCTGTTAACTAATGAGTTGGATGCATTGGATCATAAAAAGAATCATTTTCTAGATATTAAATTTAAAAATGTTGTTAATTATCCATATAATGAATAACATGTTACCTCTGCGCGCGAATAGAGCATGGTAGGAACATTTGATCGGACACTTTCTCGAACGTCATGAAAGCGTCGTGGTGCCATTTGTGACACCCCGCGAAAACCTTGTAATGCACTAGCTGCTAGTGGCTCGAAAGTGTAGGTCCGGCTAGGGGAGGATCTAGTCGCCTAATCCTTGTGTACAAACCAACCCGGTTGTGCGGAATCCAGCCGAGATTGCAAACCGAGATCGAGATCAGGAAACACGAGATACAAGAAACATATACCGTTTAACAATCGTATATTGAAACCGATAGAGTTTTGTTACCGAAATATATCATAAGAAATACAACTAAACTCTCGGTTCTCTCTGGTTCTCACACTTGTGTCTCTCTCTTGTTCTCACACACTGGTCTCTTATGTTTTGTGTCTTCAGTCTTGTTTATTCTGGACCAACATCGACGAAATAGAACAGGACTCGACGAAATGAGATGATCACCGACGAAACAGAAGGGCAGACGACGAAACTGGATCAAGGTCGATGAAACAGACATGTTTCGTCGACATCAGCTGTGTTTCGTTGACTTGGGCTTTGGCCCAAACAGTTGAGGCCTAAGCTGTTTGTTTCGTCTACTTGGTTTCAGCCCAGATCTTGTAATCCGGCCTAGTGCTCGATGACTTGTGATTCGGTTCTCAACTTCGTGTATCGAACTTTGGAACGTACGACGGAGGAATGTCGTGACGTTGGACTTGAGCCGAACCTAAGCCGAACCGAACTGAGTCGCGTCCACATATCGTGTACCAACAGAAAGTTCTTGAAACTTGGGGATAATGTGGCACTTCGGGTTTTCCCGCACAAGTTTATTGTACGATACAATTACGTGAAATTATTAATTAAAATTTAGAATTATAATTTTTGTGTATTATGTGTGTTTTGGTGGAAACATGTAAATACACCTATTTAAATCATTATGTACAAAGTGAATGGAGGTGAGCCGAATCCCCTCGGTTTCGACTCCAGACTCCGGGTTTCGAGTCCGGGTTTCCATTGGCTCCGACTCCCCTTATTGTCGGCTAATGGATCATGTATTCATGACCTGGCCCAACGTAGTAGGCCCCGTGCTTGGCTTTTGGTCTTGTTATTTTGTCTTTGGGGTGAAGCTTGTGTAGGTCCCTCGTGGAGGATGAGGTTTAACCTTAACCTTGTTATAGTAACACACGAGCGAGTGCGGAATCCAAGCTAGAATGCAAACCGAGTTGTGACAAGCATAAACACAAAACACACAAGATTCACCGATTAACACCACTTGTATTAATGCGAAGGAAGGTTCCAGTTACAAGCACAATGTTTACAAATCTGTTTTGTAAACTCTCTCTAAGTGTGTGTGTTCTTGACAGAAAACTCTCTCTAACTCTCGAGTCTATCTTTCTGTCTGTGTGTGTGTGTCTCTGTCTAAATGAAATGAACACACTGCATGGGTATTTATACCCATACACAGCAGGTCTGTCCGAAGGATCCGATAGATGTCTCGAAGGACCATCTATCGATGTTGAACCTGTCGAAGGATCAGGAATACTGATCGAAAGATCATCTTTCGATCAGACTTCCATCGAAGGGTTCACAGTGACCTCGAAGGGTGATCTATCGAGGTCTATCCATCGAAGGTTCAAGTTCCGAGCTCATCGAAGGATCTAAACTATCCTTCGATGAGACATCCTTCGAACTAGACATGTTACATTCATAAACTAACTGTTTGGCCAAGTCAAACCAGGAGGATGGTTGACTTGGTCAAACTTATATGACAAACAGGAACATCGTTTTACATCGTGATCGAATACAGACAAAGTACAGACACAAGTGCTTCAACAAACTCCCCCTTGGCTGTAGCTTTGTCTCAATCTTGTCTCGATCTTGATCATCTTTGATCTTCGTGTCTTCAAGACTCTGATGTCCTTTTAAGTCTTCGATGTCGGAGGATCTTCAAAGTCTTCACGCCTTGAAAGCAGAGAGTGTATCAACAAACTACCCGTATCATGTAGGAAGTGTGTTGACAAACTCCCCCTTAACATAAGCTCCCCCTTGAGTTATGCTCGTGAGACACTTGATCTTTATGAAGTGAGATCCTTGTGGTGTTGATGATGGCCAGCGGCAACTCGATCATCTTCATCTTTTGAGCGCCTTCACGTCGTGTCTTCATTCCAAAGCTTGTCATTGACCATGTTCTCCTAGCCTTTAGAATCTGCACATGCAAGAACTCTAAACGCGTAATGAGAACAACTGCTTGGAATAGTTAGTATAAACAAATGACACACGAATGACCATGTCACAATCAAACACCGTCCGACAGTTTGAAAGTTTTAATAAAGTTGTCAATTTTAGTCTTTAACTTTCAAAACATGCAAATTTCGACCGTTTATGAAGATTTAGTCAATTTGGTTTTCGTTCAGGTTTCAGGTAACGAAGACTCGAGCTCCAACATCGTACGATCGAAAATAAAGTAGAAAGAAAATCTTTTTGGCTTTTATAAAGTTTATATTAAAACTGATTTTAGGTGAGTTTTAATATTTCGAAAGACAACAATTTTAATGTCCTTTGAGTGTTATCAAACGACATCACCGCTAATGTCGTGCTGATATGCACCAAATGACGAAACTGTTTAAAAATAAAACAATAAAAAGTTAAGCAGTAAATAAATATATACAGACAATCTTTTTGCGAGTTTCGAGGGTAAGAGAATCATATCAGTGTACGGTCATGCCAAAACACTCTTGTTGTTCAGTTAGTTAACATTAAAATAAGCATCCTATAACAATTATCGGTATTGTTGTCCACTTAAGCTCAACTTATCAGATGTAATCATGGCGAGGGGATACGTTAATGTATGATTTATACTTACCGACCGGTGTTCATCCACATCACGACACATTCCCGTATCAAGGTATGCACGAGAATTCATCTTACCGGTGAGTATACTGATTATCATCTGTTTGACCGTATAAGATGTGAGATACTCACTTATTTTGATTTGAAAACAAGCCCTATGTGATATAATCACTTATTGATGAGGAACTTGATTTTCATATGCATGAGGGCACAGGAGCAAGTCCGTGAACAGGTCAGTACTTTCGTACAACAGAGAGACGAACTTGGCTCCCGGAAAAATGTGATATTTTATCACTTATTTGTTTGGACATGTGATTGTTTATCACTTATTGAGGTCGAATGCAGTATGTATTATGTACACGTATGTATAGTATCATGGAAGATCTAGACTTGCGTCCCCGTTATTTTTCGGTAAAAGATACAACCATGATACCCAGATGATAAGCAGCATAAAGACCGAATATCTCAGAACCTCGGCAATCTATCAAACGAAATTTCGGTACTAAGACCATATGCCAATGAATGGTTCCCACCTGGTCTTCAGTCGATTTAAGTTTATATCACCCTGCACACTTTAAAATGATTGTGAGCCTACCGATACATCTTATATAGAGCTGCTTATCGTTTTTCATTTTAAGGTTTAAAGAGGTTTGGATAGACCACTGATGTACTATCATTTTCTCTTTTGCTCGCCAGGAAACTCATTTTTGTTTTTCTATTGTTTTTGTGTTTTTGAAATTTTTCGATGTTTTTGGATTTTCCGATTTTTGGATTTACTCCCCCTAAAATCAATAAACTAAGACAAATTTAAAGACACAAAGGTATTTACAAAAATGATTTTCCGATGTTGGTTTACTCTTGCTTGACCTTAATGCCGTTTACCAATAATAAAAAGTCAAATCTTGATTTGTCAAATGCTTTGGTAAAAAGCTCGGCACGTTGGTCATCGGTGTGGACCTTAACAACATCGATTAGCCTTTTCTCAAAGCAATCACGTATGAAGTGATATTTGATTTCGATGTGTTTGGTCTTTGAGTGCTGCACAGGATTTCTAGTGATCTGTAAAGCAGCAGAATTATCAACGTAAATAGGAGTAGTTAGGAATTCAAAACCGTAGTCCCGCAATTGTTGTTGGATCCAAAGAACTTGGGAGCAACAACTTGAGGCAGCAATGTATTCAGCTTCGCATGTTGATGTAGCGACGCACGTCTGCTTCTTGCACTGCCATGTGACTAGGCGATTTCCTAAAAACTGACATCCAGCCGTTGTGGATTTGCCGTCGATTTTGCATCCGCCATGATCAGAATCAGTGAATGCGACCAAGTCAAAGTTATTATCCCTAGGGTACCATAGACCGGTGTCAGGGTAACCCTTCAAATAACGAAAAATCCTTTTTACAGCTGCAAGATGTGAGGCCTTCGGGTTGACTTGATATCTGGCAAGCAGGCACGTTGGGTACATTATGTCTGGCCTTGATGCTGTGAGGTACATAAGAGATCCGATCATTGCGCGATAGTATGAGGGGCTAACAGCTTCACCCTTCAAGTCTGGAGTAATTCCGTGATTTTGTGGCAGTGGGGTACCAATGGGCGTTGCATCGGACATCTGGAACCGGCTCAAGATGTCACCAATATATTTAGTCTGATGGATGAATATCCCAGACTCAGTTTGTTGCACTTGTAGGCCCAAGAAGAAGGTCATCTCCCCCATAGCACTCATCTCGAATTTATCCTGCATAATGCGCTCGAAATTCCTACACAAAACATCATTAGTAGAACCAAAAATAATATCATCAACATATACCTGTACCAGAAGAAGATCTCCATCTTGTTCTTTGATGAAGAGAGTACAATCGATAAGACCTCTTCGAAAACCGTTCTCCAGCAGATAGGTGGATAAGGTTGCATACCAAGCTCGTGGCGCTTGATGAAGACCATAGAGAGCTTTGTTGAGTAACCAAACCCGATCGGGATGGATAGGATATTCAAAACCTGGAGGCTGTTCGACGTACACCTCTTCTTCAACCACACCATGTAAGAATGCACTTTTGACGTCCATCTGGTAAACCTTGAATCCTTTGAATGAGGCATAAGCCAGAAAGATCCGAATTGCTTCCAGACGTGCAACAGGTGCATAGACTTCGTTGTAGTCGATTCCTTCTATCTGACGAAAACCTTGAACGACTAAACGTGCTTTGTTTCGAATAACCACTCCACGGTCGTCTTTCTTGCATTTGAAGACCCATCGAGTGCCAATTTTCTTGTAGTTCTCAGGTCTTTCAACAAGCTTCCAAACACCAAGCTTTTGAAATTGCTGCAATTCTTCCTGCATGGCTTCAACCCAAGCACTGTCTTTCAACGCTTCTTTCCACGATTTTGGTTCTTCTTGTGACACGTAACACGCGAAGGACCAGTCATTTTGTTGACCAGATTCTCTTATAGCTGAATACAAACCAGCATTCCGGTTGTTTCTCAGCTGATTACGCGTCTGCACACCGCGATGGACATCTCCTATAATATTCTGCTGGGGGTGGGTATCATGAATCCTCATTTCAGGATTTTCTGGCACACGTGCATTGATACCCAAATTGTTAAGATTGAGATCAACAACCAACTCCACACCAGGAATGTGGGTAGAGGTGGATGCATTCCCTTCAGCAGTGTCTACATTCTGCATATGAGGTGTATCACCAGAGGCACCTTGAACAGGAGCAACTGGAGCCGAAGATCCTTCAGCTGCATCATGATATTCATCATCTTCAGAAGAATCATTATAATCAGCAGCATCTTCATAAACCTCATTTTGAACCATATTGTTGACAGACGAAGAAGCTTGAGGGTCAACAACAATAGGTCTAACCAAAGGCGAGACAACAGCGTTGTCACTTTCCAACAACATCCTAGCCGCTGCTGATTCTTCGTCAAAGGTTGGCAGATTGAAGGAGTCAAATAGACCATCATAATCGAACATCCACGGATCACCCGGAGCCCTAACAGGACTCGTGTACCTTTGAACCCTCACTTCACTCCATAGCTCAATCTTTTTGGTAGCCAGATTCCAAACACGAAAATTTGGAGTAGCATATCCAAGGAAGAAACCCTCGATAGCTCTTGCTCCAAACTTTCCATCCGGTTCAATCATAGTACATGGAGCACCAAACGGTTCTAGGTAAGAAAGATCCGGTTTCCTTTTCTGAAGGAGTTCGAAGCAAGTCTTGCCACGTCTCTTTACTGTAAGAACTCTGTTTAACGTGTAACATGCAGCCGATACAGCTTCCCCCCAGAATTGAATAGGGAGTTCCGACTCAACTAACATTGTTCTTGCAGTTTCTATAATCGTCCGATTCTTCCTCTCCGCGACACCATTTTGTTGTGGAGTATACCGAGAACTGTACTCATGAAGAATGCCTTTAGAAGTACAAAACTCATCCATAACTTGATTCTTGAATTCGGTTCCATTGTCGCTTCGGATCCTCTTCACTTTCAACGAATAGAGATTCTCCAACATTGTAAGAAGATCCTTGAGGATGCCAGGAGTTTGACTCTTGTGTGCCATGAAGGATACCCAAGAAAATCTAGAATAATCATCAGTAACAACTAGACAATAAGTATCTCCGAATGTTGTCTTGTGCTTCATAGGTCCAAAAAGATCCATATGAAGACGTTCGAGAGGCATGCTGACAGTGTTGATTTTCTTCAAAGGGTGAGACTTCTTTGTTTGCTTCCCTTTTTGGCACGAGACACAGATATCTTGTAAATGAAAACTTCTCACAGGCACACCATTCACAATATTATTTTTCACCAAATGGTTCATCTTTCTCAAGTGAATGTGTCCCATTCTTCTGTGCCAAGATATAGACTCCTTTTCCGTGGCTTTTGAGACAAAGCAAGTGACTTGTGCAGATGTTGTAATCGCTTGGCTCATGTCGAGAATATAAAGATCATTAACTCTCGGAGCCGATAAGAGAATCCATTCTTGTGGAATTTTGAATCCAGGTTTCAGCACATAGCAGCCGGCATCATCAAAATGCACGGAGAATTTCTTATCGCAGATTTGCGACACACTGAGAAGATTATGATCAATTTGCTTAACATAATTGATCTTATCAAAGCACACCATACCATTTGAGATACTTCCCTCTCCAGTGATGAATCCTCCTTTGTCTCCCGCAAATGCAACATACCTTCCTCTAATGTTTCTCACGTCGTATAGGAGCCGTAAGTCGCCAGTCATGTGCCTGGATGCTCCACTATCAACAATCCAGTGACTGTTAATAGTTCCTCCTAGAACATCCTGCACATGTCATTTAAAAACATCAGTTGAGAATGGAGACCCAAGCCTTAGTGGTCTTGGGTCGTCCCTGAGCATCACGAAACGTGATATCAATCTCTTGATGGTTTTCAAGAACAACTGCTCCCCCTGAATTGTCACCCGCCTTAGGTAACCAAGTTCGTTTTTGCCTACCAGTTTTTGAAGATTCTGGTTTTACAGGTTGTGACACACTTGGTTCCTTTTGAACTGTTTTAACTTCAGATTTTAAAGCTTTTTCAACAGTTTTCATGTTCTTACGTCGTTGTTTAGTTTCTTGTTCTTTTACGGTTCGTTTATCATGTTTAGGTGAAACTGACCGACGTTGAGGATGAACTGTTTCAGGTGGAGCTTTCTCAACAAATTTATTCTTTGGAGCATTTGGGCAGTTTTTGATGATGTGCCCAATTTCTCCACATTTAAAACATGTTCTCCTTTCAACAAATTTAGGAGAACTTGATTGACCACAAGATGTCGAACTCGTGGAACCCGAGGTACTAGCCTTTTCATCACACCCATTTGTGCGTTGAGTGTAATTGTTATCACTGTTACGTTTTAAGATTGTGACTTGTTTTACAAAATCAGTATTAGATTTGTTCTCAAAAGTTTCAATCTTATCAGTACCCTTGGATGACACGAACTTGACATCTTTTGCTTTCTTTTGAAATCGAGCTCCTTTTGTTTCAGACTTCATCTGAGAGACTTTATGCTTTTGAGCTCGTTTGACTGGTTGTTTACCATTAGAAGCACTAGGTTGTTGAGTGGTTGGATATTTTTGATTACCAAACTGTTTTATAATCTCAGCCTTAGGAATTGGATCACATTGTGTTACAACAATTCCCGGAAGTGTTTTTCCCAAAAATTTGTTTGTGTTGTCTTCAAAGACTTTGTCAATCAACGATTGATTTACATTTTTAATTGGGAAAACGTGATCTGAGTAGATTTTATTGTCTCCAACCAATGTATACGACACATTACTGCTTTTAACAGTAGACACACATGTCTTATCAACTTTGACAGAATCAATCACTTGTTTCTTAACAGATGAGACATCAGGAGTATCAGGATCACAAAGAATGTGATTCTCTCGTGGAATAACTACTCCTTTCATCTTGTTAAGTGATTTATTCTGATCACTTACATCCACTTCTGATTCATCATCCGATGTCTCATAGTCCTTGATAATTGGAGGACTTTGCTTCATGGATGATGAAGTTTCTTGTTGCTTAGAGGATGTGTTTGAAGAATTGTCCGGTTTGAACCCAAGGCCAGTAGCAAATTCCTCAACATCAAGAGGCACACTGGGTTCATACCGAGGCATTTCCTCCTCATCAGGCATCTTGGTATAATTGTTCATCAAGGGGGGCGGACATTTCTTATACCCTATGCCTTTCTGATTTCCCTTTGGTTGTTGAACATCGATGATGTGATCAAGCACAAATTGGGAGTTAGAATAACTCTCCAATTTTTGTTTGATCGCATCATGCTCGCATTGGGCTATGGCTAATTGCTTCTTAGTTTCTTCCACAATGTTAATGTATTCATTTATACTTACTTGCTTGTGGTAAACTACTTTGTTCACTTCGGACACATTTTTCTTTAATGTTTCAATTACCGATTTAAATTCTTTTTCATTCCGAGTTAAAGCCATGTTCGCCTCTTTGCATTTCGACAGTTCAATAACCAAATTCTGATTATGACTATGAAGCTTTTCTGATTCAAGCTTCATATCAGCACATGATTTACAAACACTAGGAGCAGGAGGTTCAGAATTTACCTGACTAGAAGAGGCTAAAAAGTTTGCCATAAAGGCAGTTTGAAAAGAAAAAGCTCCATCTTCAGAAAATAACTTCTCCATTTCCTTTGATGCAGTAGCCGCCTTCCTAATCAGAATTGATTTCTGACATTTAAGCTCATCAGCTTCATTCAGTAGATCTTGAATATCATCACCTCCTTCCTCCTTCACATCAGACTCTGAGTGATTATCCCCAGAAACAGAGCCTTCTTCATCAGAACTTCCAGAATAACCAGAACTGTCATCACTTCCAGAGGACTCTTCTTTATGAACATGCTCGATGATCTTTGCATAACAAGCTGTTCCACTTCTCTGATCATCTTCACCAAACTGCACTGACCAGTCACATCCCTCATCAGCTTGAACAGCCAGAGCCCGATTGGGATTTGAAGTTCCAGGCTGGCCCTGATTGTTATTAACTGCCACCATCCTCCTCTCACGGTTTTCTTGCTGGGCATTCTGTTGGTGCAGTCATCTGTCGACTACGTCTAATGTCGAGTTCGGGTTACGATGCGGATCTGGTCAAGCATGATGTCATCATGCTTAATGATGACATCATGTGA
Organism: Helianthus annuus; assembly: GCF_002127325.2. Classification (NCBI taxonomy): domain Eukaryota; kingdom Viridiplantae; phylum Streptophyta; class Magnoliopsida; order Asterales; family Asteraceae; genus Helianthus; species Helianthus annuus. Next base: position 169,550,053 of record NC_035436.2, read on the forward strand.
CATCATCAAAATTCTATTATAATCATCAACAACAAACGACAAAACATGTTAAGTTGCAAGATCTTAAATTCCATGTTTGTGTTGATTGGACCAACATGAGGTCCAATGAGATGTTGCCATTTATAAGGTCCAATTAAATGAAGAGTTCAAGATGACAAGGATCGCATTTAAGGCTTGCATGTGTGGATCATTTATTCATTCATGTGGATCCGCCAATTCGGAAGCAGTGGAATCGCGCATAAGGTCAACATGATGGAACCGCTTTTATGAACATAGTGGAACCGCCTTTACGGCATTAGAGTTGGAACCGCCTTTATGGCATGTCATTTGGAGCGGTTCCTAGTTAGTATATATAGGTTCATTGTTGAGTTCATTTGTAACGTTGTTCAGATTTGCTACCGAGGTGCTGCCGGTATTTCCTCTAACTGTAAACATTGTAAAATCAATATACAAGAGGATTAAAGTGTGATACAAGCTGTGTATATGTCCGTTTCTTTGTTTCCGCCGCTGAAACGGATTTGAGCTCTTTCGAACGACTCATTTAGGTCGGAGATCGATCCTACAATTGGTATCAGAGCCAAGGAGGAGGAGATCTCGCATATACAGCTCGTGTTCATCACTTTTTCTGCTTCTACACCTTTCTTTTTCGAAAAACGCAACTTTTTACGGTCAAAATCGCTTCAAATTTACATATTATGTGCGGAATCATGATTTAACAAAACCTGGAAATTTTCAGACCTTAATTCGGCTTAAATTTGGTTAAAATTGGATTTTTGCTTAAAAAGCGGTTCGTGTTTGCTGACGTCACTTCTGGAATCGCTCGAAATAGTGTCTGGAACCGCTCGAAATATCATCTGGAACCGCTCGAAAATTCTGCATGACTCGCTCATAATGATGTTTCTGAACCGCCCATTGGTTGAGTTTAGGACCGCTCAAAAGTTAATCTGTGAACCGCTTTTGAGACATTTTCTGGATCGCTTTTATTGCACCGTCCAAAATTGCACATGATAGCAAAGTGTTCACCGCCCCACTTTCTAAAGGCAACCAATCGGATTTTATAGGAAAGTCAAACAACATAAATGTCTTGCCGCCTCCATTGACCAATCCCATTAAGTTCACCGTCCATAATCATTAATGACCACCGCCCAAACAGCCCAATCCTAAGTGTTTGTTCCACCGCCCCCATTATCTAGATAAAGCCCAAAGTTTGTGCCGCCCAACCATATAAAATTACCGCCCCATTACCCAATCACTAAAGCCCAACCTCATCACATTTCACCGCCCCATTTATATTAATTGCTCTTATCAAAGCCCATTACCACCGCCCCACTATCAATCTATGGCCCAAGCCTAGCCTGTTGTTTGCCACCCATCTGACCCACTTAGATATCGGCCCAATTATAGATTATTTGTTGCCGTGTTTTGAAAAACCGAGTTAAGAAATCATGGGTTTCGATGTGTTTAATATGACTCAGGAAACAATGGATAAAATAAGGAAATTAGAGACAGAATTTGATTCGTTTTCAAGTTTTCCAGGAGAAAGTACAAAGAGTGTCATTAAGAGATACAAACATCTTGTTAGTTCAATGTCTGATTTAGATATTACAAAAGAACCAGAAGAGTGGGTTGAAAAATTTATCAGTGCTTTGCCGAAAGAAGAATGGGAAGATTATGTCTTGAACTTGAGAAGTTCTAGAGAATTTTCTCAACTGACAATTTCTCCACTCATTAAAAGGATTGAAGAACAGATGGTGATCAAGGATGAGAAAAGGAAAGAAAAAGCTGTAAAAGTCAAAGAATCTGTGAAGAATAAATCGTCAAGGTCTGCATCAGTATGCTCAAATTGTCACAACTTCAAGACAGTCAATGACAAACTTGTGAAGGATGCAGAAAGTTTAGCATTGGAGATCAAGAAGTTGAACAATAAGAAGAAAGCTGATGAAAAACAGATTCTAGACTTACAGGGTATTTGTGAGAAGTTGAAAGTCGAAAATGGCAAACTGTTGGGTAGTGTGAACAGTTTGACATTAGAGAACAAAGGTTTGAAAGAAAATGAAAAGGTCTTTGAAAGCAAACAGAAATCATCAGAAAATGAAGATTTCTGGATAAAATTGGAGAACAAAAATCTTAAAGCTAATGAAGTGAAACTTCAAGAACAGATAAATGTTTTGGAAAATGAAAAATCGGTTCTTGAAAATTTGAAAAATGATAATGAAAATTCAATCAAGTCTCATCTTGAAAGAATATCTAAGCTTGAAGACGAAGCTAAGAGTTCAAGGATCAAGATTGATGAACTTGAAAAGAAATTGATCAGTTTTGCGACTAAATCTGACAAGTTGAATATTCCTTGTCCAAAACCGATCAATTCAGTTCCAATAAGTGACTGTGTCACAAACTTTGACTCTGTCAAAGTTGAAGATTGTGATGATGCATCCGATGATGAAAATGTTAAAAAAGAAAAACAAAAATTGTTTTTAAATTTGAAAGAAAAATTTCAGAAAACTGTTTTGCAATCAACCGAAAAAGGTGAATGTTCTAAACAAAAGCCTTTGAAGAAGAAAGCAGAACAGAAACAAAAAGATAATAAAAGTTCATCGGATCGATCATCCAATCAAAAACAAAATTTACAAAAAATAAAAAATGAAAACTCAAAAAATGTTGGTAATAAGTGGTGCAGGTCAGACCACAGTACTACAGCGTCAAAACCAGCAAAGTTGAGGAAGGAATATCACCAGGCCAAACAGTGTTACGACTTGAGTGTTTGGTACAACGGTGATAACTGGTACGATAACAGAATGTGTTACAGCTGCGGCTATCATAGACACATTGCTGTTAATTGCCAGTACTGGAGATATGAGACCAGGAGGTGCTATAACTGCAATATCAAAGGTCACATTGCCCGAGATTGCCCGAGGAGATCAATGGGAAGATCAAGGGTTATGTCTCAGAAAGTGGCAAGAATTCCAGTCAAGGTCAAGCCCGAAGAACTAAAAGTTCGAGAACCAAAAGTTCAACAACCGAAAGTTCTAGAGACGAAAGTTAAACTTTCTCAGGGGCAGAAAGACCGACTGAGGAAGAAGAGGAAGAAAGCGAGAGAATATCTCGAGAAGATTTTGTCCTCAGGTTTACAGGATAAACAGAATAAAAGTTCTGATGAATCGACTCCTTCAGTTGCAAAAACAAGCAAGACGAATTCATCAGATACAAATCTGAGGACAGAACAGAGAGAGAAGAAGAAAGAAAAGGTCGGCGATGAATCTGACAGGTCAAAGTCGGACAAGCCACCTTCAGGCAATGATTCTGGTATGGTAAAACCAGAGGAGCCATTGGTTGAGGTAAAAGTTGAGAATTCTAGTTTAACAATGGATGAGAAAAACTTTCCACCATTGTTGAGCAAGAATTCAAAATCACCCAAGGGCAGTCAGGCTTGGGTGAAATTGTTTAAATAGAAAAACCTGATACGCCGGAGATCCCAAGTTTGTAATCGTGGATCAGGAATCGGCATCATTCTTGTATTATGAATTTGTATGAAAAATTCTTAAAATTGTTAAAACTTTACAGGTTGAATGACTACGCCGGAGCTTCCAGGTTGGTAAGTGCGAAGCAGGAATCGGCATCCTGATTGGTAAAATGGTGTTGTAGACGTAACATTCCTACAAGTGGTTATTTTTACAATTGGTTTAGAGATTGCTTGATTGCAAATGGTAAATCAGGGACATTAAGTTGTACTTGATTTACTACATATGGGTAAAAGAGAGACAAGATGATGAACCACATCCCCGATTTTAGTATTGATATACTTACAAGTGGTAAAATCAACCAAACTTATTTTCTGGAACAATCATTTTGATTAAAACAAACTTAAGTGTTTTGAAATCTAAATGAGAAAATAGTTTGTTGATAGTGGGAGTTCTGATTGTTTATGCCAAGAGAATGGCGAATTGATGCGATTTGATATCGGTTGTCATGTTTCTGTACAGATTGTTTTCAATTTTCGTTAATGTGTTTGCATTTTAGGGGGAGTAGAAAATTTCAGAAAATCCAAAAACATTTGAAAATTTGAAAAAGCCAAAAACATGATATTTGAAAATTTGAAAAAGCCAAAAACATGATAAAATTCAAAAATGAGTTTTGTTGCGAAAAAGAGGAAATGATAGTACATCAGTGGACTATCACGGCACGCTAAAGAAATGGAAAGTTAAAAAGTGTTAAACGATCTTACTGCGGATGTGTCAGTAGATTTTCTCACATTTAGTAAATTGAAACGAGATATAAACCTAAATCAAACTTGCTTAATTCGTGGGTAACTATTCTTGGATATATGGGTAACCCCCGAAATCTTGTTTGAAAGGTCCCGTATTCTGAGATACTAGGTCTTTATACTCAGTGATATCTGGGGTATTATCCCGGGACTTCTGCTGTATGGAAGTACTGACCTAGTCCCCGGATAATACTTTCTGCTAAAGCTTTGAAACATAAGCTTCGCCCTCAACATGCTGATGAAACAATAAAATTGATAGTCGCTGCTGTTGAAATGCAAAAAGATCCTCTAAAGGGGACCCACCAAAAGTCGAGCCGTCATCTCTCTGCTGAACGGAAGTTCTGACCTGAGCTCTCACGGTTTCGCATTTAACCCCTTTACAGATATCATCTGTGGTATACTCACCTGTAAGACTGAATATTTGGGATCTGGATACGGGAGTATATTCAAGTGGAGTGATACACAATTAAGTTTAAGTCTCTAAAACATTAATATCGTATCTCGAATCGATTGAAATTTGTGTTGAAATTTAAGTGGACAAACATACTGACAATCTAGGTAAATTGTTTAAAACTGAGAATGTTTAAAGCTTAACGGTGTTAGTGATTTGTCTCAAAACTGATATGATCCTCTTGCACGAATTCACAAAAATATTGTTTGTAAATATTTCATTTCTGCATTTCAGTTTCTCTTTCAGAAAAATTCAAAAATATTTTTGGTGTGTTTTAGCATAAATTTTTGAAAATTCAAAAAGATTTTCGACAACTGATGTTGAATAGCTGATTTTCAAAATTCCGAGTGCTAAACATGATGAGCAATACTTGAGGGGGAGTGTTTGTATGAAATTAATTGTTTTCATAATCTAACCTTTTCAAGTGGTTCATCAAAATCTGTGTTTGTTTTGAATGAGAATCTGGATTGATGCAAGTTCATATGTTTGATAAATATATGTGAAAGAAATTTACTCTGAGGTAGAGTTTTTGCAGGAAAGCCAGACGTCGATCCTGAAGATGTTGCTGAAGATCAAAGGAATGCCAGCAAATCGAGAGGGGGAGTCTGAAGATAGAGAGAGAGAAGCCCAAAAGACTGATAAAGACTGAAGTCGTTGAAGACTCGACATTTTAGACTCGTCAACATCTGAGGGGGAGTCTGTTGGTGCAGTCATCTGTCGACTACGTCTAATGTCGAGTTCGGGTTACGATGCGGATCTGGTCAAGCATGATGTCATCATGCTTAATGATGACATCATGTGAGATCATCAAAATTCTATTATAATCATCAACAACAAACGACAAAACATGTTAAGTTGCAAGATCTTAAATTCCATGTTTGTGTTGATTGGACCAACATGAGGTCCAATGAGATGTTGCCATTTATAAGGTCCAATTAAATGAAGAGTTCAAGATGACAAGGATCGCATTTAAGGCTTGCATGTGTGGATCATTTATTCATTCATGTGGATCCGCCAATTCGGAAGCAGTGGAATCGCGCATAAGGTCAACATGATGGAACCGCTTTTATGAACATAGTGGAACCGCCTTTACGGCATTAGAGTTGGAACCGCCTTTATGGCATGTCATTTGGAGCGGTTCCTAGTTAGTATATATAGGTTCATTGTTGAGTTCATTTGTAACGTTGTTCAGATTTGCTACCGAGGTGCTGCCGGTATTTCCTCTAACTGTAAACATTGTAAAATCAATATACAAGAGGATTAAAGTGTGATACAAGCTGTGTATATGTCCGTTTCTTTGTTTCCGCCGCTGAAACGGATTTGAGCTCTTCCGAACGACTCATTTAGGTCGGAGATCGATCCTACACATTCACATTTGTAGTACTCGCCTGGTTTCTGAAAGGGTTGTGATTGCCATGTTTTGTTGGTAGAGTGCACTCACGTTTGAAGTGCCCTTTATTACCACAGTTGAAGCATGTAACGGCGTTGATATCAAACCCATACTTCGTATCTTTCTTTCCTTCCAACGAAGTTCTTCCAGTTCGAGCCATGAAATCTTTTGCCCTTCTCACTGCACTAACAAAAGCCCATTTGATATCCATCAACTCCATTTCTTCCTTGTCGATTTGTTGATAGTCTTCATTGGTCATGTTGATGTTTCCAAGCTGACCTGCTACCAAACCACAGTAAGCACTGACCATTGTATTGATAATTTCCATATGCTCCTTAGCAACTTCAATGCTGAGGTGTGAAAGGTTTGAATTATCGACTCGGATTGTATTAGGGTTTTGAGGTTGAGGATTGTTTGTATAGTGAGCCTGCTGTTGTTGTTGTGGTGGTTGGACTTGTGGCTGTGTTGGGACGGGAATGTAAGACCTCGGATCAAAAGCTGGAGCAGCAGTTGATTGAGGAAACGGAAGAGAACTTGTGTTGGACACAAATGCAGTTTGCAGTTTAGGTTGCTGAGCTGCAGCAGATCTTGCTAAAACATCGAAGCCTGGAAGGTACATTTCTGTATTTTGAGGAGCGGGAGCTCGCTTTGCTTTCCTGATTTCTTCATCATTTTTATGTTCCAGCTTCTGAATGAACTCATAGATGTTAACCGTGTCTAGAGTTCCAGTATGCTTCAACAACTCAATAAAAGAACTCCATTTTGGAGGCAAAGCGTCAGCAAACATATTCACCATGTCTTGTTGAGTAGATACAACCCCATAAGCACACATTTCACTAATCAAATGATAGAACCGTGTTGTCATATCATTTAGAGTTTCGTTTTCCAAAAATTGAAACGATTCAAACTCTTTCTTCAACAAATCATGACGAGACTTTCGAGTAGCTGCATTGCCTTCTCCTCTAGCAACTAAGGCATCCCACAATGTTTTCGTGGTCTTGCAGTAGGAGAACTAATGATAGATATCTTTGTTGAGTGCTTGTTTAAGTGTAGCAAAAGCCTTTTTCTCCAATTCATAAGCCTTCTTGTCATATTCCAGCATGTTAGCATAACCTTCTGAAGTGGACGCAGCAACCTCCAGATTAGCATTGAATGCATTGATGAAACACGTCCAAAGATCGGTGCTTTGCCCTTGAACATACGTGTGAAAGCGGTTTTTCCATGATGGAAAGTCGTTCATATGATTCAACTTTGGTGGACGATTGTTGCTGCCCGTTTCGCTTTCACTAATCAAAAGGTTTTGAATGCTTTGACTTTGATTGGATACCAAAGCCCATTGACTTGGACTGATTGATGGCGGAGGAAACATACTGTTCGCCCAAGCTGCAGCAGAGGTTAGCTCTTGACTAGATTGTGAGTCAATACTCCAGTCCCAAGGACTTATACAACTCATTTTGATGAAATACTAATAGAAAACCTACAAACACAAACTGTTAAATTCAAACAGACAAGAATTGAAAGATACTAACTTGTTCGAAAGATCAAGACTTGTTCGAAGGATCAACAGTGTTCGAAAGATCACTGTTGAGTTTCGAACAAAGACTTCGAAAGATTCACAATTTGAAAGATCCTTATCTTTCGAATAAAGATCACGAAAGATTCACAATGAAAGATCCTTATCTTTCGAACACTGATCACGAAAGATTCACAATGAAAGATTCTTATCTTTCGAACACTAATCTCGAAAGATTCACAATGAAATGATCCTTATCTTTCGTATAACTATCCTTCGAACTAGATTCCCTGTAACGAAGGTTAAGTTTCCACTTTCGAAGGATGGGTCGAAAGATGATTATCAATCGAGCCTTCCTTGATCGAAAGATGATCGTTCGATATCGAAAGATATCCTTCGATCGCTTCTGACACAACTGACAAAAAGGTGACAGGTTGGTGAGAAAGGTGATTGGTTGGTGAACCAACTTTCGGCAGAAAGTATGTTCTGACCTCAACTTTTCACCAACTTAGATTTTCAAACAAAATATGCCCAAAATGGCAAACCTTATCCAAAAAGTCTAGTCACCGGAACACACCGGAATTTGGCCGGAAATCACCAAATTTCGTAAAAACAAGTTGTAAGTTACCCAACCCGCTTTTAAACACTTCCGGTTGGTTTAGAACACGTTTTTATGCCAAGAAATACAAGAAAACCACTAAAAACGGGAGCTAAACCAAGTGTCCAAACACACCAAGACTTGAACAAAACCCGGTTTTAACAAGGTAAAGAGCCACGGCTCTGATACCACTTGTAGGTCCCTCGTGGAGGATGAGGTTTAACCTTAACCTTGTTATAGTAACACACTAGCGAGTGCGGAATCCAAGCTAGAATGCAAACCGAGTTGAGACAAGCATAAACACAAAACACACAAGATTCACCGATTAACACCACTTGTATTAATGCGAATGAAGGTTCCGGTTACAAGCACAATGTTTACAAATCTGTTTTGTAAACTCTCTCTAAGTGTGTGTGTTCTTGACAGAAAACTCTCTCTAACTCTCGAGTCTATCTTTCTGTCTGTGTGTGTGTGTCTCTGTCTAAATGAAATGAACACACTGCATGGGTATTTATACCCATACACAGCAGGTCTGTCCGAAGGATCCGATAGATGTCTCGAAGGACCATCTATCGATGTTGAACCTGTCGAAGGATCAGGAATACTGATCGAAAGATCATCTTTCGATCAGACTTCCATCGAAGGGTTCACAGTGACCTCGAAGGGTGATCTATCGAGGTCTATCCATCGAAGGTTCAAGTTCCGAGCTCATCGAAGGATCTAAACTATCCTTCGATGAGACATCCTTCGAACTAGACATGTTACATTCATAAACTAACTGTTTGGCCAAGTCAAACCAGGAGGATGGTTGACTTGGTCAAACTTATATGACAAACAGGAACATCGTTTTACATCGTGATCGAATACAGACAAAGTACAGACACAAGTGCATCAACAGCTTGGAGGGTCGGTATAGTGTGCCAACTTCTTTTCTTCGTATTTATGTTGGTTTTCGACGTTAATTTGTTCCTTTTGTCCGTTTAAGCTCTTTTAATCCTAAAAATCAAAAGCAAACAAAGAAACACACTTTTCCCAATATTAGTACTAAACAATGGTTGTTTTTATACCTCATTTTAATGATTTATATGTTGTATTTTATGCATATCAATACTACTGACAAAAAGAGCATAAAACGGAGACATTCAGAATCGAAATCGGGAGCAGAGACTCAGCAAGATGACAAACAAAACTACAAACCACTCTAATACTATTGAGTTTTACTATGAGCTTTCAATTATCAATATTTAGGTAGTGTAAATTCGGTAGACTGATGTGATGTCCACCGACATTTAGTTTTAAGAGTATATAAGTATGTTTTATATTATATCAAGATAATATACATTTAAATCATCTTTTAACTATAAACTCATTTACCATTTACCACATTTAAATGATAATTTTATAGTCAATAAAATAACAAATCAAAGGGGTGGCAGTGCATTGCGCAAACATAGGTCGAACTTTTATAAGGCACGTATTTATACTCACTCGCCCAAGCCCTGGAAGTTTTTAGGATTCTCAACGGCTCTGGCGATTTCATCGAAGCTCACCAAATCAACAGAAGAAGAAGAAGCATGAAGAAATTCAAGCGAAACAAAGCATCTAAACGCCAGAAGGGAGTGGATATGATCAGCAACCTGCCGGATCATGTTCTCCAGTTGATCCTTTCAGGCCTTCCAACCACCGAAGAAGCAGTTAGAACAAGCGTTTTGTCGAAACGATGGAGGTATTTGTGGGCTTCAATTCCGTCTCGAGACGCAGATTGTACTCGAAAACTAACAAATTTCAACGAGAGTGAATTCAAAGAGTTTGTGGATCGACTTTTGTTGGACCGAAGCGTAGATTTGGATAGTTTTCGTTTACGTTGTGAAAATCACTACGATATGTCGACTGTATGGCGGTGGATTCGCGACGCCATTATTCGAAAAGTAAAATTGCTTGACTTGTCTTTTAGCCCTAGGGTTGATGATGATCAGGTTATCAGGTTGCCTCCTATTCTGGTAACATGCGATTCATTGGAGGTATTAAGGTTGTCTTTGTCTTTTACATCTACTCTAAGGTTGCCTACTGTCACTGGTTTTCCGGCACTTAGGGTTCTTCAACTCAACAGTGTTCATCTAAGGTTGCCTACTATCACTGGTTTTCCGGCACTTAGGGTTCTTCAACTCAACCGTGTTCACTTAATGGATGTTGATTCGGTACAACCGTTTCTTAGAAGCTGCCCATTGCTTGAGGATTTGAGTTTGATTGACTGCTTCTCATACTCGTATGAAGATCCTCTCTCATACTCAGATGAAGATGAAGATGTAGATGTAGATGAAGATGTTTGTATTTCATGCCTAAATCTCAAGACTCTGAGAGTTCATAATCGGAATATTGGTACTTATACCGAAAGGTTTGGTTATGGTGGTTCGTCTGAAAACTATGTCTTGTGTGTCTACCTTCATGTTTTTTGCCCAAAACTGGTGTTTTTGGAGTATGCAGGTCACTCGGCGGATGAACTTTTAATTGAAAACCTAGACTCCTTGAAAAAAGCTGTGATTTACCCTGATAGTAGGGCACATAAAGAGATAACATTTGAATCATATGGTGCCAACACATGTCAGTTGTTTGCAGGAGTTTCTCATGTGGAATCTTTGTCTCTCAACCTTTTTTTCATTCAGGTAGATATATATATATTCTTTTTATGTGAGTTGTTTTCGTTATCTATATGCAATAAGCAAGGTTAATTGCTTAAGAATTTTTTGAACGGCCACAATAGATTAAAAACTTACATAAACCATGACCGGCCCGGCAAGTTAAACAAAACACCACAGAGGACCAGGGAATAGTGTTGGATTAATCGGGTTCGGCAAGTTGCATGGAGGAGAATATTTGAATTTTTTTGCATAACTAGGTGACCTGAAGAAACAAAAAGTGTTTGGATATGAGAGTACTTATAGGTAAGTCGCTGTTTGAAAGAATGATGTTTAGCACAACCACCAACAAAAAGTGCAAGCACTTGTCAATATTCTGCAACATTCCCTTTGTCCCTGAACATCGCTGTTTCATATCCATACTTTCAGAATGTCGCTGATGCATTTAATACATTAATCAATGTCGCTGTTTCGAATTAATACCTTGCCGAATGTCGCTGATTCATATCTATAAGTTATTTAAAGTCGCTGATTAGGTCCCATATGTAAATAAAAGTCGCTGTTTTGTTACATGTTTATAAATGTCGCTGATTTATGTAATTTAAAATATGTTAATAAATATTGCTGTTTTGTTATATTACATATTAAAGTTCGTTGATGTGTTTCCATATGTTCTAAAATGTCGCTTGTTGATATATATACATTACAACAACTTCGCTTTCTGATAATAAAATGCCGTTTTAAGTCGACAGGAGAAGTTAATATAAAGTCTCTTGTAGGCTTTAAAGCCATGTGAACCCACGTGATGTTTTGAGAGAGGTGTTAGTATTTACAATGTTTGAATTAATAGTATGTAGACATTTTGCTAAATATTTTGCAGGAATACCTCACATGATAGCAAAAACCGGATCGTTTTGTTTCAACACGATGTTTTTCTTAGCTTTAAAATTGCGGGTACCTATTGGTGACCGTACCTGGAAGAGCAACTATATAACATGTTCTTTTATCTTTAGGTGGTTCTAGGGGTGTAAACAAGCCTAGAGGCTCGAGAGCTACTCGTTATCGACTCGGTTAAAAGCTCGAACGAGCCGAGCTTTATCGAGCCCAAGCCTGAGCTCAAGCCTGTAATAGAGCCCGTTCAGTTATCAAGCCCGAGCTCGAGCTTGAAATACAAGCTTGTTTAGGCTCCCGAGCCTAAACGAGCCTAAACAATATTTTACCTTTTTATATATAATATAATAATAATGATGATAACATTGGCGAGCGGAGCTTTGGCTTGTTTAAGTGATATTAAAGCAAGCTCAAGCCGAGATTTTAGCTTGTTTGAGGTTGTTCATAAAATAGCTCGAGCCGAGCTCGAGCTTTGTGTTTAACTTGCGAGCTGAGCTCGAGCTCAAATAAGTAGGCTCGAACCGAGCCGAGCTCGAGCTTCATAAAAACATGACGAGCCCGAGCCCGACTGGGCTCGGCTCTGCTCGTTTACACCCCTAGGTGGTTCGGATCACAGCAGAATTTCCTGCAAGTGACTTGTGTAGTATTTCGAACATATTGAAAGAAAACAGCGACATTATCTGATGTATTAAATACAAACAGCTACATTTATGAACATATTGAAAGAAAACAGCGACGTTTATATAATTATCAGTTTCAATCAGCGACATTCTCTAAGTTTCTTTTTCAATCAGCGACATTCGGCAAAGTATTAAATCGAAACAGCGACATTCTGCAATGTATTTACATGAATCAGCAACATTCTCTAATGTATCTCTTTCAATCAGCGGCATTCTGAAAGTATGGATATGAAACAGCGATGTTCAGGGATAAAGGGATTGTTGCAGAATATTGACAGGTTCTTGCACTTTTTGTAGGTGGTTGTGCTAAACATCATTCTTTCAAACAGCGACTTACCTATAAGTACTCTCATATCCAAAAGCCACCTAGAATCACTCTTTGTTTCTTCAGGTCACCTAAAAAATTTAGAATATCATGTTGCACCTGCTCGTGTGAGTTGGGCGTCGTTGGAGTACTAGTCGGTTTATTTAGCATGTTTTTTTTGTATTTAATATAAACAGGAGTAGTATTAGCATTTATTACGTACCCATCTTTCAAATCGAATATAGAAGCTTCCTCCGTTTGCATATTCGCGTATACATATTTCATATTTTGTGAGTGTATTGAGTGTGACTTGAGTGGGGTCTGAACCAACGAATAGAAGGCTCTATGCAACTTAAGATTAGAACATTAGCTGTAAGATATAAAATTAGTATTTTAGTAATATCTACAAGACTATAACTTGCCACCAGATTTTGAATTCTAATTTTGTTACCAAACTTCGAGATGCTTATACTTGTTTTCTCATGTTTGTGTAATTGCCTTATATACAGTTTTGATACTTGTCTTTGACTATTAACGATTAAAGTACTCTACATTACCAATGAAACACTGGTATCTTGTGGACTAAATTTATAACATCAGTTGTTAAGTTAACTTTGCAGTTTTTCTTAGTTGGATGCCATGGAGTAAACTTGTTATATGTGTATTCCATGTAGGTTGCCTTTCTAAACATGGTACTTTAAATGATGCAATTACTTATTTAGTATCAAAAGATATACTTGATGGAGATATCTGAAAGTACTATGTGCACAATCCTTAATGTGTGATATTTAATCAGTAAAATGTACAAGTTACAAATCTATAATCAGGTCGATGTTATTCTTCAGCTTGTAGATAATTGGTTTTCATTAAATCTATATCAGCTTGCCTACATGCCTATTTATTGTATTTCCAACCTACAGTTACACACCAACAATAATTATTTCTGAACTTTATTTCTACTGTCATTATCATAGGCCATTAGTACTGCACGTGATTCTAACGGAGTTTTCGCGAAGTCTCTTCCCAATCTGAAGACGTTAGAGATATCCACAACAATTGATGACTACACCATGAATGTAGTCATCCGGATCCTCAGATGTTCTCCCATTCTGGAGTCTTTCCATTTGATTATTGAAGAGGTACAATTTTTTTCTCATCCCATTCCCATATAATAATACTGTTTGTGTATCATTACGGTGATGCATACTGCTTGTGTATCATTTCTGATTCATTTAACCCGTTATCATCAAATAATTAGCTATATTGACCTGCTTTCACATAATTGGGTTGATAGTGCCCTACTGCCCTTGAAACAAACTATCTTTTTGGTGAAAAAAACTTGACAACTTGAGTTATAGCATAGTAGATGAATACATTTTTTAAAATTCTAATTTTATTGTGGGTTTTGGCCCCTCAACTTATGCTCTCGTTTGATGATCTAGGAGATTTTTTGGCCGGAAGTATGGAAGTTAGATGAGGTCTTGACTCATCATTTGAAAAGGGTCGAGTTTCTTGAGTTCAATGGAGAACAACAGAAACTAGACATGGCTCGTTTCTTACTGGAAAATGGAAATGAGTTGGAGGAAATGGTTTTCAGTTGGCGTGGCAAAGTCAACTACCATGAAAAGTCAATGGAGATTATGAAGGAATTGTTGAAGTTTGACATGGCTTCTTCAACTGTCAAACTGATTACTCTTCTAAAAGACTAGGTTTTCTATAAATTGTAAGTGTTGCATGTTACTCAACTTGCCCATTTTGGCGCTAGTTCATGGATACATCAAGATAACTAAGTTATTACTTGGAATCTTCTCTAAGCAAAACTTTGTCCTTACCTTTGTAATTCGAACCTTCTAAAAGTGTTGGCATTTTATGTTCAAGGTCTAGTGAGTTCTTGACTTCTTTTAAATGGTGGTTGTGTAAATGTTTTTATCTGAACAAAATAATCATATGGCATTGAGTGACTTGGATTAAGCAACTTTTTTGGGTAAGCATTGATTTTGGTGACTCTGTGGAGTTGTTTTTGATCTTCCTGGATTTGATCTTCGGGTTAACACCCAAATGAACTGTTACAAGGGAGGGCTCCTGAAGACGAAGCCTCGTGGACCATCTTCCGATAATCAAGCCCTACAGTGTCAACTCATTTTTACTCTCAACTACTTTAAAACATCTTAATATCTTACTTACCGACAACACTCCTTAAAAATAATCAAAATCATAGTCCAAGTCAATAAACCAGATAAGTAATAAAATATATACTTTAAAAATAATAAATCCTACTAACACGCATTTTTGAATTAATGTTATAATGATAAGTATTAAATAAGAATACGTCATTTGGCTTATTTGCAAGCGATAATTGCAACAAGTTGTGACAACATTAAAACCAGATAAGTAATACAATGTGTGCTTTAAAAATATTAAAATCCATTGGCATTCATTTCGAATTTATACTACAATGATAAATATTAAATAAGATGTTGATGCAGATTTTGTGTCCGATGCTTGTCGAATAGATTAGATTTTATTTTACGTTGAATATGTAACAGTTAGTGAAACGGTCATACGAATGTGTATTGACCCGCTCGTTTGAAGTGGTCAAACGAGAGGGTTATGTGTTTGACCGTGTGTGTGTGCAAGTGAAATGGGTGTGGGTATAAATACCACCCTTGTCTTTCATTTTCACTTGAGAGAGTTGTGAGACAGGGGAGCTCATTTGAGAGTTCCCTGTGAGCTTCATTGTGTGGGGGAGAGAGCACCACTTGGTCTCTCCCCGGATGTATACTCCTTTGGTATTAGTTCGGTTAGCTTTTAATCGGGCCGATTTGTAATGTTTTATTACCGATCAATACAAGAAGTGTTTGTTTATCTCTCTAATCTCTCCCGTCTTGAACTAATCTCACACTAATCACGGTTTCGGTCACGAAACACGGTCCTACAATTGGTATCAGAGCTATGGTGCCCGATTTAGTAAATCTAACCGTTTACTAAGTCACATGTGCTCTAGATCTGTGATTTTTGTGCTTTTTGTTCAAGATGTAAAAATGGTGAAAATGGAGAAAAACCTAGATCTGGACCCGAAATTCAGATCTGCGATGAAACGAATCACACCCGAGGTTTAGGTTTTCTAGTTTTACACCAAACAAATCAAGTTTTCATCTTGTTTCTAAAGATTTTTCGTCAGATCTAGATCTGGGAATAAACAGTGGCTGTGTTCTTGAGATGTTCTTGGCGGCTGTTAAGAAATTTTAGGGTTTCCGACGAAACCCCACTTCCCATGCACATGACGAAACGCCCCCCAGGAAACACCTGAATATCCTGTTTCGTCGGCTTCCTTGTTTCGTTGACTCAGGTGTTTCGTCGATGATGGTGGCGGCTGCAATTTTGTTTGGGGTTTTTGATTGTTTGATGCTTATGTATCATTGCTTGTGCTGGTTATTGAAAAAGAAAGAAGATGAGGTCAGGCAACCGTTGATGTACAGCTGGTCTTGTGTATCGCACACTTGCATGAGACCTGTATTGGGTTTCATCGGAGCTGATTCAGGTTGAAGACAGGTGTTGACGGAGGTGCACCGATGACTGATAATGGTCTCCGATCTCAACCTTACGCTGAAGTCGCTGGTTGCTTCAGTCGTGCCCTAGAAATCAAGAAATTAGCGGCTGTATGTTGATTATTAGCTGCTGAATGTTGATTTTTATTTGGGGATTTGTTGTCTGGTTGCTAATCGAAGAAGAAGAAGAAGATCTGACTGACTCTTGGTCTTTTGGGGGTGGTTTAGCGGATCGAGATGATGTGTTAGCAGTTGAATCTTTGATTGTTGTGAGTTTTGGTTGTTTGAGGTATGTATCGCAGGAGAGAGAAAGAAGGGTAGATGGCTTCACAATTTTTTTTTTGGGGATTTATTGGATGTATGGTATATTACCGATGAGAGAGAGAAACACTTTTTTTTGGGGTTTGACAAAAGTTATTGTGTGTTGCAGAGACTTGTCTCAAATGTTAAAAAAAATGGCAGCTATGTTTGACTTTTAGGGTATGATTGTTGTTTGTAGTAGAGATATGCTAATAAAAAAAATTTAAGAAATATAATAAGTGATGTCGGCAGAAGATGATGTTGGAAGTGGAAATTGACGGCTGATAAGGTTTAGAAATGTTGACTTTTGGGTTTGGGAATAAGTTAATAGTGGGTTTGCTGTTTATGACCAACTTTCAAAATGGTTGGGCTCACTTGTGCGAGACAAAATGGCCCACTTATGTTGGATATAATTAAGTGGCAGTTGGCTTCTTTTACAAATTGGATTCATTCTTGTTACAGGTATGGATTTCAGTTTGTTTGGGCTGTGAAATGTGATGGCAACTCTTATTTGGGCCAAGATTCAAAGATAGTTACATGCACATGGGGTCGGGTGTTCGCAGAATTTATTTGAACCGCGCTTCTAAATGTCAACGTCAAAATTCATACGAATTTTGGGAGCGCGCGGGATGATGCGGCATGATGAAAGCAAAAGATGATGATATTTTGAAAAATGTGGGGTAGTCACGGTTACCGATGCAAACATCAAATTTTGGTGACTTGACTACTATGGGCCCAAAACAAAAACGGTATGTTCACTTCCGCATGTCAATGTTTATGATTGTTATCGGTTATTCGTAAATGTTCGAAAGCATTTTGTTTATTGTCATATTCTCGCATTTGAAAACAAACGTATGAACCTGGAATGTCAATACCGGTCCTAACGAGTTCACAAAGTCTTTGGAGGGATACAAGTCGGATCCTACGGGGTACTAGGGGACGTTCTTATTCAACTAGAATATGCAAAGAAGAAAGTCGCTTTCATGATTTTTCGGAACCGAGAACATTCAGTGAAGATTGACGACAGTTCCGCTAAGTGAAGGGTATTGGTGAACATGTGAAATTGACGACAGTTTCTTTGAAGTGGAGAGAATCTGTTAAGGTTTAGAGATCTTACCAAAGAAATGGGGGGATAAAATTTTTTTCAAATATTGAATTTCTTCGGTAAATTTCTAAACGCAATTACAGGTGGTAGAGTTTGTGATTTTCTGGTGATACAAACGGTTCTGCGTGGAATGTTTTGCACAGACACATATTTGAGGATTTTAATTAATTCTCCAGCCAACGTGAAGAGTTTTGCACGGAAACATAAAGGTATCTAAAGTCGTTTCAAAGCGCTGTTTACTGAAGACCTGGGGGAATCTTTATGAAAGTTGATAGTTCAAGGCTGAAGACCTGCAGGATTCGGTTTTGGGTTTGATGTTTCTTTGGGATTTTACAGGGATCTGGGGGTAACTCAATTCGTTGAGTTTGCAAACGATGTACTTGGTCAAGCTGACTTCCTGAGTACTGATGCTGAAGATCCGTAGTGCATTACGTGGTCAACTTCACAAAGGCGAGACAATGAGATCTGGATGTAGTTCAACTAAGAGTGCCGTTTGGTTGAGCTTGCAAGGGATATACTCGGTCTAGCTGACTTTCCTGAGTATTGATGCTGAGGATTAAAGTGCATTACTTGGTCGATTCCACAAAGACGGTTTTACAGAAGACAGTTCACCAGAAATCTCTATCAATGTAGTATGCTTGTATGAAATAGAGTTCTTATGACAAATCAAGACTTGATGCAGTTCTTAAAGAATGGAACACTTATCTAATGCCGGTTGGAGTATTGGAAGATCAGCGGAAGATCGTTCAATTGAGCCTTGTGAGGAAATTGCACAACACCCAACACGGATACGCGTACTTTGAGGGGGGACTTTTATACAAGGAGCGTCAAGATACTACTTACCTGGATCATCGGTCAAGGGGGAATTCGTTAACACAGAGAAGATAAATACTTGACTGAAGATCGATTGCAGTTGCATTTTCAGCATTCGACAGCAATGGACAAGGGGGAATTTGTTGATGCAGATTTTGTGTCCGATGCTTGTCGAATAGATTAGATTTATTTTACGTTGAATATGTAACACTTAGTGAAACGGTCAAACGAATGTGTATTGACCCGCTCGTTTGAAGTGGTCAAACGAGAGGGTTATGTGTTTGACCGTGTGTGTGTGCAAGTGAAATGGGTGTGGGTATAAATACCACCCTTGTCTTTCATTTTCACTTGAGAGAGTTGTGAGACAGGGGAGCTCATTTGAGAGTTCCCTGTGAGCTTCATTGTGTGGGGGAGAGATCACCACTTGGTCTCTCCCCGGATGTATACTCTTTTGGTATTAGTTCGGTTAGCTTTTAATCGGGCCGATTTGTAATGTTTTATTACCGATCAATACAAAGAAGTGTTTGTTTATCTCTAATCTCTCCCGTTTTGAACTAATCTCACACTAATCACGGTTTCGGTCACGAAACACGGTCCTGAATAAGAATACGTCGTTCGACCCATTTGCATGTCATAATCGTAACAATATTAATAAGTAAGATTATATTTTATTTTATTAATCTTGAGCATATTTTTTTCTGTTATAATTTTTAAGATGTGATATTCTATAAAAGCTACATCACATTTTTTATGTAAATATTGATGTGTTTACCCTTTACATTCTTTTAATAGTATAATTTAGAGTAAAGTACAATTTGCATTTTTGTGGTTTGAGGATGGAGTCACGTTGAGTTCCTGGATGGAATTTTTGGATGCCTGAGTCCCCGGGTTTTAAAAAGCGCTACATCCTGAGTCCCTCGAGCCAACTTTGATAGTTAAATTAATTGAAATGACCATATTACCGTTTTTCCCATATCAACCAACGTCCCTAGGGCTTACAACCTATTATTTTTTAGTCCCTGGGCATAATAGTCTTTTTACCCGTCAAATTCAAATACAATACTTTCATTATGCGTCCATATGACATTTAATACGTAGCAAAATCTATCCCTATGATTTTATAAAATATATAAATTGTATCTAAAATGCGTAGTTTGCGAATATAAAATGTATATTAACATTTCTACAGTTATATTACATAAACATTTATCAACAAAAACACCTACCAAAAGTCATAAAAATTAACATTAACACCTACCATAAGTCATAACATTCATATATATATATGTATTAATTGATAACGTTTGGAGGAATAGTAATGTTTTCATTTCTTAAATTTGGACATTGAACTTTTGAAAGCTATTCACTTTGACCAATATTAAACTTAACTTTTTGCAGGTTTTTTTTTTCTTTTTTTTTTCTAACCATACAACAATATATAACTTCAATCTTTATTTATTCTGATGTTAAAACTTTACTTTAAGATCTCAAAATTTACAAAATAAAAGATTTATTATTTGAAGAATTTATAAATATTGCATTCGTCCATGATTTAAGAAAAGTTTTAATTTTACTTCTTAAGTATTATTAATCATCATCAATTAATTTAATAACTATTTTGGTATAACTAACTTTACATAAATAGTTCTAACATTTTAAAAGAATATCTACCGGTTAACTTTGATAAACGATTATCGTAACGTTATTTTATTACAAGGTTTTATGATGTGAGATGTCTGAGTTGTGCACAAACATTTATTACTTATTAAACTTATCATTTTAATTATAATAAGTTATATTCAGAAATATTAAATTTCCGTAGGTTATAGTTATATCTTTTGTTATGCGATACTTTGAAATTGCGTAGGTTATAGATATATCTTTTGTCATACGATATTTAAAAATGTCGTAATTCAGATTTTTTATTTTCAACTTGGCGCACTATATGTGTTGGTGGTGATGTAAAATCAATGCTCATCGAAAGCCCGCGCTTCGCGTGGTGGATCCAACTAGTTAACATTAATTGAGATGGGGATAAGGATTGTACACATACATCCAATCCAACGTTAATTTGTTCTGAAACCTCAGAACCACCTGAACTTGCACAAGCAGGTGGGCCGTCACCCTGGTCCCGGCAACAAATGTTCAAATAACATGTATCAGGTTATATTGTTCAAATAAACTAATTTAAATTTTATTATTATTATTATTATTATTATTATTATTATTATTATAAACTATATAATTAATTAGTAATTGTTGATGCACTTTGTGGATGGGGCTCGGTTTGATTCGACTCGATTCGGTTCGGTTCAAGGCCGACGTTGCGATATTCCTCCGTCGCGCGCCCCAGAGATCGACACACGAAGCACGATGAGCCGCGAGATAACATCACCATGACATCGCCATGATGATGTCATGCTCTTTATCCAAATGCATTCATGACTTATATAAACAAAGAACCATGCCATGATTGAAGTCCAAGAAGAAGGTTCTTCTTAGACATGTTTTTCTTGATAATGATTCCAAGAAGAACCTCAAGGGAAGAAAGATATACATTCAAGAAGACAGTGTTTCGTGGGTTTTGATTTTTCTTGGGCCTTGTTTTAGAGCCCAGTAAGTCTTTTGTAGGGTTGCAGTTATGTGGGTATATAAACAGCTCTTGTAACACAGTTAGGGAAGAGAGCACACCAGAGAGAGTTAGAGTGTTTCCTGTTAAATTTTGTACTTTGTAACTCTTCTAGATATATACAAGTGAGCGTTAAACGTTGAATCTTGTTCTTGTATTTTGTGTTCTTTGCTTGGTTGCATACCCACTTGGATTCCGCACTTGCGGGTGTGTTTCAACAACAAGGAAGTAGGTTAACTTGATCCTCCGAGTGGACCTACAGTAATTAATATAAAAGTAATTTATAAATAAGTAAGTAATGATTAAAAAATGAGGTGGTATAAAACCATAAGTCTCGGTGTAATGGGGAGCCTTAGACCCTCCGTAGTGCTGCTATATATGACGCCAGGGTAGGGCATGGCGCCCTATAGTGCCCGACTACACCGTTACGACCAACACTATGTGGTAAGATTTTTGCCTCCCCGCGATGTATATCACGCCGTTACCCTTCCTTCCCCACCCACACACATATATACATACATACATATATAAAGCCCCAGACATATATAACCTCACTACACACTCAATTTATATAAAACCACATAACCCCCCTTTCTTACACAATTAACACTTGTCACATAACCCTCCACTATGGGGCTCTACCACTACACATAGCCTTATACACATCAACATTAGGGTGAATGGAGTGGTTACCTATTTGGAATAGGTAAACTCTCCATTCACCCAATCAGACAGTGCCACGTCAATTTACCTATTTTGTTTACTTAATGCTCAAAAACGTTGGCGGTGGTTTACCTATCTTGGATTAGGTAAACTATTATTTAAAAAAAACTGACAAACACGTCTTCCCCTCATCGGTAAACCTTCACCGCATACTTCCCCTCACCGATCGGTAAACACCATCGGCGGCGGTTTTACCGATCAGTAATCCGCTTTACCGAGGTGTTTACCGCACCACTCCGCTCACCCTTACATAACCCCTACCTTCGGTGAACGAGCATTAGCCCCTCGCCCCTACCAAATTTCTTTATTTCCTTTGTTAAAATTAATTAATAAGCTTTGGTCACATTACAATCCTTTTCTAATTTTATTTAGCTTATTTAGTTTGTGTCCTTGTGACACTTAATATAAAGGGTCCCCTAATATAAAAGCATATTAAAACGTTACATAGCCTTTTGTTGATGTCATTATGATTTGGGGAAATGGACTGTATCACCCTAAACTATGCAAAATTGGCCGATAGCACGCCCAACTTTAAAGTTGGCTCCCACCACTCCCTACTGGTCAAGTTGGTGTCACTATCACCCCTTCGTTAAAAAAACACTAACTGAGTTAGTATTTGAAGCCTATGTGGCATTTAAATGATGACTTGGAATCACACGTGGACAGGAACTTGATATATCATCTGTTTAACATCAGTAAGCATTTAACCCTAATTCCTAAACAAAGTCATCTTCTCCCCCATCAAATTGGTGACGAAGATCAATTGCAGATACTGGGTCATCGCCGTTCTTGCCCTAATACCTCCTCCCCATAGCCGATCTAGCCCCAATTGGCCATTGAAACACTCAGTCAAGATGTCGTCTTCTTCTACATCTGCTTTAATTCGAAAACCTAAAGTATTCAAGGTCGATTTGGAAGGCAACTTGTACTGTCATCACGATGTTGTTGCTGTTCTTCGAGTAGCTGGTCGTAAAAGTGAACGACATGGTCAAGAATTTTACGGCTGTTCTCACTGGCCTGTAAGTTCAAATTGCATATCAATTTGGTGTTTAGGAGATAATCCATTGCAATTTACTTATAGTTGTTGTGTTTTGTAGAGAGGGGATTGCAAATTCTTCCTCTGGAAAGAAGATGTTGATAAGATGTTCGTTGAACGTTCATACGGCACCTCAACTCAAGTGACGTTTAAAGAGCTGAAGATAAAGAACCTTGAATTACACAATATGTTGTTAGTAGAAGAGAACATGAAGTTGAAAGCAATGAGATTTGACACAAAGACGAAGTCGAAGACACCATATTTGCTAACCTTTGTAATTGCAATTGTCATATTGTTGTATTTGTGTATTTAGTGTTTATTGATAATGAAATGAAGTGTTTTGTTACTTTGACTCAACTGGACATCTAACTTAATGTACATGTTGACCATACTTGCAAGTAAGTGACTGAAACAAACTGTGTGCAGTCAAACTGTTACAAACTGCATATGAAGCCAAAATGGCCCAAGTTTGACCCTTGTTGAAGTCAAACTGTTAGTAGGTGCATAGTTGGCCAAATATGAAGCAAAGTGCAACTGCAATAGCAAGTGAACTTGCAGAAACAGCAGACCAAACTGTAAGCTGAATTTTGGCCAAATTTTGACCCATTTGCAAGTCAAACTGTTAGTAGGTGCATAGTTGGCCAAATATGAAGCAAAGTGCAACTGCAATAGCAAGTGAACTTGCAGAAACAGCAGACCAAACTGTAAGCTGAATTTTGGCCAAATTTTGACCCATTTGCAAGTCAAACTGTTAGTAGGTGCATAGTTGGCCAAATATGAAGCAAAGTGCAACTGCAATAGCAAGTGAACTTGCAGAAACAGCAGACCAAACTGTAAGCTGAATTTTGGCCAAATTTTGACCCATTTGCAAGTCAAACTGTTAGTAGGTGCATAGTTTGCCAAATATGAAGCAAAGTGCAACTGCACTAGCAAGTGAACTTGCAGAAACAGCAGACCAAACTGTAAGCTGAATTTTGGCCAAATTTTGACCCATTTGCAGGCTGACCAAAATATACCAAACAGAAAGCATGGTCAAACTGCAACTGCACTTCCAAGTGCACTTGTAGAATCACCAAACCAAAAAGAAAGCATGGTCATCAATTTCTGAGTCAACCTATTAAAGTGAACACAATGACCATAATGGAATATGTACACCAATATGTGACTCAATCAACAATAGAAAAAGTCAAACAACACTGAAAAAGTCAAACAACGTAGAAAAGTCATAGATTGACTACTTAACTGGTCCCACATAACATTAGAGTCATACATAACATTGTCTACTTAATTAAGTCATACATAACAGTGCCACAAACACAAAAGATCACATATAACTTCAGCCTTGATTGGTCTTTCTCTTTCCCTTTTGACTTGACTTGTTGATTCCCTTTTGACTTGACTTGGTTCCCTTTTGAGTAGATTTTTGAGTTGCTTCTTTAGTGGACTGCTGGGTTGCCTCAAGAGTGGACTGCTGGGTTGCCTCATAAGTGGACTGCTGGGTTGCCTCTTGAGTGGACTGCTTTGTTGCCTTTTTAGTTGACTTCTTCTGTCTCTTTGGAGCAGAACCACCTGAGACACAAACTTTAAGCAATGTAATTAACAAAACAATAAACTTAAACTTAATCACATTTACCTTCAGTTGTTTTCTCCTTCTCAGTGCACTTTCTTTTGTTGTGACCTCTAGCCCCACAGTTACTACATTTCATTATAACCCCATGCTTTGTGAGTCTCCCAGGCCTTTTTGGATCTTCATGAGGATCCCTCTTCCTATTCTTCTTGGGCCTACCAGGAGCAGATTTGATTGGTGGTGGATCCATTGGCTGGTTGATCTTGGTCCAATACCTTTCACTAGGCAATGGAGGTATTGAGAACTCATAAGCCTTCATGTATGTATCTTTGTGATAACACACATCAACATAGTCTTCAGCATTCTTATGTAAAAAACCAGCAACAGCACATACATGTTTACAAGGATATCCTCTTAAATCCCATTTTCTACATGTGCAGCTTCTCTTTTCTAGATCCACAGAGACATCATCAAAATCCCTTACTTGGAAAACTTGATATGATGAGGGATACACCTCACATCTATAAGAAGCAGCTTTTGAAAATTCAAGTTTTTCCTGGATTTTAGGGCAAATGATAACATCTCTGGCAGCCATTTCTGTCCTTTTTGTCACTAACCTACTCATGACCTGAATCCTTATATCCTCTAACATATGAATTATGCATTAATGATAAAACCATTAAAGGTTTCTGCCATGTTGTTTACTATTACATCACACTTGGTGTGGGTGTTCAAATAGCACATGTTAAACCAGTTGGGATTCTGCTTCAGTAAGGCCTCTACAGCATCAGGATTGATTGCTTTCATGTCTTCAATTGCTTGTAGATAGTCACTTTCAGAGTAGGCCCTAGCTGATTTCCAAAACAACTCTTTCAGCTCCTCATCTTTGAATGACTTGTGCCAATTTGCATAGATGTGCCTTGCACAGTTCCTATGCTCTGCATAGGGCCACATCAGTGAAACAGCATTTAACAGACCCTGCCAAAGCATTTATACATAAGTAATGCATAACTAAATAACTGATTTAAGAAGACAGAATTGAGTGAAACCTTTTGCTGGTCAGAATTGAGTGTATCCCTCTACATGTTCAGACATAATTGGCCTATGTTGAACAAACACTTCAATGAACGGTTCACTCCAATTTTTAGCCTTAATTGCAAGTTCCAACACATCTTTATCATCACGAAACAGTTTAAAATCACCATTATCCGCATCCATCCCATACATATAAAAATCCCTGTTTTCATACTCGTTGGTTTCCATTACATAATCAACTAGCTCAAAGTATGCGATATGATCAAAATCCATTTGGATTAACTTAGAATTACCATCAATATACTGAGGTAGATCAAAAGAGAAATCAAGACAACCACCGTACCAAAGCATAACATCTATACGCTCCATAACTTAAATCAGTGTGTAAAATCACAATGCAATCAACCCTAACATAAATCTTACCTCTTGAGAGTCTGAATGTTGGCTGCAATCGTCGATTATCAAGGAACTAGGGTTTGATCGCCATCATCGACGTGAACTGAACTGGGTAAGTTGGAAATGCAACTGATTAGAGAGGGAAAGGGGGTATTTATTGAGGTTCATGTCCACGTGTGCTTCCAAGTCATCATTTAAATGCCACATAGGCTTCAAATACTAACTCAGTTAGTGTTTTTTTAACGAAGGGGTGATAGTGACACCAACTTGACCAGTAGGGAGTGGTGGGAGCCAACTTTAAAGTTGGGCATGCTATCGGCCAATTTTGGATAGTTGAGGGTGATACAGTCCATTTCCCCTTATGATTTAGGAGTAAAAAGTTATGAAACCGTCCTATGGTAACCATTGGCTTTTGGAATTCCCCATTAACCTTGGCGGGAAACGTAGTAGTCTGAATCGTCACACTGTGTATCCCATAAAATTGTTGTGTGGTGATTTTGCAAACAGAAGCTCAATCGGTAACCAAAGCATCAAAACGCAAAAAGGGGGTCGATATGATCAACAACTTGCCGGATCCAATTCTCTAGTTGATCCTTTCAGGTCTTCCAACTACCGAAGTAGCAGCTCGAACTAGCGTTTTGTCGACAAGATGGCGGTATTTGTGGACTTTAATTCCATCTCTAGACTTAGATTGTACTCGAAGAGTGTGCCTATTGGCACACTAAAGTGCCTATTGGCACACCAAACCCTAGCAAAAGTTAGGGTTTATCTACGCTGCGTATTGGTCAATACGCAGCCTATAAGGTTAACCCTAGACGCTGCGTATTGACCAATACGCAGCGTAGATAAACCATAGATCTCAGTGCCTGATTACCAATCATTGCACAGAAAACATGGTCCCTATACGCTGCGTATTGGTCAATACGCAGCGTATATAAAACTGAGGCACATTTGGGGTCATTTTGGTAGGTTTGAAGTGTCAAATTTTTGCCAGGTTTCTATACGCTGCGTATTGACCAATACGCAGCGTATATAAACTTGGTAAAATTTGACACTTCATACCTGGAAACATTTTGTGTCAATTCCTGAAACATAAGGGACCATTATTGTAAATCCTGGAAACATCAGGGACCATTTATCTAAATTATCAAACATCAGGGACCATTTTTGTAATTTCATGAAACTTCAGGAACCATTTTTATAAAAAATGAAACACCAGGGACCAAAGTGTAAATATATATAAAATCAGTATAAAAGGGGGTCTTCTTTAAAGAACCGGCCCTTAGCATGATTCGAACTCGTGACCTATCGTTTAGAACCGTAACGCCTTAACCAGTTTATCCTCCGTTCCGGAGCTGTTAGAACATGGAACTTAATTCTTATATGTAGTAACTGCTAATACGCTGCGTATTGCCCTATACGCAGCGTATACTGACACTTCGTATACGCTGCGTATTGATCAATACGCAACGTATAAAGCCTTCTGAACTTTAAATTCACACAGAACCTGTTATATTCCAGAGACACTCGTTAGGCCTGTACGCAGTTACTACATATAAGACGGACTTAGTTTCGACGCTCGTTAGGCCCGTACGCGCCTTACGGACGACGTCGACTAAATAATAAAAAAATATTAATTAGTCGACGCTCGTTAGGCCCGTACGCGCCTTACGGACGACGTCGACTAAATAATATTTTTTTTATTATTTAGTCGACGTCATCCGTAAGGCGCGTACGGGCCTAACGGGCAACGACGGACTTAGTTTCGACGCTCGTTAGGCCCGTACGCGCCTTACGGACGACGTCGACTAAATAATATTTTTTTATTATTTAGTCGACGTCGTCCGTAAGGCGCGTACGGGCCTAACGAGCGTCGAAACTAAGCCCGTCGTTAAACGGACTTAGTTTCGACGCTCGTTAGGCCCGTACGCGCCTTACGGATGACGTCGACTAAATAATAAAAAAAATATTATTTAGTCGACGTCGTCCGTAAGGCGCGTACGGGCCTAACGAGCGCCGAAACTAAGTCCGTCGTTAGGCGCGTACGGACTTAGTTTCGGCGCTCGTTAGGCCCGTACGCGCCTTACGGACGACGTCGACTAAATAATAAAAAAAATATTATTTAGTCGACGTCGTCCGTAAGGCGCGTACGGGCCTAACGGGCAACGACGGACTTAGTTTCGACGCTCGTTAGGCCCGTACGCGCCTTACGGACGACGTCGACTAAATTAGTCGACGTCGTCCGTAAGGCGCGTACGGGCCTAACGAGCGTCGAAACTAAGTCCGTCGTTGCCCGTTAGGCCCTTACGCGCCTTACGGATGACGTCGACTAAATAATAAAAAAAATATTTGACACTTCAAACCTGGAAACATTTGTGTCAATTTCTGAAACACAAGGGACCATTTTATTAAATCCTGGAAACACCAGGGACCATTTTTGTAAATTTATCAAACCTCAGGGACCAATTTTGTAAACACATAAAACCTCAGGGACCATTTTTGTAAATTTATCATCCGTAAGGCGCGTACGGGCCTAACGGGCAACGACGGACTTAGTTTCGACGCTCGTTAGGCCCGTACGCGCCTTACGGACGACGTCGACTAAATAATATTTTTTTTATTATTTAGTCGACGTCGTCCGTAAGGCGCGTACGGGCCTAACGAGCGTCGAAACTAAGTCCGTCGTTGCCCGTTAGGCCCGTACGCGCCTTACGGATGACGTCGACTAAATAATAAAAAAAATATTTGACACTTCAAACCTGGAAACATTTGTGTCAATTTCTGAAACACAAGGGACCATTTTATTAAATCCTGGAAACACCAGGGACCATTTTTGTAAATTTATCAAACCTCAGGGACCAATTTTATAAACACATCAAACCTCAGGGACCATTTTTGTAAATTTATCATCCGTAAGGCGCGTACGGGCCTAACGGGCAACGACGGACTTAGTTTCGACGCTCGTTAGGCCCGTACGCGCCTTACGGACGACGTCGACTAAATAATATTTTTTTTATTATTTAGTCGACGTCGTCCGTAAGGCGCGTACGGGCCTAACGAGCGTCGAAACTAAGTCCGTCGTTGCCCGTTAGGCCCGTACGCGCCTTACGGATGACGTCGACTAAATAATAAAAAAAATATTTGACACTTCAAACCTGGAAACATTTGTGTCAATTTCTGAAACACAAGGGACCATTTTATTAAATCCTGGAAACACCAGGGACCATTTTTGTAAATTTATCAAACCTCAGGGACCAATTTTGTAAACACATCAAACCTCAGGGACCATTTTTGTAAATTTATCATCCGTAAGGCGCGTACGGGCCTAACGGGCAACGACGGACTTAGTTTCGACGCTCGTTAGGCCCGTACGCGCCTTACGGACGACGTCGACTAAATAATATTTTTTTTTATTATTTAGTCGACGTCGTCCGTAAGGCGCGTACGGGCCTAAGGAGCGTCGAAACTAAGTCCCTCGTTGCCCGTTAGGCCCGTACGCGCCTTACGGATGATAAATTGACAAAAATGGTCCCTGAGGTTTGATGTGTTTACAAAATTGGTCCCTGAGGTTTGATAAATTTAAAAAAAATGGTCCCTGAGGTTTGATAAATTTACAAAAATGGTCACTGTAAACCCTAATCAAACAAATACCCCTAATTCACTGTAAACCCTTATCAAACAAATCAAACAAACACCCCTAATTCACTGTAAACCCTAATCAAACAAATCAAACAAACACCCCTAATTCACTGTAAACCCTAATTTACCTATGATACAGCCCTAATTTACGGATAAAATACTAAAAAAATCAAAATTACTTAAATAGGTTGAGTATATACCTCGTTTATACTTCGAATTCGCGTGTATACGGTCGGAAATACGTAGTCGCCTTCGTAGGGGTTCGTAGAGGTTTTGTGTGTAATTTGGGGAAGAACATACGCTGCGTAGGGGTTTTCCTGATTTATATCAGAACCTATACGCATCGTAGAGATCAATACGAAGCGTATGCAAAAGTCTGAAATTACCATTTCGCCCTTCTATCAGTGCTATACGGGGCTTAATATAAGGGCAAAAAGGTCATTGTCCACTTCTATATACGCTTCGTATTGAGCTCTACGATACGTATATAAGAGGTCATCACAATGACCTTTATACCCTTATGTTTAGCCTATACGAAGCATGTGTAGAAGGGTATAAAGGTCATTATAATGACAATTATATACGCATCGTAGAGATCCATACGAAGCGTATATAAAGGTCCGAAAATGACCTTTTTGCCCTTATATTTAGCCCCGTATAGCCCTAACAGAAGGGCAAAATCGTAATTTAACATATTTATATTTTCAAACTTCAATTTGGGGGGAAAATTGTCCGCCTTTGACATACGATGCGTATTGATCAATACGCTGCCTTGTTTTGTCTCATTTTACCTTTTTACCCTTGTTCTGAGGCTAAAGGAAGCCAAAAGAGGGGCTTTATTGTCATTTGTTTAACATACGATGCGTAGGGATCCCTACGCACCTTATAAGACCTTTTTTTTTCTTGGTTTGTATTTAGAGAAACTAAAAATAATCCAAAAATTATGTTTATAAAAATTTGAATTATAAATTATAAATTATAAATTATAAATTATAAATTATAAATTATAAATTATAAATTATAAATTATAAATTATAAATTATAAATTATAAACTATAAATGAATTAAAAATGATATTATTTGAATTATAAAAATTAAAAATGATAAAAACTTTATAAATTAAAAAAATTCTACAATTTACAAAAATACAAGTTTCCGCTTAATCTTCGATAACATTTAAACTCGGTTCTCTGTCTTTGTCTCGGTCTGATTTAGGATGCATTAACTCGTAGTAGTGCTCTAACCGCGGTGTATACATTTCTTCCCACCGTTTCGCAGCTATTGATCGATGTGCCGACCACAGCGGGTTCACTAAAGGCATGGGGTAGTCTCCTTCCAACTTAGCATGTATGAAGTGTCCCCCGTGAACATGTATAAGCGTTATCGCTTGAGGTCGTGGATCTAGTGGGGCATCCGTTAATGGGAAGATGGTAGAGCTCCATTCAATGCTTAGCACGTGGAGGACAATATTATACCTTTGCGCTATGAGAAGCCCTACCTGGGGCATTTCCATCCAGTGACTTTGATCGCACCCTTTCACTGAATGCCATTCGATGCTCTTACGTATTCGTTTAAAGTCTCCTTCGTTATATGTTTCGAATACATGCTTCCAACGCGGTTTGTTATGGTCAATCTCCAGTAGTAAATCTCTTCGAATATTGGGCCATGCGTGTTCCGTAAAACCTAACCCGACAGCCACAGACCTGTACCCACAATGACCGTCTGGGGTCACATCTTGTATACGCGATATGTAAGAGCGAAACTCTGATGGAATTTGATTCTTAAACCTCTTAATGCATAACAAGTGCTCGTCCCCCTTTATTAATGGAAAAACCTTATCATCCCTCGTCTCCTTCTTTTTAGAACTTGTTGAACTGTTTGGTTGCATTTTAGGTTTTTCAGACTTCACAAACGAACCAG
Organism: Helianthus annuus; assembly: GCF_002127325.2. Classification (NCBI taxonomy): domain Eukaryota; kingdom Viridiplantae; phylum Streptophyta; class Magnoliopsida; order Asterales; family Asteraceae; genus Helianthus; species Helianthus annuus. The sequence goes on from NC_035436.2 coordinate 169,581,488, forward strand.
TTCCACGAGAGCCCTCTGACGGTACGTATGAGCTGTGTCGGGGTAAATCGTACCTATGCTTGGGGGAAGCGGTAATTACGTTGCTGTCCTCGCCACAGGAGCTGTATCTCGCAGCTTGGTCTAACCTCGCAGCTTCATCTAGCCTTTCTTGTACTTTCTTTGATGTAGGCCGACCGCGAGTGTTTTGCTGGACGATCGGTGGTTTCTTGGTTGACGATTTCGGGGTGAAAACCGCTTTTATCTTTGAAAGCATACTCTTTTGCTGAACGGGGGACTGCGCCTCTAAATGTTGCTGCACATTATTGAGCTCTGCTACAATATCGACCTCCTCGTCTACCAGTTTACAAGGGAGCAAGTCAAGCTTACGCCAGAATACATCTATCTCGTCGAGTTGTATTATACGCCCTGCACAGTTAAGTTAATACGGTGTGAGAAACAGCTAAATCGTACAAAATAACAAAAGGTTTGTGGTTTTAATATTTTTTACCTGTACGTGTGTAGTTTTCCAGCCTACAAGCACACGACAATCCTTTGCTAAGCCACATATGGCAACCACATGATGCGTTAAGTTTCCGCAACACGTCCATCTTCCTCAGTAGCTCTTTTTCCAGCAAATCAAGTGCTTCATGGGAAACCTTTCCACGTAGGTTGTCCAACATTCGGTGTCTGTGGTGGTTCATCGATGCTCTCAGTGAAACTTTTTTGTATTTCATCGTACTGAGTTTCAACTATATCAATGATGCATCTTGCTATTCGCTCCAATGAACTCCCGCGCGTAATGTATCTTTTTAAATTTGCGTGCTGGCTCTCAACTCTGTTGGTGGTGCGCTGACCAAAGTTGCGACACTTATCGGTCCACGCATAAACGAACATTTCTTTATAGTCTTTGTGCCAGTTTTCGTAGACGTAATCATAGACACCTGTAAAAATAAAATAATGAAATGTAAAAGCGTGTGTGAAATATAATAGATTGGGTGAGTCGTTTGTTGAAGGAACACTTACTTTCTCGGTTGGCAACCACGAGTCGGTTATACATTTTCTCCAAGTTGTACTTGTACATGGGCTCTGATGAAGATTCGCACAATGTCCGCCAGTACGACATAAATTTCCCCCAATCTTCTTTATCGAACCCTGACTTGCACTTTCTAGCTATATTTTGTTGGATGTAAAAGTGGCATAGAAGCCTTTTTGCGTTCGGGAATACTTTAGAACACGCGTTTATTAGGGCAAGCTCCCTATCCGTGACTATCACACGCGGCATCATACATTCATGCAATATTGACTTGATCCGCTCAAGCACCCACACGTAGTTACCCCTTCGTTCTTTACAAATAACGGCATGTGCGATACAAAAAGACTTCCCAGTCGACGTCATACCCACAACCTGGACAAATGGCATGTTGTAGAGGTTTGTTTTGTAGGTCGCGTCGATCAACATCACGTGCGGGAATGCACGCCACATAGTGATTGAATAAGGATGAACAAAGAAAATCTCTGTTACGACATCTGTTTTGGGATCTTGTCGGGTGTCGTAAATGAATCGGCGGTCATGCAGCAGGCTTTCCAGTGCCTGAATAGGATTCTTTCCGTCCATTATTGTCGCTCTAATTTTTTGTACCGCATTTTGCACGTCTTTCTGAACGTGCAGGCTGTCGGGGAACTGCTTTCTTAGGGTTTGAAATATGATACGTGGCTCCATGTTTTGAGCAGTTAGCTGCTCCACTAGCTTGTATTCGGCTTTAGTAAATCTTCGCACAAAAGCGTGGCCCAACAGACTCGTCGTAGGTTCGTGGTTATGGTTCGCACAGTCCACTTTTAACTCCCACGTGTCGTTCGTCACGTCCCGGATGGCGAGTAATGAAAATGGGCAGCCGATTTTTTTGCTACCAGCTTTCCTAACTGTTGCTTTACTACGGTGTTCACCACTACGGTCGCACACAAGCCATACCATCCCAGTAGTACCGCCAATATTTTTTGATCGGCGGGTAACAATTACGTAACCATTATCCTTTCCCGTTTCTTGTACCCAATTCTTCAAATCAGTTAGAGACATGAAACGCTAAAAAAAGTTACGTTAATAATAATATAATCGAAACTTCAGGGACCATTTGTGTCAAAAAGACATTAATAATAATAATAATATAATCGAAACTCATACTTCAGGTACTAATATGGTTATTATTGAAACTATTTTAACAGAATGATTTAACAAGGTTAACTTTCATATAAAGATTTCATCTTTAAACACTAACTCAGTTAGCATACTTAACTGAACAGTATAGGGACCATTTGTGTCAATTTTTGAAACTTCAGAGACTATTTTTGTCAATTTTCGAAACTTCAGGGACCATTTTTGTCAATTTTCGAAAGTTCAGGGACCATTTTTGTCAATTTTCAAAAGTTCAGGGACCATTTTTGCAATTTTTGAAAGTTCAGGGACCATTTTTGTCAATTTTCGAAAGTTCAGGGACCATTTTTGTCAATTTTCGAAACTTCAGGGACCATTTTTGTCAATTTTCAAAACTTTAGGGACTGTTTTGTCAATTTTTGAAACTTCAGGGACTATTTTCGTAAAATTTGAAACTTCAGGGACTTTTTATTGTTTTTGGCACTTAACTGGACTAACTGAGTTCTCTAACTCAGTTAGTGGTCCCTTGTATTAAATGCTAACCTAGTTAGGATATAACTATGATTTAACTAACTAAGTTAGGTTTAAACTAACCATTTTGTTAATTAGACTAACTAGATTATTATTATAAAAAGAATACAATTTTTAATAATAATAATAATTATAATTATAATATTTTTAACAACAACAACAACAATAATAATAATAATAATAATAATAATAATAATAATAATAATAATAATAATAATAATAATAATAATAATAATAATAATAATAATAATAATAATAATTACAATTATAATTATAATTAAAGTATTTTAACAATAATAACAATAACAATAATTATTATAATTATATTATTTTTAACAATAATAATAATAATAATAATAATAATAATAATAATAATAATAATAATAACAATTATAATTATAATAATAATAACAATAATTATTTTAATGTGATACCTCATTTACTTGAAATGGATTGCCCGGGGTAGATGGTTCATAAAGTGATGTGTTACGGGACTCATAACCATATCCACCATGTTCTTCGTATCCACCGTATCCAACTTCATCCCTAGATCTATCGTATACACTGTAACCACCTTCACCCCCGTATCCACTGTAACCACCGTCACCCCCATATCTATCGTATCCACCGTAGCCCCCATATCCACTGTAACCACCTTCACCCCCGTATCCACCATCACCACCGTATCCACTGTAACTTCCGTATCCACCTTCATCCCCGTATACCCCATAACCCGGATACGATTGCTGCGACGGGTAATATGGTTCATCAACAGGTGCATTCTCAACACCGTATCCACTTTGTTGCACGTACGGAGATTCATACCCGTATCCGTAATCTGGACACACTTGATGCGCCGGGTAATTTGGTTCATCAACAGGTGGAGTGGGAGTCTTGTTCAAGTCTGGCAACTGTGTTTCTTGATTAACAGGGACTCCAGACACAACCTCCTCCTCCTCATTGGCAGCATTTGATCCCCATGTGTCGTTAGAATAACGATTACCGAAATAATTATCCTTCCAAAATGATGACATTTTAACAAGGTTGAACCAAAAACTAACAATTTACTGAAGAAGAAGATGAAAAGGAAAGCAAAGTATATGTCGGGTGATGGGTAACAGATATGAATGGAGGGATAAATAGACTTTCATCTGGCATGTCAATACGCAGCGTATTGATCCCTACTCACCGTATTACTTTATTCACGTGCCCTGGACAACATCGTATCAGGTCAAATCAGTCTATCAATACGGTGCGTATTGATCAATACGCACCCTATGTAAGACTGATTTGACATGGTACTAGGTTTGACTGTCTGGTCGTGCACCTACCACTTATATACGCTGCGTATTGACCAATACGCAGCGTATTCAGGTAACCCTATACGCTGCGTATTGACCAATACGCAGCGTATGCAAACCCTAATTGTGCAGATAGCCTGACTTGGTGTGCAGATAGTGAGAGCCGTACTCGAAAACCAACAAATTTCAACGAGAATAAATTCAAAGAGTTTGTGAATCGGGTTTTAGCAAACAAAACCCAAGATTTGGTGAGCTTTCGTTTACGTTGTGACGATTACTACGATACGTCGACGGTATGGCGATGGATTCACGCCGCTGTTATGCGAAAAGTCAAATTACTTGATTTGTCTTTTTACTCTAGCGTTGAGGATGAGGTTATTGCGTTGCCCCATAGTCTGGTAACAACATGCAATACATTGGAGGTATTAAGGTTGTCTTTGTTTACATATGTTGTCACTGGTTTTCCGGCACTTAGGGTTCTTCAGCTTGACGTTATTGGACCGTGATTCAGTACAACAGTTTCTCAAAATCTGCCCGTTGCTTGAGGATTTGAGTTTTATTAATTGCGTAATTTACTCATTTCATGGTCTTTGTATTTCATTTTTTTATGAACGGCAAATTTGGATCCTTGACGGACCATTGGAGTATCATCGTGCCAACAACGGAATCACCCGATCATATCCATCTTCACTAGGCATAATGCCTATACGGAAATTCAGGAGCTCCGCTTGTGTAAATCGAACCCAGGACCTATTGGTCCCAAAGTCTTATCCCACCCCCAAGATGCCACTAGTCTATAAAGCCATGGGCGGTCTTTGTATTTCATGCCTAAATCTCAAGACTCTGAGGATAGAAAACACGAGCATCTGTGGCAGCCTTCAGATTTGCTGCCCGAAATTGGTGTTTTTGGAGTATGCAGGTTGCATGGCGAATAAGTTTTTGTTTGAAAACTTAGAGTCCTTGAAGAAAGCTGTGATTTACCCTGTCAACATGGCACAGACAGGATTATCATTTGGTGACACCATGTGTCAGTTGTGTAAGTCCGGCTAGGAGGATCTAGTCGCCTAATCCTTGTGTACAAACCAACCCGGTTGTGCGGAATCCAACCGGAAAGGCAAACCGAGATAGAACACGCAAATACACGACACGCAATATTCACCGATTAACACCTCTGTATTAATACGTATGAAAGATTCTGTTACAAGCTCAATGTTTACAAATATACTCTGTAAACTCTCTCACAGTGTGTGTGTGTTCTATTATGTTCTCTATGTTCTAAGACTACTGACAGTCTATTTATACACACAGACACAACGAAACAGAACAGACTCGGCGAATCACAAATCAGCTCGACGAAACAAGCCTAATATTGACGAAATTAGATCATGTTTGACGAAACAAAGTTGTTTCGTCAAGATCCCTTATGTTTCGCCAACAATGGGCTTGGGCCCAATTGATGATTCGTCCAACAGATTAGCCCAGCCTTGTTTCCTTTTGATTTGCTGATGGTTGAAGTTTAGTCAAAGTCTTGACATCATCATGACATCATCATGATGATGTCATGATGATGTGTCAAGCGGGAAGCGTTCTCGGCTCTCCGTGCTTCGCGTGTCGAACTCTGGGGCGCACGACGGAGGAATGTCGTGACATCGGGCTTGAGCCGAACCTAACCGAGTCGAAACCAAGTTGAACCGAATCGAGTCGAACCGAACCGAGTCGCGACCACATAATATGTATCAACAAGTTGTTTGCAGGAGTATCTCATGTGGAATCTGTCTCTCAGCCTTTTATTCATTCAGGTAGATGTGCATTAATTGTTTTTCTTCATCTATACGAAAGGCAAGGTTCTGTAACAACTTGCTAATTTTGTGGACTAAAACTTACAGCATCAGTAAACTTTGTTATAGGTATAAACATGCTCGTTGAATAATACAATTTCTAATTCAGTTTCAAAAGAAGTCACTTGATGGATATATTTGAAATGAAAATGTAGAGGGTACAAAGTGCCAAGTAGTTGAATTTAATGTTTGTTGGCTACTAGCTACTTTTTGGGGTTTATTCTGCTCTACGTTATGCTTCGGCTTGTAGATCATTGATTTATATCTCATTCACACTATTTGCGTACCTTCATGCCTATTTATTATGTTTCCAAAACTTTGCTTTGCTATCTTTATCATAGGCCATTAGTGCTGCACGTGATTCAAATGAAGATTTTCCGGCATCTCCTCCCAATCTGAAGACATTAGAGATATCCACAACAACTGACAACTACACTATGAGTGTAGTCATTTGGATCCTTAGATGTTCACCCAATCTGGAATCTCTCCATTTGAGGTTTCGAAAGGTACACATATATAATATCATATACAATTGTGTGAGAAAGAAAGAGACTTGCACACTCACCAATCTCTCAGACAAGCTTTAGACAATGGAATATTGGTACTTATACCGAAAGGTTTGGTTATGGTGGTTCGAATGAAAACTATGTCTTGTGTCTACCTTCATGTTTTTTGCCCAAAACTGGTGTTTTTGGAGTATGCAGGTCACTCGGCGGATGAACTTTTAATTGAAAACCTAGACTCCTTGAAAAAAGCTGTGATTTACCCTGATAGTAGGGCACATAAAGAGATAACATTTGAATCATATGGTGCCAACACATGTCAGTTGTTTGCAGGAGTTTCTCATGTGGAATCTTTGTCTCTCAACCTTTTTTTCATTCAGGTAGATATATATATTCTTTTTATGTGAGTTGTTTTCGTTATCTATATGCAATAAGCAAGGTTTCTTAAGAACATGTCAGCTTCAGGATCTTAAATTACTTTTTTTGAACGGCCACAATAGATTAAAAACTTACATAAACCATGACCGGCCCGGCAAATTAAACAAAACACCACAGAGGACCAGTGAATAGTGTTGCATTAATCGGGTTCGTTTACGGATCCTTTGGATAAGTTATCAATATGATGTTTGTTTTGACGGGTACTTAGTAGTACGTGGGAACTGAAAGTTGCATGGAGGAGAATATTTGAATTTTTTGCATAACTAGGTGACCTGAAGAAACAAAAAGTGCTTCTTGGTGGCTTTTGGATATGAGAGTACTTATAGGTAAGTCACTGTTTGAAAGAATGATGTTTAGCACAACCACCTTCAAAAAGTGCAAGAACCTGTCAATATTAATCTGCAACATTCCCTTTGTCCCTGAACATCGCTGTTTCATATCCATACTTTCAGAAGGTCACTGATGCATTTTAATACATTAATCAATGTCGCTGTTTCGAATTAATACCTTGCCGAATGTCGCTGATTCATATCTATAAGTTATTTAAAGTCGCTGATTAGGTCCCATATGTAAATAAAAGTCGCTGTTTCGTTACAACATGTTCATAAATGTCGCTGATTTATGTAAATAAAATATGTTAATAAATATCGCTGTTTTGTTATATTGCATATTAAAGTTCGTTGATGTGTTTCCATATGTTCTAAAATGTCGCTTGTTGATATATATACATTACAACAACTTCGCTTTCTGATAATAAAATGCCGTTTTAAGTCGACGGGAGAAGTTAATATAAAGTCTCTTGTAGGCTTTAAAGCCATGTGAACCCACGTGATGTTTTGAGAGAGGTGTTAGTATTTACAATATTCGAATTAATAGTATGTAGACATTTTGCTAAATATTTTGCAGGAATACCTCACATGATAGCAAAAACCGGATCGTTTTGTTTCAACACAATGTTTTTCTTAGCTTTAAAATTGCGGGTACCTATTGGTGACCGTACCTGGGAGAGCAACTATATGACATGTCCTTTTATCTTTAGGTGGTTCTAGGGGTGTAAACAAGCCTAGAGGCTCCAGAGCTACTCGTTATCGACTCGGTTAAAAGCTCGCACGAGCCGAGCTTTATCGAGCCTGAGCTCAAGCCTGTAATAGAGCTTGTTCAGTTATCGAGCCCGAGCTCGAGCTTGAAATAGAAGCTCGTTTAGGCTCGTGAGCCTAAACGAGCCCAAACAATATTTTACCTTTTTATATGTAATATAATAATAATGATGATAACATTGGCGAGCGGAGCTTTGGCTTGTTTAAGTGATATTAAAGCGAGCTCAAGCCGAGCTTTTAGCATGTTTGAGGTTGTTCATAAAATAGCTCGAACCGAGCTCGAGCTTTGTGTTTAACTCGCGAGCTGAGGTCGAGCTCAAATAAGCAGGCTCGAACCGAGCCGAGCTCGAGCTTCATAAAAACATGACGAGCCCGAGCCCGACTGGGCTCGGCTCGGCTCGTTTACAGCCCTAGGTGGTTTGGATCACAGCAGAATTTCCTGCAAGTTGTGTAGTATTTCGAACATATTGAAAGAAAACAGCGCCGTTGATATAATTATCAGTTTCAATTAGCGACATTCTCTAAGTTTCTTTTTCAATCAGCGACATTCGGCAAAGTATTTATTCAAAATAGTGACATTCTGCAATGTATTTACATGAATCAGCAACATTCTCTAATGTATCTCTTTCAATCAGCGGCATTGATTAATGTATTAAATGCATCAGCGACATTCTGAAAGTATGGATATGAAACAGCGATGTTCAGGTACAAAGGGAATGTTGCAGGATATTGACAGTTTCTTGCACTTTTTGTAGGTGGTTGTGCTAAACATCATTCTTTCAAACAGCGACTTACCTATAAGTACTCTCACATTCAAAAGCCACCTAGAAGCACTCTTTGTTTCTTCAGGTCACCTAGTTATGCAAAAAATTCAGAATATCATGTTGCACCTGCTCGTGTGAGTTGGGCATCGTTGGAGTAGCTCTAAAATTCAGCAACTAGTCGGTTTATTTAGCATGTTTTTTTGTATTTAATATAAACAGGAGTAGCATTAGCATTTATTACGTACCCATCTTTCAATTCGAATATAGAAGCTTTCTCCGTTTGCATATTCACGTATACATATTTCATATTTTGTGAGTGTATTGAGTGTGACTTGAGTGCGGTCTGAACCAACGAATAGAAGACTATGCAACTTAAGATTAGAACATTAGCTGTAAGATATAAAATTAGTATTTTAGTAATATCTACAAAACTATAACTTGCCACCAGATTTTGAATTCTAATTTTGTTACCAAACTACGAGATGCTTATACTTGTTTTCTCATGTTTGAGTAATTGCCTTATATACATTTTTGATACATGTCCTTGACTATTAACGATTAAAGTAATGCAATTACTTATTTAGTATATACTTGATGGAGATATCTGAAAGTACTTTGTGCAGAATCCTTAATGTCTGATATTTAATCAGGTCGATGTTATTCTTCAGCTTGTAGATCATTGGTTTTCATCAAATCTATATCAGCTTGCCTACATGCCTATCTATTGTATTTCCAACCTACAGTTACACACCAACAATAATTATTTCTGAACTTTATTTCTACTGTCATTATCATAGGCCATTAGTACTGCACGTGATCCTAATGGAGTTTTCGCGAAGTCTCTTCCCAATCTGAAGACGTTAGAGATATCCACAACAATTGATGACTACACCATGAATGTAGTCATCCGGATCCTCAGATGTTCTCCCATTCTGGAGTCTTTCCATTTGATTATTGAAGAGGTACAATTTTTTTTTCTCATCCCATTCCTATATAATAATACTATTTGTGTATCATTACGGTGATGCATACAATCACACATTGCCAGGGTACTACGTATTTCTGATTTTTGGCATAGATATGTTAGCTTTTTTGGCCTTTTTATTAGATTTCGTAAATAGTTAATACGTTAAACAGGATAACAAAAGTTATCATGAGATAGTGATCTAATTCTCTAAATAAATCATGTAGGTGAAAGTGTTCATGGTTTGTAATTCTGTATCTCTGACTATTATGATGAGAAACCCTTTAAATAGGGAGAGATACAAAGATTAACCCTATCTCTAATAAAGAATTACAATCCCATAATAATACAAATACATCAATAATATAAATAACTATGGACACCATAAATATAAACATAAATATCGGCTAAGACTCCCCCGCAGTCTGAGCGGGCGTAGGACAAACGCTCAGGCTGGAACGAAAAGACAGGAACAGCTCACGAGGAAGTCCCTTTGTGAAGATGTCGGCATACTGGAGAGACGTTGGGACATGAAGAACTCGAATGTCCCCAACTCGAACCTTTTCCCTGACAAAGTGATTATCGATTTTAATATGTTTCGTTCTGTGGTGCTGGACCGGATTGTCTTATAAATACACAGCAGAGACATTGTCACAGTATACAATCGAAGCACTACGTAAAGGCAAATGTAATTCCAAAAGCAGGTTACGAAACCAAGTAGCTTCGGCTACCGCATTTGCTACGCCTCGATATTCCGCCTCAGCACTAGATCGTGATACAGTAGGCTGGCGCTTGGAGGACCAAGAAATCAAATTATCTCCGAGAAAAACACAATAACCGCTGGTGGATCGACGGGAGTCAGGACATCCCCCCCAATCGGCATCAGAATATGCTACCAAAGAATGATTATTAGAGCGGATGATACGAATACCATAATCGAGAGTGCCCTGTATGTACCTTAAGATACGCTTCATGAAGGCAAAATGAGGGTCATGTGGTTCGTGCATAAAGAGACAGACCTGTTGCAGAGGGCCTAAATGATGTAGAGGGCCTAAATCTGTCATGGCAAACTCTCGAGAGAGTTTGTTGATAATGTCCTGTAATAACTCATTTGAAGAAGCCGTTAAAATAATATCATCGACGTACAACAATAGATACGCGGTTTGAGAACCTCGTGTGTAGATGAACAATGAATTGTCGCACTTGCTGTTACTAAAACCATGAGACATAATATACGTGGCAAAGCGGGTATACCACGCGCGTGGTGCCTGTTTCAGACCCTAAAGCGACCTCTTGTAGGTCCCTTTTCTCGGAGGATCGAGAACAAACCTAAACCTTGTTATACTAACCCACTAGCAAGTGCGGAATCCAAGCTAGCGAGCAAACCGGGATGAAGCAAGAACAAACACAAACACACAAGACTTCAACGATTAACACCACTTGTATTAATGCGTAGAAAGTTTCTGGTTACAAGCACAATGTTTACAATCAGTTTGCAAACCCTCAAAGTGTGTGTGTGTGTGTTTCGGACAGAATGCTCTCAACTCTCTATCTCTTGTCTGTGTGCATCTGAATGAAACACAACACACTGCATGGGTATTTATACCCAGCCCAAGATGTCTGGTCCGAAGGATCCGATAGATGGTCCGAAGGATCATCTATCGAGTACACTTCATTCGAAAGATAAGCATTGACCTCGAAGGATGATCCTTCGAGATCTAACATTCGAAGCATATCTTTCGAGCACCTCGAAGGATCAACAGTATCCTTCGAGGCTATCCTTCGATACAGACAAACATCTTTCAATATTTACCAACTGTTTGGCCAAGTCAAACTAGGAGGATAGTTGACTTGGTCAAACTTACAAGTCTAACTTGGACATCGTTTACATATAGACCGAATACAGACAAAGTACAGACACAAGTGCACCAACAAACTCCCCCTTGGCTGTAGCTTTGTCTTTATCTTCTATAGTTGTAGACTCGTCTCGAACTTCGACGGTCTTTGGTCTTCGAGTTACCAAAACTCTGATGTCCTTTCAAGTCTTCAATGTCGGAGGATCTTCAAAGTCTTCACGTCTTGAAAGCAGAGAGTGTATCAACAAACTACCCGTATCATGTAGGAAGTGTGTTGACAAACTCCCCCTTAACATAAGCTCCCCCTTTAGTTATGCTCGTGAAATACTTTAACTTTATGAAGTGAGATCCTTGTGGTGTTGATGATGGCCAGCGGCAACTCGATCATCTTCATCTTTTGAGCGCCTTCTCGTCGTGTCTTCATTCCAGAGCTTATCATCTACCATGTTCTCCTAGCCTTTAGAATCTGCACATGCAAGAAATCTAAACGCGTAATGAGAACAACTGCTTGGAATATAGTATAAACAAATGACACACGAATGACCATGTCACAATCAAACACCGTCCGACAGTTTGAAAGTTTAATAAATTTGTCAATTTTAGTTTAACTTTCAAAACTTGCAAATTTCGACCGTTTATGAAGATTTAGTCAATTCGGTTTTCGTTCAGGTTTCAGGTAACGAAGACTCGAGCTCCAACATCGTACGATCGAAAATAAAGTAGAAAGAAAATCTTTTTGGCTTTTATAAAGTTTATATTAAAACACGTATTTTAGGCGTGTTTTTGAAATTAAAAGACAACAATTTTAGAATCCTTTGAGTGTTATCAAACGACATCACCGCTAATGTCGTGCTGATATGCACCAAACGACGAAACTGTTTAAAAGAAAAACAAAAAAAGTTAAGCAGTAAATAAATATATACAAACATTCTTTTTGCGAGTTTCGAGGGTAAGAGAATCATATCAGTGTACGGTCATGCCAAAACACTCTTGTTGTTCAGTTAGTTAACATTAAGATAAGCATCCTATAACAATTATCGGTATTGTTGTCCACTTAAGCTCAACTTATCAGATGTAATCATGGCGAGGGGATACGTTAAGGTATGATTTATACTTACCGACCGGTGTTCATCCACATCACGACACATTCCCGTATCAAGGTATGCACGAGGGTTCATCTTACCGGTGAGTATACCGATTATCATCTGTTTGACCGTATAAATTGTGAGATACTCACTTATTTTGATTTGAAAACAAGCCCTATGTGATATAATCACTTATTGATGAGGAACTTGATTTTCATATGCATGAGGGCACAGGTGCAAGTCCGTGAACAGGTCAGTACTTCCGTACAGCAGAGAGACGAACTTGACACCCGGATAAAATGTGATATTTTATCACTTATTTGTTTTGGACATGTGATTGTTTATCACTTATTGAGGTCGAATGCAGTATGAATATGTACACGTATGTATAGTATCATGGAAGATCTAGACTTGCGTCCCCGTTATTTTTCGGTAAAAGATACAACCATGATACCCAGATGATAAGCAGCATAAAGACCGAATATCTCAGAACCTCGGCAATCTATCAAACGAAATTTCGGTACTAAGACCATATGCCAATGAATGGTTCCCACCTGGTCTTCAGTCGATTAAGATTTATATCACCCTGCACACTTTAAAATGATTGTGAGCCTACCGATACATCTTATATAGAGCTGCTTATCGTTTTGCATTTAAGGTTTAAAGAGGTTTGGATAGACCACTGATGTACTATCATTTTCTCTTTTGCTCGCCAGGAAACTCATTTTTGTTTTTCTATTGTTTTTGTGTTTTTGAAATTTTTCGATGTTTTTGGATTTTCAGATTTTTGGATTTACTCCCCCTAAAATCAATAAACTAAGAGAAATTTAAAACACACAAAGATATTTACAAAAATGATTTTCCGATGTTGGTTTTACTCTTGCTTGACCTTATTGCCGTTTACCAATAATAAAAAGTCAAATCTTGATTTGTCAAAAGCTTTGGTAAATAAGTCGGCACGTTGGTCATCGGTGTGGACCTTAACAACATCGATTAGCCTTTTCTCAAAGCAATCACGTATGAAGTGATATTTGATTTCGATGTGTTTGGTCTTTGAATGCTGCACAGGATTTCTAGTGATATCTAAAGCAGCAGAATTATCAACGTAAATAGGAGTAGTTAGGAATTCAAAACCGTAGTCCCGCATTTGTTGTTGAATCCAAAGAACTTGGGAGCAACAACTTGAGGCAGCAATGTATTCAGCTTCGCATGTTGATGTAGCGACACACGTCTGCTTCTTGCACTGCCATGTGACTAGGCGATTTCCTAAGAACTGACATCCAGCCGTTGTGGATTTACCGTCGATTTTGCATCCGCCAAAATCAGAATCACTGAAAGCTACCAATTCAAAGTTATTATCCCTAGGGTACCACAGACCGGTGTCAGGGTACGCCTTCAAATAACGAAAAATCCTTTTAACAGCAGCAAGATGTGAGGCCTTCGGGTTAACTTGATATCTGGCAAGCAGGCACGTTGGGTACATTATGTCTGGCCTTGATGCTGTGAGGTACATAAGAGATCCGATCATAGCGCGATAGTTTGAAGGGCTAACAGCTTCTCCCTTCAAGTCTGGAGTAATTCCGTGATTAGTTGGCAATGGGGTACCAATGGGCGTTGCATCAGACATCTGGAACCGGCTCAAGATGTCACCAACATATTTAGTCTGATGGATGAATATTCCAGACTCTGTTTGTTGTACTTGTAGGCCCAAGAAGAAGGTCATTTCCCCCATAGCACTCATCTCGAATTTATCCTGCATAATGCGCTCGAATTCCCTACACAAGACATCATTAGTAGAACCAAAAATAATATCATCAACGTATACCTGTACCAGAAGAAGATCTCCATCTTGTTCTTTGATGAAGAGAGTACAGTCGATAAGACCTCTACGAAAACCGTTCTCCAGCAGATAGTGAGATAAGGTTGCATACCAAGCTCGCGGTGCTTGATGAAGACCATAAAGAGCTTTGTTGAGCAACCAAACCCGATCGGGATGGATAGGATCTTCAAAACCTGGAGGCTGTTCGACATATACCTCTTCTTCAACCACACCGTGTAAGAATGCACTTTTCACGTCCATCTGATAAACCTTGAATCCTTTGAAGGATGCATAGGCTAGAAAGATTCGAATTGCTTCGAGACGTGCCACTGGTGCATAGACTTCGTTGTAGTCGATCCCTTCAATCTGACGAAAACCTTGAACGACTAAACGTGCTTTGTTTCGGATAACAACTCCGCGGTCATCCTTTTTGCATTTGAAAACCCAACGGGTACCAATCTTCTTGTATCCAGCAGGTTTCTCTACGAGTTTCCAGACACCCAGCTTCTGGAATTGTTGCAGTTCTTCCTGCATTGCTTCAACCCAAGCATTATCTTTCAAGGCTTCTTTCCACGTTCTTGGTTCTTCCTGTGAGACATAACACGCGAAAGACCAATCGTTTTGTTGTCCGGATTCTCGAATAGCTGCATACAAGCCTGCATTGTTGTTGTTTCGCAACATGTTTCTTGTTTGAACGCCACTCTGCACATTTCCAATGATGTTTTGTTGAGGATGGGTATTATGAATCCTTGTTTCTGGATTATCTGGAACTGGAACATTTATACCCAGGTTGTTGAGGTTAAGATCAACAACTAATTCAAGGCCCGGAATTGACGAAGAGGATGATGCAGTAGCCTCAGCTGTTCTATGTGCATCCACTGGAGGAGTACCCTCTGAAATACCATGAACTGCTGTTGTAGGAGCTTCTTGATCTGCATCTAGAAATTCATCATCCTCTGAAGATTCGTTCAATTCATTTGCGTCATGAAAATCCTCATTGTTGAGAGTATTATTGTTCACCGAAGAAGATGGTTCTTGATTAACAAGAATTGGACGAACCACCGGTGAAACTGTTGCATTGTCACTCTCGAAAAACATCCTAGCCGCAGCATTTTCTTCAACGGCTTCAACATTGATCGAATTGAAGAAGTCATCATACTCAAACATCCAAGGTTGACCCGGATTTTTGACTGGCAAGGTGTGCCGTTGTACTCTGACCTCAGACCATTCCTCGACCCTTTTAGTCTCTAGATTCCAGACTCGTAAGTTAGGGGTGGCATACCCAAGAAAGTATCCATCAATTGCTCTTGCCCCAAACTTTCCATTAGGATCGATGATTGTGCATGGAGCTCCAAACGGTTCTAGATAAGACAAATCTGGTTTCCGTTTTTGAAGAAGCTCAAAGCAGGTCTTGTTGTGCCTTTTGACTGTAAGGACTCGGTTCAATGTATAACATGCAGAGGCCACAGCTTCAGTCCAGAATGGAATGGGTAGCTGCGACTCTACCAACATTGTCCTAGCAGTCTCGATCAATGTGCGGTTCTTACGTTCAGCGACACCATTCTGTTGAGGAGTATAAGCTGCACTAAACTCATGAAGAATACCCTTTGAAGTGCAGAACTCCGCCATGGAATGATTTTTAAATTCAGTACCATTGTCGCTACGTATCCGCCTAACCTTCAACTTATACAAATTCTCAATCTGAATGATCAAGTTTTTGATGATGCCAAAGGTTTCACTCTTGTGTGCCATGAACGCAACCCAAGAAAATCTTGAATAATCATCAGTAACCACGAGGCAGTATTGATCACCCCGAATACTCTTGTGCTTGACAGGACCGAACAAATCCATGTGCAAACGTTCAAGAGGAACTGCCACTGTGTTGATCTTCTTTGTAGGGTGCTTCTTCTTCGTTTGCTTTCCTTTCTGGCACGAAACACAGACGTCTTGAAGATGGAAATTTTTGAGGGGAACACCATTCACCAATTCATTTGAAACCAAATGATTCATTTTTCGCAAGTGAATGTGACCCATTCGTCTGTGCCAAGAGATAGTGTCTTTTTCTGTGGCTTTGGAAACGAAACAAGTTGCTTGTGCAGACGTAGTAATAGCCTGGCTCATGTCAAGGACGTACAGATCATTTATCCTTGGAGCCGACAAGAGAATCCATTCTTTTGGAATTTTAAAGCCGGGTTTCAGCACATAACATCCATTAGCATCAAAGTGTACTGAAAATTTCTTGTCACAAATTTGAGAAACACTGAGAAGATTGTGATCAAGTTGTTGCACAAAATTGATCTTGTCAAAGCTGACAATCCCGTTAGATATCATTCCTTCACCCGTTATATATCCACCTTTATCTCCAGCAAAAGCAACATAACCTCCTCTAATAGATTTAACGTCGTAGAGAAGCTTCATGTCGCCTGTCATGTGCCTGGATGCCCCACTATCAACAATCCAATGACTACTGATAGTTCCTCCTGAAGCACCCTGCACATGAACTCAAATTATTAGTTGGAGATGGGGACCCAAGCCATTGTGGTCTTGGGTCTTCCATTTTCATCAATGACAATAACTTCTTGTCTTTGATGGTTGGTGAATTGTGATGGTCCCCCTGATTCAGTAACCGATTTAGGTTTCCAAGTCTGTTTGGTTTCACCAGTGTTTTTCTTTAAAATTTTAACTTCTTGATGATTTGAAGTTTTAGAATTGTCTGGTTTTACAACAACAGATTGTTTTTGAACCGCATCGGTTTTAATCGCTTTTTCTATCTTTTTGACCTGTTGGCGTTTCTGTTTCTTTTCCCTTTCTTTTACAAGGCGGGGATCTTGTTTTGTGGAAACAGTTGGCTTACGGTCAGTTTTGCCACGGGGATCATCAACCTTTTCTTTTTGCTTATGAAGATATGGACAATTACGAATAATATGTCCAATGGTTCCACATTCAAAACATGATCTTCGTTCAACAAACCCCGAAGAATCATGTGATCGTCTAGCCGATGATGTTGAACTCTGTGAACCCGAGGTACTAGGCTTTGAGCTGCTTGGTTCATTTCTTTTCTCGACAATAGCTTTCTTGACAAAATCTAAGTTAGATTGATTTTCAAACTTTTCAATTTTGTCCGTTCCCGTCGATTTCACAAAGTTAACCTTTTTCTTCTTCTTTTGGTTCGGCTTCTTGTCAGCTTGAGTCGGTGCTTTACCTTTGGGTTTGGTGTGATTTTGCTGTGTTGGCACTGTTGGCAATTTCTTGTTGCCAAATTGCTTTCGGACTTCAGCTTTTGGAATAGGAGGACACTGTGTAACTGTAACTTTAGGTCCTGCCTTTCCCAAGAACTTACTCGTCGAATTCTCAAAGACTTTACAGATTAAGGATTGATTAACATTCTTAATGGGAAAATCTTTGTCTGAGTAAATTTTATCATCACCAACTAGAGTGTACAGCAAATTCACACTCTCCGGCTCTTCTGCAGATGAGGACTCAGTTGCAACAGTCTTAGCGGTTTGTACAGGGGGATCACATAGAATGTGATTCTCAAGAGGTATGTCCTCATTTTTGGTTGCCGCATCAGACTTTGCTAGGACAGCATCATCAGATTCATCATCAGACGAATCAGCATCCTCAATCACAACTGGAGGATCTTGATTCTGCTCAGCACTCACAAATGTATCTGCTGACACATCTGAATCTGAGGATACTTCCTTTTGGTATCCGAGCCCTGCAGCAAACTCCTTAACATCTAGAGGCACAGAAGGTTCAAAGAATACCCTGTCCTCTTCATCAGGCATGGCGTCATAATTATGTCTCACTGGTGGTGGACACTTCTTGTAGCCTATGCATGTGACATCTCTCTTTTCCTTCTGAACATCAATGATGTGATCTAACACATAGCTAGAGCTTAAATAACTGTCTAGCTTGAGTTGGATCGCATCACTTTCGGTTTTCACACAAGCCATCTCTTTTTGCATAATCTCAAGGCGAGATATATACAAATTAATATCAGTTTGTTTTCTTGAAACCATTTTAGTCAGTTCAGTTTTATCTTTCTTTAATGTTTCAATTACTGACTTAAATTCCTTTTCATGGTTTTCATAAAACATATTGGCTTCTGTGCATTTGGAAAGGTCCACAGTCAATTTCTGATTGTGGAGGAAAGTCACATCATACTTTTCTTGCAAAGCGTCATGCTTACTTTGCAAGTTACTCAAATTCTCATTCACAGTAGTATGTTTGTCTTGCAAGTCAAACAAACTAGCTTGTAAAGCATCATGTTTGCCTTGCAACTCAGACATACTTTTCTCCATTTCAGCACATCTAGCATGTAACCTAGCACATTCATCACAATTAACAGCAGTGGGTTCATCGACACATACCTGACTTGATGAACCGTCGACATTAGCCATAAAGGCTGAATGGAGAGAAGACGAAGTATAAGCAGCTTGATCCGCCAGAATAGATCTTCTTTGAGTTTCTGCTGCAGCTTCCTCCAAGAGTTCATCAATATCTGCATCGATTGCTGCATTCGATGTCTCACCCACATGATCATCACCAGAGTTGGATGATTCTTCATCAACACTTCTACTGTACCCAGAAGAGTCTTCATCTTCAGACGATTCACCACCACTGGCAGAAGATTCTCCACCACTGGTGTGAACTAGCTCCTTCACAATCTGAGCAAAACATGCTGTTCCATCGGGAGCATCACCACCCAACTGGATTGACCAGTCACAACCTTCATCTACCTGAACCGCAAGTGCTCGGTTGGTTTGGTTGTTGACGGGTACCATGGTACGATCATTGTTTCTGTTCTGCCGATTGCCTTGGTTTCTGAAGGGGTTTTGATTCCCGTGCTGGGCTGGCTTTGTACATTCCCGCTTAAAGTGACCCCGTTCACCACAGTTGAAGCACTTTACAGCTTGCTTATCGAACCCATACTTGGTGTCTCGCTTACTTTCCAAGCTGGTTCTTCCAGTACTCTCCATCCAATCCTTTGCTCTTCTCACAGCACTCGCAAAGGCCCACTTGATGTCCATCAAGTCCATCTCCTCTTTATCAATCTGCCTGTAATCTTCTTGTGTCAGATTAATGTTGCCAATCTGACCTTCTATCAACCCACAGTATGCGCTCACTACAGTGTTAAGCAGCTCCATGTGTTCTTTAGCTACTTCTACACTGATTTTAGAGAAGCTTGACGTGTCGAGCTGCACTGTACTTGACTTTGATTGTTGACCAGCAGATGATGTTCCTCCATAACATGCACGTTGTTGTTGTTGAGCAGGAGGAGGTGGAGGTGGTTGGATTGGATTTCCATACATGTCTGTGGTGGGAGGTGGCTTAACAGGAACTTGTATTGGGTTGCCAAAACAATCTGTGCTTGTGACAAACGCTGTTTGAAGTGGAGCATGTGGACCGGTTCTTGCAGACGAAGAATTGGAAGTTCCACAATACATCTCTGGATTTTGTGGCAATGGAACTCTCTTCGCCTTTAATGTTTCCTCCTGATCCTTGTTTTCCAAAAGTTGCACGAATTCGTTGATATTAGTGGTTCTCAACACTCCGTTGTACTTCAGGATTTCCAAGAAACTACTCCATTGAGGAGGCAAAGCATCAGCAAACTTCTTCACAACTTCAGCTTGAGTTGTCACTACACTATAATTATCCAATTCCGTAAGCAGATGATAAAATCGGCTTGTCATATCTCCCAAGGACTCCTTATCCATACAAGTGAAACCTTCAAATTCTTTCTTGAGAAGATCATGACGCATTTGACGTGTTGCTGCATTTCCCACTCCTCTGTTTTTCAATCCGTCCCACAACTTCTTTGTTGTCTTGAAGCTGACGAACTGATGGTAGATATCCTTGCTCAATGCCTGAGTGAGAATGGCATATGCCTTCTTTTCCAGATCATACGTTTTCTTTTTATCTTCTGGAAGATCAGCAAACGTAGCAGAATCTGAAGCAGCAACCTCTATGGCTTGATCGAAATCTGTGGTGAAACGTATCCACAGTTCGGTATTTTGACCAAGAACATATGTTTTAAACCTCTCAACCCATCCTGGATATTCATTCAAATGCATCAACTTTGGAGGTCGATTCAAACTTCCTGTTTCACTTTCGCTTAGTAGAATACTTTGAATGCTCGGAGTTTGATTCGATACCAAAGCCCATTGATTTCCCTGAGAAGAAGTTGATACCGGCGACTCAGCCCATAAAGGAGATGACCTTGTATTCGTGTATTTTCCATCGTCTGGAGCCGGTGTACCCCACCATGAGGGAGTGACATTTGATCTTGTATATTCACCATTATCTGGAGCCGGATTCCACCAACTAGGATTCATGATAGATAAGCAAAATAAATGCTAAGTAAGTAATCCGAAAGATATCACGGCCGAAGGATCCTGTTCCGAACGCTCTGATACCACTTGTAGGTCCCTTTTCTCGGAGGATCGAGAACAAACCTAAACCTTGTTATACTAACCCACTAGCAAGTGCGGAATCCAAGCTAGCGAGCAAACCGGGATGAAGCAAGAA
This sequence comes from Helianthus annuus, assembly GCF_002127325.2. Taxonomy (NCBI): domain Eukaryota; kingdom Viridiplantae; phylum Streptophyta; class Magnoliopsida; order Asterales; family Asteraceae; genus Helianthus; species Helianthus annuus. The sequence goes on from NC_035436.2 coordinate 169,602,343, forward strand.
CAAACACAAACACACAAGACTTCAACGATTAACACCACTTGTATTAATGCGTAGAAAGTTTCCGGTTACAAGCACAATGTTTACAATCAGTTTGCAAACCCTCAAAGTGTGTGTGTGTGTGTTTCGGACAGAATGCTCTCAACTCTCTATCTCTTGTCTGTGTGCATCTGAATGAAACACAACACACTGTATGGGTATTTATACCCAGCCCAAGATGTCTGGTCCGAAGGATCCGATAGATGGTCCGAAGGATCATCTATCGAGTACACTTCATTCGAAAGATAAGCATTGACCTCGAAGGATGATCCTTCGAGATCTAACATTCGAAGCATATCTTTCGAGCACCTCGAAGGATCAACAGTATCCTTCGAGGCTATCCTTCGATACAGACAAACATCTTTCAATATTTACCAACTGTTTGGCCAAGTCAAACTAGGAGGATAGTTGACTTGGTCAAACTTACAAGTCTAACTTGGACATCGTTTACATATAGACCGAATACAGACAAAGTACAGACACAAGTGCACCAACACCTCTTTAACCTGCAAACAAAGTTAGGATATCTACGATCCACAAATCCCGGTGGCTGATGCATAAAAACAGTTTCATTAAGATGACCGTGTAAAAAAGCATTCTTGACATCCAACTGATGGATGGGCCAAGAACGGGAAACTGCAATGGATAAGACGGTCCGGATGGTAGCCGGCTTAACAATCGGACTAAATGTGTCCTCACAATCCACCCCAACAGTTTGTGATTTACCATTAACGACTAACCGTGCCTTATAACGTTCCAAAGAACCATCTGACTTAAATTTATGGCGAAATAGCCACATGCAACGAATAACAGGTCTGTCAATAGGTCTAGGTACGAGTTCCCAAGTTTCATTCTGCTGTAAAGCACTAAACTCGGCTTGCATGGCGTTTAACCAATGAGGGTCGGTAAAGGCATGGTTGTAGGATTTTGGGATTGGTGATATGGTGGTGGAAAGGAGGGTTGTTTTGGCTTTAGACCGGGTCGTCATAGGATGTGTGTTCACAGAAGGGGCAACCGCGGGCCTGTATACGGTTTGAGCAGGTTGCGGGTGAGCTGGGGCAGGTGGGTCGGAAATAGGCTGGGTCGGGATAGTGTGGGAGGGCTGCTGGGGCTGCTGTGAAGCTGCCCGGTTGGGCGGAAGAGGGGCGGTTTGGTGCTGCTGATTTTGTACAGCCGTGTTGGGCTTAGGATGGCGGGTATAGTGCTGTAAGGGGGCTGGTATGGGCTGCTGATTTTGGGCAGTAGTGTTGGGTTTAGGGCGTCGGGTGTAATGCTGAGGATAAGGAGATGTGGAGTGTGAAGATGCCGCCGGGATGGTGGGAATGGGTGTAGAAAAGGAGAAACCGGGAGGAATATCATCTAAAAAGTTATAGGAAGAGGTAGGGGTAGGAACGGTGTATGGAAAAGTGTGTTCGTCAAACGTTACATGGCGGGATATGGAGATCTTCCCGATTGTGGGGTCAAAGCACCGATACCCTTGGAAATCGGGAGGATAACCGAGGAATATGCACCGAACGGAGCGTGGGTGAAGCTTATGTGGTTGGGTGGCGGAGGTGTTTGGGTAGCACGCGCACCCGAACACACGAAGATGATCGTAGGTCGGGTGTCGTAGGTATAGTGCAAAGGTAGGTGTGAAGTAGTTTAAGCGTTTTGTGGGTAAAATGTTGTGCAAATAAGTGGCGGTGTGGAGGGCTTCGACCCAAAATTTAGGAGGCAGGTGGGCATGGATGAGGAGGGAACGGATGATGTCGTTGAGATGGCGAATCATGCGTTCGGCACGCCCGTTTTGAGATGACGTTTGAGGGCACGCAAAGCGAAACAAAAGTCCATGTTGATGGGCAAATTGTTTGTATGCGTTATTATCGAATTCGCCCCCTAGGTCACATTGGAAAGTTTTGATATTTCTGTTGAATTTGGTGGCAATGAGTTTATGAAATTTAGCAAATGTAGGAAAAGTTTCGGATTTGTATTTAAGAGGGTATACCCAAATAAAGTTTGAAAAATTGTCAACTAGCACCATATAATATTTATATCCGGTTTTACTGGTTATGGGAGATGTCCACAAGTCACAATGTATACTATCAAAGGGTGCAAATGTAAAGGAAGAAGATTCAAAGAACGGTAAACGTTTACTATTAGCAAGTTGGCAAGAATGACATAAATTAGAAACTTTATTATGGGTACATGAAAAACCAAAACGTCTGCTAAGAACATCTAAAACTTGAGTCCCTGGATGTCCAAGACGATCATGCCAAGGCAAAGTTGTAGATGCGAGAAAACATGCTTGTGGTGGTAGCGTTGGTGGAGTGATGGGATAGAGATTGCCGGTGCTATTGTGGCAGGAAAGCAGACGCCCCGTTGTGAGATCCTTCAAGGAAAAACCAAAAGGATCAAATTCAATGGATACATGGTTATCACGGGTGAAACGGCGAACTGAAATGAGGGTTTTACTGATTTTTGGGGTATAAAGGATATTTGGTAAAATGTATGTTCGGTTGTAAATAGGAAGGTAGCCAGTACCGGATCCCTCAATAGGTATAAGTTCGCCATTACCAACCATTAATTTAGTATTTACGTTAGAATTCAAATTAGGAATCATACCTCGATTTTCCGTGGCATGTTGTTCTGCTCCAGTGTCCATCTTAAACGCCCACTGTGGGAATTGTTGCTGCTGTCGCGTGTAGTTCAAAAAATTCCAAGGTGTTGGAGGTGGTTGACCCCTGTTTCCTCTTCCTCTTCATCCACATCCACGGTAGCCCTGACCGCGTCCGTGGCCTCTACCCCTGTACGAGGAAGGCTGCTGCTGCTGTTGATTATTATCTGAAGAGTGAGCAGGTTGTTGCTGATTAGTGGTGTGGTTTGTAGGGGCGGGTGTGTAGAGGACCGAAGAGGATTGTTGTTTACGAGCTTCTAACCTAATAACCTTATCATTAAGCATAGTACGGGCCGTGTCACAGTCGGCCTGCTGTGAATGAATTAGTTGGGCAGTGGTGTCAAATTCGGCTGAAAGACCTCTGACCAACTGCAGTACCATTCGGCTCTCAGTAACAGGTGGATCGACCTCCGAGAGCTGGTTTGCTAGTTCTTTCAACTGTTGGCAATAATAATCGACTGAGGCACATGAGGCGAGTGTAAGGTTAACGAAACGAGTCTCCAGAGCTGCTGCCTTGGCTTGCTTGTTTCCCAAGAATTTTTTCTGAAGTTGTAGCCAGGTGGTTCGAGCCGAAGCGGTGGTGTCAAGGACGGTGCCCAGCAAGTCATCGGATATCGTGCTATAGATCCATTGAGAGACCAAAGCATCGATTTCTTTCCAGGTTTTGTAATCAGGGTCAGTTTTGGTTGGTTTTTGGGTGTCATCGATATGGTCTAGAACCTTATAAGCGATGGCATGAAAGGTGAACAGCTTGACCCATTGGGAATATGTTACTTTGGTGCCATCAAGGGTCCGAATCTTGGACTGAACATTGGTGACAATGTATGCAGGGTGAAGGGGTGTGACTGCAGGTTTGTCGGGCTAAGAACGGCCGTCATCTGACTTTGGCATGATGGCAGCAGTAGATTAATCGAAAAAAAAAACAGAATGGTTGGGGAACAGCAGGTTTTGATAGCGCAGAGGAGAGGGTTTAGGGCCGGTTGCAGGGAAACAGAACCGAAAAATAGAGGGCTGCAGGTTTGCGAAAAAGAAGAAGGAGAAAATAGGGTTTCATAGGGAGAGATAGGGCTAATCAGAACCGAGGCTCTGATACCATGAAAGTGTTCATGGTTTGTAATTCTGTATCTCTGACTATTATGATGAGAAACCCATTAAATGGTGAAGAAACACTAGATAAATGGTGGGAACCGAGATATCTAGGGGGTTTGATTCCGCATAAAAGGGTTAGCTCTCTCTTGGTTGATTCAGTTGCTGTCGAACTTCTTCTCCGGTGATTCTGCAAAACAGAGCACCGTTAGCCTCGCCAAGGGGAGAAGAGGGTTCTCTCCTTGACCCGACTCCGGTGTGAGAATAAGTATTGATAATGGAGAAGAGAAAGTATTTGAGAGGTAAATGTGATCTGAGTTTATACCTGAATAGTTCTCGTATTTATAACCGAGAGTTTGGGAGGGAAAACCTGTTATTGAAAAGATGACGGAAGATGCTAACGCCGTAGCGGTTATATTTCCTTCCGTTAAATTCTTTAATCCCACGTTAAGTTGCCTCGATCCGATGTGATTGCACACGGATCGTGGTTTGATCTATGGCTGGGGGATTGCCACGTGGAAAGTGATTAAGTGGAGATCATTCTCCAATTGCATGCTTTTGTTGTGATTTCAGGGATGCTTGTGATAATGACACGTGTCCAGACGGTTATAACCGTCTGGGTGGTGCACGATCATATTCTTTCTAGAAGATTACTGTTGTAATCTAGTGTGACACCTTACTGTGTGTACACAGCTGAATAAATCCCAAGTCTGGGTAAAATGATATCCAAGTTTGGATATTTGGGCGGAAGTATTGATCTCAGGGTTTTAATGGAAGAAGGCGCAAGGATTTTATGCTTTCTTTTGAGCGCGCAACTATAATTTGATGATTACTTTCTCCCTTTTGTAAGACCAATTCGCGGCCGCGCAAGATTAAAAGGTTGAAAGGTCAGTTTGTGGTATGGTCTCAAATCCTTTTTATGAGGTTTTTGGGACCTTACCCTTTCAAGTCCCCCCAGTCTAGTGTTGTACTTATGCAAATAAGTGGAGCACTGGACTTATGAGAGGGAAACGTTTTTGGGCGCGAAAAATGAGGAATCTTCTATGAGAAGATTTAATTTTGTTTTGAAGGTTTTGGAAATCTTTGACTTTAGTGGATGGTACAGTTAGGACTGTGTGACAGGCTGTCACTGTCAGGTATATGTTATTATCCGTGTTTTTCACGCGCACGTGCAATCGCGTGTGTATTTTTTCTGCTGTTTGGAGAACTGTGATATCCTGAAAAATCGCTGTGACGGTTATCGATGCTATTTATTGCGATAAGTATATAACGGTTGGGTAATCCCTTTGTGCCATCATTGTTTTGTTGAAAACTTTTCCCCTTCCTTTCTTCTTTAATTGAAAATCCACTATTCCCCTTCTTATGTCAACCGAAGAACATTAAGAAGGTCTTGCTGAAGAGATGTCGACTAAACTTCCACCGTTGAAGTGGTCCAGAGCGTCTTTTGATGGTTTAGTTCAGAATTTCAAGTTTCCAGAAAGCTGGGGTGCTCTGTATCCTGAAGAGGGGCAGACGGCGGCGGATGCTCCGGCTGGGTATATTACCTTCTTTTGGGATTTTTTCTGTGATGGTAACTTTCGCTTGCCTGTTACCAGATTTTTTTCTTGAAATCCTTGAGTTTTATAACCTGCATATCTCCCAACTTCATCCTATTGGTATGGTTAGGGTTCGACATTTTGAATTCGTGTGTCGGACGATGTATGTTGAACCAACCGTCCCCCGATTTAGGGTTTTTCATCAAATGCATTGTACCCAAGGGTTCTATTCGTTCGTTCAGAGGGTTTCTGCTAAGAAGATTTTACTGCATCCCTCGAAATCTTTTCATGATTGGAAGCAAAAATTCTTTTTTATTAAGGCCGGAGTGATTCCGATGAAGATGGTTCTAAGGGGGAAGGATGATGTTCCGATTGAAACCCTTCAGACCCCCGTTAGTGAGAACTGGTATCAAGATTTGAAAGATGTGCCTAATATTGTGTTGCCGGAGAAAGCTCTTGTTGGAGCCGGCATGAGTTTAAACTGGAAGATGGAGCGTGATGACAAACTGTGTATACGGAGAATGGTCATAGTAAGTTTGGGATTCTTCGCCCCCTTTTCCTCCCTTTTTTTTTGACCTGCTGCTTTCTTCGAATGTAGTTATTTCTCTGTATGTTGTTGTTTGCAAGAGGGAAGGCGGTCGAATGGGTACAATCAAGAAAAAACCAAAGAAGAGCTTTGGTACCATCGTATTGTGGGGAATTTTGTTCTTCCGCGGGATGCGGATTTATCTGTTCACCCGGCTGCTGGTGCGGGTAAGTTGCATTTGTTTCTGTTTCCTGTTTTTGCGCGTTGTGGGTTTATTCTTTATTCTGCGCCCTTGCAGGTGAGTTGTCGAATTTGGGCATAGGCCCTGAGAAGAAAAGACGCGCAACGACTAGTAATATTGCGCCGAAAAAGAGTGATGCTGAGAAGACTCAATCTTCTAAAGCTAAAAATGTTGGGGAGAAGAAAGGTATGCGTCATTCTTCTCACAAGTGTGATTATGTGGTGGTTTCTGATACTTTGGAGGGTCTTGCGCCTGCAGTTACTATTAGGCGACCGAAATCAGAAGCAAAAGACTCTGCTGACATTCCTCCATCTAACCCAGAGGATCTGATTGATTTGGAATCCAGCCCTGAGCATTTGGTGCAAAGGGGAGCAAGCAAAAGAAAACAAACTGATACTGACGCGGAGGGTCAACCTCCTAAAAAAGTTCAGAGGAAGAAAATTACCCGAAGAGGGAACCTTAATGCCTTTGTTACGGAATCTGTTCCTGGTAAGTAGCATCTTTCCTTGTTTTCTTTATGCGGAGTAGATTCTTATGGATTTTTATTTTTACAGTTCACGTTGCTCCAATTCCTACGAACTTGCAATCTGTGGTGAATGAAGAACTTCCTTCTACCCCTCCACATGCTTCTGTAGCTGATCAGCTGAAACCTATAGAGGTTGCAGACGATGGTGTGGAGAAGACTGTTGAAGCTGAGAAGCCTGCTGATGTTGACCCAGGTGTGGTGAATGATGCTGATAATCCCCCAACCCCTGAGGTGGTTGTTCAAGACCTGGGGGAAGGGGCAACTGAGAAAACTCCTACTTCTTCCCCTAAACCTTCGGACACTACGCCGGAGCGTGTTGAGAAGGTGGCGGTTGAAGAGCAAGATTCGTCTGCTGGTGTTAGTAAGCAATCTCCCATCCGCTCAGAGGAAACCTTAGGAGATTATTACTATCAGACTTATACGGGGAAGGATGCTGCTGACCCTCACGCGCCCGTTTAGAATTTGAAGAAAGGTGATACTTTCGCAGATTGGCATGTGTGCCAAGATTGGTTGCAGGGGATACTTCCACCTGGGGAGGTCAAGTTGCAGGAAGATCGGTCTTATGAGCAGACCTACCAGTCTTATTTTGATGAAACTGCTTCTCACGTCTCTACCACCCACCGTATTGTTCGTGAGTGGTACAGTATGCATAAGGAGCAGAAATCCTTTATGGCGGCTCAGAAGAAATTCACCAAAGATGAGAGACGTCTGGCTCAGTTAATGGCTAAATTAGAAGCTGACCAAGCCAAGTTTGAAACTGAGCGCAAGACTGAGGAATGGTCTGTTGCTGGTTGGAAAAGAAAGGCGGAAGCTGAAGCTGCTCTCCTTTCCGAGGAACGAAAAAATTGGAGGAAGATTTGCGAAAAAGATAATGCTGAGAAAGCAAACCTTCGTAATATCGTTAATAACCTCAAGGCTGAAGTTGAAAATCTGAAGAACCAAGATGCGGAGGTGGAGAGATTGAAGAAAGAAAAAGCGGATATGGAAGCTGCGCTGGTGGAAGCACGTTCTCATAGGGAACGAAGTGAGCAACGGGAGGTACAAGCTTTAACCACTCTTGCCATTAGAGATAAGGAACTAGAGGAACTTACTGCTTTGGTTTCTGACCAGGAACAACTGAAGAAGGACCTGGAGCTCGCGCGTTCCGAAAATACTGAAACCTCCCGCCGTTTGACTGAGGTTGAAGAGAAACTGGAAAATTCAGAAACGGCGCGGGTCATAGCAGAAAGTGAGCTTGACCCTTTAAAGAATGATATGGCCTGGTTGAAGGATCGTGGGATTGCTCGTGTAAGTTCCTTTTTCCTTTTTTGTTTGCGAAACCATATATGCGCTTTTTATTTGACGCTTATTTTCGCTTGATTTCATAGGTTGCTGAATCTGTGTTAAACTCTGAAGAACTGGATAAAACTGTTGCGAATTTGGTGGTTGCTGCACGGCGAGATGGGTACGCGCAAGGTTACGCGGAATGCTCCCAACATGTGAATAGCGCGCTTAAGGTTACCTGCGATGATAGCAAGTCTGCTACCTTTGGCGTAGATACTGCCGCTGCGTTTGCTTCCCTTAAGACAGAGTTTAATAATTTGCAACTTCCAGTTATGGAGTTGATAAACGTGGCGCTGCAATCAGATGATCCCGTGGCGCAACTTAAAGAAATCTTTCCGGATGAGGGTGAAGATTTAGAGTAGAATGAAATTGTTTTGAACAATTTTTTTTGTGTGATGTAGATCCTTGTTTTGTCAGTGCGCTGTTGCGCAAGAATTCAAAACACTGCTGTGTTTGAATCTTTTTAGGGCGTATTTGTACGCTGAAGATAGTATGTTTCTATTTGTTTTGTTAAATGACTTTACAATATTTTGCATGAGTACAATTGCTTTTACTTGAGTTGTAACACCTCGAATTTTTGTGTCCAATGATGTGTTAACACGTGTCATTTGTTTACACGTGGCATTGATATTAAATAAAGGACTAATTTTGACAAACCTTGAAAGTATGTAAATTCGAGGGTTATAAATGTCAAACAAGGGTAAATATACTGTATAGTAACCCTAAATGATGCTAGTACTTTCAAACGGATAAATCATGGATCGTACGGAAGCGAAACGCGGAAGAAAGTGAGAGATTACGAGCTACAGGGGTTAACCGTGTCAACATGTTTAAATTATACCTCTGAGTGACCCTTTAACGTTCCCGAGGCGTTGTAACAGTATTATACGCTAACCAGAATATACTGTATAAATTCCGCGAAGTTCCGTTTTAAAACGAGAAAGTTATGATCAAATTCGTATGAGAAGGGTTAAAAGCGTCAATAATATAATTTAAGACTTTCCGGATAATAAATAAATTAACCGGGGGCTTAAAGATACGGGTAAATAACGCAAGGTCCTTAATTGAAATTAACCGAGGGCCAAATCGCAAAGTTACCCCTTCAAACCCGAAAGGTCAGGTAATTAATTACCAAGATTCTATAATCATTACAAAAGATTTAAAAAATATTTATTTTAACCCCTTACGGACCGTAAAGGTCATGCCTTACGGACCGTAAGGAGGTGAATGATTGTGTTTGATCCGCCTATGGCTTACGGACCGCAAGGCTTAAGCCATACGGTCCGTAAGCAACGCCCAGCGACAGAAAATTGGCTGTTGGCTGTTATAAGCGGCAAAACAATAAATGATGGGTCTTCCAGAGTCATGGGCGCTCCCTACTCGACCCATAGCACCATGGGACACCTGCCCATCATCCATGATCAGTTGTAGGCCAATGTGTGATGATCTTAGGAGCATTCTTGCACTATAAATAGGCCTTCTTTGTTCACAACTTAAACATAACTCAAACACACCTTCTCTGATCATTCTAAGAGCTCTCAAGTGTTCTTCTTTGTTCTCTAAGCAAGCCTAAGCTTCTGTAAGTCGTTTAAATCCTTTGTGGTGTAAATTTACTTAGTAGTATAGCTCAAAACCAAACCGTCGTAACTACGGTTTGACTTCAAGATAAATCCTTAATGGTTCAGTCTTATGACGGACCAAAAGTAGTTATGAGTTGGTATTTATGTGGGTAATAAACCTCTAAAAGGGTTCCCTCTGATCACCACTCTAACTAGCTCAAATGTCGAGTCAAACGAATGCTTAAAAAGTCAACAGAAAGCTATTTTTGCGATTCTTGCATAATCTGTGATATAAATGATATGCAACCTGTTTAGACACTCATAAAACATGATATTAAGTATATAAACTTGTTTACGCTCGTTTGAATCGACCATTTGCTATATTGACCCGGTTCGGAGCCGAATGTCGCAAAAGTTTGACTTTTGCTTTGACTTCAGTTCTGACCCGTTTTAGTGAGGTATAGATATGCCTTAGGACTCTATTAGGACCAGGTTACATGATGGTATAAATCTCTGTGACCGGTTCGTTGGTTGTCCGAGTATTTTACGCATTTCCGTTAATCGCCTAAAAGTTGACCGTAACGGCCTTTTTAAAATAAAACGAGTATTTCGGACGCGTGAACGAACCATAACCTTGCTTACTAAATTATAAGCATGTCCTTAAAGTTTCACGTCAATCCGAGGTCTAGAATGAGAGTTATGCTAAATAGCGCATTTATAAGAAACTTTTGTAATAAACGGCGCAATTAGCATAACGCCTATCTAAACCAAGATTTCATCACCAAAACTTTTACCCACTATTGTAAAATAATATTTTTGGAATTTTAAAGATTTTTAATAATTTTTACCTTGCTCATAACCTGCGGTTATGGCTACAGTTCGGTAAATACCGAATATGCCATTTTTGGCCGAAACTTGAGTTCTACAAGGTCTTTTGACCCGATTCTAGTTGCTACTGATTTTAAATAATAAATAAAGTATTTTAAACTTTATAAACTGTTCGGGAAACTCAGATTTCCTGTAGAACTCGAAAAGCTCTTTAAAAGTCTTTAAAATGACCGAAAAACCCCTACGGGGCGTAATATTAACTTAAACTCGCTACGGGCATCACGGAAGGTATCCTATTGATACCACAACCTCTTTAAGGCATATTGACTTAGGAAATAAACGTAGGACTCTCATGGTTAACCTTTTCGCCTATTGTGCGCACGGTTCGGCTTATGGAACTAGTTTTCATAAATTAGCCGACATGGGTCAAACCATATTATTTTGACCCCAAAATCCAGAGTGTGAACCTTGAACCCATATAAAACAAGTCTCTGAACTTGTTGGGTCGGAAATCACACTCCATTCTCGGTTTTCGCCTTTTCGCGCGATTAAACCATATTTATATTTCGGAACCAACCGGTCTAGGCTACGGCCAATATAAAGACCCGTTAGGATTCTAATAGGTTAATTAAAACCTTCGTTCCAGAGTAGGAGCCCCAGTAAAAGCTATCTGTGACGTAATCCATTAAGGAATATACTTGCAAAGGTAAATACTTTAACTTATTTTCCCTTATACGGGCTTGGGATACGGTATATTAATACCGCTTGATTGAGCATCATATCTTCCATCGCTTAGGTGGTTAATTGAATAATGTGATCGGCTCATTTAAACAGTCTTGTTACTTAAAAGCCTTTGGGGGGTTAATGACCGTTGTCCCGGATATCCTTGGCATCATTTTACGAAATGGCCACGACCTCGACATCCCGGTGTAGGCGTACACCCGTTATATTATGTCGACATTATTATTATTAAAAGACGTAGCCGTTGGTTTTTACACTACGGTTTTACGCAATGTGGTGTGTCTATTAATCTTTAACCCGGACAGGATCCGGGCTACTGAACGCATAAAAGGACATGTAACTCGTTCACAAGATTTTAATAATTTTCCCAAGTTATAAAAGAGTTTGTGCCTCGTGCATTCAAATAAATTTTAAGAAACATTTTCAAATGTGTCAGTTGAACGTATTTACCAGTGTAAACTGACGTATTTTCCCCAAAAGATTAAGTGCAGGTACTACACGAAATTTGGCTGGTAATAGCTTCCTAGCATCACGAATAGTCTCGCAAACTTGATGCTGTATTTGACTGAACAATACTTTATTTTATTTATGATCCCCTGTGGATACAATTCGACTTCTGTAATACACTTGATATTACATTCAAAAGGTTGAATTATATTTATCTTTATGCTTCCGCTGTGCATTCATATAATTGTGTGGTTTGACTATATTGTTGCCAACTACGTCACGGTAATCCCCCACCGGGCCCACCGGTGAGACACGTGGAAATCGGGGTGTGACATAAGTAAGGCGAATGAAGTTGGTATGAAGTTCATGTGTGAGTTTATGGTCGTTTGTGACGTGATCACTGACCGCGCATGGAGCTTATTTTATATTACCATAATGTTTTTGCGCTTACTAAAAAGAAATTGCATATTTTTTGTAAACACAAAAATAATAGAAACTTTGTAATTTTATTCATGGATAAAGCTCAGAGGCGTTACAAAGTTTTTTTGATAATTAAATGGAACTTAACTTACTCCCTGATAGTTGCGCCGCATTTGATAAGTCATGTCTTTTCTGCGGAAAACCTATAGAGTCCTTTAAGTTTTGGCCCGTTTGCTTGAGCTTTCTTCTCCCCGGGTAATCTGCTTAATCTCCTTGCGCATATTCTGGAGTAAATGCGTAAGTTCTCCATTTTTGGGGGCTTTCTCTATTTCCGTGCACATAGATATGCAGTTATTCGTGGTGTGCCCGTTGTCTTTATGATATTCGCAGTATTGCGCCGGGTCTTGGCCACGTTTACTCTTCATCGGAATCGGAGGTTTGAACTGGTAGTACTCAGTACTCAGAACCTCTGCCGGGGTCTTTGTTAGGGAAGTCCACTGCCTCTCCCTATTTTCGTGCTTGTTTTCTCTTTGTGCAGAGAGCTTGTTGATTGTTGTGCGGGCATCTTTAGAGGAACGACTTCCTGATGACTCGCGCCATGATTTTTTGAACCTTCTCTCACCGGTTGCGCTTAAGTCTGTGGGCCTGTTGTGTGGTGGTGGTGGCCTGTTTGTAGTAAGGTTTTTCTCAGTCTGCGCATAAACCTTGGCCGCCGCCATTATCTTTTCCCAACTCTTGGGGAGGCCCCCTGTTCCAGATAATACTTTGACCATGTCGTCACATCTAACCGCGTACTTAAATTGAGCACGGATTAGTTGTTCGTGAACACCACCAATCTCCAACACTTCCTTATTGTATCTGGTGATAAAATCCTCCAGATTTTCGTCATCGCGACGCCAGATGTTCATGACGTCGGATGTATCACGCATGGAACGCCTTTGTTGGCTGAAGTGTGTTAAAAACTTTTGACGCAGATCTCTCCACGACTCGATTTGCCCCGCCGGTAGGTTATCAAACCAGATTCGTGCTGGGCCAGTTAATGTTTGTACAAACAAATGACACCATAGCGGAAGAGTCCAACCGCCAACCAACCCTGCGCTGGTGAATACTCTCAGATGATCATCGGGGTCAGTTAACCCATTGAATTTCCCGACGTTAGATGGTAATTTTGCCCTTTCCAATAGAGCCAGAGCTATCTCCAGTATGAACTTCGAGTTTTCCGCTGCTTCTGCAGGGCGGTAAACTAAGTCATAATTATGCTCTGCCTCAGGGTTATAAACCGCTCGAGGCCTGGATTTGTTATAGTTTGGCTGCAGTCTGTTGAATACGCTAGTGTTTGCACTCAAACGATATGTTTGATCGAATTCATCAGTGTGAGTGTCCCATTGGGAACCCAACCTATCATGAACTGATTGCCTTCGACGAGGGTGTGGTTCATGGTGTTGTCTCTGGTAGCTGCTTGTATCATCATAAGTTGATTCTTCTCGCTGGGAAGCATGAGCTCTAGATCCCGACCTTCGTGATTGGGTCACGGGAGTAGTTTGAGCACACAACTGTGTGTGCACTGCATTTAATGCCCCTTGGGACCGGACATACCATGATATCGGAGTTTCTCCCGGTGGTAAAATTAATTGAGCGGGATTTGTTGGTAACATTCCTGGAGTAACAGGGTCATTTGCTCGATTGGATTGAACCTCATTATCGTCTGAGGTCTCTTCTATAATCCCTTCTACTAGTAAATTGTTTCCGATGTTTGGTCGAGGACCAGGTTGTCGGTGAGAAGATGAATTTTCTGCCATGTGCAAAAACAGAAAAATGGAATGAACTGAATCGAAACGAGGTAGAAACTAGAAAAACTGAGAAAACGGTGGGCGCCAATGAAGAAACACTAGATAAATGGTGGGAACCGAGATATCTAGGGGGTTTGATTCCGCATAAAAGGGTTAGCTCTCTCTCGGTTGATTCAGTTGCTGTCGAACTTCTTCTCCGGTGATTCTGCAAAACAGAGCACCGTTAGCCTCGCCAAGAGGAGAAGAGGGTTCTCTCCTTGACCCGACTCCGGTGTGAGAATAAGTATTGATAATGGAGAAGAGAAAGTATTTGAGAGGTAAATGTGATCTGAGTTTATACCTGAATAGTTCTCGTATTTATAACCGGGAGTTTGGGAGGGAAAACCTGTTATTGAAAAGATGACGGAAGATGCTAACGCCGTAGCGGTTATATTTCCTTCCGTTAAATTCTTTAATCCCACGTTAAGTTGCCTCGATCCGATGTGATTGCACACGGATCGTGGTTTGATCTATGGCTGGGGGATTGCCACGTGGAAAGTGATTAAGTGGAGATCATTCTCCAATTGCATGCTTTTGTTGTGATTTCAGGGATGCTTGTGATAATGACACGTGTACAGACGGTTATAACCGTCTGGGTGGTGCACGATCATATTCTTTCTAGAAGATTACTGTTGTAATCTAGTGTGACACCTTACTGTGTGTACACAGTTGAATAAATCCCAAGTGTGGGTAAAATGATATCCAAGTTTGGATATTTGGGCGGAAGTATTGATCTCAGGGTTTTAATGGAAGAAGGCGCAAGGATTTTATGCTTTCCTTTGAGCGCGCGACTATAATTTGATGATTACTTTCTCCCTTTTGTAAGACCAATGCGCGGCCGCGCAAGATTAAAAGGTTGAAAGGTCAGTTTGTGGTATGGTCTCAAATCCTTTTTATGAGGTTTTTGGGACCTTACCCCTTCAAATGGGGAGAGATACAAAGATTAACCCTATCTCTAATAAGGAATTACAATCCCATAATAATACAAATACATCAATACTATAAAATAACTATGGTGTTAATGCACTTTAGGTGATAAGTGCATGTCTCCCAAGTTATAGGGTCTTTATTGTACATATAGTGAAAGTTAGTCCTAGTTTTATCCTTGGACATTTTGTCCAAGTTTTAGGAAAGGCTTTTTGTCTGAGTTTTTGTTTAGGTCTTTTGTCTGAGTTTTGTCTAGGACAAAAGTCAGAGTTTTGTTTGTGTAGTTTGTTTGTCCGGGCTTTCTAGTTTGTCTTGAAAGTCCGGGTTTTGGCCTTGTATATATACCTTTATGTGGAATAGACAAGGTGGCGATTCTGTGTGAAATTCTGTGCACCTAACCCTAATCATTGTGTGTGTTTTTGTCTGGCGGCTGCTTTGTGTGAGTGACGTCATTCATCTTCATCATCAAGAATACTCAGTGTATTCTTGATTTCTCTCATAAATCTTTGCATACTATTGTTTCATCTGCAGTGGTTAATCATCAGGTGGATTCCGCACACCTGTTGGTGGCTTTAGCTGAGTGAGATCTTGGATTAGGAGGCCTTACAAGTGGTATCAGAGCAGTGTGCTCATACTACTATAGGTGTTCTTAGTTTGAAGGTTTTGGTGAGAAAAGTTCATACTTTGATAGGGTTTAGTGAGAGTTTAGTGAGTTTTTGTGTTTTATTCATGATTCTTCATTCATATCTAGTGATTTGATGATGGATTTTGAGTAGTTTGGTGATTTTTTAGTGTTGTTCTTCATCTGGGTTTTACAGGGGTTTTTGGTTCTTGTTCATTCAGAGTTTGAAGGTTGGAAAAGATTCTGAGTTTGATCTTTGGAAGATTTGTCCGTAGTTTAAATTCTGTGTTTGTGTCTCCGGGGTATTGTTGAACCAGTGTGAAGTCACATTGGGAAGATAGTCCGGGGATTGGTTCTTCTGAGTTTTGAACCTGTTCTGAGTTTCAAATCTCTGTCCGAATAGTCCGAATTTTGTGTCTTAGGTTAATAGTCTGAGTTTTATTATTTGTCTGAATTTCTGTTGAGTCTGAGTTTTCTTGTGTCCGAAAGATTTGATCTTTGCCTTGTCCGAATTTTTGTGCCTAGTCTGAGTTTTATAATTTCCTTAGAGTCCGAGTTTTATTAGTATCCTATAGAGTCCGACCTTTTAACTTGAAGTAGTAGTGTCCGAACTTTATTAGATATAGAGTCCGATTTTTAACATTAGATTCTAAGGTCCGAATTTTAACCTCAGCGAGTCTCTGGTTCTCTTTATTAGTGTCCGAGTTATTTCGGTTAGAGTAAGTCCGAGTTTTTAGTCTCTCCTTAGTCCGATATTTTGTTGTTTTGCTTAGTCTGAGTTTTGGGTGGTCCGAACTTTAACTTTTGTTTATTATCATATAAGAGTCCGACATTTGTCTAGTTTTAGTAGAGTCCGAATTTCATCGTCCGACTTTTATCTAGGTTAGTGTGTCCGAATTTTAGTTTATACACATAGTCCGAATTTTCTATTAGAGTCTTAGTAGTCCGAATTTTCTATTAGAGTCTTAGTAGTCCGAATTTTCTATTAGAGTCTTAGTAGTCCGAATTTCTATTAGAGTCTTAGTAGTCCGAATTTTTATTAGAGTCTTAAGTAGTCCGAATTTTAATACTCTTAGGGAGTCTGAGTTTAGATTTCTAACAGTGTAGTCCGAGCTTGTTGTTGTTTGTGTTTTATTTCAGGTTTTGTGATCCGGGTTTCACACTCTGATTAAAGCTCAGACACTTCACTCCGTGTTTTCTCTTCGAGTTTGGACTTAGAAAATCCTTTTTCAGTGACACAGTTCTTACTTGGAAACCTACTGTTGTTTTCTAAAATGGCAAACAACAATCTGGCTGCAATGGTGCAAAACCTCAAGCACAATGCTGAGGTAGGAAGTAGCGACAAACCTCCTTTGTTGATAAACGAGCTTGATTTTCCTGAGTGGAAGTAGCGTTTCGAAAGATATGTACGAGCAAAAGACATCAAAATCTGGTTGTGTATTCTTGATTGCTCTCTCAAATCCTTGCATTCTAGTGTTTCATCTGCAGTGGTTAATCATCAGGTGGATTCCGCACACCTGTTGGTGGCTTTAGCTGAGTGAGATCTTGGATTAGGAGGCCTTACATATGGACACCATAAATATAAACATAATTATCGGCTAAGAGTAGGATGTTCCTTTTGAGTATGCTATAGGCTACCATTTGAAATCATGTGGCCCATTCTATTAGCTTATATTTTCATTTAACCCGTTATCATCAAATAATTAGCTACATTGACCTGCTTTAACATAATTGGGTTGAAAGTGCCCTACTGCCCTTGAAACAAACTATCTTTTTGGTGAAAAAAACTTGAGAACTTGAGTTAGCATAGTAGATGAATACATTTTTTAAAATTCTAATTTTATAGTGGGTTTTGGCCCCTCAACTTATGCTCTCGTTTGATGACCTAGGAGATTTTTTGGCCAGAAGTATGGAAATTAGATGAGGTCTTGACTCATCATTTGAAAAGGTTCGAGTTTTTTGAGTTCAATGGAGAACAACAGAAACTAGACATGGCTCGTTTCTTACTGGAACATGGAAATGAGTTGGAGGAAATGGTTTTCAGTTGGCGTGGCAAAGTCAACTACCATAAAAAGTCAATGGAGATAATGAAGGAATTGTTGAAGTTTGACATGGCTTCTTCAACCGTCAAACTGATTACTCTTCTAAAAGACTAGGTTTTCTATAAATTGTAGTGTTGCATGTTACTCAACTTGCCCATTTTGGTGCTAGTTCATGGATACATCAAGATAACTAAGTTCTTACTTGGAATCTTCTCTAAGCAAAATTTTGTCCTTACTTTGTAATTCGAACCTTCTAAAAGTGTTGGCACTTTATGTTCATGGTCTAGTGAGTTCTTGACTTCTTTTAAATGGTGGTTGTGTAAATATTTTTATCTGAACAAAATAATCATATGTCATTGAGTGACTTGGATTAAGCAACTTTTTTGGGTAAGCATTGATTTTGGTGACTCTGTGGAGTTGTTTTTGATCTTCCCGGATTTGATCTTCGGGTTGTCAACACCAAAATGAACTGTTACAAGGGAGGGCTCCTGAGGATGAAGCCTCGTGGACCATCTTCCGATAATCAAGCCAGTTGGAATCCTGCAGTGTCAACTCATTTGTACTCTCAACTACTTTAAAACATCTTAATATCTTACTTACCGACAACACTCCTTAAAAATAACCAAAATCATGGGCCTCGCCCCTTTTACTCTTCTCTCTATGTCTCTCTCTATCTCTCTCCACTTCCCTATTTGGTAAACACTCAAGGAATTGGCCTACCCGAAATAGGTGGCGACGGTGCTCTCAATTCAGTAACCATTCCCAATTTGGGGTACCTGAGAAATCCCCACCCACCTTTTGACGCATAAACTGTATTCAAAATCCATTAACTAACACAAATTTATGCCCACATATATAGTCCAAGTCAATAAACCAGATAAGTAATAAAATATATACTTTAAAAATAATAGATCCCACTATCACTCATTTTTGAATTAATGTTATAATGAAAAATATTAAATAAGAATATGTCATTCGGCTTATTTGCAAGCGATAATTGCAACAAGTTGTGACAACATTAAAACCAGATAAATAATAAAATGTGTGCTTTAAAAATAATAAATTCCTTTGGCATTCATTTCGAATTTATACTACAGTGATAAATATTAAATAAGAATACGTCGTTCGACCCATTTGCATGTCACATCGTAACAATATTAATAAGTAAGATTATATTTTATTCTATTAATCTTGAGCATATTTTTTTTCTGTTATAATTTTTAAAATGTGATATTCTATAAAAGCTACCTCACATTTTCTTTATGTAAATATTGATGCGTTTACCCTTTACATTCTTTTAATAATATAATTTAGAGTAAAGTGCAATTTGCATCTTTGTGGTTTGAGGACAGAGTCACGTTGAGTTCCTGGATGAAATTTTTGGATGCCTGAGTCCTCGGGTTTTAAAAAGCGCTACATCCTGAGTCCCTCAAGCCAACTTTGTTAGTTAAATTAACTGAAATGACCATATTACCGTTTTTCCCATATCAACCAGCGTCCCTAGGGTTTAAAACCTATTATTTTTTAGTCCTTGGGCATAATAGTCTTTTTACCCGTCAAATTCAAATATAATACTTTCATTATGCGTCCATATGGTATTTAATACGTAGCAAAATCTATCCCCATGATTTTATAAAGTATATAAATTGTATCTAAAATGCGTAGTTTGCGAATATGAAGTGTATATTAACATTTCTAAAGTTATATTACATAAACATTTCTTGGCATTAGCGTCAATCAACAAAAACACCTACCAAAAGTCATAAAAATTAACATTTACACCTACCATAAGTCATAACATTAACATTAATTGATTGTAAACATACATCCAATCCAACGTCAATTTGTTCTGAAACCTCAGAACCACCTGAACTTGCACAAGCAGGTGGGCCGTCACCCTGATCCCGGCAACAAATGTTCAAATAACATGTATCAGGTTAAATTGTTCAAATAAACTAATTTAACTTTTATTATTATTAAGAACTATATAATTAATTAGTAATTGGTGATGCACTTTATGGATGCGGCTCAGTTCGGTTCGGTTCGGTTCAAGGCTGACGTTGTGATATTCCTTCGTCGCGCGCCCCAGAGATTGACACATGAAGCACGATGAGCTGCGAGATAACATCACCATAATGATGTCATGATGATGTCATGGTCTTTATCCAAATGCATGCAAGACTTATATGAATGAATAACCATGCCATGATTGAAGTCCAAGAAGAAGGTTCTTCTTAGACATGTTTTTCTTGATAATGATTCCAAGAAGAACCTCAAGGGAAGAAAGATATACATTCAAGAAGAACCTACAGTGTTTCGTGGGTTTTGGTTCTTCTTGGGCCTTGTTTTAGAGCCCAGTAAGTCTTTCGTAGGGTTGCACTTATGTGAGTATATAAACAGCTGTTGTAACACAGTTAGGGAAGAGAGCACATTAGAGAAAGTTAGTATTTCATGTTAAATTTTGTACTTTGTAACTCTTCTGGATATATATAAGTGAGCGTTAAACGTTGAATCTTGTTCTTGTATTTTGTGTTCTTTGCTTGGTTGCATACCCACTTGGATTCCGCACTTGCGGGTGTGTTTCGACAACAAGGAAGTAGGTTAACTTGATCCTATGAGTGGACCTACAGTAATTAATATAAAAATAATATATAAATAAGTAAGTAATGATTAAAAAATGAGGTGGTATAAAACCATAAGTCTCGGTGTAATGGGGAGCCTTAGACCCTCCGTAGTGGGGCTGTATATGACGGCAGGGTAGGGCATGGCGCCCCATAGTGCCCGGCTACATCGTCACGGCCAACACTATGGGGTAAGATTTTTGCCTCCCCGCGATGTATATCACGTTGTTACCCTTCCTTCCCCACTCACACACATATATATACATACATACATAAATACATATATATAAAGCCCCATACATATATAACCTCACTACACACTCAAGTTATATAAAACCACATAACCCCCCTTTCTTACACAAAAAACACTTGTCACATAACCCCCCCACTATGGGGCTCTAGCACTACACATAGCCTTATACACATCAACATTAGGGTGAAGGGAGTGGTTACCTATTTGGAATAGGTAAACTTTCCATCCACCCAATCAGACAGTGCCACATCAATTTACCTATTTAGTTTACCTAATGCTCAAAAACGTTGGTGGTGGTTTACCTATCTTGGATTAGATAAACTATTATTTAAAAAAAAAACCATAATAAATGAAAATAGGAGGCAAAAGCTGACAAACACGCCTTCCCCTCATCGGTAAACCTTCACCGCATACTTCCCCTCACCAATCGATAAACACCATCGACGGCGGTTTTACCGATCAGTAACCCGCTTTACCGATCGGTAACCTGCTTTACCGAGGTGTTTACCGATCCGCTCACCCTTACATAACCCCTACCTTCAGTGAACGAGCGTTAGCCCCTCGCCCCTACCAAATTTCTTTATTTCCTTTGTTAAAACTAATAAGCTTTGGTCACATTACAATCGTTTTCTAATTTTATTTAGCTTATTTAGTTTGTGACACTGAACATAAAACCATATTAAAATGTTACATAGCCTTTTGTTGATGTCATTATGATTTAGGAGTAAAAAGTTATGAAACCGTCCTATGGTAACC